>NC_091477.1:115808182-116444190 GCF_036971445.1 Narcine bancroftii | reverse complement strand
TGGGTAGGGTGCAGCCATGGAAGTCATTGGGAAAAGAAATAAAGCCAATAGCATTGCCAATTCAGTTGGAGAAACTCAGAAGGTTGCAAAGTTAAAGGGAACCAACATTTCAGGCTTGAGCTCTTCATCAGGTAACCCGCCTAAATAACCATTGACCAATGGCATTCACATTGCCGCAAGCTGCTACCTACCCTTCCACCATTAGACTCAGGACTCTTGCACCTTTATTTCCCCTCTCTGTATTGCACAGTCAGTTGTTCACAATTACTTGTTCACCCTCGTGCAGTTGGTTTTTTGCCTTGCCAACAGGTTGTAATTCTGCTTTGCCCACAGGAAAAATGATCTCAGGGTTGTAGGTGATGTTTCTGAAAATAAATCTGAAATCTGTTGCTGAAAAGTCTAATATTGTGCACTGCACCCAAGACCATACGAGAGAGAAGTAGAAATAGGCTATTCAGCCATCGAGTCGACGCCCATCATTTAACCATGAGCTGATCTATTTTCCCACTCGTCCTTCGTGCCTGGCCTTCTCCGCATAACTTTTGATGTCCTGGCTATTCAAGAACCTCTCAATCTATCCAAAGAATTCCCCCCCACCACCTCCACGACCACTCTCACCTTCAGCAATGCTTGGGATTAAGTACAAGGGGAGACGCAAGAGGTACATTTTTCACACAGGGTGGGTGAATGGAATGCGCTTCCGGCAATGGTGCTGGAGGCAGGTACAATAGGATCTTTTAAGAGACTATTAGGTGAGTACATGGAATTGAGAAAAAACGGAGGAGGCCACGAAACACACCCACAATCCGCGAATCTAATTCAATTCTGGGCAGTTGTTAAGAGTAGGTTATTAGGTCGACACAACACTGGGCCAAAGGGCTCGTACTGTGTGTACATTTCTATGTTCCATGAAATGTCAACTGCTCTTTTTCTCCCACAAATGCTGCCTGGCCTGTTAAGTTCCTCTGGCAGAGTGTGTTTAACTAGCAAGGTCCCTGCATTTTATCTCCACCCCCTTGCCTTTCTTAAAGAGGATAGTACATTTGTAATTTTTCTATCCTTTCCAGAATCCAGGGGTATTTGCAAGATCAAAACCACTGGATCCAGTACCTTTGAAAACAATTTCATTTAAACCTCACAGTTACCATTTAACCCTGGATTTTAAACTATTATCAGAAAGATTTTTGTATTTTCTAACACAAAGACATATATAAAAATCTTTCAAATGTCTTTGTCATTTTGTTTCCCATAGGAACCTCTATTGTATGTTTTATTATTTTTGTTTGTAATAATGTAATTGTTGCATTTTCTGAGATTTTATCACCAGAGGAAAAAAATTAACCGGCAATTGCCCATCCCTCAAACCAACTACGATCCTGTCAATTCTACCTGAAAAAAACATTAGGCCTAGAAAATAATTTTATTTCAGATGTAAGGTCTTAGATGCAAAGTTACCAACCAGGCCAGGGTGCAAGAATGTTGCAGTACCTGTGGAATGATATCCAATGAAAAGTTCATTAAACTTTTGTTGAAATCAATTAATGAAGTACTTAACACCATAAGGCATAGGAGCCAAAACAGGCTATTCATTCCATCAAGTCTATCCCTCCATTCATCCATTTCCTCACTCAGCCCCATTGCCCAGCCTTATCCCTATAACCTTTGAATCCCTGACTGTACAAGAACCTATCAATCTCTGCCTTACATACACACAATGACCCGGCCTCCACAACCCTTGTGCCAACAAATTCCATTGGTTTACTACCCTCTGGCTAAAGAAATCACTTCACACAGTAACCCTTCAATCCTGAAGTGGTTCCCTTTTGCCCTCGACTCTCCCACCATGGGAAACAACCTTTCTACATCTGCTCTCTCTCCACCTTTCAACATTTGAAATGTTTCAATGAGATCCCCCCTCATTCTCCTAAATTTCCATGAGTACAGGCCAAGAGCCGTCAAACAGTCGTCGTATGATCACCCTTTCATTCCTGGAATCATCTCCTCTGAACCCTCTCCAAGGCTGGCACATCCTTTCTTAAATGTGGATTCCAAAACTGCTCACAATACTCCAAGTGAGGTCTCACCAGTGCCTTATAGAGCCCCACCATAACATCCCTGCTCTTATATTCTATATACTTTTAGGAAAGAAAATGAACAAAATCTTAACTCTTCCCTGCTGGAGTGATAATGCTAAAGTAGTATTTTAAATCAGGAAAATAATACATTAATTTGAAGCATGTTATTTGTATTGCTGTGTCCCCACAAAAAGGGAAGAATATAGAATGAAGTATTTATGTAGTTTCCATGTTTACAGACGGTTGAAACAAAGCAGCAATCTATCTGCACACAGTGAGGTCCCAGATTAATAATCAGTTTTGGGAATAAAGGTCATTCAGGACAATTCCTTTGCTCTACTTCAAATTGCATTTGTTTGCACAGCTTGTTTGAAATCTATCCAAAAAGTACAAGACATCCTTCTGTGCTTAGTGCTGGAGTGGGTCTTAAATGCATGATTAGTAGAGAAGATTTGTACAACCGAGCTGATCTCATTGCTATATATATGCCAACTTTAGAATCAAGTGACTGTCAACACTAACGCTTGGCCATGAGGAAGAGCCACTTACACCTGGCACCAGTGTGCTCATGAAACTGTACTCA
The DNA here is from genome assembly GCF_036971445.1 of Narcine bancroftii. Lineage (NCBI taxonomy): Eukaryota > Metazoa > Chordata > Chondrichthyes > Torpediniformes > Narcinidae > Narcine > Narcine bancroftii. The sequence continues at coordinate 116,441,532 of NC_091477.1, read as the reverse complement.
GTGAGAAATAATGTCCCCAGGCCAAACTGCTGTACTGATGGTTCCTAATCTGATTGAATAATTTATAAACATATCATCATAAACGCTAATGTTTAAGATAGTAAAATTAACCAGTGTTAAATTAAGTTCCATGAGGCACTCTCACATGCGTAGAATCTGGAATTCCATTGTTATGGAGCTGCTGTGTTTAAGATATATTCTATACATTTTAAAATTTTATATTTAGATATACAGAATGGTAACCAGCTCTTTCAGCCCACGAGCCATGCTGCCCAATTACATCCAAATGACCTACATTTCGAAGGGTGGGAGGAAACTGGAGCACCCAGAGGAAACCTACACAGATGTGAAGAGAATATACAAATTCCCTACAGAGAGCATTGGATTTGATCCCCAGTCCCGATTCCTGGTGCTGCATCAGCATTGTGAGTACATTATGTTTCATTGCTTATAATAAAACTTGGCTTGGTTTAAGCTTTTGATCATCTTTGGAGTCTGTTGTTGCCATTTTTTTAACATGAGGACCAAAGTTATGCCAATTAAATTCAAAGAAGCCACTATGAGGCTGAAAAACAAGAATAAAACAGTAAGAGGAATCACTCAAGCCTTAGGATTGCCAAAATCAGCAGTATGGAACATTTTTAAAAAGAAACAGCGTTCTGATGAGCTCCGAAGTCTCAAAGGTACCGGGATTCCAAGGAAGATCTCCCACAGCTGATTTCAGAAGAATTCTCATCATATTGAAGTAAAATCCCCAAATGCCTGTAAGGCTAATTAAAACCCTCTTCAGGAGGCAGGTATGGACATGTCAATGACTACTGTCCACAGAGCACTTCATGAACAGAAATACAGAGGCTATATTGCAAGATGCCAACCCTTAGTTCATCACGGAAACAGGAAAGCCAGATTACAGTTTCCCGAGAAGTATTTAAAAGAGCCTGCAGAATTCTGGAAAAAGGTCTTGTGGACAGATGAGATCAAGATGAACCTGTATCAGAGTGAAGGCAAGAGCAAAATGTGGAGGTGTAAAGGAACTGCCCAAGGTCCAAAGTGTACCACCTTGTTTGTATCGTGCATTATGGAGGGCAAAATTACAGATTAATAGATATTTGGATTGGTTTAAAGGAATTCAGCCATATGCAGGCAAATGGGACCAGCTCATGAAGACAACTCATGGAAGAGTTGAGCAGAAGGACCTGTTTCTGTGGTCTACAGCCCTTTTCACAATGGGACTTTAACCCAGAAATTAACATGCCATTGTGAATGCCCGCAAACCAGCACGCAAGTGATGAACCACCAAGGAGGACTGTATCAGTGCTGATACATTTTGAAATGGTGTACCGGTAAGCCCAGTGTAAATGGGCAGGGGTATGCAGAACATCACTGCTGGAGGATAGGTGCCCCATTTCCTTTGCAAAGGGTGCAGAGATCCGATTCACATTGTGAACAGCTGTTCGGGAATTTTAAAACAGTTCAATTTAGCGATTAATCAATGAATCTCGATGAATGACATTTATAACCATGATAGGAAGTATTCTTTGGGATGGATGGCAAGTGTTTCTGACAGGATGCCTGTGGAAGCACAAACATTCACTGTCTGAAGCGGAATCTGCAGCAAACTGTTATTATTTGCTGTAAATGAAACTAGAGGAACAGATTTTTGAATCTTTGTATAAAACATAATTGAAGGTAGGGAACTTGTGCATATTTATTGCACACAATGGGATAAACTGCTTTATAACCACTGAAGTATTTCTGATTTGCAGTCTGAGTAAAAATGGCGAAACCATGGCAGCCAATTTGTGCACATCCAAATGAGAGCAGAATGGGTACAGTGCAACGCTACCATTAGCAACAACTGCTTTGCTGCTAAACTGACATAAAAATATAATGGGAATGTTGTTAAACAAGAAAGTCTGCAGATCCTGTGGTTATAATTTACAAAAATACTGGAGAAACTCATCAGGTCACGTAGTGATCTTTATGTAGCAAAGATAAAGATACATAACCAACTTTCAGGCTTGAGCCCTTCATCAAGGTATGAGCAAAAAGTAGCCAGAGGTCTGAATAAAATGGTGGGGACGGGGGAGGAGCACAAGCCGACAGGCAAGAGGGAGGGCACGAGTAAAAGAAGCTGAGAAGTGATGGGGGGAGGGAATGAGAAAACTAATGGTTTATAAGTACCATGAATGAGTGTGGTCCTTATATAAAAGGGCTGCATGAAATTTCCTTTTGTTTTTCATTCTCTGTATCCTGCCTGCCATGAAACTGAGCCACACAGGACAGTAATATCAATCGCAAAAACACCGAAATGTTGGAGGAACTCAGCAGGTTCGACCTTCCCCTCTTGGAGAGGGAGCACCTTGTCCTCAGTAGAGGCCTCACCTTAAAAAAAATCAGATACAATGTTAAAGATGGGGCCTATTCATGGAATATTACCATAATTTAAAGAATTAGGGTGTTTGGATGCTTCTGAACAGCGTGGTCTGGTTTCCCAATGTCATCCTTTGTTTCCTAGGTATATTAGATATGCAAGTTAACCTTGCTTAGAGGGAGGGGGTTGATTAATTGGGGGTCTTTGTTTTCTTTTGAGATATTTTGATAAAATGGGTTTGATTGAGAAGGGTACACAGAAGTTATACTACGTATGTTTAAAATATTATTTGAGAAGTACAAAATATCCATCTTTTCTTATATTTCAGCCTATGTATTGGATTAATATGTGTGTATGTTTTTTTTTAATTAAACTCAATAAAGATATTTTACAAAAAAAGAGGGCTCACCTTCATCCCCCTTCAGTCACACCTCAAGGAGTTCTGCATACACCATGATGGGGAAATCTTCTTCTGTCGGCTCCATCTCCATGCCTACTTCTACAACCCTTCTCCTGCCTTAAACCTTCTTCCTCCTGGTGGTTACCTCATTCTGACCTCTTGCCTGCTCTGGTCCTTTATGTTTTCACTTGCCGCTGAGACATCAACCGTATCAACTTCACAACTCCCCTCCCTCATTCCAATCTCACCACCTCGGAAAGCCTTCCCCTCCACTCTCTCCGCACTAATCCCAGCCTCTCCATCAACCCAGAGTCAAAGGTCTTGTGCACTGACCTCTATCTGGCCAAACCCAGATGTCAACTTTCAGACACCTCATCTTGCTTACCCCTCCAACAGGACCCCACCACAACTCATCAAACCACCATCTCACCCATTATCTCTGAACTTATCACTTCCCATCATCTCCCTTCCACAATCTCCAACCTCATTGTTTCCCAACCACACACTGCCTGGTTCTACCATAAAACCAAGTATCTTGGTAGACCCATTTAAACAACACCTGGTCAAGTTCCTCCAGCATTTGTGTGTTTTCACTGCAATCAGTGCCTGCATATTGATGCTAGTTCTTCTCTGTAGTATGTCCTGGGAGCTGGTGATCTCGCTGTGATGCACAACAATTTGGCCTCATTATCCCTTGCCTACCTCTTGCTCTTCAACACCGGGCAGGGTAGTGTACTTTTAACGTTCAGCAGAGGAAACCCACGAGGCTTCAGTTTAACGCATCATCCAGAAGTGGGTACATCTTCCATACCAGCTCTCCCTTGTTCTTACAGTGGAGTACAGCTCTGCAATTGGTGCTCATGCCTTTGAACCGGGGCCCCACCCTACCTTTTCTCAGCCTGGTGGTACTGGCTCTGATCCTCCTGTATCTCCTCCCCCGTGGGAGCAGCTGAAAGATGCTGTGTACAAGGTAGAAGGGGTCCTCAACGATTTGTCACCTGGACCTTGCAGGCTGGCTGCTGTAGCAAGGTGATTGAGCAGACAAGCCCATCGGCATTTATCCTTACCGGGAATGGTGCCAAGAAATCAAACATTCTAAATTAACAAGTGTGCGGTTCACGTAGGTGCTGAGGCGGGACAACACCTGCTGTTGAAAGCATTAGTCCTAGCCTGGAATGTAGGTATCCTCTAGGACATAACTCCCTAAGAATCTGTATACAGCATAGACATGAGGAGTATGCCACGTACTTTATTGCAAACATATGGTCTGTGGTTTCATTCCAAGTCTCTCGTTCTCTGTCCATTTCGACATTAACATTACAGCACTGTACGATGTAGTGCCAAATTATGTTACCAACTCAACAACAATCAAATTTTTCCCTACTTCACACCCATAACCCCCTATTTTTATTAAGATCAAGCAATGCCTTTATAAGGTACAAAGTAGGGTGGTCTCAAAGAAGAGGATGACTTACAAAACTTGAGATGGGGACACCATTGTAGTGGATGGTTTTACAAAGGTTAAAATGAGTTCCAAGCCTCAGGTGAGGTGCCGGAAAAGATGACCAAGGTAATGAATCCACCTTATCGGTGGCGAGCACACAGGTGCCAGTTAAAAGACTGAAGATTCCTCCCTTTGGACACCAAACAGCAGCACAAGAGATCCGAGTCTTGGAGGGCCAAAGGAAAGGGACAACATCCAAAAACAAAGAGTGGCCAAGATAAAGACGGGTGGAGAGTGCCCCTCCCACCAACAATTGAGACTAAAACCCAGGGCCTCAGTTTTGGACTTCTGATATCATAATTACACTATATGGGGTGGCATAGTTTGTGTAGAGGTTAGGGAAATGGTGTTACAGCGCCAGCGACCTGGGTTGGAATGTAAGGAGTTTGTCCATTCTCCCTGTGTCTCCAGATACTCCGGTTTCCTCCCACCTTTCAAAAACATATGGGGTTTGTAGGTTAATTGTGATATTCAGGCAACACGGGCTCATGGGCTGGAAGGACCTATTACCGAGTTGTATGTATAAATTTTAATAAATGAAAAATTAAAATTAAATTTAATTCACTTTCTGAATACAATATTCTGGCTGTTGGAATATATATCCAGGGATCTATCCCTCAACGCTGTTAAAACAGCATTGTCTATAAGGAGCTGGTACCTTCTCCCAGTGTCTGTGTGGATATCCTTTGGGTGCTCAGGTTTCTTCCAACTATTCAAAGCTTTCAAAGATTAATTTAGGTGACGTTGGATGGCACGGGTTTAAATGGACAGAATCGGCTTCTTCCTTGCTGTCAATAAAATAAAATAACATTTAATTTAAAATATAAGCAAAATTACTATTTTTTGGATGACTAGTGTTTTGCGCTCAGAACTATAGGATCCATCAGGGGTATTTGGATATTCAAAGGGTTGTTCGTTGGAATGTGCTCCCATTGTAATGATGTAATTTTACCTGTCCACACTCAAAATCTTAAAGTGCATTGAAACTGTACTTAAATGTATTGTTGTCTTTTTGCTTAAAACATCATTGCACTGTTGTGTGGGAGAGGAGAAAGACTCTCCAGAGAATCAGCTTTTGAATAAAAACATTTTAATCAGCTTCAGTCTCCAGTGAATTCAGTCACAGTAACAACAATCTCACAGCAACCATAAGCATCGTTCGTGAATTACAAACCTCTGTCATATCATGTGTTTATTTGTCATTAAATATCTGGTTCGGTGAAAAGGGTTCTTCTGTGAACAGACAAATCAGTTATCTCTGGGATTATATAGTTATGTAAAGATCTCACTATGTAAAGAGTTCCAGTGAAAAGGAAGATCACTTAGCACCAAACAAGACCAACATGATAGTGTTGTTTTAGGATTCATTCAGGAGCCTGACGGCTGCAGGGAAGAAACTGTCTTTAAGCCTGGGGGTGCGGACTTTCACATTCTTAAGCCTTCTCCCCCATGGGATGAGTGAGAAGAGCATATGTTAGGGATGTGTTGGGTCTTTAAATATGTTGGATTTCTTTTCTTGGCAGAAGGGGTCCATGAAGGGGAGGATGTAGGATGCCATCTATGTTTTAGGACTATCACTGAATGATTTTCACCACCAGGCCCTCCCTCCAATGTTTCTGCTTATTGTCAGGAAGCATGATCACCGCCGGTAGATCTGACATGTGGAGGTGTGGGATGAATGATGGCATTATTTACGGACGCATTACAGTGGTCCAATCAACAAAATTTACACTAGATTATAATAGGTTTGCTCTTCAGGCTGGTTAATTGTCACATTATACCTGCTGCAGTGAAAAGGGTTCTTGTGTGAGTGGTTTAGCCAATCATTTCTAACATCCATACAGCTGTACAAGTAGCAGGGCAACAGCACAGTTATAGAGCATGGGGTTACAATGAGAAAGATTGATTCGTACCTAGGAAGAGCAGCATCAGAGTACTGGTTAAGGTTCGTTCGGTAACATCATGGCAGCTGTTGATGCATTCTTTCCCACTCTTTAACCTTCTCCTGGATGAGAGGAGGGAGAAGAGAGTGTGTCTGGGGTGTTAGTGGATCTTCAGGATGTTGGCTGCCTTTCCTAGGCAGCAGGAGACGTAGATGAAGCTGGGCCTTTGGAGGAGAAAGAGCTCCAAAGTAAGCTTTTCCCTTTGCAAGACTCTAATTGGGATCAGATGTCACCACTGGATGGCACCTGGCTTTGCTGCAGAAACTTAGCAGGTAAAGGTTCCATTATTGTCACATAATACTACATTTAGAATGTAACTTGGGTGCTCTCAGTAGCCCCAGTAATGACTCGGACAAAGACTGAGGGGAACGATAGGCTTTAATGCACTAGAGACTGGTGGCCCAGGTCCAAGGCTAGAATGACCGGGAAGGAGAGGGGACTCAACCTTTATGGACTGGGGTCACATAGGTAGGACTAAGGGAGGAGCCAAGATAGAAGGACACCCAGAGGGAGGGCCAGCCAGCACATATCACTACAGTATCACTACAGTAATGTACATGAAATTCTTTAACGTTTGTCTACCATAAGGCAGATAGAGAGTCGTCACTTTATCCAATGCCCCTCATAGAAACCTGTAGCACCTGGTGTTCCTAGGCTATCTCCCCTCCAAGTACTGACCAGTCCTGAGCCTGCTTAGCTTCTGAGATCAGACAATCTCAGGTGTATTCAGGCTATTAGGTGTAGGTCGAGCAGTATCAGTGGGAGAAAAAGAATGGTTGACATTTTGGGCTGAAAGCCTTTATTAAGACTGAGGAAATGCCATGCAGATGACAAAGGGGAGAGGGTGGGATGGGTGAAGTAGGTAGTGGTTTCCTCTACATCAGAGAGACTGGGAGATCGCTTCGTTGAGCGTCTCAGCTCTGACCCCAGCAATAGCATGGATTTCCCAGTGGCCACCCATTTCATTTTCTCACCCCATTCCCTTGCTGACATGTCTGGCCATGGTCTGCCAGGCTAAGACCACCTGCAATTTGGAAGAACAACACCTCATCTTCTATCTGGGCACCCTCCATCCAGGTGGCATTAACATCGACCCGGTTTTTGTTAAGCCCCACCCCATCTTCTTTTCTCTAGTTCACTCGCTTTCTCTTTCCTTTTCCCTTTATCTCCTTTCACAAAACCACAAACAATTCTCACCTCTTATTTTAAGTGAGGACACCAGGTTTGGTACAGGTCTAAAAAGCAAGGACTTGGTTTTGATAGGGATGGATTTTATTTACAGAAGGCAAGTGTAGGAAATAGTAACTGATGCAGCACACACACGCTACAGTGCTACAGTGTACAGCAGCCGTGGGACAGTAGTAGCAGAAAATTAATAATGAACGTGGGGAAAATAGCGTGGGAACAAAACACTCAGACACACACACACACTGAACTGGTACATATAATTATCAAGGAAGAATTACTAAGATGCCCCACCACCCCTCGACTCAGTGTAGGCACAGCTCTATGCTACAAGGGACACTAATTAAATGCTCCCAACCCTTTTAACAGTGCACATCTTACTAACCGTTTCTCCAGTACCCTTCCACATTTCTAGGCCTGTAGTGAAGCAGGGTGGTCCCTAGATGGCAAAGAGAGGGAATAAAGAACACAAAGCACCTTTATCGTGCTGGAAGGTCCAGCCCAGCTCATTAGCAGGAAATAAAAATGGCTTGGTGTCAGGAGGGTTAATCCAATTACAACAGCCCAAGACCAAGTACAGGCAGGCTGGAGAATCCAGTCCAGGTAATTTACATGGTTACAAAACCAAGGTGTGCATTAATGGATGGGGTGGAACCAAACCTTGATTGGCAGCTGGTGTGTCCTCCAACTAGATAGGGGGCAGTGCTGTCACATGACAGCCAGAACCCTTTCCAAGACACCTCTCCTCTTATCATATCCAATTAACACCTTTTGTCTGCTGGTCTGTACTCCACACCTTCCATTCTTCCCCCTTTCTTTCCCCATATTTTAATTCAGACGCCTGCCTCAGGTGTGAAACATCAGTAATATACTGTATCTTTACCTTCTAAATATGATGCGAGACCAGCTGAGTTCCTCCCGCATCACTATGTTTTGACAGGTAGATGTGAGATCTGATGGACAGATATCAAAAAGAGAGAGAGAACATAAAACAAAGGAGATAGGTAGTCATATAGGGTGGATTCGGTGATTAGAAGACAAACGCTACCAGTGCTGGAATCTTCTTTGAGATCTCTTTTTATCCATCTCAAGAGTCAACCAATTACAGGCACTCAGTACAAACCCACTGACTCCCACAGCTACCTTGAGTTCACCTCCTCCCATCTGGTTTCTCAAGATGAGCCCTTCCATTCCAGGATATCGGAAATGCCCTCCTTTTTCACGCAACGCAACTTCCCGACATGAGAACCATCTCTCGTATTTCCTCCATCTCTTGGAGTTCCACTCTTATGCTCACTCTCTTCCAACAGAACAGGGATAGTGGCAGCCACAAAGAGACTAGTCCAAACCATCCGCGGCCCGAGCTCCAGATCCACACCTCTGACTGCTAATGGTTTGGACTGGGACGTCTCCTCTGCCAGAATGAGGCCAATGTAAACAACATCTCATATTCAGCCCGGGCAGCCTCCAGCTGGTGGGTCATGGCTGGCCCAGAGGCCAGAACTGATTTGAGCCATGACCAGCCTCTCAAAGCCCTTCAATGCAATGGATGCTAAAGCCCCCAGTCAGTAGACATCAGAATATTCTGATTTCAGGCAATGAGTGCCCCCCCCACCCCAACTCTCTCTCGCTCTCTCTCTCTCTCTCTCTTTTGTACCACTTCTGTTCTTCCCCTCCCACCCAGCCCTGACCCACTCTCATCCCCTCTCTTCTTTGGCCCCATCTTCTCACTGAATTCTTCTACTCACTTCCTCTTCCCCCTCCCCATTTCACCTGGTCTCATTTTATACCATCCTTCTCTACTGATCAGATGCTAGCCCTGACCACCTTTGTTTTCTAATGGCCGTCATGTTTCACCAATCTCAGTTCTACTCTCTCCTTAATCCACCTCAATTTCTCAGATTTGTCTCCCACTCCTGCTGCTGGTCCCGCTGAGTTCCTCAGGCAGCGTCTGCACTGGCTGGCGGGGGAATAGAGAGGCGGAACCTTAGTTCAGGCGGTGTGTTGCACCCGGAAGTTCGCGGGACGGTCCGTCCAGCGGGGCGGAAGTGGCCGCTGCGAACGGTGGCGCGTCCTCTCCCGAGGCTCGGGTCCGAGTGAAGATGTTGTTGGTGTTGTCGGAGGAGCACAAGGAGCACCTTGGATTCTTAACCCGGGTGGACTCGGCGGGTTAGTGCGGCTGCTGACAAACCCCCACCCCCCCACCCCTCCCCCACCCCCCCACCCCTCCCCCACCCCTCCCCACCCCCCCACCCCACCCCTCCCCACCTCCCCCCACCCCACCCCTCCCCACCTCCCCCCACCCCCCACCCCACCCCTCCCCACCCCCCCACCCCCCACCCCCCACCCCCCCACCCCCCACCCCTCCCCACCCCCCCACCCCTCCCCCACCCCTCCCCACCCCTCCCCACCTCCCCCCACCCCCCACCCCACCCCTCCCCACCTCCCCCCACCCCCCACCCCACCCCTCCCCACCTCCCCACCCCTCCCCACCTCCCCACCCCACCTCCCCACCCCTTCCCACCCCTCCCCACCCCTCCCCACCTCCCCCCACCCCCCACCCCACCCCCTCCCCTCCCCACCCCCCCACCCCACCCCTCCCCACCTCCCCACCCCTCCCCACCTCCCCCCACCCCTTCCCACCTCCCCCCACCCCTCCACCCCTCCCACCCCTCCCCGCCCCTCCCCACATCCCCCCCTGCCCCTCCCCACACCCCCCGCCCCTCCCCACAACCCCTCCCGCCCCTCCCCACATCTGTAAAAGTTGAAAAGGGATCTGCTGAATTCCCTTGGGATTCTGAGGAAGTAGCGTCATTGGTGCACTATCTCGGTCATAGTGCTGAGATAGTAGTTGGTGACTCCTGAGAAGTTGAAGCCCACTGCCTTCTCCATCTCAGCACCATCAATACATTCAGGGATATGTGCTCTACAAACACTGTACTTCTTTACAATTTACTCTAGGACAGCTCTCCACTGGCCACCGTGACAGAGGTGCACCAAAGAAAAGGTACAAGGACTGCCTAAAGAAATCTCTTGGTGCCCACCACATTGACCACCGCCAGTGGGCTGATATCGCCTCAAACCATGCATCTTGGCGCCTCACAGTTTGGCGGGCAGCAACCTCCTTTGAAGAAGACCGCAGAGCCCACCTCACTGACAAAAGGCAAAGGAGGAAAAACCCAACACCCAACCCCAACCCACCAATTTTCCCCTGCAGCCGCTGCAACCGTGTCTGCCTGTCCCGCATCGGACTTGTCAGCCACAAACGAGCCTGCAGCTGACGTGGACTTTTTACCCCCTCCATAAATCTTCGTCCGCGAAGCCAAGCCAAATAAAGAACTCTAGGACGTATAACCATATATAACCACTTACAGCACAGAACAGGCCAGTTCGGCCCTACTAGTCCATGCCGTAGCAAATCCCCACCCTCCTAGTCCCACTGACCAGCACCCAGTCCATAACCCCTCTAGTCCCCTCCTATCCATGTAACGATCCAGTCTTTCCTTAAATGTAACCAATGATCCCGCCTCGACCACGTCTGCCGGAAGCTCATTCCACATCACCACCACCCTCTGCGTAAAGAAATTTCCCCTCATGTTCCCCTTATAATTTTCCCCCTTCAATCTTAAACCATGTCCTCTAGTTTGAATCTCCCCCTTTCTTAATTGAAAAAGCCTATCCACATTTACTCTGTCCTTTTAAAATCTTAAACACCTCTATCGAGTCTCCTCTCAATCTTCTACGCTCCAGAGAAAAAAGCCCTAGTCTGCACAACCTTTCCCTGTAACTCAGACCCTGAAATCCTGTCAACATTCTCGTGAACTTTCTCTGCACTCTCTCTATTTTGTTTATATCTTTCCTATAATTTGGTGACCAAAACTGTACACACTACTCCAAATTTGGCCTCACCAATGCCTTGTACAATTTCATCATAACCTCCCTACTGTTGAATTCAATACTCCGCTTTATGAAGGCCAACATTCCAAATGCCTTCTTCACCACACCATCTACCTGAGTATCAGCCTTGAGGGTACTATTTACCATAACTCCTAAATCCCTTTGTTGCTCTGCACTCCTCAATTGTCTACCATTCAATGTATATGACCTATTTAAATTTGCCTTTCCAAAATGTAGCACCTCACATTTATCTGTATTAAATTCCATCAGCCATTTCTCAGCCCACACCTCCAGCCTTCCTAAATCACCTTTTAATCTACGGTAATCTACCTCACTGTCCACAACACCACCAATCTTTGTGTTATCCGCAAACTTGCTTATCCAATTCTCCACCCCTACATCCAGATCGTTAATATATCTAACAAATAATAGTGGACCCAGGACCGATCCCTGAGGAACTCCACTAGTCACCGGCCTCCAATTGGACAAACAATTTTCTACCACTACTCTCTGACATCTCCCATCCAACCATTGCTGAATCCATTTCACTACCTCCTCATTTATACCTAATGCCTCCATCTTTTTTCCTAACCTCCTGTGGGGAACTTTGTCAAAAGTTTTACTAAAGTCCAAATAGACAACATTCACAGCTTTCCCTTCATCAACCTTTTTTGTAACCCCCTCGAAGAACTCAATCAGGTTTGTCAAGCATGATCTACCCCTGACAAAACCATGCTGATTACTCCCTATCAATCCCTGTACCTCCAAAAATTTGTAAATAGCATCCCTCAGAACACTTTTCATCAACTTGCCCACCACAGGCGTCAGACTTACAGGCCTATAATTCCCAGGTTTAAATTTGGACACTTTCTTAAACAGAGGAACCACATGCGCCACCCTCCAATCCTTTGGCACCACCCCCATGGCCAGTGACATCCTAAATATCTCTGTTAATGGCCCCACTAACTGTCCACTAGCCTCCCTGAGTGTCCTAGGGAATATTTTGTCCGGTCCGGGAGATTTAATCCATCTTTATCTTTTTTAACACAGCCATCACTACCTCCTCGGTTATCCTTATATGCTTCATGACCTCCCCACTATTTTTCTTTACTTCAACTGGTTCAACATTTTTTCCCTAGTGAATACCGAGGCAAAGAAATCATTCAAAATTTCCCCCATTTCCTCAGACTTCTCACTCAGCCTACCCTCGCTATCTACAAGGGGTCCAATTTTATCTCTCACTAATCTTTTACTTTTAATGTACTTATAGAAAACTAGGCATAGAAAACTAGACATAGAAAACTACAGCTCAGTAAAGGCCTTTCGACCTTTGAGTTTGTGCCAACCTATATATTTAAACCATAAAAAAACGAAACCCTTCCTACCTTGTAACCCTCTATTTTTCTTTCATCCATGTGCCTGACTAAGGGTCTCTTAAATACCCCTAATGTTTCAGCCTCTACCTGGCAAGGCATTCCAGGCACCAACAACTTTCTGTGTTTAACAAAAAAACTTAACTCTGAAGTCTCCCCTACACTTTCCTCCCTTTGCTTTGTACAGATGTCTTCTGCTGTCTGTTTCTCCCACCCTGGGGAAAAGTTGCTGGCTGTCTACCTTATATGCCTCTTAGAATCTTGTAGCCCTCTGTTAATTCACCTCTCATCCTTTTTCGCTCCAAAGAGCGAACCCTAACCCCACCAAGTTCTGCTTGCCTCATATAACTTATTTTCTAATCTAGGCAACGTCCTGGTAAATTTCCTCTGCACCCTCTCCACAGCTTCCACATCCTTCCTATAATGAGGAAACTAGAACTGGACACAATATTCTGTGTGGTCTCACTAGAGGATTGTAGAGTTGCAATAAACGTGCTGGCCGTTCACCCTATCCATGCCTCTTATAATCTTATACCTCTTGACTCTTGAACTCAATCCCCCGAATAATGGAGCCCAGCACCTCATTGGGCTTCTTAACTATGCTATCAATCTGCATGGCAACCTTGAGAGATGTATGGATTTGGACCATGGAATTTAAATGCAGCACTTAAAATTTCTGTACCCAAAGCATTATATATTGTGTTTGACATTCGACTGAGTTTGAGGTTTTGAGAGTATTTTCCACAAAGGATGCTTAACATTTAAGATCCATGTGACACAAAATTGCATCTCAATAGTGCAGAACATTGAAACACTGTTGTATTTCAACCTTTTACCAGCCTGATGCAATGAAAGTAAAATGGGAAAGAGGAAATTAAACGAAGGAGAAAAGGGTCATTTTGGTTTGTTTTCTGTATTGTAATAAATCATTCATTTGTTCATGGAGCCTTCTTTTGTTCAGTTGTAGGAGAATTCTGCCGAATTGCTGTGGAATTTTTGAAAAAAGGCTCAAATCCCAAAATATTTGAAGGAGCGGCAAGTATGTTTGAGGAAACAATGCGCTTCGACTCGCGGTGAATTTGTTATTGTGGCTGTTTTTCCCTCTATAGTCAGGGAAGTGAGCACATCCTCTTATTGCCCTGCATGCCCACAATTAGAAGCTTTCAGGAGTCTGACTTCCAGTTTCACAGTGATTTCCAACAGTAGGTGGAACCATAGCACACAGATGTTCCACTAAAAGCCGAAGTGGAGAAGGCACCTAGGTTGAAACCATTCTAATACAAAATGCAACACGGTATTCTGGTCGTTGTGAGAGTGCAGTAAAATATGAAAGTCTGCAGATGCTGTGATTACGGTAAAAACACAGAGATACTGAAGGAACTCAGCTGGTCTTGCAGTGCCCGTAGGAGGTAAAGATATATTACTGATGTTTCAGGCCCTTCCTCAAGGTGTGAGCAAAAAGCAGGAAAGGGGCCTGTATACCCAGTTAAACAGAAACAATGGAGATCATCCAGTTTTTATCAACTCATGCAGATCTAGAAATAAATTCAAGGTATCATTATCTAGCTTCCTTTGGTTGTGTCGTGTATTATGGCAGATATTTCGCACTGAATCCTAACTGTTCCAATAGAAGTTGCTGAATCATAGTGACTGGATGCCATTGAATGGGAGATGGATTCTCTTCCCTATTTTGTCCACATTGTGATCATGCATTACCACAGCAGTTACCTCTGTGAAACGTAATGGGAGCTACCTTTCTAGCTCTTTGTCTGCCATTTTTCTGCAGGGAAGCTGAATGTGAGTACTGAAACAGTGCAACATGGAGTTGAAGGACTGATGTACCTGTTGACAGAAAGCTCCAAAATGATGGTAAAGAAATTAAGCTTGTGTAACCTTTTGCCTTCACTTTGATATCCTGCACTCATTTGAATCTCTTGAGGGACCTCTGTATAATTCTTTTCCACCTTTTCCAATTTCATTTCTAATTAAGTTCCTATCACTCATCTCCTGAGTCAGAAGATTTCATTTTCAAATCCAGCTTCAGAGAACTATGTCTCAAAATGCATGCTGCTTTTCCTCTGTAGTCGTGTGAGTATTCTGCACCATCAGGGATGTAGAATTTTGATGAGATAGAACATAGAACAGCACAGAACAGGCTCTTTGACCCACGATGTTGAGCCGACCTATATAAACCTACTCCACAACAATCTAATCTTCCTTACCACACACCCATATCCCTCAATCTTTCTCGCATGCATGTGCCTAACTAATGTTTCTATTGTACCAGCCTCTACCACCATCTCTGGGAATTTATTCCAGGCACCCACCACTCTCTGTATTTGAAAATAAATTTACCTCTGAGATCGTCCCTAAACTTCCCTTCACTCACTTTAAACAGATGCTATCACTCTGGGGGATAAACGTGCTGGCCGTTCACCCTATCCATGCCTCTTATAATCTTATATACCTCTAATAAGTCTCCTGCCATTATTCGTCATGCCAAAGCAAAAAGACCTCACTCAGTCAACCTTGCTTCATAAGACACGTTTCTCCATTCCAGGCGACATCCTGGTAAATTCCCTCTGCACTCTTTCTAAAGGTAAAGAGATGTTAACGTTGGAAACTGGTAGTCCCCCCAGAAACAGTAAAAGATCACTATTTATAGAGACGTTTCCAAGATCTAATCTTTAATATAATTTAAAATAATGTTTGATTATAACATTGTGCTACTGTTTTTCAACAACAATAACTACAGCTTCTATTTATCTCCACTTTTAAGGAAGCATAAATTTCCCAAGTTACTTCACCAGAATATTACCAAATTTTGAAAAAAATCATTGATTTCATATCACTTAAGGTGTTAGTAGTTAGGCAGATAATTAAAGGCTCATTCAAAGTGTCATGTTTCAAAGAACTTCCAGAAAGAAGGGGTGAGAGGCAGAAAGGTCTGGGTGGACGTTTCCTGGTCCTGTTTTTGCCCTGATACCTTGCAACTTAAATAGTTAAGCACTAAACCTGGTACAGTAAAACTAAAATCTGGATTGCTCGGGGATTGGGTCAATTCAGATTCTTGGGTAGTACTTTTAAAATTCAAGTTTAAGGAGAATAAACAGGTTTGTTTGATAGTTTATTAATGAAACAATTTTTCATATAAAATGCAAAGTAGAAAAAAAATCAAATATGTTTTTATTACATTTCCACGACTTCCGTGTGGTCACTTGTTGCCTCTGTGCTTCTGTGGTGCTTATGTATGCACAAAAGCACGCAAAAGCCAAGAGTTTTCAAGAGTCTGGATTCGTGGGTGGTCTAGAATTCTGGCGAGAGTTTTTGAGAAGTCCGGATTCTTGGGTGATCAGGATTTCTGGCATCTGGATTTTTGGACTTTTACTGTATTTCCCATGTTTGATACTCAGAAGTTGTGGAGGAATCTAGCACATGATACACCATCCATAGGAAGCAGTAGCCAGTTGACATGTTCCATGATTTGCTGCCTTAATCTAGGAAAGCAAAATTGTTTCACTTTTAAATGCTGTTAAATTTAAATGCAATTAAATTTGTGGTTAGATATCCGAAATGGATTTCCAGGACTCGGTGCTTGTCTTGGGGTTTTCTGAAGATCTGAATAAACTACTGCTTCAGCTTTACCTGGACAATAGGAAGGAGATTCGGCAGATTCTGAGTCAACTAGCTCCAGACCTCCCTCATTACCACAACTTGGAGTGGAGACTCGACGTGCAGGTAAAGAAAATGACAAAATCCAACTTTGCAAATTCGTCTGTTTTTTTCACCAGGTTTTGAATTGCAAACATGTGGGGGAAAGAAAAATAATGTTTTCATCAAATAAGTTGTTATAAATGTATTCCTTCAGTTCACATTTATTTGTCATCCGATTGTACTCGTACGCCCGATGAAACAGAGTTCTCCGGTCCACAGTGGAGAACAGTGTAAAGAACATGTCTAGACATACAGGCAAACAATACGTAGACACACTACATATATAAAAAGATTTTAAAAAATCAATAATAGGGTCACTGAGAGTTGTTTAGCAGTTATTCAGCATTCTCACTGGCCTTGGGAACAAGCTGTCCCTCAGCCTGGTGGTTCTGGCTCTGATACTTCTGTATCTTTTTCCTGATGGGAGCAGCTGGAAGATGCTGTGTGGAGGGTGGTAGGGGTCCTCCCTGATTTAGCGAGCCCTTTTTAAACAGCGATCCCGGTAAATCACATCGATTGGGGGGGTGGGGGGTCACCCCAGTGATCATCTCTGCCGCTTTTATGGTCCGAGGGATTAGGCTCTGATTTGATGCTCTTCAACAACCATACCACACTGTGATGCAGCTGGCCAGAACCCTATCGATAAAGCTCCTGTAGAAGGTTAACATAATGGTGGTTGGTAGCCTTGCTTGCCTCAGGCTTCTAAGGAAGTGTAGACCGTGTGGCACCTTCCTGACAGTGAAAGGATGTTATGTGTCCAGGATAGGTAACTTCTTAAGCGGACTCCGAGAAACTTGGTGCTCTCTACTCTCTACACTACCAAGCTATTAATGTGTAATGGAGGGTGGTCGTCCATGATCTTCCTGAAATCCACAATCATCTCCTTTGTCTTGTCTTTGTTGAGACTCAGATTGTTATTCTCACTCCATCTCAAAATTTTCCATCTCTTCTATGTATTTGAAATTTTTTACATTTTAAATTTAAATTTTTTAGGCATATAAGCACAGTACAGGCCCTTTTGGCCCACAAGCCCACACCACCCAATTACACCCATTTGACCTACAACCCCTGGTATATTTTGAAAGGAGGGAGGAAACCCACATAGATGCAGGGAGAAGGTACAAACTCCTTATAGACAGTGCGGGATTCAAACCCTGGTCCCGATCACTGATGCTGTAACAACGTGACTCTGTTGGAGCTGGATCAGGTGTTGCAGTCATTGGTCACAAGCTTGAACAGGAGTGGGATGAGTATGCCAGACTCAGCACGATGGCACTCAAAGTTCTGCTGCTAACCCAGACAAACTGGTCTTTGTGGTAGAGTGTCCAGAATCCTCATTGTTTGTTGGATGAGGTTTCGATGGGAATGATTAAATTCCCCAATTGCACTTCGTAAATCAATGGTGCACATCAGTTAAATGGGAAGATTGACAATTCAAATTACTATTGTGGTCACGTGCAAATACCCAGAGGTCTGTGCTATGTCGTTTTGACAATGGACTCATTGTAGAGTCTGGTAATGGCTCACCAGCCACCTGCAGATAAGCTGGTATTTGCCTTCTGAACTTGTGCTGGTGTGAGTTTAGCATTTAAACGGAAAGGAAAATTCAGGGGAAATGGCCTATGCTCAGGTTGTTTCAAATTTTTTTGAATGAATTGTGTTAATTAAATATGTATTTAATTTTTTTGAATATTTTTGAGAATTTTCAATCAACATGCAGTCAAGATGAAGAATAATCAAAAAGTAAAACATCAATATCCATAATATTAACAAAATGATACAAATATTGGTCCACATGTCAATATTAAAGAAAGAAAAGTTAACATGTGTTACAATTATAAAGAAAGAAAAATTCCAATGACACTACAAAAATGCAAATTCAATGTCCAAAGGGAGAAAAAGATAATAGAGAGAAAGAAGAACAAAGATAAGAGGACCCCTCCCACCCCCACCCCAAGAAACAAGAAGAAAAGAGAAAGAATAAGAAAACGAAAAGATTGGCTTCACCTCGGATAAACCCCACTCTCATCACGGGACAAATAACCTCACTTATCTAGGGTCCTTGGCGCTGCGAGCACCAGGGAGTGGGAAGAGGCAGGAGGGGGAATCATTAAAGATTTACCATGATGTACCTTGGGTATGAATTCTATATTCTTAAAAATACATCATATCTATTTCAGAGGTTCTAAGTGACCTTCTCCAGAGGAACACTATTTTTCATTTCTATCTTTCAGCGGGCTAAACCTAGTTGGGAATCAGATTTCCAAGTAACTGCTATGCATTTCCTGGCCACTGCTAAAGTGAGCTTAATGAATTTAAATTGATAGCCTCATTTTATGTCTTGCGCCTTCTAAATTCCCCAATAAAAATAATTCAGGTGCCTGACGTTATCGAATTCCGTAATTTCTTTTCCAGACGATTACCCAAATCTTTCCAGAAAGGCCTAACTTTAGGGAACGACCTGGTTTAATGCAAGAAAGTACCTATTTCTTGACCACATCAAAAATATTGATGTATATTTCCAATTTGAATTTATGTACCTTTTATGGAGTAAGGTATAGCTGATGCTAGAAGTTATATTGCACCAGCTGTTACCTTACATTAATCGTGTTAATCATACTGGTTAGTGCTGGACCTAATTTGACCCTTAAATAGGATCTTAACTTAAGATAGCAGAAAAAAATATGTATTTAAAACTCCATATTTATTCCTAATTTGCTCAAATGTCATAAATTATCCCTGTTCTTAACAATCTTCAATTCACTTGACCCCTCTCTGGGACCAAGTGTCCAGGATTTTATTATCAATCATTAATAGAATTAACATATTTTGAGCCAGGGGTGTTTTAAGTGAAAGACTCCCCTTGTCCCCAATTTGACCATTAATGGGAGGATCACCTGTTGATTAAAATCATCCTCAATTTTCTGAAGCAAAAGAAAATAATTCAACTTATATAAATTCTACTGGTTGTTATCTATGTTGATACCTAAATATTTAATCCCATTGAGCAGCTAATTTAAATTGAGAATTTCTCTTAATTTGATCATAATTCCCACCCGTAAGTGGCATAACTTCGCTCTTGTCCCAATTGACTTTATAACCCGAAATAATACCAAAATCTTTCAATTTAGACTGTGATTTTTGTAATGAGTTCACTGGTACTGTCAGATATATCAGAACATCTTCAGCAATAAAATGATTTTATGTTCTTCTTGATTGATCCTGAAATCCTTTATGTCTGTATCTAGACGGATGGATTCTGCTAACAGTTTAATAGCCAGGAGGAAAAAAGCCCTAGAGATAATGGTCAACCTTGTCTGCTAAATATGCTGATGGCCATTAGTTATTACTTTAGTTTTAGGCTCAGAATATAGAACTCTAACCTAATTAATAAATGTTTGTCCTAGTCCAAATTTTCCCAGCACTTTGAATAGAAAGTCCCACTCCAGTCTTTCTTTGCACATGAAGCTCAAGTCATCTCTTGTTTCCGCCAGATGTATAATACTGATCAATCTGCATACATTGTCTGTCAATTTCCTCCCCTGCACAAAGACAGTTTGATCAGCGTTTATTAATTTAGGAAAATAAATTGCCAATCTATTTGCCAAGGCTTTGGCAATAATCTTATCGTCCATATTCAGAAGTGATATGGGCCTATAAGACAACAGTTTCAATGGATCTCTGCCTTTTTTGGGAATCACTAATAACTGCTGTCATAAAGGACTTTAGCAGAGTGTGGGTCACCACTGCCTGATTTAATACCTCCATAAACAGAGGTATTAATACAACTTAAAAAAAAAATTATAGTGTAAATCTGTCCTCTCCCAGGGATTTATTAATTTGCAAGGAGGCCAACGCATTCCCTATCTCACTTTGAGTATAGGGAGTGTTTAATCCCTCCCTTTTTTCTAAATTCAAATTTGGGAGATCCAATTGTGACAGGAAGCTTTGAATTTTATTCAAATCCCCCACAGATTGAGATTTATATAAATTAACATAAAATTGCTTGAAAGCTTAATTTATATCCTCCTGTTTGTAAGAGATCCTTTCTGAGTCTATCTTAATCGCATTTATTGTTCTGGAGGCTTGTTCTGGTTTCAACTACACTTTTTCCCCTAGCTCATAGTATTTCTTTTGAGGTCTTGTGATAATGTTTTCCATTTTATGTGTATATATTATATTATACTTGTGCTTTTTATTCATTAACCATCTATGTTTATCCTCAGAGCCCACTTGTCGAAGGTCCTTTTCCAAAACTATAATTTCCTTTTCCAATTCTTCCAACTCCCTTGTATACTCTTTTTTTAATCCTAGAGGCATTGATAATTATTTGACCTCTCAAATAAGCTTTTAACATGTCCCATAGAAGAAATTTATCCACATTTGAATTATGGTTGGTCTCACAGATCGTAGTTATTTGGGTCCAAATAAAGTTACAAAAATTCAGCCTTTTTAACAGCAATGTATTAAGGCACTATCTATAGATTGTCTCTTTCTTATCTGGCATATCAATAGTCAATGCAAGAGGTGAGTGGTCTGATAAGAGTCTCGCCTTGTATTCATTTTCCATGATCCTATCCTGTAAATGGGCTGAAACCAAAAATAAATCTATCCTCGAGTAGGAGTCATGTTGTCTTGAATAGAAGAAATAATCCCTCTCTCTAGGGTGAAGCCTTCTCCAGATATCCGTTAAGTTCAGCTCTTCCATTAATCCCATGGTAGCTTTAGTTGCCTTTGTCCTAGTATATTTCCTTCCTGATCTATCCAGAACTGGATCCAGGCAGAAATTAAAGTCTCCGCCCACCAATATGTTGACCATCAGCCAAGTTTTAAAAATGACCTATTATCAATTTATCATTGCCTGTGTTGGGCGCATATAAATTCATTAGGGTCCAGGACTCCGAATATGTCTGACAGTGTACCAGAACATACCTACCTATGGGGTCTATGTTTACCTCTTGCAGCCTAAATGGAAGATTGCCACTCACCTCGCTTAAGAATTAAAAGAGGAAATGATGACTTGGCCAACCTATCCTCTCTTTAATTTCATATGTTCTAATTCTGACAGATAAGTTTCCAGGAGGGAGGCCAGGTCAGCACCTAACTTTTTAATATGCACCAAAATTTTCTTCCTCTTCATAATCCATTAAGATCATTTACATTAAAACTAATACATTTAATTCCCCTATTCATATTCAGAGATTAGATGTTTATAATCATGATTTCCTCCCAGTGCTCTGCGCCTGAGCCCAACAAAACTATTCCTTTAAAAGTGGGAATACCAGATGAAGCCAACAATTGAAAGTAAAGAGTAGATAATTATAAAAGATTAAAGAAAAAGAAAATATCCCATAGAAAGAATTAAGAACCCTGCTAAGAATTGACAGGGATAAAACCCTATTAACCGGGTGAGTTAGAAAACCCGTGATGTAGAAAAAAGAGCATATTCATCACTGACAACCAAACAAGCCTTGAGGACATTAAATTCTTAATTAGCTTTAATGAATTATTTACACAAAAAAGTCAGTAAATAATAAGGAAAAAGATAAACACACTAAAGAATAAACTATATACAGACCAGAATAATAATTCAAAATATTTACAAAATACAGATTACTTATACATTAGATTCCTCATTTAATTGAGGAGTTGTCAGTACTGGTAGATTGTTTCCAAAGTCTATGGCCTTGGCTGGATCAGTAAAAAAAAAAATTGCCTTCCTGCAAAAAGACTTTCAAAACTGCAGGTTGACACAGTAGAAATCCTTAACCTTTCTTTTTCAAAGCAGCCTTAATTGGGTTGAACCCCCATCTCTTTTCCACTAATGTCTGGATAGAAGAAGATTTTATGTCCATCTACTTCAAGTGGAACTTTTCTTTCTTTGGCCCCTTAGGCTGCCAACTTAAAAAAAAATTTCTCTATCCGATTATCGTAACAGGTTTATTAGAATGGAGCGTGGACGTCTATTTGTACCCGGATACACCAATTGGGCACGCTCTGTCTCCAATTTTTGAGGAAAGCCTTTTCCAAGCTTTTCAGGCAGCCATTCTTGTAAAAATGTAATGGAGTCATGCCCTTCCACTCTTTTGGATAACCCCACAATTTCTGCCATATCTGTTCTTTTTCTTCATGCCAGGCATTGTTGGGATGGTTGCAAATGTTCTCTTGTTTCTTCCTTCAGTTAGCCAGCCGTGCCTTAAGACAACAGATCAAGCCACTTCTCACTCTGAAGCTGCACCTTGAACAGCAGGGTTGTCAGAATGCCAGTGTGTTTCAGACTGACCCAGCAACCCTGCTGCACCTCATTCGCAAGCTGGAGCAGGCCCTGAGTGAAATGAAGACAAACCATTGTCGAAGGATTGTGCGCAATATAAAATGAGATGATTAGAGCTTGGAATTCCTTGTGCCAAATTGAGATGATA
Organism: Narcine bancroftii; assembly: GCF_036971445.1. NCBI lineage: Eukaryota > Metazoa > Chordata > Chondrichthyes > Torpediniformes > Narcinidae > Narcine > Narcine bancroftii. Next base: position 116,418,720 of record NC_091477.1, on the reverse strand, counting down.
GAGTGAATTTTTTCTTTTAAAGTTGGGATTATGTGCACTGAACCTTTAACATTGGAACCACTTTATAAAATAAGAGTTGTTTATCAAAGTGCTTCAGCACAGGAAGGCGATCCATCAATAAAATGTGTATGAGAGTATTTTTAGCTGAAGTTGTCACCGTACTCTACATGAAGTGCTTTATATTGATCGTCAGCCACTGTTAAGATCTGAACTCCAACTACTCACAGTGGTATTTCTTTTTGGTGAGATAAATATTGCCTTGGTTAGAAAGGATGGGGGGGGGTTGTGGAGGGAATGAAATAACAATAGAGACCAGTAATAAGAAGAATGATATGCAGAAAAGACTGAAATAATCATAAAAGGTAGCTTTGGGGGAGTCTATCGGGGGGGGTGGGGGGGGAGGGGGGAAACAAAAGAAGGGAGTAAAACCATTGCTTCCAGGATAATACGTACTCTCTCTCTTCCTCTTGAGGTTAAATCAATGGCAAAATTGCAGGACACACGACCCTTCACAAATTGCTGGCTGCCTTGTTCTCTTGCATCCTGTGAGTTTGGGCCTTGTCGGTCCACCTGACGCAACGTAGGCGCAAAGCTCCCCCACAGAAAGGCGCTGAATTTGGCAACCTTGCCGAACACAGACAGGGACGTGAAGTCAGAAGTTATAGTTTGCTGGCTTAGTGTTGATTATGCTGTGCTCTGGCTGGCACATAGCAGGAAGCATATTAGATTTCTATCATTGAGGGTGATTACTGTTACTAGGATATGGGGTGGGTGGAAAACAGTATCAAGCATAAACCTGTGAATGTTGTAGTGATGCATTTAGAAAGACTTATCTTTTTATATTTGTCTGAGAATTTTGAAGCTTATTATCCAGGCATTTAATATGTTGAATTTCTTTAAAATCCCCTTTGTGACAATCATTGCTAGTGGCTGCAAGATCAAACTCGTAAGTTAAGGTTTACTCATGACTGTCACATCTGATTTGTAGGTCCAGTGTTGATTTGAAGTTTAACATGGGGTGCAAGTCTCACTGTACCCATCTGATTTGTAAATCAGGTGCAAAGTTTACTGATTTAACAGTTAATTCAAAGTATTAGTACTTTCAAAGTCTTCATTTTCAATGAAATATAATGTCAATAAAAATCAATACTTTGCCTCTCTGAAAACTTATCAACTGTCATTTGTTCATAGTTAGGGAATTTGGTTTCACTTTTGTATCTTGAAAGATTGCATTGCATACATTGTCGAAGGTCACAGGCCCGAAACATTGGTTATGTACCTTAGCTACGTAAAAAAGCCTGTTGACTTTCTCCAACATTTTTGTATATTAGCTACAATAACAGTGACCACAGGCTCTTGTTTAATGGCCTGCATTGTGTGTTTTTGTTTTGTCTTCTATTGCAAAGTCGTTTCTGCCCCTTCACCTTCACCGCAATGAATGCTTTACTAACTTGGGAATAAATGGCGAACCTTGGCCACGTCCCTGCCAGGCATGATTAAAGAGGAAACAACAAGTCACTGTCATGTTACTCTTGAAGACGTCAGTGTTAAAGTGAACATTCTGCTTGCAATGACATTTTTTGAGGAAAGTGAACGGGAAAAGCGGATAGTGTCTGCATGTGGAAATGTAAAGAGGAGCCATTACCCTCCATTTTTCTACGGCATCCCATGTTTAGCTTTGCTTTCACTTATAATTAAAAGCAGATTGAAAATGGAGCCCTTCTGGATAGAATGGCTTTTTGATTAATAGGGAATGTTGTCTGTGTTTTCATTATATTAATTATGCCAAGGGCAAGCTGCATTTAAAATGGTGGTTTTCAAGATGCTGGATGGCATCTGCAAAGCATTAAAGTGGGAAAATAAAAGAAACCCATGATTATGCTTGGCTACATTAACAGAACTATTCAGTAATCTTTATGTACCTATTTGAGTATTTAAAATTGATTCTAACCAGCAAAGTCTAAAATAGTGAGTGTTATTGACAAATTTTCCCTACTGTTCAAATGGTTTCGTACTGTGATTAAGATGCAAGCCAATAAACTCTGATCATATAATCACTAAGGTTTAGTCCAGAATAACTGGTACCAGATTTATGAATTGGTCATGAGGAAGTCAATATTTGCACCTGATATCACAGAACTGCCAAACAATAGTTTGTGCCAAAATGTTTGGCAGTGAGAAACCATGTGGTTCTGTTTATACTTGATTCTTAATTCATTGCTCTGGTACCTAAATGTTATAAAATACTTCTGGATTGTTTAGTTTTAAATTTCCCTCACCCATATACTCACAAACAAAGTGAGCTTGATAGAAACACATCAGAAATTGTGATGACTACCATTCAGTTGCTAAGCTGAACTTGCTTAATAAATATTATGCCTCCACTTTGTACTTTTAAATGAATTGCTGTGGTGAAATTTCACTGTGTATCTGAAAATACACAGATTTTAAAGCTTGCAGTATAAACTGTTAATTAATCTTTGTTTAAATATTTAGTTATGATGTACAGAATTTTGTTTTAATGTTCTGGGCCATATTTAGAAGGGTGCTTCTCAAGGTTTTTACAGAGCTCAAAATCCCAATTCACAAGAACAATGGTTGAGAAAGGCTTTCTTTGACAGAATCCCATGATTGCTAACTTAAATAGCAAGGGACTCTAAAATTGTGGAAAACACACCAAAATACTGGAGGAAATTAGCTGGTCCTTCAGCATCTATAGGAGACAAAGATAGATTGCTGATGTTTCGGGCCTGATCCCTTCTTCAAGGAAAATTCAGAAAAGGTAGAAGTAGGATATCTCAGAAAGTCTCAGAATCCAAACAATGGGGGAGGAATCCAGACCAACAAAAGGTGTTAATTGGATGTGATAAAGGACTAGGTAGAATTGATCATGTCGGTGCGAATGGAGACAGGCAATTTAAAAAAACATTAGACATACAGTGCGGTAACAGGCCATTTTGGCCCACAAGTCCATGCTGTTCAATTTACACCCCATTAACCTACGCCAGGCATGATTAAAGTATGTTTTGAACGGTGGGTGGAAACCAGAGCCCTTGGAGAAAACCCACACAGACACGGGGGAGAACGTACAAACTCCTTATATACAGAGCGGGTTTTGAACCCTGGTCTGGTCCCGATTGCTGGCGCTGTAAAGGCAGTACATGAGACCATGGTCAGACATGTCAGCAACTGTGCTACCCAATGGAGAGACAATGGGGGAAGGGTGGGCGGGTTAACGAAAGCCAGAGAAGTCAATATTAATGCCATCTGGTTGGCGGGCGCCCAGATGGAAGATGAGGTGTTGTTTCTCCAATTTACGGATGGTCTCAGTCTGGCAGTGCATGAGACCATAGAGTCCAAGGGGATGGGGTACATATCCCCTTGGGATCTACCCCTGTATCTGAAGAAGATGCTCCACTTGCACCCACACCTCCTCCCTCGGCACCATTTGGGATCCCAAACAGTCCTTCCAAGTCCTTCTACTGCATACAGTGCTCCCGCTGTCTACATCGGAGAAACTGGGCGTAGACTGAGAGATGGCTTTGTTCAGCACCTTGGCTCTGTCCGCTGCAGTCGCGTGGATCTCCCATTGGCCATCCATTTCAGTTCTCCATCCCATTCCCTTGCTGACATGCCTGACCATAGTCTTGTGTACTGCCAGTCTGAAACCACTTGTAAATTGGAGGAACAACACCTCATCTTCTGCCCGGGAACCTGCAACCAAATGGCATTAATATCGACTTCTCTGGCTTTCGTTTAAAAAAAAAAGCACCCTCTTCTTCCCCCTGTAGTCTCTCCATTCCCTTGTCTCCTTTCGCACAGACATGATCAATTCTACCTAGTCCCTTATCTAATTCAATTAACACCTTTTGTGAGTCTGGATTCCTTCCCTATTGTTTGAATTCTGAGATTTTCTGATATATCCTGCTTCTGTCTTCTGATTTTTCCTTGAAGAAGAGCTCAGTCCTGAAATTCGGCAATATATCTTTGTCTCCTAGAGATGCTGGAAAAGACCAGCTGAGTTCATCCAGAATTTTGGTGTGTTTACTACAGTCACAGGGTCTGCAGCCTATCAAGTTTCACTAGAATTGTGGAACCCATTTGAAGAGGGAACTCTAGCTTCTGCAAAGGAATTTATAACTTCATTGATAGCAGCTGACAAACCCCTTTATGCAATTTTTGCTCCTTTGCACCATTTGAAAGCTGATGAACCTTGTTTCCAGGTTTTCACCACATTCCAATTTCTACTGTGTAAACCGTTAACAAAGGTTACTCTTTTTAAATATTCCTTAACTTGCAGAGGGTATCATCAAATTTTGCAAATTCTTTTGTGGGAGACGGATACAGTTGACAGAAGAAGATCAAGACTAATGTGTAAAATTACTTGTCTGCAGGAACAAATGTGATGGAGCTGAATTTGAATCTTTGCCTTTATGGTTGACTGAAAATGACGGTTTAATAAGGTTCAAGGTTCCTTGTACTGTCATGTAATAATACATAAAAAATTTAACATGCGTAATATTTTTCAACTTCCACCTGCTGTAAGATAAAGAGTCACCACGAGCAATGCCTGGCGCCCCTAACAATAGGAAAAAAGAGATGTCCGTGAAATAGGTGTAGGTTTAACATATTAAAGGCAGTCTTGATCTGACTGGAACTCTATTTCTGAGGATACATAATTAAATGCATTTTTTTTTCTTTGAGTTCAATCATGTTTCATGTCATTATTTAAACATTTGAGCCCCTGTGGTTATTCATTAAGCTCATGACTCGCTGCAGCCCCACTTTCCTCTACGTATCCTTTTGATTCCCTTTATTTCCAAAAATCATTCACTTGCATCTGCTCAGGCCTGAGTTACTACACACTTCTTGGGCAAATGATTCATGATCCACGAGATGAAGAAGTCTCCTTTGTTCAGAATGACTGAATCCCTATTTTGAGATCGACTCCTCATTCAAGACACTGCATTCAGGCGTGGCCTTCCTGTGCTTGCTTCACAACCAGACGTTTGTTGATTTAATCTAATTGTAAAATGTTGCATCCTCACCACCCCTCCTGGCGCCACATGGCACAGTACATCCTGGCAATTGGGGAAAACAAAATGACAGAGGTACAAGAAACACCAGTGTTCTGCTGTGGTTCAAGAAAACATACCTTGAAGAAGGGATCGCTGCCTGAAACGTCGGTAATGTATCTTTACCTCCTATGGACGCTATAAGCTCTGCTGAGTTCCTCCAACATTTCTCTTGAGACACACACAGGCCTTAAGTGGATGTGACATGCTGGCTTTGGATGGGTCAGAGATGCAGGCTTGAAGATGGGTGAGCCACGCATGCCTTAAGATTAAGTTAGCAATTCCTGAAGTGGGTGAAAGAGACTGGGGGTGACAGAATGTTGATTACTCATGATACCCTTATTGAGGAGCTTCTTTTTAGATGAGTGCTTTCTTCTGCAATTCGAAACCTTTTCGTGGGTCAGTCATGGTAGAGTGCAGCATTTCTTCTGCAACTTTAAAACCCTTTTCGTGGGTCAGTCAAAGTGGTCTCTCATCCCTCTATAAGCAAGAGGAGGAAATCTGACATTCCGTCTATAACTACACAATGAGGCCAAGTGGGTTTTTCATTCCCACAAAGGAGTGGGACAAAATATGCACTTATCATTTCAAAAAGCTGGTCACATGGTCACTGCCCCTGTCTTCTCCGGGGGCTAGCCCCCTCACTCTGCAAATGTATCAACTTTTTTGGAAGCTGCTGTTAGTTCACAGTCACTTTCCAAAATCTACAGGCTTTTGTTAAATCTGTTCTCAAAGGGACAGTCGCACACAACAAAATGAACTGAAAAGTGGGAGAATGTTTTTTTTATTTCTTTTCCTTTTATATTTATTATCTTGTTTTCTAGTCATCATATCCTATGTGATAACTATTCCTAAATGGATGTTGCTACATTGTACATACCTGGGAAGATGCAGCAAGAAAGAATTCCCGTGCATTCGTACATTGTACTTGTGTGCATGATAGTAAATTCTTGTTCATTCGATCGTTCACCAGCATTTTATTGGCAGCTAAAATTTGCCTTTGAGATACAGAATTAACATTGGAGAGGGCAACCATGTGATTCCCTGTTTAGTGGCTAATGTACAAAGGATTGGCAGGGACATTGCTTGATCCGGACAGCATAGTTAGTGTCAGGGGGTGGAACATTAAATGTAAGGGTGATGCAGTTAGTGGAGTGATTAGCACGATGCGATTACAGGGCCAGTGACCCTGGTTCAAGTCCAGCATGTCTGTAAGGAGTCTGTATGATCTCCCTATATCTGACTGGGATTCCTCCCACATTTCTAAGATGTATGGGGTTAGTAGTTTAATTGGTCACATGGTTGTATTTGGGCTGTGCGGGTTCTTTGGCCGATAGAATCCATGATCTCTTAATTTTGAAAAACAATACAGTAAAACCACTGGAACCTATGGGGATTAGTAGATGCCGGATGTGAATTTGCTGGTTGCTTGAGATTGCATGTTGTATGATTGGTGAACTGGCCGATAGGGGGTTCCAATTTTAAACCCGTGTTTTTTTACCTATTTATTTTCAGCAATTTCTTTTGCCGGTTGCTTGAATTCTGGAACAGACTAGAGGGCTGAGATGGCCTGTTTCTGTACTGTAATTGTTATATGGTTATATGGATAACAGGGATTTTACTGTATATTGAGGGTCAGAGAGGAATATTCAACCAAGCCTACTTAAATTAGTAATAAATGTTCAGTAATGTTGCTTCTCCTGAGAGCAGGAAAGGAAGAACTTGCAACAGCTGATACCGTCGGCTAAAGGGTAGAGTGAACATGTACAGGCTTGACATATACATTTAGAGCCCTCTAAATAACATTTACAGTGTCACTTAGTCAAAAATTTCAACATTAACAATGTCTGTAAGAGAGTTTTGATTGATGTGGATAAATTATTGACAGCTTAAAAAGTTGCAGATACATGGAACGCTGTTAAATATCTTCCAATATATATTTGTTTAACTCTTGTCAACACACATTGTCACTCCTGGTGGACTTGCCACAGATCATTCCAGTGTATCTTGGTGTTAATAGTGGAAATATTAATGTGCAGACAACCTAGGATTAATAAATCAGCACAGAAGTGGGCCATTCTGCCCATCTTGTCCATGTTGATCATATTGTCTACCCAAGCTAGACCCATTTGCAGGATAAGTCTTGATAAAGAGTTTTGGCTTGAAGTGCCAACCATTCTTTTTCTCCCACTGAGTTCCTCCAGTAGATTGCGCTTGGCTTCAGTTTCCAGTGTCTGCCGTCTCCTGTGCATCTTACACGTGCCTGCATCTGGCCTGTGTTCCTCAAAACCTTCCCTATCCACATATCAGTCTGTTGTCTTCAGAAGAATCAAGTTCGAATTGAACTCGCTGTCCTCAAATCTAGGCTGTTGGAGTCGTGTTGAGGGGTTGTAACACTAATATTGGAAAGGCCTATTTTTTTTGGAAGAGATTTTCTGTTTGATAATTTGCATCAGATGATGGTTTTAAGAGGAAGTGTTGGAGGTAGGTACAATTGTAACATTTAAAAGAAGAAAAGAAAATTATCCCTGCTGACCTGACCAATGTTTACCCCTCAGTTATCTTCGGTTCTTGATGAACCTAAAAAGGCACATTACAAATGTGTCTGCAATTAAAACATGAACATAAAGATGTAGAGGGCTAAGAGATTTTGGAAAGGAATATGTCTTATATATGCAGATCTTTCTTATTAAATTGAGAAATAATTAGGATATCCAATAAAATTTTTTATCAAAACTGTTGGGGGGGGGGTGGGGGGGGGTGGTGTGGATATTGGACTCTGTAAATAATATTGCGTAGCAAGAAAATGTTTTGTATTGTTTACCTGCACTTACATGAGTCTTTGAAAATAAAATATTAAAAAACTGTTTTTGGCTTGGTTAAGATTCAGTGAGCACTTATAATCCTGAAAATAACATTAATGAAGACTTGAATTTCCAACTAACACCCATGGTTATCAAATGCATGGTAAGAGTCTTTCCTCAAGTAGCAGTCTGGTGGATATGAGTTCAAATTTTGTTTTATTAATATAAAATTAATTGTTAATATTTTAGAAATAAAAAACTGGAAAATTAAACAAAATGCCATAAAACCCCTGTTATCTGGAATTCAAGCAACATCACATACAACCCTGAGGTTCTTTTCCTTGCAGGCCAGGCAGAATTTCTACTTATCAAGATGTTCCACAGCAGTTTAGACTAATGAATTATTTTTGAAGTGTAATTGGTATTGGTGAGTAGACACTTACAAAACCCCACAAACAGAAATGCAAAGATAACTAGGTTAAAGTTCAAGTTTATTATCATTCAATGGCATAAGTACAATCTGACAAAACAGAATTCTCCGGTCCTCAGTGCAATCAGACATAACCAGACATACAAACATAACACATACAGTAAGAATGATGAGTCAGTGTACAGAGATGAGGTGCAGTAATTAACGGACTGGTGCAGAGCCAACATCCAGTATCTGATCATTAATAAAACCAAAAAAGATGGTTGTCTACTTCAGGAGTGCCCAGGGGATCACTCTCCGCTGACCATTGATGGCCCTACATTGAGGTCGTCAAGAGTATCAAGTTTCTTGGAATGCACTTGGTGGAGAATTTCACCTGGTCCTTTAACACCAGATCCATAGCCAAGAAAGCCCAGCAGCGCCTCTACTTCCTGTGAAGGCTGAAGAAAGTCCATCTCCCATCCTCCATCCTCACTACATTCTACAGAGCAAGTATCGAGAGCATCACCACCTAGTTTGGAAGCTGTACCACCTCAGACTACAAGACCCTGCAGAGGATAGTGAAGCCAGCGGAAAAGATCATTGGGGGCTCCCTTCCCACCATGACAGATATCTACAACACACGATACACGTGGAAAGCAATAAACATTGTGAAAGATTTCACACACCCCTCTCGTAAACTGTTCTCTCTTCTGCCATCTAGAGGAGGTACCATAGCACTCGGGCCCTAATGTCCAGAGTGGGCAACAGTTCTTTCCCTCCAAGCCATCAAGCTCCAGAACATATGTGGATAATGTACCGTGGACTTTTACTGTATATGACTTAATATTTTAACTTCTATTGATGTAAATTTGCTCCGTTATCTTGCTATCTCGCCTTTACTGTGCAATGCATGGTATGAACGATAAATAAAAGTGACTTGACATATGCAGATAAATATTTTTTAGTAATTATTCAAGTCTCGGGTGGTTAATGTGAGTAGTTCCTTTGGTCGTTCATCATTCTCACTGCCCACGGGATGAAGCTGTTTCTCAGCCTGGTGTTACTGGTTCTGATACTCCTGTGTCGGTTTCCCAATGGGAGCAACTGGAAGATGCTGTGCGCGGGGTGTTGTTAAAGGGGTAAGTATTAACAAGGATACTGGAAAGAATAGCCCTGTTCTTCTTTGTAAGGCATGGAATCTTTTACTCATACCTGGGCATATGGACGGAGTGAGCCTTGGTTCAACTTCTCATTGGAAAGATGGTGACACTGCCAGTACATCATTTACTCAGGGGCACCGGAGTGTCAGTCTGGATTCAGAGCTTAGGTTTGTAGAACTCAAAGCCATAACTCCCAGACTTAAGGGACAAGAGGATGGATGGGAGCAGGTGGGAAACTGAGCAAAACTTGGAGAGGGGCAGGGTAAGAAGGGGAGAGGAAAAAATAAAGAATGGAAGTAGCTTGGAAGAAGAGAGAGTGGTCCATGTCCTGAAATTGGCCTGTAGCCTGCCTAGGGAAAAGATGAGGTGTTTCTCCTATAGTTCACTTTGGGCCCAGGAGAAGGCCCAGTACAGACAAGGTTGGTGTGGGAATGGAAATAATATTGAAATGTCATGCAATCCAGGTGTTTAAACATCTGCTTCACACCATTAATGTATTAATAAGTATTAATACCATTTAAGACACCTTATTTATTTCTCAGAGTGGGTGGTGATTATATAAGACGAGATGCCAGAGATGGATACATTTGTAAAGTTCATAGAATGGAAGGAATATGGGCCAAATGCAGACAAAAAGGATCAGGTGGTCGACCACTTGGTTGGCATAAGCATTGACTTATGTCAGTGCTGTTCTGTGGCCTCTGTGCCGGACATTACTCTTTGGAGCCACCAGAGGGCACTTTGAGGTCATTGATGAAAATGAATCCATACATGCAAGCTAAATTGCAAAAACACGGCTGGTAATTTGTTTCTTCATTTGAGGCCTTTATTATAATATCCCTGAACATAAAGCCCTGCAAAAGGTAGTGGATGCAGCACAGGACATCGCAGGCAAAACCCTCCCTACCAGCAAGAACAACTTCAGGGAACGTTGCCATCAGAGAGCAGCAACAATCATCAAGGATTCACCCACCCAGCACATGCTCTGCTCTTGCTGCTACCATCAGGAAAGAGGTGCAGGTACAAGACTCACACCTGCAGAAAAGAGAGACCTAGGCATAGAGGTACATAGTTCCCTGAAAGGTGGACAGGATGGTGGAGCAGATGTTCGGCATGCATTCCATAATCAGTCAGGGCATTTGGTCCAAGAGTTGGGATGAAGTACTCAAGCTTGAAACATCTGCAATATATCTTTACCTCCTATAGATGCTCTAGATTGGCTGAGTTCCTCCATTATTTCTGTGTTTTTATAAGTTAGGATGTTATGTTTCATCTCCACAAGATACTGGCAAGACCATTTTGGGAGATCTTTGCTATTGGAAGGATGTCATTAAACTGAAAAGGATACAAAATGGATTCATGAGGATGTTTCCAGGACTGGAGGGCTTGAGTTACAAGGCGTGTCTTGCTCCTTTCTGTCTGGACATTAGAAGGCTGAACTGTGACCTTTTATAGCGGGATATAAAATCATGAGGGGCATTAATAAGATGAACAGTCACAATTTTTTCCCCAGGTTGGAAGACTCTAAAATGGAATAGATTTAAGATGGGGGGAGGATTATAAGGTGACTTGAAAGGTGCCTTTTTCACACAGATACAATTCCAAAAGGTACGTGGACAGGAAAAGGTTAGAAGGATAATGGGCCAAGTTCATGCACGTGGAACCAGCTCAGGTAGACAACTTAGTCAACATAGAGAAGTGGGGTTGAAGGGCTTGTTTTCATCTTGGATAGACTTGATTTCAAATTTTTATTTGGTGTGGTAATACCTTGATGAAAGGCTCAAGCCGAAACGTTGGTGAAGTATCTTCACTTTTGCTTCATAAAGGCACTGTTTGACCTGCTGAGTTTCTCCAGCATTTGTGTGTTTTTCCAGCATTTCTATTTGAGTCATTACTGGATTGTTCTGACAGAAGGTTATGAACCATCGGTTCTGACTGTCCCCCTGACCTTCTGGATATTTCCAGAATTAAATTTCAGTTAAATTTTAAATCTCACTCTTCCAAAAATCTTAATTCTCTTCCCCCATCTTCACGAGTTTTCCATTTCCATTTCTTTCAGACAGATGCGTAATAATTCGCAAGTCACTAACACTCTTCGTCCGCCAACAGCACCACCATTTGTGTCATTCTCTTGATCTCCAACTCATCCAAGACATTCCCTTTGTTCTCTCCATCCCTTCCCCAAGAAGGAGGCCCAATTTCTAACATGACTTGGTGTTGATGAGGGCGGAACGTAGCACTAGCACTGGGAAAGGCCTGACTTACTGAATATTTCTCGCATTTCCCATTTTTATTTCAGGGGCTCTGGTGTTTCCAACTCAGATGTTCCCTGCCTGGTGCCGGTTCCAAGAATTCTATTAATCTCTGACCTCCAGTCTTTATAAGGCAAAGGGGTAAGAGGCATTGAGGCCCAAACTGGAGCCAAAAGAACATTAGAATTAAGAGCAGGAGTAGGGCGTTCAGCCCTTCAAATTTGATCTGTCACTTATGGCAGTGAGAAGAATTTCAGTGTATTTGTACATTGTACTCATGTGTATGACAATAAACTTTTATTGTCATCATCGTCCAAATGCATATCCTTTACTTTTGACTATTTTTCTTTCCATTTTCCCTCTTTTTTCAGGAAGACTGCAATCACATCTGAACAAGGTGAAGGGAAGAAAGTCCAGGAGAGACGTAAGGGGTAAGATTTTTACACAGGGCCTAGTGGGTGGCTGAAATGCATGATGGTGGAGGCTGGTACAATAGGTATATTCAAAAGGCTCTGAGACAGGCACATGGATGCAAGAAAAATAAAGGGTTATGGGTGTGAGGTAGGGAACGTTTAGGTTGTGGATTAGGTTTACACAGGTCAGCACAACAGCATGGGCTGAAAGGCCTGTACTCTGCTGTAATGTTCTATGTTGATTCTGATTCTGTCTCTGTGCAATGAAACCTGTGTGGTCATTAACAAGGACTATTGACCAGGGGTAAGGTGAATAAGGACCCGCATCCATGCCAGTTTTCAATTAACCCCCTTGCGTATCCTGCTGCCCTTCCCGGCCGTTGCACAGCTTCCTTGGGACCTGGTACTGGTTTACAAAGGCCTGCTGCACTGTCAAATCCCGTGCAAAACAAATTTGAAACATTTGCTCCTTGCAATAAATCCTTTCCCACCCAAACACTTTGCAGAACTTATTTTGTTCTGGGAACCTTTCCAAAAAAATAAGAGTTGGGGGGGGGGGGTGGGAGGGAGAGAGAGAAACAAATTCCCCACCATCTAGTGGTAAAATGTAACTGATCCAAAACTTTATTTATTGGCCCACATAAATCACCAGAGCCCAAATAAGGTCATTGAGATTTTTTTTGTGGGAGAAAATTTGGAATATTTTACAAAGTGGCAGGGAAAACAACTGCTTGAAATATATTTAGGATAAGTGCATGCATTTTGTTTCTTGCCCATTGTTAAAGGAAACATTTCTGGCTACTTCTTTAAAATCACTTAAACTGGTTTGTCTCTATTGCTTCTAAATGTTCTTCTGCTGGGAAAGGAGGGCTTGAGTTATAGAGAGAGAGTGAACAGGGCCTTTGCCCTCGATGTTGTGCCAACCTATATATTCCCACCAAACTAAAAGTCTGAACCCTTCCTTCATCGTAACGTTCTACTTTTCTTCCATGTGCCTGTCTAAGAGTCTCTTAAATGCCCCCCCAATGTTTCACCCTCTATTACCACCCCTGGCAAGGCTTTCCAGGCACCCACAACTCTTTGTGTTTAAAAAAATCTTACCCCCTGATGTCTCCCTTCACATTATACAGATGGTCTCCTGGCACAGACTGGGCATTTATTCCCTCGAGCACAGGAGACTGAGGAGTGACCTTATCAAGGTTTATAAAATCATGAGGGGTCGGGGATAAAGAGAATGTTCACCCATTTATTTCCCAGAGTAGACAGCTCTAGAAACAGAGGGTGTAGGTATGAGGAAAGAGGGAGAGGTTTAAGAGAGACCAGAGGGCCAACCGTTCTGGAATGGGCTGCCATTATAGGCGTATGATCTTTGATGTTCAAGAGCCATTTGGGCAGAAATATTACAGTCGATGATAGAAACATAGAAACATAGAAAATAGGTGTAGGAGGAGGCCATTTGGCCCTTCAAGCCCTTCATTTTGATCATGGCTGATCATCCTCTCAGTACCCTGTTCCAGCTCTCTCTCCATACTCCCTGATCCCCCTAGTCGCAAGTACTAAATCTAACTCTCTCTTAAATATAGCTATGGAACCGGCCTCAATCACTTCCTGTGGCAGAGAATTCCATAAATTCACCACCCTCTGAGTGAAAACATTCTTCCTCATCTCAGTCCTAAAGGACTTCCCCTTTATCCTTAAACTGTGACCCCTGCTTTTAGACTTGCTCAACATTGGGAACAATCTTCCTGCATCCAGCGTGTCAAATCCTTTAAGAATTTTGAACTTTTTTATTAAATCTCCTCTTAATCGTCTAAACTCCAGCAAACTCCAGCCAACCTATGTAAACGTAGTCCATAACAATCTAATCATCCCTACCTCACAACCTCTATTTTTCTTACATCCATGTGCCTATCTACGAGTATTTTGAAAGTCCCTATGTTTAATTTGTTTAAACTTTTAATTATACAGAACAGGCCTATGAAATCTCCTCACGAAGCCTTCTTCGTGATTGCATCGATGTGGAGGCCTCAGGACAGATCTTCTGAGACCAAAAACTTGAGGTTCTGTCCATTGCTGACCTCTTAATGAGGACTGGTTCATGTTTTTTAAAAAATTTAGACATACGGCACTGTAACAGGCCAATTCTGTCCTAAGCGTCCGTGCCACTCAATTTACACCCCCATTAACCCCATTAATTTTGAAGGGTGGGAGGAAACCGGAGCCCCCAGAGAAAACCCACACAGACATGGGGAGAACGTACAAACACCTTACAGACTGCGCAGGATTCGAACCCAGGTCTAGTCCCAATCGCTGGCGCTCTAGAGGCTAACTGGTACACCAACCATGCTGCCCAGTGTTCTCCTGGTTTCCCCTTCCTGAAGTCCATGATCAGCTCCTTCGTTTTGCTAATGTTGAGTGGAAGGTTATTGTAGTGGCATCACTCTGTGATCAGCACACCCACGCCAGTGTTGTGTGAATGCACCCCCCCCACCCCCACCCAGCCGAAGTGCAGTGAATGGTGTAAAATTCTTCCAGTCATACAACGACTTCAGACTAAACTTTCCACAGAAAATGAGTCAAGTTGTCTCAAACCCGAGAATCCTGGAAGCCATGTGATATGTACTTTTGCTTCCAAGTGTCAGTCGACCTCTCAGATGTCCTTTCCTTTAGGTAGTAAAATTAATACTGGAAGTTGATGAAAAATGTCAGATTTTTAATGAATTGCTACTTTTGACTTTATTCCTTTGTGTTCTGTTTGAATGTCCCACCAACTATTTCGTTCCCTCTCATTCTTTATTGTGTGGTGTTGGATTTGACCTTGACTACACTCACCCTCATTACAACCAATCCAGCCAAATGACAGAAGATTTACTAGGATGTTTGAGGAACTGAGTTACAGGGAAAGGTTACACAGGTTAAGAACTTAGCTCCTGGAGCATAAAAGAAAGAGGGGAGATTTGATGGAGGTACACAAAATTATCTTTAAAACTCCAGTATTTATTTTAAAATATTCAATTTAGAGGTACAGCACAGCGACAGGCCTTCCCGGCTCATGCTGCCAAAATACACCAATTAACCTACAAGCCCTGTACATTTTTGGAGGATGGGAGGAAACCAGAGCACCCAGAGGAAACTCATGGGGGACAGTGCCGGATTCGAACTCAGCTCTCTGGCGTTGAAATAGTGTTGTGCAAACTGCCCTAATTATAGAAGCTCAGCTTACCCAACATTACCTTGGAGACATTTTTTATTTCAAAAATAAGCTTGATTTGTGATTTTAAAATATCTATATATACAAAGGAAAAGGCTCTTTACATTTTTCATGTCATCGACTCTAAATGCCAAATGTGGTATTCGGTATAACTATATAACAGAAACAGGCCATCTCGGCCCCTCTTGTCCGCTCCAATTTAAGAGAACTCCACTAGTCCCGCCTACCCGCTCCCTGTCCATAACCCTCCAATCCCCTCACATCCATGCACTCATCCAACCTCCTCTTCAATGACAAAATTGACCCTGCTGCAACCACCTCTTCCGGAAGGTCATTCCACTCAGCCACCACTCTCTGAGTGAAGAAGCTTCCCTTCATGTTACTTCTAAACTTTTGCCCCCTAACCCTTAACTTATGACCCCTCATTCCAATCTCATCTACCCTTAAGGGGAAGAGCCTATTCACATCTACTCTATCTATCCCCCTCATAATTTTATATACCTCTATCAAATCCCCCCC
The DNA here is from genome assembly GCF_036971445.1 of Narcine bancroftii. NCBI lineage: Eukaryota > Metazoa > Chordata > Chondrichthyes > Torpediniformes > Narcinidae > Narcine > Narcine bancroftii. Next base: position 116,402,874 of record NC_091477.1, on the reverse strand, counting down.
TCAACCTTCTACGCTCCAATGTACAGAGATAAAACACAACAGTCTGCAGACACCGTGATTGAAGTGAAAAACAATGCTGGAGAAACTCTGCAGAGCAAACAGGGTCCTTTAAGCAGGAAAGATAAAGATACATAACAAACATTTCGGACACGGACTTGAATTCTTCAAGGCATGCCAAAATGTAGGCAGAAGCCTGAACATGGATGATGGGAGGCGGGGGGTGGGGGGGGGGGGGGAAGCACAGTCCCGAAGTTAGGAGGTAATAGGTAGATAAGGGAGAGAGGGCACTCCAGCAACAGAGGGAGGGGATGGTTCTGTGAATGGAGAGGGAGTGGGAGGAGAGCTGGAGGAAAGAAGTCAAAGGGAAAGGGGAAGGGAGGGAGTGCGGAGAGTAGGTTAACAGATACCGGAGAAGTCAATGTTAATACCATCTGGTTGGAGAGTGCCCAGGCAAAATATTAGGGGCTGCTCCTCCAATTTATGGGTGGTCTTGGAGGGACAGTACATGAGGCCATGGACAGATAGGAGTGGGACACACACAGGTGGTCCTGCTGTTTGTACGTTCCAGTTCTGTTCATAGTCATGTTAGTATTTTAAAATAATCCGCTCAGCTTGTCTGTGCTGAACCATTTTTTTCCCTAGCCCCACTGACCTTTTATTTGCCCATCCATGGCCATCCATGGCATTCGCCACTTCAGCTGGCAGCCCATTCCACACTCCCACCCCTCCCTGTGTGAAGAAGTTCCCCTTCACGCTCCCACTAAACTTTTCCCCTTTCACACTTAACCCACATCTTCTGGTGTGTATCTCACCTACCCTCATCTACAATGACAATTTTAAATGCCTCTATCAAATCTCCCCTCATTCCTAACCTGTTTAATCTTTCAAATGGTTGGAGGAAACTGGAGCCCACAGAGGAAACTCACATGGGGAGAACGTACAAACTCCTTACACTCAGCGTGGGATTCGAGCCCCAGTCCCGATCGCTGGTGCTGTAACAGTAGATCGGAACTGCTTTCAATGCTTTATCATTCTTCCTTAAATAAAAAAGACTCCAGATGTTGTGTAATGAATAGCCGATATAACTTTCCTCCTTTCTTTAATTAATGTCCTTTGCAATGAACAGTAGTGCCCTGTTAGCTTTCCAGATTACTGGCTACACCTGCATACTGGTCTTTTGACGAGGTCACTGAGGGAGGATGTGATACCCCCTCGAGGGGGTACAGAGGAAATTTAGAAAGAGCTAGCCAGCAATCAAGAATTATTGTTATAATGAGAGATTCAGGCCTATTTTTCATTGTAACAAATGTGATTGAGGCAGATTTAATTGAGATGGACAAAACAATGGAAGACTGGACAAGAGGCATCTATTTCCTCAGTAGAGAGGGATGATTATTTGTTCGTTTGTGGAGAGGTTAGAGGAAAATTATGGAAAACTATTTTCAACCAAAGTGTGGTGGGTCTAGAATCCATGACCTGAAAAGACCATGGACACAGAAAGCCTCAGCACATTTAAAAGATACTTGTATGCAGTCGTTATCTACAGTGCTATAGACTTGGCACCGGGAACCTCAATCACTGTTAGTTTTGGCCTCTATCGACCTAGCGATCCTTAGGTGTAGTATTTTTTTTTACTTTGAAACCAAATGTTGCAGTGAAGGGCCAGAGAAGGGGCTAAGTTTGTATCTGAAGCTGAAGAGGGTCTCACAGAACATTGAAATCTACAGCACAGCACAGGCCCTTCAACCCACAGTGTTGTGCTGACCTAATAATCGACTTGAAAATCTGTCGAATTTTCCTACTGCACAACCTTCCATTTTTTTTCTCACTTCCTTACACATCTCTAACAGTCCCTTAAAAGATTCTATTTTACCCGCCCCTACTACAGTTGCTGGCAGCGCATTTCATACATCCACCACTCTCTATGTGAAAAACATCCCCCTTGTACAAACTCCCACGCACCTTAATTCTATGCCCCCTGGAGTTCGCCATTTCAGCCCTGGGAAAAAAAGCCTCTGGCCATCCACATGATCAATGCCTCATTGTCTTGTACACTTCGATCAGGTCATCCCCTCATCTTCCGTCGCTCCAAGAAGAAAAAGACCTAGTTCACTCAACCTATTCTCACAAAGCATACTCTCCAATCCAGTCAGCACCCTTGTAAATCTCCTCTGCTCCCTCTCTACAGCATCCACATCCTTCCTGTAATGGAAATAAATAATTTCAAAGCATGAAAAGACAAAAGCTGAAGGAGGTTTGCAAAACAATGGACTACGGATCTGAATATGAAGTAAGTGGGTGTTGGTATGGAGTAGAATACAGGGATTACAATTTTGAATGTATTGAATAAAATAACTCTCAGGTGACAAAGGGGTCTCAATCACTGCTGTTACCTTTTTCAGAATATCTGAATTTCAGTTGGTGCCCTTATTTTAAATTTAAATTTAGGTTTAAATTTAGACATACAGGTCATTTCGGCCCATGAGCCCATGCCGCCCATTTAACCCCCGATACACTTTGAATAGTGGAAGAGAACCAGAGCCCCGGGAGCAACACGGGGAGAATGTGCACATTTCTTACTGACAGCGCCAGATTCGAACCCAAGTCGCGATTACTGGAGCTGTAACAGCGTTGTGCTAACTGCTACGCCAATTGTGCCACATGCAAGTTCCAACAAAGTTTTTCTGGCATAGAACCTTTGGAAAGCTTAGAATTTGTAAAGATGTGGTGAAGATGTAAATATCCTAAGAAGGAAGACAATAATCATCATTATTAATGGGACAAAAATAAATCATGTTGGATTTTGTCTCACGCAGTCACACACACACACCCACACACACACACACACACACACACACACACACACACACACACACACACACACACGTGTTAACATGCGCACATTAACACACAGGCACGTGCGCATACACACACACACACACACACACACACGTGTTAGCATGCGCACATTAACACACAGGCACGTGCGCATACACACACACACACACACACGTGTTAACATGCGCACATTAACACACAGGCACATGCGCATACACACACACACACACACACACACACACACACACACACACACACACACACACACACACACACAAAATTGTTCACTCATATAAGACAAACACTTGCGAGTTCCAACAAAGTTTTTCTCTGGCATAGTACTCACACCATTAAACAGGTCATTAGTCAGGGGCCAACCATATTTAAAAACCTTTTGTCTGTTTGACATCAAAATGTCATTATGATGGTGAGATGCCAACAAAAGAAGACTTACCCACAAAAAAATGTGATAAAAGTCAACACAGTGGTCCTAATTTATGAGCCAGATTTGCAATTTAAATCTTTAGTTTACTAATGTCTCCTCTTCCTAGACGCTGTATAATTGTTATAGCCGCCTCCCTGTACTTCAGCCAGTTAAGTTGTCAGCATTTGGTGCCAGATCATTGCTCGTCTAAATACTCCAGGAGCTCTTTCCAACCCACAGGTGGGATGCAGTTATTAAGAAAATGGGTAGCAATTAAAATTATAGCATGTCTGCCGTGCTACCGTCAACAGACTACAATAAATTTAGTTAGAAACTGGACTTAATTACTCTTCCGTGTGGTGCAAGCCAACCTTAGTTTTAACATATGATCCCTTTAAAATCAGTTGCTCTATATCAACTAAAATAAAACTAAGATCACCCGAATCACTTCAGGGAGTTACAACAAAAAGACTGCAGAGACCAAGAGTGAGGAAGCAAAAACTTTACCCGAAACAAGGAGCTGGGTCATTCCTGCTGTGACGATCTTATTTTCAGGAGTTTCGATGATCAATTCTTTCACTGTAAAGGCACCCATGAAGAAAAGAATGTCTTATTGGTTTCACATCTGGAAAAATGTTAATAAATTGTTTTGTATTTTGGATGGGAGATGATGATTGGAATACAAAATCCATATTTGCAGTTTAAGTTGCTTGAATTTCAAGGACCAGAAGGAGTTATAGAACTGAGGCTGGACCAATTAAACTAATTAAACCCTTCTCAGATTTCTGGAGAGATCCCAATGAGGTTCCTTTGGTGCAATTTGAAACACTGGGTTAAGAATAAGTTAAGTTACTTTGGATGAAACTTCGACCAGTTCTTTCGTGTTGTGAATACCACTGATCCACCAGAAACAAATTATCGGTCTCCTTTTGAACATCAAATGAATCGCACTTAAATTCTTTGCACTTCCTTAAGAGCATGGTGGAACATAGAAATCTACAGCTCAGGTCAGGCCCATCAGCCCACGGTGTTGTGCCGACCAAACAACTGCTGAGAATTCCCCTTCTGTGTAACTCTCCATTTTTCCCAGATCCATGCACCTACTCATAGTCCCTTAAAAGATCCCGTTGTACCTGCCTACACCACAGTTGCCAGCAGTGCATTCCATGTACTGACCACTCTCCATAAGAAAAACATACCACTTATATCCCCCCCCCCACCGTACTTACTCCCAAAATAATGCTCCATGACACTTTTGTAATGCTTTCCATATTTGACCAATTGTCATTAGAAAGGCTGTGGCGAGTTGTGCTTGAGCGCAGCAGAAAGACTGAGACAATAGGCTGAGAGCTCAAGTAACACAACTGGTTTACTTTGAATTCCACACTGCAGCCTTTAAGGCTGTGTCTGGCCTGCCTCTCGTGCTCTGGAGCTTGCACCACGTTGACGCACACATGCACACACTCTTCTGGTCTGGACTGGTAGAGAAGGTCCCATGACGCCATCTTTGTCGCGGCTACCCCGCTGACCGCGCGTGACAACCGGGGCCGGTTCGCCGCTACAACTATGTGCGTCACCACAAGGTCACGTTTTCATACTCTTTCCATCAAAGCTGCCTTGTCTACTGATTAATTTTGAACCATTTTTGCTCTTAATATTTCTGGTGTCCAAAAGAGTGCAGGAATATATTGTAGATGCTGGAAATCTAAAGCAAAAACTAAGTACCCCGGAAAGATTCAGCAGGGATCAGTCTCAGGACCTGAGGAGGCAAAGAAGGACCCTCTTACAAAACAGATTATTAATCTACCACGTTCACGCTGCTTCTCTCTCCACAGACACTGTCCGATCTCCTGACTGTTTCTCGAATTTTCTGTTTTTTATTATTTCATACTTTAAATATCTGATACATTTTAGTTTGGCTCTTCAAAGGTTGGCCATTTTTTTTTAAATTTAAACCTACAACACGGCAACAGGCCCTTTTGGCCCACAAGCCCTTGCCCACACCCCAATTGACCGATGCCCCCACTATGTTATTTTGAAGGGTGGGAGGAAACCAGAGAGCCCGGAGGAAACCCACGCAGGCATGGGGAAAAAGTACAAACTCCTTACTGACAGTGCTGGATTCGAACCCAGGTTGCTGGTCCTGCAGCAGCGTCGCGCTAACCGCTACACTAACCGTACTGCCTAATTTTAAGGGAATAGGTTTGGAGCCATGATTTGTATCCTCCAAGGATGCTTGTGATTGTCAATTTTTTTTTTGATGTTTGAGAGATTGATCCAGATGAGGTGTTGAAATATTACTATTTGACAATAGATATGCACCATGGCCATTAGCAGAAGGTAGAGGGGCAGCACATCAGATACCCCTCCCAGTCCCACACATGACGTGGGAATATATTGCTGTCTCATCATTATCCTTGGTACTCTTCCTGAAACCACTTATCAGTACCCTCATGGGAGCACAGACACAGCATATCAAAAAGGCAGCTCACCATTTCCTTCTAAAGAGCTATTAGGAAAGGTTCATTGTGGCTGGACAGTAATAAATAATGTGTTTGCTGTGTGGTATAATTTTTGTACCACCCATTGCCGTTAACTGGGAATCGGCTTCCTTCAATAAATTGTACTCTGTTGGCAGTTCTCCCACTGTTATTTGCCAATTAAGCATTCAAGTGTGTCGGGATTCTACATTCAAGTCAAGCCAAGTTTATTGTCATCTGATTGCACAAGTACAACCTGATGAAACAGTGTTCTCTGATCCTCGGTGCAAAACAGGCAGACGCACAACCAGACAGAACACACATACAATTAAACAATACCTATGCAGGAAAGTATTCCATATGTACAAACAAATAAATAAATATTGTTTTGTAGTTATGAGAGTCTCGGAGGGTTGATATGAGCAGTTCCTTTGCACGTTCAGCATTCTCACTGCCCGTGGGAAGAAGCTGTTCCTCACCCTGGTGGCGCTGGCTCTGATCCTCCTGCACCTCCTCTCCGACGGGAGCAGCTGAAAGATGCTGCATACGGGGTGGAAGAGGCTCCCATTGCGTGACCGCTTCTGACACATCGATGGGAAGGAGGGAGACTCCAGTGATCCTCATAGGCCATCAGCTCTGTCGAATCAAGCTCTGCTTGGGATCCAGTGAATGGGAGATCTGTTCCTGAAACTTTAGTGGATTTATTTATGTTCTCCTGCATGGAAGGGGTTAGACTAATTGTAGGAAGACAAACTACAACCCCTCACCACCACCCCATCAAAAGGGACCAGCACAAGGACAGCATTAGCACTTCTTTAATGCTGTAATCAGTAATAACTTCGCCACAGTAGACCAGAATCAGATCTGAATTGAACATATCACGAAATTTGGTTTTGCTAGAGGCTGCTTTGTTAAGACACCGCCTCTTGTAGATGTCCTCGATGGAGTGAAGACTGGTGATGCCACAGGCTGAGTTAACAACCCTCTGAAGTTTTTTCTTGTCCTGAGCTTTGGCACCTCTGTACCAGAATGCTCTCCATAGTACACTTATAGAAGTTTGCGAGAGTGTTCAGTAACAAATTGAATCTGTTCAAACTCCTTGTAAAGTTATAGCTGCTGGCAAGTCTTCTTTGTGATTGCATCAATACAGAGGCTCCAGGATAGGTCTTTGGAGATGTTGAGATGCAGGAATTTGAAGTTCCTGATTCTCTCCACTGCTGAGCCCTCAATGAGGACTGGCTAGTGCTCCTTTGGCTTCTGACCAGGCCAATTGAATGCAAATAAGGAGCGTGAGAGGGGACTGCGGAAGAGAGGTAAAACTATGATGTTGAAATCAGCTCTTAATTCCTAGTCGCACAGGGATGGACATGGCTCGGATGATTACTGCAAGCCAGATCCGACCTGTTCAGACTAAATCTTGCTTTGGTATATCACTAGGTTGTTACAGTAAAGATAAAATAATTAAATTCTGAGTGTGAAAATCCTTGAAACAGCTCACTATCTGAACCACTGCAGAAATACTTAATAACTCCTTCCTTTCAAGACACATTGCCTTCTAATACTGTATATTTTTTTATCTGTGTGAATGTCATTGAGTAATAACATCACTTTTCTGTCACAGAATCTATTGTTTTAAATAAGTAATAATTCAGTAAAGTTTTTTACGCGAGACAAAGGGCCGATTATACATCTCGAGGATGTCTAACCTTCCCTTATTCCTGTGTTTGGTTTCATTGTTAAAGTTACTGAGGGATTGCATTAAAGCATTTGATGAACTTAATAAGTAAAGATAATGAATTAGCATCTGAACGTAATTAGTAACATGGCAGTTCAGTCTGCCAACTAAATTCACGATTAACCTTCTAATCATGGAAAATGCACTCAACATTATGTCCTTAAACTTGCACATGCTGAACATGTCTATAATTCAGAGAAATTTAAATAGATTTTTAATTTGCTGTTGCAGTGATATGCTATATATTGTCTCAGAAAGATAAAGTAAGATTTTTGTCTTTAGTGCAGTTTTTGGATTCAAAACATGTGAATCCAAATGGATTTCCTTTTGTGCCAGTAACTGAGGGGAATGTCTGACCTGGAAGATACGGCTCTGTTTTTATGCTTGGGGTTGTGAACATTGGGAACTCCCACGTATACCATTTCATCTTCCCTTCCCATTCGCTCACCAATCTGTCCATCACCACTGCCCGAGTCAGGCCCAATACAAAATGGAGGAATTACACCTGAGATTCTGTCTGGCAGCCTACAGCCAAATGGGAAGAACATTGAATGTTCCAATTTCAGGTAACGGGTCACCTCTCTCTTCTTCCAACTTACTTTCTGTGACCTGTGGATATCCGTGCTGGGTTCACTGTCAGTGCTTATCAATACCAGTGATTTGGGTGAAAATGTAGATTTTTTGGTTCGTAATTTTGGAGAGAACACCAAAATTGGAGGTATTGTGGACAGTGAAGAAGGTTATCTAACATTACAACAAGATGAAGGTGAATTGGGAAAGTGGACCAAGGAATGGCAGATGGAGTTTAACTGGGACAAGTGCCAAGTGGGAGTTTTTTGGGGGGTAGGATTTAGGCAGTCCATAGCAAAGCTCTGTGGAATGTTCAAAAGTGCTGGAGAAACTCAGCAGGACCCACAGAATCTATAGGAAGCAAAGATAATAACCAATGTTTTGGGCATGAGTCAGCAAACTTGTGTATTTACTACAATTCAGACTTTCTTTTTTTACCCTGGAGAACAAAATAGGACAGAGAGACCAAGGGATAGAGGTATATAATCCCCTGAAAGTAGTGATATAGGCCGGCCGTGTGTTGAAAAAGGCATCTGACATGCTAGCCTTCAATGGTCAGAGCACAGGCTACAAGAACTCAGACATCTTGTAACAGCTATACAAGATGTTGGCGAGACTGCAGCTGGTGAATTGTGTGTGAATTTGTGGTTATCCTGTGATAGGAAGGATGTCATTAAGCTGGAAAGATTTAATAGAATGTTACCAAGACTGGAGGGCTTGAGTTATAAAAAGAGGGTATGTAAGCTTGGGCTTTTCACCCTGGAGTGTAGGAGATGGATGGGTCACTATAGAGAGGTATGTAAAATCTGAGGGGCATAGATAAAGTGAATGGTCACAGTAATTTTTCCTGGGGTGAATTATAAAACGAGAGGGGAAAGATTTAAAGGGGCCCGAGGGGTAACTTTTTCAGCTGGTGGAATGAGTCTCTAGCTCAGCCATTCTCAACCTTTTTTTTTGGCTATGGCCCCCTTAGGACTCGGCTCAAAGTTCATGGGTCCCCTTCCCTGTGAAGCAGTCAAGTTTAGTTGGTGTCCTCTGTACTTCTCTCCTACTGACCACATTAAAAATATTTTAGGATTTTGGTTCGTGGACCTCCTTAAATGTGCTGTGGCTCCCAGGAGGGTTGTATGGCCCCCTTTGAGAATGGCTGGTTTAGAAGGTGTGATAGAGGCAGATTTTATTACAATGTTGAAAAGACATTTGGATGGGTAAATAGTTAGCGAAGGTTTAGAGGGATATGGGCTAAATGCAGGCTAATGGGACTGGGCACAGGTAGTTAACCTGACTGCATGTTCAGGTGAATCCATAGGGCCTGTTTCCATGCTGTATAACTCAATGACTCTATACAAGGGACTTCTCACCTTTACCCACATGTACCTGCAGTGATTTGTATACTAGAGTTCCTTTTCAGATGCGATTCATCTTCTTCTGCAAATCTTCGCCACACTTGCTCGGTGGTGGGGTGGAGGGCACCAATACCCCTGAGCATAAAGCCTTGCAAAAGGTAGTGGACACAGCCCAGAACATTACAGGAAAAACCCTCCCCACCATCGAAAACATCTATAGGGAATGCTGCAAAAATCACGAATCCACATCACCCAGCACAATCTCTGTTCTCGCTGCTACCATAAGAGGTCGAGGTGCCACAAAACTCGCACCACCAGGTTCAGGAACAGCTGCTACCCCTCCAACGTCAGACTCCTCAACGACAAACTCATTCAGGGACTCATTTAACTGCTGGACTTTCACACTTTATTGATTTTTTTTCTCTTTGTATCACACAGTCAGTTTGTTTTCTTTGTTTACATGCGTACGATGAGTTTCATTTTTTTTTTTGCACGACCTATAAGTGGTAATTCTGACTTGCTTGCAGGTAAAAGAATCTCAGGGTTGTATGTGATATCATGTAGGCACTCTGAAAATAAACCTGAAATCTAATCTAAATCTAAAGACTGCACCGCCACCACTGATGTCAATCAGCCCCTCTCTTGCCTTCCCCCCCTATCATAGCCATTTCCTTTGTTTTCACCAGCCCTCTTCCCCTACTCTCTGCCACCTAATGTTATGACTCCTGACTGTTCCTAGTTCTGCTGAAAGATCCTCGACCCTGGTCACTCACGCTACTTTTCTCTCTCCACAGATGCTGCTCGACCTTCTGCGGATGACGAGCATTTTCTGGATTATTATGGTGAAGTTGCAAAGGTGATTCGGCCGAGACTGGAACTAATTTCAGAAGACAGTAACTGAGGCCTATAAACTTAAATTAATTGGTAGGTAGGTTGAAGTTCATGAAAAGCCTTTTCACCATTAGTGTAGCAGTTAGTGCGACGCCATTACAGCGCCAGCGACCTGAGTTCGAATCCAGCGCTATCTGCATGGGTTTCCTCTAAGTGCTCCAGTTTCCTCCCACATTTCAAAAAAACATTTGAGTGGTAGGTTAATTGGGTGTATTTGGGCAACACGGGCTCGTGGGCTAGAAGGGAATGATACCATGCCATTTGTCAAATTTTTAGAACAATTAAATTTAGAAGTAGAGTTTTGAATCTCTCCAGGCAGAACACAACTAAACTATAATCATCTGAAATGCAGTGATCCACAGCTGGGAATACAGTTCCTTTATGTTTTCCTCAGCATCGATACAATGGACGAAAAGGCCTCCCATTGCCAATAAGTTTCTATGATATCTAAAACTGAAGCCCTTGTTTATGATCTATGGAAGAAGTGAAGGGGAAGAACTGAACGAACAATGTCCCAAAGCCAATAGTTTCATATGCACCTTTTAAGAATACGAGAATAATGAGGAATGATTATCGAGAAAGATGTAAAGTTCCAGTTATGGAATACATCATACACAATAAATTCCAAACTTATAAATGTCCCTGGAGCCTCATTCAATCCACTTGGAATCAGAATGTTATTCTTGAATCACTGAGTGTTCTATTTGCTGCTGGCAGTAATTTATAAGAAATGAGGTCCAATAGCTACTGGGTATACAATTCATGTCTGATTCTCACTGTGTTGCTGTCTGGAAATTTTTTGCACATATCTTTACATTTCTTCATTATTGGTTATCTAATAACTTATTAAAAAACATTTCTTAACTACCAATTACTTTGACACCATGAGGTCATGAAAATAAATTGACATTACTGGTTGAATAAACAGAATTTTAAAAACTTGAGACAATTATTTACATAAACTGTGTGACATTAGTCAGTTTTCTGGAATTTAGTTTAGTTTTATCTGTATTTAGTGCTATACTTTAGACAAGACTGAATTCCAAAGAGATTTTTTTTTTCATTTAGAAAAAATTTAAATCTAGTCCAGAATAGGTAGTGTTTTTGCATTAGTTCTCCTTTATCATTCATGGATTGCAATGAAACGAGCAAGGCCAGCGTTTATTGCCCATCCTTATCTGAGTGGCTTGCTGGCCAGTTTGGGAGGACAGTTGGGAATCAACCACATTGCTGTGGACTAGAGTCATATCTAGGTAAAAACAGGATTCAATATTCAAGATTCCTTTATTGCCATGTAACAGAACTTGGAATATTACACAAAATTGCCTTCTGCCTGCTGTAAGGCAGATAAAGGGTCGCCATCCTGTGTCCCTGAGAGGAAGAGAGAAAGAGAAGGAAAAGAGAATCCCTTCAAAGTCAGAGTCTCCGTGGATTCGCCTCCAGCATTACCACAGCCTCTGCAGTTGCAGAGGTATGACAGCAACCCGAGCTCCAGATCCAAACCTCCAACATGATCAGGAAGCCTTCAGCGCCTGAAGCCCTTCAGGAGCCCTTCTTGATCTCAGCACCCTCTTGAATCCCGGCTCTGATACCTGGTTCACATGAGCCAGTCTCCAGCAGCACATGTAGGTCCCCTGTCCGCAAATCGCCAGCACCTGTGTGGGTCCCTCAGCCACTGAGCCCCTTGCTGGTCTGCCTCCGTGGCTACCGTACTGTAGGGTCGTCTCCTCTGCTTCTCCTTTTCAACAGGGGATGTTCTCCCATTTTCTGGTGCCCTGCACCTTCCCCTGGGAGAACAATGAACCAGATAAGCTTTTAAACAGTATCCAGCATTTCCTGACAACAGCCAACTAACTTAAGATGGTGTCCAATATTGAGTGCTATTTTTAAAAATTCCAGGCTTCTGCTTTTGATCTGGATAGTCTTTGACTCGTAGTCTGGATCATTATCCCTTGCTTCTGATTTACTCGGCCATGTTGCGGTTAATCTTTGCAAATGGAGGGTTTTTTTTTAAAGAAACTCCTCATGTTGCATTTTATTTGCAAGGATGTAGATATTTAAATCTGTGCATGGGAGTAGCTAATAGTAGAATGATTCTGTTGTAAATCTGTTACAATCTCAACTGGGTTTGATTGATATAACCCACATAGTCAAATGGATTATTTAATCACTTAAAACTCAAGGATGTTTCACAACCTTGGAGACTCTCCCAAACATTGATTATTTTATCATATGGTGTTATTAGCCAAGTGTGCTTTGAAATAACACACTTTTTGTTCCCTGAATAATATTAACGAAGGTAAACCATCTGATCACAGAAGCCAAGCCCGTTATGTATACAAAGGAATTCTGAGATGTTAATCAGGAAGGAAAGTCTGGTGAATTCGAAGGTACCCCATTTCAAACAGTCCCATGGTTGTTACAAACTTCACCCTCTTCACTCAGTTGAAGTAACAATTTCTACCTTGCTTGGTGTTTATCTTTTCCTTAATTTCCCTCTTCCTTCTCGTTCTTTCTCCCCCTCTCCCTCATTCCCTATCTTTCTCTCTCTCCTATCCCCCTTTATCTTTCTTCCCTTTTCCCTTCACTCTGTCTCTTTTTCCCTCTTTGTTGTTAAGAAGCCTCAATGGACCCGATGGCCTCATTTTGCCTATAACAACTTGTTGGAAATTTTGCCTGTAACAACTTTGTAGTTTTATTTTTTGGTTTCCTTTTTCTTGGTGTCAAAAATCCCAGGAGTCAGTGGGGTATGTTGTATTGCATCTTATCTTATGTCCACCTGGTAATCAGATGGATCAGATATAGGAGTGGAATTAGGCCATTTTGCCAATTGAATCTGCTCTGCCATTCCATCATGGATGATCTACTATCCTCTTCAATCCATTCTCTTGCCTTCTCCCTGTAAGCCTTGAGTTCTTTCATGATCAAGAATGTATCTACATCCACCTTAAATATCCCCAATGACTTGACCTCCACAGCCTGGCAAAGGATTCCACAAATTCACCACCCTCTGGGTGAAGAAATTCCTCCTCATCTGTTTTAAATGAACATTTTATATTCTGAGGCTTTGCCCTCTGGTCCCAGACTCCCCCACCATAGGAAGCATCCCCTCCTCGTCCACGCTACCCAGGCCTTTCAGTATTTCAACAGGTTTCAATGGGATCAACCCTCATTTTTCTAAGCTTCAATGCCTTCAATCCCAGAGCATTCAATGCTCTTCATATGAGAAAACTTTTATTCCAGGGATCATCCCACAGCAAAACCTCTTATGGACCCACACATCCTTCCCTAGAAATGGACACGCTTCCTTTGATTCTTTGCTCAGGGCAGAGCTCAGAATTATATGCAGACACAATTGAAATGAAAGGAGAGAAAATAGATAGATAGATAGATAGATAGATAGATAGATAGATAGATAGATAGATAGATAGATAGATAGATTCAATTTATTGTCATGTAATAAAAACAGTGTCATTACACAAAATTACTTTTTCCTGCTGTAAGGCAGACAGATTCGCCATTGGCAGAAATGCCTGAAGTGCCTCTTCCAGTCAGAGAAAGGAGAGTTCTCCGGAGTCCCTGAGTGTCCGTGGATTCACCTCCAGTGATCCCGCAGCCCCTGCAGCCACACATTTGCTTACATATTTTATGCTGCGTACAGTATATTTTTTGCACGACCAATTAGTGGCAATTCTGGTGCGCCTGCAGGAAAAAGGAACCTCAGGGTTGTATGTGATATCACATATGTACTCTGACCATAAATCTGAAATCTGAAATCTAAATTCCTCCACCTCCTTCCTAACTGTACTTTCAGGCTTCACACTATAAGCCTTCGAATCATTTGATACTTCGGAGAACCTGTTACTGTTGACAAGCTCAGAATGGCACGGGATTTCTTGAGATAAAACTTTCCTATTTTCTCCACTGCTCATTGGCACAACACGGCCTTCAGAATTTCTGAGGCCTTGCAACAAGCTACGTAAATGCATGTCCTAAGTGCCACATCCAATTTAATCTTTCACTCAATAGTAAAGTCAATGTTACCTCCATTGCAGTAGAAGGTACACTTCAAAAATTACTTCATTAACTGTCAAGCACTTTAGACATCCTGAGGTTGTGAAAGGTATTATATAAATGCAATGCTTTCTCTCATACTTTTGCCAGACAATATTGAATAAAAGCTAGTATTGTCTACAACCAAATTGCTTTCTCTTGGCTGAAACATAATAGCAGCGTTATGTGTTTTATAAGTATAGCGCTTAGTTTTGCAGATAATTACACCCCACATCATCAGGGAACCTGTTAGACTTGGACTAGAGTTTTCTGTTTTCAGAATGAAGGGGCTGTCTCCCCTTGGTGCATGAAAATTGATTTTGAAGTTTATCAACTGTGACAACAGTTCAAAAGGACTACTTAATTGCCTTCAAAGTACCTTGAAATCTCTCAAAGTTGTGAAAAGTGCAATAATTTTTAACCAATTTAAACCTTTATTTTTTTTTCCTCTCTTTTGGCCTGGAGACTCTGTGTTTGGAAGTTCACAGCCTCGTGATTAGAGGAGAGTAGTGATGGAGGAATAACAATCGAGAGATGTGGGCTAACAATCTAGAGCGGACTTTCTCAAGGTGTGGGGGGGGGGGAAGCAGGGGGGGGTGGTGGCCTATGCCTCCCCTTGGGGGCCACAACACATTTAAGTAAAAGCCTTGTTTTCTTTTCACATCATGTAGTCTGTAGGGGAGAAACCAAAACTTGACTGCTTCACAGGGAAGGGGGCTCATAAACTTTGAGCAGAGTCCTATGTGGGGGGTGGGGTGCATAGACCAAAAAAAAGTTGAGAATGGCTGATCTGGAGACACAAGTTCAAATCCCACCATGGAAACTTTAGAATGTATGTTCATTTAATAATCTGGGGTTATTAAAAATAAACAGCCATTTGTCCACAAAACTAGCAGATCACTATGAAAACTTACCTGAGTCTTTAACGTCTTGCAGGGCTGGAATTCTCCACCCTGCCTGTTCGGTGAAGTTGAGATGTTGAATGCTTCACTGAGCCAGTTAATGGGTAAACGGGGATGAACGCTAGCCCTGCCTGAGGAACATAAACAATGTAAAGTAAAAATATATATATAGTAAGGCTGAGATGAAGTTCAAGTCCAAATTTATTATTATCCAATTTCAGATTTATTGTCAGAGTACATATGTGACATCACATACAACCCTGAGATTCCTTTCTTCTGCGGGCACGGCAGAATTACCATTAATTGGTCGTGCAAAAAATAAACTGTACACAGCATAAACATGTAAACAAACAAGGAACTGTGTAAACAGATAACGAATGTAAACAAACTGACTGTGCAATATAGAGAGAACAAAATGAAAATCAATAGAGAGCACAAGTAAGAGTCCTTAAATCAGCCCCTGATTGAATTTGTTGTCGAGGAGTCTGATGGTGGAGGGGTAGCAGCTGTTCCTGAACCTGGTGGTGCGAGTCTTGTGGCACATAAACAAGTGTTTAGCAACTACCATCTTCCTGATGGCAGCAGCGAGAACAGAGTGTGTGCTGGGTGGTGTGGATCTTTGATGATTGCTGCTGCTCTCCAACAGCAGTGTTCCCTGTAGATACACTCAATAGTGGGGAGGGTTTTGCTTGTGATGTCCTGGGTCGTGTCCACTACCTTTTTGAGGGCTTTACACTCAGGGGTAATGGTGTTCCCATACCAGACCATGATGCAGCTGGTCTGCATATTTTCCACCACACCTCTGTAGAAATATGCCAAGGTTTCTGGTGTCATACCAAAACTCCGCAAACTCCTGAGGAAGTAGAGATAGTGACTCCCAAGAACTTACATTTACTCACTCTCTCCACTTCTGATCCCCCATTGATCACTGGATTGTGCACCTCTGGCTTTCCTGAAGTCAACAATCTGCTCCTTGGTTTTGGTGACATTGAGTGCAAGGTTGTTGTTGGTGCACTATTCAGCCAAGTTTTCAATCTCCATCCTGTATGCTCACTCATCTCCTTCCTTTACACAACCCACTACCGTGGTAGTGTCAGCAAATTTGTAGATGGTGGTATTGCCATACTGAACCACACTGTCGTAGGTGTAAAGTGAGGAGAACAGGGGGCTAGGAAAACAGCTCTGTGGTGCTCCAGTACTGATGGAGATTGTGGAGGAGAAGTTCTTACCAATCTTCACTGACTGTCGTCTGGAGGTGAGGAAATCCATGATCCAATTACTCAGTGAGGTGTAAACTCCCAGGTCTTGGAGTTTGCTGATCAGTTTTGAGGGGATGGTGGTGTTAAATGCCAAACTGTAGTCAATAAAGAACATCCTTATGAATGCATCTTTGCTGTCCAGGTGTTCTAGGGCTTTGTGTAGAGCCAGTGAGATGGCATCTGCCGTAAACCTGTTTCTATGATAGGGGAACTGGAATGTATCCATGTCACTCCTCAGACGGGAGCTGATATGCTTCATTACCAGCCTTTCAAAACACTTCATCGCTGTTGATGTAAGTGCTACTGGTCGATAGTCATTAAGGCAAGTTACTGCACTCTTCTTGAAAGAGGGATGCCTGTTTGAAACAAATGGGTACCACACCCTGCTGCAGTGAGATATTGAAGATATCCGTGAATACCTTGGCAATTGGAAAGTACAGATGTTTAATTCTCAGCCACCTTCTCTGTCCGGGCCAGATGTTTTCTTTGGATTCACTCTCCTGAAGGTACATATATCATTATGAGATACAGACAGGAAGGAATCATCAGGAGACATAGGGGGGTGGAGGGTGATTCTTCATTGTTACTGTCATATTTCCTCTGAGAGAGAACCTCTGCTGCCTGCTGCTTTACCAGATTTGGCTTTGGAACAGATTATGGCATTTATGCCCTGCTGCAGCTGTCGGGTGTCACTTGTTGTTTCCACTTCCATCCAGAATCTCTGCTTTGCCCAGGAGATAGCTTTCCATAAGTCATACCTGCTCCTGCTGTACTGATCTGGATCTCAGCAGGTTCCGGATTTCATTGTTCATCCAAGGCTTCTGGTTGGGAAAAACCCTGAATGATTTGGTGGGGACACTCTCATCCACAGCTGTTTTGATAAAGTATTTGAGAGCCTCAGTGCCCTCATTCAGATTCTCAGCGGACTGCACAAGTACAATCCAACGAAACACTGTTCTCCTGTCCTCAGTGCAAACACACAGACACACATACCGACAAACGAGACACGTGTAGGACAAGTATTCATACGTACAAATAAGTATATATCGTTTAGTAAATATCAGCGTTTTGGATGGTTAGTGTGAGCAGTTCCTTTGGTCATTCAGCATTCTCACTGCCCTTGGGAAGAAGCTGTTCCTTAGCCCGGTGGTGCTGGCTCTGATCCTCCTGTATCTCTTTCCCGACAGGAACAACTGAAAGATACCGTGTGCAGGGTGGAAAGGGTCCTCCATGATTTTGCTCACCCTCTTCAGGCAATGATCCCGGTAGATCACGTTGATGGGGGGAAGGAGACTCCAGTGATCCTCTCTGTCGCTCTTATAGAAATGTGGATTGACCTCTGATCCAATTCCTCACAGCAAACATACCACACTGTGATACACTCGAAAGAGCTCCTGGTGGCCGGTAGCCTTGCTCTTTACTAATCAAGAACCTGTCAATCTCTCATTTTAATACTCTTGGGCCAAGGTGGGAGACTTGGATGCTGGAGCTCGGGTTCACTGCTGGAATAAGAAGGAAGCCATGAGGATATGGAGATTATAGGGGCGCAGGAGATGGGAACATTGAAGGGGGTGGCGTGATCCACGAAAACTTGATGTCTCTGAGGTGACTCTCAGGTGTTTCTCTTTCTCTTCTTGGTTGGAGTGCCAGACTAGTAGCACCTCTTTGTGTGTCTTAATGGGCAAACAAAAGCAAACAAAGAGCATAGAACATTACAGCACAGTACAAGCCTTTCAGCCCATTATGTTGTGCTGACCTTTGAAAACCTACTCGACTACATTTTAATTTTTCCCTACCTCACACTCTTAATCCTCTATTTTTCTTACATCCATGTGCCTACCTAAGACCCTTCTAAATGTCTCCAGCCACCACCACCACTGCTGGCAATGCATTCCAGGCACATACCATTCCCTCTGTAAATTATGCACCCCTGAAATCTGTCCAAAACTCACCTTAAGCACATGTCTTCTGGAATTTGTTAGTATTGCGCCATGAAAAATGGTGCTGGTTGTCTATCCTATCTAAGCACCTCATAATCTTACGTACCTCTGTTATGTGACATCTCATCCTTCGTTGGTCCAAAGAGAAAAGCTGTCACCCTTCCTTCATATGACATGTTCTCCAATCCAGGTATCATCCTGGTAAATCTCTGCAGCCTTCCTATAATTAGGAGTCCAGAACTGAACATAATACTTCAAGTGTGGTTTCACCAGAGTTTTATAGAGCTTGCAAAATTACTTCAATGCCCTTGAACTAATTTCCCCGAGTTCCCTAATGCACCATACATCTTTTTAACCACTCTATCAACTTGCTTGGTAACTTTGAGGGATCTATGGACCTGGAGTTTATTTTCTATTCTTCTCTCTCCTTGAGAAGTTGATAAATGGACCCAATAGCAATGATAGATTTCCACATAGGAATGGTATGTGACTCGGAGGAGAAGCCTCAGCTGGTTGTGCCCCCATGCAACCTACTGCCCTTATCCTTCATTGAAGTGGAAATTGTGGGTTTGGAAAGTTCTGTCCAATGTGCCTAGGTGAGCAACTCTTCATGTACTTGTCTAAGTGTTTAGCAACTGCCAGAATGGTAACCTGCCCACACCACTTCCTCTGCCAGTTCATTCCATTTACCCATTGTATGAAAAGAAATTGCTACTCAAGTTTGTTTTGAATCTTTGCATGACCAGTGGGCCATGGCTCATTGGTGGGTCTTTAAAAAATGTTAAATAAAATACTTTAAATTAGATAAAGATGTGTTTCTTACAGAGCTGCCTACTAGGTTGGAAGTCAGGTGAGCCTTAGACCAATAAAGGTTGAGAACCACTGCCTTAAACCAACGTCCTATAATTTTAGACTCCCCATATTCTGGGAAAGCAACAATTATGTTGATTCACCTTATATGTACCACTCATGATCTTATTTATGTCTGAGTAAACACCTCTCCACCCTAAGGTGACCATTCCAAAGGAGGACATGATCATAGGTTACCATATATTACAATATATATCTATATATATAGATATATATCTTTATATAAATGAAACAGAACTGCGTTTGCATTTGTTGTTTTTTTTTCCCAATTCTGTTTAATATATATATATATGGTAATCTATGACCATGTTCTCCTTTGGAATGACCATCCAATCAGCTCCCTGAACTCCAAGAGAAAAAGTCCCAGCCCATCCACCTTCTCCTTACAAGTTGAGCCCCTCAGTCCTGGTTCATGTCCTCGTGAATCTTTACTACACCTTTTCCACCTTAATGACATCCTTCCTACAAGTGGGTGACCTGCACCTACATTGATACCTCAGGTGCTATCTCCCACGAGCATCTTGTATAGCTGTAACATAATGTATCAACCCTTGTACTTAATGCCGTGACTGATGAAGGCAAGCATGAAAGGGGTGTAGGTTAATGGGGTGTAAATTGGGCGGCACAGACTCATAGGCTGAGATGTCCTTTACCGTACTGTAGGTCTAAATTTAAATTTAAAATTCATCGCCCGGTCCACCTATGTTGCTACTTTCAAAGAACAATGTACTTTCACTCCGAGTTCTCTCTGCTCTACAACACTCTGAAGATCTACAATCCTACTCTAACTTCCCAAAATGCAACACTTCACACTTGTCTGAGTTAAATTCCATCTGTCATCCATTGGCCCACTTTCCAAATTTATTGACCACTAAACTGCTAATTTTGGTGGCATCCGCAAACTTACTAACTTCATTGCCATTGATGGGCAGCACCGTTAGCGTAGCGGTTAGCGCAGGACTAATACAGCGTCAGCAACCCGGGTTCAACACCAGTGCTGTCTTGAAGGAGTTTGTACGTTCTCCCTGTATCTGTGTGGGTTTTCTCTGGGTGCTCTGGTTTCCCTTCACCCTTCAAAACATATAGGGGTTGTAGATTAATTAGGGTCTTTGGGTAGCACAGGCTCATGGGCTGGAAGGGCTGGTAACATCTAAAACATTTAAGTATCACCATGCTGTTGGATTTAAGATTGTCCAATATTGTCCAGAAAGCAGGGTTAAAAAAATAATTTTACATGATATTATCACTCCCCAGTTTCCACATTTCCTGTATTTCTCACATGTCCTTCAACACTTAGGATCCCACATCAACATAACAGCACAGACTGTCCAGACAGACATCGCCCACTGTGAAAATGGCTTCATAATTCTGATTATCTGTGTCTGTCTTGTATCCGCCTTGGGGGCTCAGGATCAGAATAACATCTTTTGTCAAACCCAAAACTTAAAGAGGAATTTAGGAGTGGTGTGGGAAGGTCGTAGGTTCAGTCTTATAGCTTTTATATCAATATACCATGTGGCACAATGAGAAATGCACTTTTCCAAAAGGAAATATATTTTGACTGGTTTGAATTTTTGGACAATGTTCACTCAAATATCCGTTAGTGTAGCAGTTAGCGCAATGCTATCACCACATCAGCTTCGAATCCAGCGCGGTCTGACCTTCGTGGGTTTTTTCCAGATGCTCCAGTTTCCTCCCACCCTTCAAAATATTCGGGGCCAGTAGGTTGACTAGTCACATGGGTGTAATTGGGCAGTGTGAGCTTGTGGGCCAGTTACTGTGCTGAATCTCTGTAGTGCACTACCAGAAACCACAAAGACTAGGCTGAGGGAACAATAGGCTTTCATGTATAGAAGAACCTTGCTGGCCCGGATCCAGGTATAGGAATGGTGGGAAGGGAGAGGTGGCTTGCCCTTCATGGCCCAGGACCACGGGGGAGGAGTCATAGGTTATGAGTCAGTGGGCGGGCCAGCTCCATATATACAGTCAATCATAACTATATACAATGGGGAAACATATCTCCACAATCTCTGTTAAATTAAATTGAAACAGAAGTTATCAATGCAGAATCAGGTAGTGGCAATTGTAGCAAGCATAGAATTGCTGGCAGAACTTTTATTAATTTTCAAATTAGATTTCCTTCACCATAAAAATAACGTATACAATGCGATGCCTTCTTACACTTGTAATGTCTTATTCATATGTATGCAAAAGAAATCAGTGCATTTGATATTCATTGCTCCTTATTCGTTTGCACTTTCTGTTAGGAACTCAGCAGCATCCATGGGTAGAAACGGTCAATCAACGTTGGGGGGGGGGGGGGGGGGGGGGGGAGAACACTAGAGAAAAGGGAGGAGCCAAGAGGTGGAAAGACAGGTAGAGAGAGAGACCAGTCGCTAGGGGTGGTAAAGGAGATGGAAACAGTAGGATCCAGAAATATATGGGGTGTTGGGGGCCACCTAAAGTTGGCAACTGCAGACCTGTTGTCAATAATTAATACTGAGGTGACGGGAATGGTGCTTTAAAAAAAAACCTTTCCCTGGTTCTCCTGCCACCTTCTACGGCCACCGTGAAAATGGGAGCGCCACTGGCGTCTCCACGGAGGCAGAACTTGAGAGGGGGAAGACAAACGCGCAGAGAAGTGTTGGGGAGAGAGAAAAAAACCAATTAAACGGGGTGGAGAGTGAAAACCAAGATAGGGTGAGCGAAAAAAAAGATAGAGTGGGGGTGGGAGGCGGGATTAAAATTCCTCTGATTCCATATATGGTAACAACACAAGGCAAAGTGATTTCGAGTCCGTTCTTAAGGTCACACAACTGCAAAACAAGGGGGAGAAACACAAAGTGTGGGCGAGACCGAAGTCTCCTTCCAGTTTGGCTGCTGGGATCCCGCATTGTGTCCGGCAACCGAGCCCCAGGAAAGTTTCTCCCTCTCGTTGTCTAATTAAAGTTGGGCAAAAAAAGACCCCCTTTCTTTGTTCACGTCACCAGAAAGAGCAGAACTTTCTCTCTCTCACTGGGGTGGGTGGGTGATAGGAAGAGAAAAAAGTAAGACCCTCCTCCCACGAGAGAGAACTCAATGTGCAGGAGGGAGGGGGACGTTCTTTTTGTTTTGTTTACACACATATTGTGTGTGCGAGAGGGAGAAATTGACAGGCTTGTTTTCCATCGTCAGTTCTGATTTGCTCAGGTCCAGAAGCCCGAGCTCATGAATAATTAAAGAGAGGGAGTTCTAACAGCCAAAAGCGACGCTGATTGAGCGCCGCTTGGAAATTGAGTTTCCCAACTTTTTACTTGCCAGGAGTTTGGAGACGGTCGATCATGAAAACTTTGATTCCTTTACAAGCTCACTTTTGAGGACTTGGATTCCCTCCGAAGGGAGGGCAAGGGGAGTCATTTTCAAAGAGAAAGTTTTCCAAACCACAAACAAAAAAAAAGTTTTCAAAACTTTTTATCAAGTTTGGAATCCGCACGCAAAAGTTTTTTTTTTGGCCATGGATCCGAATCCTATTCCACCGCCGGGACAGACCATCGTTCGCGTGTTGGGGGACTCGGAGACCGATCTGGAAGCTCTGTTCAACGCGGTGATGAACCCCAAACCCGGCACCGTTCCTCACCAGCTGCCCATGAGGATGAGGAAGCTGCCCGAGTCCTTCTTCAAACAGCCCGACTCGGGATCACACTCGCGGCAGTCGAGCACGGACTCCAGCAGTAACCTGCCGCAGTTACATGTGCAGCACATCCGCTCGCACTCCTCCCCGGCCTCGCTGCCCGTTAGTGCCAACCCGAACCCCCAGCAGTATGGACACCTGCGCCAGCAGTCCTTCGATAACATCGACGACGTGCCCTTGCCTCCCGGCTGGGAGATGGCAAAGACCCCATCCGGCCAGAGATACTTCCTGAAGTGAGTAGCAAACTTCGCCCCCTTCAACTTTGCCACTTCCACCACCCCAAACTCTCTCATTTTATGTTATTAAAAATCTCAACTCAGGAACCTGTAAGGGTTACCATGAAACAGTGTCCTGTTAACCTGTGGGGTTTAACATGAAACAGTGTCCTGTCAACCTGGGGGATCTACCATGACACAATGTCTTGTCAACCTGTGGGGTTTAACATGAAACAGTGTCCTGTTAACTTGTGGTGGTCTACCATGGAACAGTGTCCTGTCATTCTGTGGTGGTCTACCATGGAACAGTGTCCTGTTAACCTGTGGGGTTTAACATGAAACAGTGTCCTGTCAACCTGTGGGATCTACCATGGCACAATGTCTTGTCAACCTGTGGGGTTTAACATGAAACAGTGTCCTGTCAACCTGGGGGATCTACCATGACACAATGTCTTGTCAACCTGTGGGGTTTAACATGAAACAGTGTCCTGTTAACTTGTGGTGGTCTACCATGGAACAGTGTCCTGTTAACCTGTGGGGTTTAACATGAAACAGTGTCCTGTCAACCTGTGGGATCTACCATGACACAATGTCTTGTCAACCTGTGGGGTTTAACATGAAACAGTGTCCTGTCAACCTGTGGGGTTTAACATGAAACAGTGTCCTGTCAACCTGTGGGGTTTAACATGAAACAGTGTCCTGTCAACCTGTGGGGTTTAACATGAAACAGTGTCCTGTCAACCTGTGGGGTTTAACATGAAACAGTGTCCTGTCAATCTGTAATGGTCGACCATAAAACAGTGTCCTGTTAACCTGTGGGGTTTAACATGAAACAGTGTCCTGTTAACTTGTGGTGGTCTACCATGGAACAGTGTCCTGTCATTCTGTGGTGGTCTACCATGGAACAGTGTCCTGTTAACCTGTGGGGTTTAACATGAAACAGTGTCCTGTTAACTTGTGGTGGTCTACCATGGAACAGTGTCCTGTCATTCTGTGGTGGTCTACCATGGAACAGTGTCCTGTTAACTTGTGGGGTCTACCATGGAACGGTGTCCTGTTAACCTGTGGGGTTTAACATGAAACAGTGTCCTGTCAACCTGTGGTGGTGAAGACGTCTCCCTGACCTTTTTTTCCACGTCTCGCCATCCACTTTATGTATGTTTGTCTTATTTAGAACGACCAGCAAGCTTTTGACAAGAGACTGGGCGAAGAGGTGAATTGACGGGGGTGGGGAGTACACTAAGTGAATTGGGCCTGAGCTATTGCTTTCTTGCGAAACGTTTTGTGAATGGCGTTACATCGGTTGCTTAGCCAAATTTGGGCGTTATGCCCGTGCGAAGATCACTGCGAAGTCCACTAGCCCAACGCAGCGGGGTTGTCCATGCAGGGTTGCGGAGGCGTACTTTAATCATTGGGGACGTTGGCTCGGATTGGTCGTGTCGAGTGAAGGGGTGGGATGCCGGAGCTGGTTCTACGCTGTTTGTGCACGCCCCCCCCCCCCCCCCCCCCCGGCCCCATGTCCCAGTTGGTTTCGGAGTATTTTCTGTGCTGAATGACGTTATGTGCTTGCCTGGGAGGTGACATTTTGAGAGGGCCTGTGCTATCAATGGGCTTCTTTTGTTACATTTGGTGCAACGACGTGCATTATGACCCTAGTTTGCCCGTTCTCCCTGTGGTCTGCTCCCCACGTCCCAAACACACGTTGGTAGTAAAATGCTCCTAGTAGATAGTGGTAGGACTGGGAGGGGGGTTTGTTACTGGAAATATGGAGAGAACATGAGGAATAGGAGCAGGAGTCGGCCATCCTGCCCATCGAGCCTGCTGCCATTTAATAAGATCATGGCTGATCATGGACTCAACTCCACCTATTTGCCTTTCCAGCATATCCTTTAATTCCTTTTTTTATGTAAAAATCTAACTGAACAGTAAATATGTTTCATGAAGTAGCCTCAACCGCTTCCCTGGGTAGAAATTCATTACTACACAGTTTTTCCTGGTCTCTGTCTTAAATCTACTCCCCTGAATCTTGAGGCTGTGTCCCCTAGTTCTGGTCTCCAATACGAGTGAAAACAAATTTTTTGCTTCTATCTTATCTATCCCTTTCATAATTTTATATCTTTCTATAAGATCTCCTCTCATTCTTCTGAATTTGAGTGAGTGTAATCCCAGACAATTTAATCTCTCCTCATAGGTCAACTCCCTGATCTCCAGGATCAACCTGGTGAACCTCCTCTGGACTGCCTCCAAGGCACTTGAAATGGGTCCTTGTGGATGGTAGACAGGTTAACAGGACACTGTTTCATGGTAGACTACCACAGGTTAACTGGACACTGTTTCATGGTAGACCACCACAGGTTAACTGGACACTGTTTCATGTAGACCACCACAGGTTAACAGGACACTGTTTCATGGTAAACCCCAAAGGTTAACAGGACACGGTTTTATGGTAGACCACTACAGGTTAACAGACTGAATGGTCTGTTTCTGTGCTTATGACCTTGACGTATAATAATTATATAATAATATATACATATTTAATAATAATTTGCACTTATTGATAACATTCTGGGCACCTGCTTGAGAACTTAATGATGAGATTTTATAGGATCAAGGCATTGTTGAACCTTTTGAGTTCCCTTGGACCTCACCATCACATTTAACTACACATTGCTGGCACATTGAGTCAATTAACCATCAAACTGGTTTTGTTCCCATTGCAATTATCAACTGATAAAATATACCCTTGTAGTTAAATTTATTACATGGCATTTTTGGACAAACTTTCACTTCTCTTGGATCTTTTGCTGGTGTACTAATATATTCCACATCTGAAAAGCAAATAACTTTTGTACTAATCATTCCAAGAACCACAAAATAAGTCCGTCAAGGGTAAGTCAGTCCATCTCCCACGCAGTGAATGTTGATATTTGTGGAACACTGTGTCTTTTGATTGAAGTATCACTTTTGCCATCTTATTTGATGGCAACCAATCTATTCTTCCTGTTGAGGGAATACAATCACCAAAGTGCTTTGACCCCAACCTTCAATCTCTCAAAGGTCTTCTTCTTCTCTTCTTTGGCTTGGCTTCATGGACGAAGATTAATGGAGGGGTAATGTCCACGTCAGTTGCAGGCTCGTTTGTGGCTGACAAGTCCGATGCGGGACAGGCAGACGCGGTTGCAAGGGAAAATTGGTTGGTTGGGGTTGGGTGTTGGGTTTTTCCTCCTTTGTCTTTTGTCAGTGAGGTGGGCTCTGCGGTCTTCTTCAAAGGAGGTTGCTGCCGCCGAACTGAGAGGCGCCAAGATGCATGGTTTGAGGCGTTATCAGCCCACTGGCGGTGGTCAATGTGGCAGGCACCAAGAGATTTCTTTAGGCAGTCCTTGTACCTCTTCTTTGGTGCACCTCTGTCTCGGTGGCCAGTGGAGAGCTCGCCATATAACACGATCTTGGGAAGGTGATGGTCCTCCATTCTGGAGACGTGACCTACCCAGCGCATTTGGATCTTCAGCAGCGTGGATTTGATGCTGTCGGCCTCTGCCATCTCGAGTACTTCGATGTTGGTGATGAAGTCGTTCCAATGAATGTTGAGGATGGAGCGGAGACAACGCTGGTGGAAGCGTTCTAGGAGCCGTAGGTGATGCCGGTAGAGGACCCATGATTCAGAGCCGAACAGGAGTGTGGGTATGACAACGGCTCTGTATACGCTAATCTTTGTGAGTTTTTTCAGTTGGTTGTTTTTCCAGACTCTTTTGTGTAGTCTTCCAAAGGCACTATTTGCCTTGGCGAGTCTGTTGTCTATCTCGTTGTCGATCCTTGCATCCGATGAAATGGTGCAGCCGAGATAGGTAAACTGGTTGACCGTTTTGAGTTTTGTGTGCCCGATGGAGATGTGGGGGGGCTGGTAGTCATGGTGGGGAGCTGGCTGATGGAGGACCTCAGTTTTCTTCAGGCTGACTTCCAGGCCAAACATTTTGGCAGTTTCCACAAAACAGGACGTCAAGCGCTGAAGAGCTGGCTCTGAATGGGCAACTAAAGCGGCATCTCAAAGGTAAACCAAATTGAAAGGAATATTTGTGTATTTTTGTCAGATTTTACATGGCTTTCAAAATGCTGTACCTCAAAATATGTGTGTTTGAACTATAGAAACTGTTGCAGCGTTGGAGACATGGCTATCAGTTTGCATAGAGTAAAACCCCACAAGAAGCATTGTGATAATGACCTGAGAATCTATTTTTAGGTGTTAGCAAAGGATAATTATCAGCCCAGACAAACTGAGATGGAAGACCTTTGTTATTAATTCAGTGGACATCGCTGGCAATGTCCATCCATATTTGTTCCTGAATTGAGGAGGCAGACAAGAATCAAGCACAATGTGTGGTTGGAGCAACATATAAGACACACCTGATAAAGATAGCAAATTTCCTTCCTTTAAGGAGAGGCAAAAGCCAACAGAGGTCTTTGCTACACTTTTTTTCTTGGTCACCATTATAGACATGAGCTTTATTTAATTAGAGTTATTTAAATTCTGCAGTGAGATTTGACCCCTGGTCCTTGGATTATTTATCCAGCCCTCTCAATGCCAAGTAATGCTGCACACTTCACAAGAGACAACTGATGCGTGCAAATCGGATGAGAACAGGACGCTCTGATGCCCTTGATGGTCAAAATATTAGTTGATGTTTCGTCACTCTGAGTTTTGGGGTTCCCCCCACCCCCCCCCCGCCCCCCACCCCAAGTTTCCGAATAACCACGGGTGCAAAAACTTCCCAGCAAATTCTGGGCCCTTGCTGTACCACGGGGTCCCTGAGAAGGTGCACTTTGGCTGGCAACAGAATGGGAACATGCAGCTGTAAGCCAGCCACATGAAAACCCAAGCAGGATGGTAGGAGTATTATATGACATCAGACTTTTAAAACCATCAGACTTATTTTCTTGGCAGATTTTGTGGATTTTGTTTTGTTTGTTTGTGGTTGAGTCATGATTTTCAGTATTCAAGCACAAGACTACTAAGTGAAGGCACAGTAGTTTCTTCAAAGCTCTCCCCATCTGCTGCATGAATATACCCAGGAAACAAGCAAACAGTTCTTTTGCAATGCCAGAAGTTTAATTACCGTGCTGAGCTATTTTGCTCGGGGTTCAAACGGCAGATAAACAAGAAAATACTATTAAAAATGGCTCTGAAACTGTGGCAGTGGTCATTTTCTTTCAGTGGCTTGAGCGACTTAGAGAGCACCTCAAAATAAAACTTAAATCTTGAGACCAAATATGAAAGTTTGTTGGTTCACTTAGTGACATCTTTATGAATCTTTTCATGCCAGAAGTGAGTTAAACTTTTCCTCCATGTTAGAGATAGGAAGTAAAGCTATAGGGACCATTCGCCCCATCAACTCTGATCTGCCATTTGAATCATGGCTGATGTATTCCTCCTTTCAACACCATGCTCCTGCATGATTCAGGCTTGACGGGCCCGCATGACCTTACTCCTGCTCCTATTTCTTATATGGTGTTTGGTGCAGATTAGAACATTGAATATGACAGGACAGTACAGGCCCTTTGGCCCTCAATGTTGTGCTGGCCCATATGTACCTACAAAAAACCTCAACCCTCCCTACCTCATAACCCTCTATTTTTCTTTCATCCATCTGCGTGTCTTACACACCCCTATTATTCCAGCCTCCACTGCCACCCCTGGCAATACATTCCAGGCATCCACAGCTCTTTTTAAACAGCTCCCCTAAACTTCCTTCCCTTTGTACAGATATCCCTCTGGTGTTTGTTTCTCCTGCCTGGGGAAAAGCATTCTGTGGTGTGAAGGGCCAATTTCCATGCTGTTTGACCAATGTGGCTTAGACTCCAAAATGATCCTGAATGGGGAGGGGGAGTGGGTGATTGGGTGAGGGAGCAGAATATTGCAGTTGTCAGAAATCTGAAATGAAAACTAGAAGTACTCAGTGAGTCGGGCAGTATCTGTGGAGAGATGAACAGCGATGAAGATCTTAAATATGGGTATTACTTCCTGCCCTTGCCATCAATACCCATTTCCTGTAATTGGGTTTAAAATTAAGTGTCAGTGGGAGGAAAGTCGGATGGCAGTGCTTGATTTTCACACACTGGTGACTGGTGTCTCCTCATTGGGCCTGGAGCAGTTCCTCTCCCCTCATTACAATACCAATGTCAGGACCGATGCCAAAATCAGATCACTGCATGCACAACAGACATGCTTATGTTTTCGTCTTTCCCGTTGGCATCTACTGGGCTATTGGAGTTAATTATTAATAGCTCAGAACTCCACATGTTCTTACTAGTTGACGACATCAAACTAGGAAGAGCAACTAACTGGTTCCGAACGTTCTTGGCAAGATCCCTGTGGGCTACTCTAATATCGGACTCTTCACCGGACCATTAGGGGATTGATCCCTGTCCAGCTCCTCTCACCCTGACCTCATTCTTCTGGCTACCTCCCCTCTGCACTCTCAGTCTTGATGAAAGGCTCCAACCCAGAACACCAACCATTCTTTTTCTCCCATTGATGCTGCTTGACCCACTAAGTTCCTGCAGCAGATTATTTTGTGTTTCAGATTACAGCGTCTGCAGTCTCTTGTGTCTCGAGCAGACCTTTCACTGGTAAAATATGATTTCTTGATCTCACATCATTGCAGTCCCCTTGCACTATTAGCTGTCCTTCTCTCTAACTTGTCTGGATAGCACACAAAACAAAGATTTCCACTGTGTTTCGGCACGTTACAATAAATAAACAATTCAATGCAAATTCGGGGAAAGTAGATGCATGTATGATTTTGTATGTGACTTTGCTGGACCCTGGTACTTTGTGGTAATCAAACAACGTAACTGCAGTCACCTCTAGCTCTGTCTTTCTCTATTTTCCCTTTCCCCAGCTACCCCCTTCCCCAATCAATTCTCACCTTTCCTCTTTTCTCCTATCCATATCTGATTAACTCCTTTTGTTTGTTGGTCTGTGCTCCCCCTCTTCCCTCCCCCGGCCCGTTCTTTGCTTCTCCCCAGCCTTTTAATTCAGGCACCCACCTGCTTTTTATTCACGCCTTGAAGAAGGGCTCAGGCCTGAAATGCCAGTTCTATATCTTTATTTACCTCCTATGGACACTGTGAAACCTGCTGAGTTCCTCCAGCAGTTCTGTGTTTTTGCTCCGTTCACAGTGTCTCAGGCTTTTGTTTCACTTTCCTAGTTCCAGTGATTATCCATATCCTTAAACATCTGCTGGATTTCTGCAAGATGCTTGACCCCACCTTAATACTCTGATTGCCCTTAATTTGATGACTTGTTTGAGTGTGCAGGGAACTCGGTTGCCTGCATTGGACTCACAGAATGATTCAGCAGTGGTCTGAAACACTGTAATCACCCACATGATATTGCATCAATCTTTTACTTGGTATTTTTGCATGAGGTCTAACAAGGCAGGATGTATTTCTTCATATGGACAGTTTCATTAAACTGCCTCAAGCCAACTGGTGCAAGGAACTCGACTTAGGTGGGTGACAATTAGCTGTTCCGCCATTCTGCCATACCCCATCATGGCCCTCCTCCATTGTAACCTGATCATTAATCTTTCTCCGGTCATCCCCTAAATTCCTCTCACCTTGTCCGTAGGACCCATTTTCAGACATGCTTTTCTCATCAGAACATCCTATTCTTTCCAAACTCTGCCTACTGTTCCTGTACCACCACTTTAGTATCACCCCTTTTGAGTGTTTCAGAACATTTTCCTTCCTGCAGGGATGGCAGTCAAGGTCATAGTGACTTATTACCATGTTTGCACTACATCTGCCTTGACCTCTCTTTGTACAGATGGACCACATGATTGAATTGGCATGTGTACTGAGATGTAGAGAAAGACTTCAATTTGCGTGGATCTAGGCAACTGATTCTTAAGCACAGCAGGTAATACAATATTAAAACAAAAGTGCAGGGTGTAATGCTACAGCTAGTCGATGAGTGCAGGGTCTGGAGAAACCTACAGCTAAAATGGCTCAAGGACATCATCTTTTATCAGAGTGAGCACCATTCAAGAGTCTGATAACAGCAGGAAAGAAACTATACTTTAATCTGGAGGTTTGTGTTTCCATTTGCCTGATGGAAGGGAGGAGGGGTGGAGAAGAGAGTGTGATGGTGGGATGGAACCAGATAGCCGGGGGTGTAGATGGAGTCCATACATCATCCTGAAGTCTCTATCTCTTGAGCCTTGCAACTGCTCGGCCGTCATTACCCTTGGATTTACATATCCTCGGATCATTGCCGAAGACATCTTGAAATGGTTATTCTTCAGAATTTAGATTTATTGTCAGAGTACATACAACTCTAAGATTCTTTTAACTGCGGGCCAGGTGCTGAAGAACTACTCATTTAAACAAATAAAGAAATGTAAACAAACTGACTGCAATGCAGAGAGAGAAACAAAATCAATAAAGTGCAAAAGTAAGAATCCTTAAATGAGTCCCTGATTGAGTTTGTCATTGCGGAGCCTGATGGTGGAGAGGTAGCAGCTGTTCCTGAACCCGGTGGTGCGAGTCTTGTGGCACCTACACCTCTTTCCTGATGGCAGCAGTGAGATCAGAGCGTGTGCCGGGTGGCGTGAATCCTTGATGATCGCTGCTGCTCTCTGACGGCAGCGTTCCCTGTAGATGTTCTCATTGGTGGTGATGTCTGGGTTGTGGCCACTACCTTTAGCAGGGATTTCTGCTCGGAGGTATTGGTGTTCCCATGCCAGACCATGATTCAGCTGGGTCATCACGCATCTGTTGAAATTTGCCAGGGTTTCCAAACCTCTGCAAACTTCTACTCTTCCTCTTCCATTCTCTCTTCCGTTCTGAATGGAGTGCCTCAAGGTTCCACCTATGGCTCCCTCACCTTCTTCACTTATATTTTACTCCTTGATGATGTCATTCCAAGCTTTAATCATATTCTGTTCCTCCTCTGCTCCCTTCTACCTATAAAATGGAATGCAACAACTTTCAGGTGCCTCTTTAACAGGGCCTCTACATTTTAGAAGGATAAAGCAGCAGTTATTTGCAGGTGCGATTTCCAACAGATGCCTCTTCCAGTTATGCACCATGTTAATTTGTAAGTATATTGCGGATCCATTATTATTGCTGGATCAAAATCCCATAAGCCCTTATTTAAATTTTAAAAATTTTCAATTAAAAAAAAATTTGGATATGCCCTTCCAGCTCATGAGACCATGTAGCCCAATTGACCTTCAACCCTGGGGGGAAACTGGAACACCCGGAGGAAACCAACATAGACACAGGGAGAACGTACAAACTCCTTTCAGATGGCGCTGGATTTGAATCCCAGTCACTGGTGCTATAACAGCATTGTGCTAACCGTTAACTTGATGGTCCTTCTAAGCAAGGACCACAGCGGTTCAAGAGTCTCAGCTCCACCTTCTCCAAGAGACCTGAAGGTAACAGTGAGAAGTGGTTGTGACTTAGTGTGATGGGGATTCTTTATAGTGTTGGCTGCCTTCCTGAGGCAGCGCCTCACATAGATGTACCAGTGTTCGTATCTGTGGCTAACCAGTCATCGGTTAATCTGCCCATCTTTATCTCGCCAGTTTTGTTTGAAGAGCATCTGGAGAGTTTGGACCAAGATTATCAGGGGTATTGTTACCTTGTGGGTTCTGTATTACAAATATATTTATAGAAAGGCTTCAATGCAGCTTTCCAATCATGTTTGACCCAGAGCTTGTTGGAAGATGCCTGGAAAGAACACTGAGGTGAAAGATGTGGGTGTTTGAATGTATTTTCTGTCACTAACTTGAAAATTGTGTGCAAGTGCAGGAATCGTTAATATTGTGACGACCCCAATTTTCCACTGTACAAATTTATCATCTTTCTCAGGGGAGATGTCGGAAGTGATTGATTTTACACAGAGACTGGTGGGTGCCTGGAGTGCCTTGCCAGGGATGGTGGAAGCTGGTACAAAAGACATGTTCAAAAAACTCTTAGACAGGCACATGGTTGTAAGAAATGTAGAAGGCTATGGGTGTGAGGAAGGGATAAATTTAGATTGTTGTGGAGTAGGTTTACATAGCTCAGCACAACATTGTGGGTCAAAGGGTCTGTAACTGTGCTGTAATGTTCTTTGTTCTTTAAGTGCCAATGTTGTCCCAGTGACCCAGGTTCAATGCTGTACTTGGTGGGGGGTGGGGGGGGCAGGATTGTCAGATTTGGCACCTAAACAGCAGAAATTTGGTGCTTTCTTGGATCTGTTGGCAGTAGAAAGTGCCGATTGGCTGTTTTAGAATATTTTCAGGCTCCTTTTACTTCTGTTTGCGCTTTTTTACAACTTTTTAAAATGTTTTTAAAACCCGGGGGTGGGGGCATGTTTGGGCTAGGTGTAATCTGAATAATCTGGGTTTCCTTCATCTTCTCCCTCGCCCAAAAACATCTGACTTGGAGGTTCGTTGGCCCTGTACTTACTGTACAGCAGCAGAAGTTTGGGGAAATTAGTGGGAATATGGAGAAAATAAAATGGGTTGTGGACTAGTGTAAAAATGGGTTCTTGATGGTTGGCACAGACTCGGCACATGGCCACAATGGGTGCATTGGGAGTGGAAAAGGATAGGGGGTCCGCTGCTCTGCATTTCTTGGGCCAACTGTTCCATCCGCCATTCTGCGAGGGTCGGGAGGCCCTGCTCGGTTTATTTAAGGAAGACAGAGATATCCAGAATTGAGAGAAACAAGAAGCCTGCAGATGCTGGTGAACTAAAACAAGGCAGCCAGCATCCACTGGAAAGCATTCACCAAGAATTCCAAAGTTCGAGCAGGCACCTTGATATGGTGGGAGAGGGGAAGGGGGAGGTGTACAGGCTGCAGGTGGAAGGGGGAAGTAGAGAAAGAAGCAGATAGGTGATGGGGGAAAGGGGGCGGAAAGGGCTGTGTGAGGAAGTATTCAATGCCGATATCTTGGATGGATGCCCTTTGAAATTTCACACAATGAGCTCGATTGTTCCATACTCTCTTCATTTATGTGGGGCAGAGGTTCTTTAGTTATCTTGCGTTATTTCAGCATTAGGGCATCAATTGTTTATTTGCTCATCTGTGATGGTGGACTTTACCAGTGAAGGGAATGTACTTATGGAAAGCAAGGTAATGGAACTCCAGTTTCTTTAGTTTCTGCCGGTGCGTGTGACCTGCTGAGATGCTCCAGCTCTTTGTGCATTGCAAAGTCTGCAGGTGCTTGGGCCGAGTGCAATTTGCAAGCATGCAGGAAAAACTCGGCAGGTCCCGCAGCGTCCATAAGATGTAAAGGGTAACCAATGTTTCCGGCCTGGACCATTCATCAGGAATAATGCAACTCTGGAGGAGCTAGGTACCTACAGCTGGATCCTAATATCAATGCATCTTCCTCAGAGACTTGCCTGGCCACTAAATCCCACCGAATCGCCATTCCTGTTGGAACATGTTATTTTTATTGGATCTGAAGATGCACCTGAGAGATTGTGCTTCGTGGTTTGCGTCTGTTTGTAAAGTATCACATTTTCATAGTTGGGACATTTCTCAATTACACATATTAGCAGGCAATATCAATTTTCTTTTGCGTCTGGCATTCAACAATCTCTGGTCTAGCTGACCCAAGGTTCCAGGATTGGTCCTGATTAACTGGTTCCAGACACAGAATTCTTTTGGCTTCAGTTTCTTCTGGGCCAGATGAATCCTGCTGGCTGCTTGGAACAAAAATAGATTCTGATTGAAATTGATGCGATGGTACAATAAGCCGTGATCATTCACCTCCCAGGTTCACAGGGCACATTGGAGAAAGGGGAAGGGGGTCTAGTCAAATGAGAAGGAGCAAGTGGTTAAGCTGCCAAGGAGCCACATTTCCTTTAATCTCCAGCTTTGAACAGCCAGGGATGGGATGAGCAGTCTGGAGTGTTGAGACTCTTTTAACTTGTAGTCATCCAATGAGGAAATTATTTTTGTTTCTGCACATCCCTAAGAATATGAGAAGCTTAATTCCAGTGAAGTGCACACCAAGGAAGCTCTATTTAATTTAATTTTTATTTAGACATACAGCACAGTTACAGGACCTTTTGGCCCATTTGCCCGTGCCAACCAATTGACCTACAACTCCAGTACGTTTTGAAAGGTGGAAGGAAATCAGAGCACCCGGAGGAAACCCACCCAGACCCAGGGGGAACATACAAAAACACCTTATAGACAGCGCTGGATTCGAACCCAGCGCTGTTACAGCTTTGCGCTAACTGTTAGGCTAACCGTCGGTGCATTTCTATATTGGGTTCCCTGTTTGGGTTTGATTAGGAATTAGCTTCGCGGTTAATGCAACACTGTGACTTGGGTTTGAATCCTGCGCTTTCTGTAAGGAGTTTATACACTCTCCCCATGTCTACGTGGGCTTTCCTCCTACTGTTCAAACCGTTCCAGGGGTTGTAGGTTAACCAGGTGTAATTGAACAGCACGGGCTTTTTACCAAGCTGTATGTCTAAGATTCTAAGATCCTGGTGTGAGCAAAGTCGAGAGAACAATCACAAACATGGGACATAAAAATAGGTGCGGTGGAAGGCCATTCAGCCCCTCAAGCCTACTGCACAATTCAACATGATTGGGGCTGAGCATACAACTTCAGTACCCAATTCCTGCTTTCTTTCCAGAGCCATTGGTCCCTTCAGCCAATAGAATCACATTCAACTTCCTTTTGAATATATCTAATGAACTGGTCTCAACAACGTTTTGTGGTAGGGAGGAAGGTCATTAAAACCATCTGCTTGAACAAGTAGTTCCTTTCATTTTCAAGTAGCACTTTTATTAGTTGTAAAAAATGTTGGGGGATAGAACATGACAACACAGTGCAGCCCCTTCAGCCTACGATGTTGTGCCGACCTATGTAAACCTACTCCCTAATTTTTTTCTCTACCTTACATCCAATAAGCTTTTTTGCATCCATGTGCATCCATCCTGTCTAAGAGTTTTTTGAATGCGCCTATTGTACCAGCCTCCACCACGAATGCAATGCATTCGAGGCACCAATTGCTCTCCGATTAAAAACCCTATCTTTGTCATTTCCCCTGAACTTTCTTCCACTCATCTTGCACAAGTGTCCTTTGGTGCTCGCTATTGTTGCCCCATGAAAGAAAGGTCCCGGCTGCCCACCCTATCTAAGCCCATCATAATCTTGTTTTTCCCTAAATGAACTGATTCTTGTGTATCCTCCAACCGAGTCGTGTAGAGTTGTTGTCATGCAATTGCTGAAAAGTCTGGAGGATAGACATGTCACATGACCAATCACGTGTCACATGACCAATCTCAGCAGACTGCTGGAAACCCTCAGGAAGGCAGCCAGTGAAAGTTAGTGACACTGGCGACTGACGTCTGCCGCAGTGTGGAGACTCATTCCGACTTTAGCATTGACAAGCAGAATAATTCAGCTGCAATGTCAGATTAAAAATAAGTGTTGAAGGATAAGATGTAACCATTGGATTAGCTGCTAGTGAAGATGGAGTTTTGTGCGACAGGTTTTTTTTGGGTCTGTTGTCTGAGAGAAACTTTAGGACAATGAGGGTGAACAAAGGTGGGAGTCCTGCAGATGACCATGGCTGTTTTATACTGATGCACTGCTTGTTAAAAAGCACTTTCTTATGGATAACTCACCATCTCCTAACTGGTCAACTTTTTTTTTTAAGTACAGCATGGCAACAGGCTCCTCTGGCCCATGAGCCCCATGCTGATTAATTACGCCCAAAATGACCTGAAACTCCAGTGTGTTTGAAGGGTGGGAGGAAACTGGAGAACTTGGAGGAAACACACGCAGGCACGGGAAGAACACCTTACAGACAGTGCTGGATTCAAACCTGGGTTGCGTGCGTGTGGGCCATGCTGCTGTGATAGCTTTGCACCAACTGTTGTGCTAAATGTGCCACCCTTGAAGTGAGATAAACCATAGTGAGTCAAAGCTGTGCCAAGGGAGGTAGGTGCTGGTTTTCTTTTTCCAAGGATGCCTTTTAACAGATAATCCTGTCACTTCTCCCATGATTTGAGGTTGTATCACACCTAGACCAGTCTGATCAGGTTTTGTGTTTAAAACTGATATGGTTATGTTTTTTTTTGCCCAACCATCTTTGTCCCCTCTCAAGGTACCTGCCTGCACTGTTGGTCGGTTCCTCTGTTGCTTGTATATAAGCAAATAGAAATCGAGCTGTCAACAGTACATCCTTTATTGAAAGCAGTAACTCCCACCCAAAAGCAAAGCCAAGTGCAGCAATGAATCAAAGGCTTAAAGGTTCATGACACTTGCACATTCTATATCTCTTCATGGTTTTCCTTTGGGAAATTTTCATTAGAATTAGGGCGGCACGGTTAGTGTAGAGGTTAGAGCAATGCTCGTACAGTGTTCAAATACGGTGCAGTCGGTAAGGAATTTATATGTTCTCCTTGCATTTGCATGGGTTTCCTCTGGGTGCTCCGGTTTCCTCCCACCCTTCAAAACGTGCGGGGGTTGTAGGTTAGCTGGGGTACTTAGACAGCATGAGCTCGTGGGCTGGCAGGGTCTGATACCACACTGTATGTTTAAATAAAAAAATGTAAAAGATTCCATGCGCTTCTTTGGATAAAGGGCAGCCCTGTTCGTGCACTGGTTAGCACAAGACGATTAGAGCACCTGGTTCGAATCCAACGTGTCTTAAGGAGTTTGTATGTACTCTCCATGACCTGCACGGTTTCCTCCAGGTCCTCCAGTTTACTCCCACATTCCAAAGATGTAGGGGGTTAGTAGGTTAATTGGTCACATTGGGTTTATGTAGGCCTGTTACCATGCCGTATCTCCAAATGATATAAAAAAAATTGAAAATGAAATCTTTGATTTACAAATCTAGCTCCTATGCTAACAAATAGTAAGTCTATCTCTGACCAGAGAAAGGCACTTTGCCTAAATACCCACAATTCATTTTGCACAGTATTTTTCTCTCTTTTCAATATCTTTATTAACATTGAAATTTCACATCCAAAAATTCAAAGCACGTATGTTAAATTTAAAAAGATACATTACATTTAAATCGTATCATTTCATCCAAGGCCCAGATTGTATTATCATACTATTTAATTATTTAAAAAAAAAGGAAAATCTAAACCCACGACCAAGCAAGAACTATTTGGCCAAAAAAGAAGAAAGGCAGAATTCTTATCAGAGTGGTAAATGACCTCATTAATCAACATTTCTACCTTCATAATCAATCAATGATTATAAAAGTAATTCAAAAAGGTTCCCACAGTGTCCGAAAATTTACATTAAATTTTGCACAGCATTTTTGATTCACACAATTTCATTTAACGCCGTATTTCCCAGGAAGCCGTTCTTTGTGTATATTAAGAACTGTTTGCAGCTCCTTGTTGTAATTTCCTGTCCATGACAAGGAACCATTTCAAGTAAGCTCCGTTCTCACAGCACCTTGAAGCACTATTAATGTCTGTACATGGTCTTTGTGTACACATTGAACATTGAGATCTATCCGTCACCGCAGAGATCTGCCTGATGTTAATTTTCTGCTTGATGCCTTCTCCTTTGAAAAGCAGTGAGAGAATGCACACAAAGTCTACGAAGCCAGTTTGATGTAATAACATCACCAGACTTTACTGAACATGAACCTTGGGTCACCCACTACCAACATCCTGAGGATTCTCATTGTCCAGAAATTCAATTGGAGCAGCCATGTAAATGCCTCAAGGATAGATCAAAGGCTGGGTATACTGGGGCAGGAGACTCACCTAATGACAGCGCCAAAGTCTTTCCACCACCTACAAGGTACACATTGGAAGTCTACTTGGCTGGATGGGTGTTTTCTCAAACGTTCAATAGGTTTGTGCTTAATATTTACCGAGACAAGCATACTAAATGCTTGTCCCTTCCTGATGGTCGCTGTGTACTGTCTACAAAATACATTGCAATGTCTGCCAAGGCTACTCTGACAGCACCTCCCAAGCCCAAGGCCTCTCTCACCAACAATAGATACTCTTAGGTTTTGCTCTAAGCTGTGGATCATCCTGAACTGGAAGTACATTGATGGCCTTTCATCAGTTAAATTCCTGGAATCGTGCAGTGGGGGCGGTTGTGGGGGTGGGGGGGAGAGATGTGCTTTTCTCAGCAGTAGTTGATAGTGAAGTGGTTAGCACAACGGTATCATCAGGTCAGTGACCCAGATTTGAATCTGGAGTTTGTACATTCTCCCCATGACCTGTGTGGGTTTCTTCTGGGGATTCTGGTTTCGTCCCACCCTCCAAAGACATATAGGGTTCATAGGTTATTTGAGCGGTATGGGCTCTTGGACCAGAAGGACCTGTTACTGTTCTACATCTCTCTGAATCTCAATGCTCTTTAGAAGTGGTTTCCATAACCTTTAGAGATGGGTATGTCACGCTTAAATCCAGGAAAGTTTATAAAGATGCAGAAACTAACCACCTATTGTCATGGTGACATCAGTTGGAAACATTTGAAGATGGTGCTTGATGTTGCAAGGATTCCTAAAGAGACACACAGGTTCAGCAGGAGCTGAGGAGTGACTCCGGGGTAGAAGATATTGGTTTGAGGGAGCTTCTGAAAGAGGATGGAAGTTTGGTAAAAAGAGGGTTACATTGGTGTTGAAGGAAAGGAATATGGAGAGGTCAACTTTACAAATGGATGGGAATTGGAGAGGATGTTTCAGATAATGAGATAAGCAAATTGGGGAGGGGTAGGTCGATAATGTAGAAGTTAGAACCTGAGTGGAAGCGATTCAGGAAGACTTTAGTATGGAGACTAAAAGTTGGAACATTGAGCTGATGGAGCGGCTTTCTTGCAACCAACTTTCACGGGAAGAATCCTGTCTGGAATTATCACATCTTGAGATGGGAACAATTCCATCCAAGACCTCAAAAGCCTGCAGAAAGTGGTGAATATAGCTCAGGCCATCACATAAAACCATGCCCCCACTGCCTCCATAGACCTCCACCTCCTCCATCGACCCCCCCCCACCGCCTCCATCGACCCCCCCACCGCCTCTATCGACCCCCCCACCGCCTCCATCAACCCCCCCCCCCCACCGCCTCCATCGACCCCCACCACCTCCATCGACCCCCATCCATTTCTCTCGCTGTCTTGGGAGAGCTTCTAAAAATATTAAAGGACACTTCGCACCCTAGTCATACTACCTTTATCCCCTCCCCCTCCGTCAATTGGACTGAAGGTAGTGTGCTTAAAAACACCAACTTCTAGGTTCAAGGACAGTTTCTTTCCTGCTGTTATCAGAATCCTGAATGGAGCCATTGTTGGTAAAAGATGATGCCCTTGCACTGTTTTTAACTATACTTTTGCCATAACCTCTGTTTTTTGATATTTGACTTATTGTAACACTACTCATTGCACGAGGCATTATCAACCTTTTGTTTTGGTTATGGCCCCTCTAAGACTTTGCTCAAGGATCCTTTTTGGTTTCTTTAGTTCTTCTACTGACTGCATCGAAAATATTTATGTTACGTGAGGTGAAAGGAAAACAAGGCTTTTATTGAAATAGATTGTGCCCCTCCCCCTCCCCCCCCCACTGGTAAGCTGTAGGCTGCCCTACACTGTAGCCTTATTTATTTTGTATTATTCCACTGTGTGAGTTGACTTGCCTGAATAGCACATAAAACAAAGCTTTTTTTAAAAACTGTTTCGGTATAGGTGATGATTCAATTCAAATCAATTTAATTCAACCAACATTCAAAGGGCAGCTCTCTCTGTCTGCCAGAAGTCGCTTTTGTAACACCACCTGTTTTTGAGATATTCTGCTCACAAGGGAAACTCTCTGCATGGAGTATTTCCATGGCGCGGAACTGTTTGCTGACATGGTTTCTCCCAGCTGCCAAAGATTTGGCAATGGGCTGCGGGTGAAACCCATTCCCCTGCAGGAAGCTCCTCTGATCTACACCACTTTGGAGTTTGCATTAACTTTAGCTCATATGCTTTGGTGTGTTTGTGCCAAGCGTCTGTTGGAGTTGGTTGAGACCATACTTCCTTTCTCTTTGACAGCACCTCCCAATCCCACAGCTAGCTCACATCATAGAAAAGGCCCTTTTGCCCAACTCATCCCTTCTGATCAAATTGGCATTCCGAGCTAGTCCCATTTATCTGCTTTTGGTCCGCGTACCTGTTCAGAACTCTTATGAACGTTGAAAGTGTGCCCACTTCTACAGCTTCCTCGGCGTCTTATTCCAGATACCGATTGCCTTTTGAGTGAACAAGTTTAAAATCCCACCCCTCTGATGATTAGGATCAGATGGCAAAAGGTAAATCCCCCCCACTCCAACCCCCTGGTTTCACGCTGAGAATTGTACCCATATTCCTTTGTTGTTATGTCTCAAAGAGGATGCTGGTGGCAACTCTCCAGTGCTCTGGAGAGCACCATTGGAGGGCAGGGTTCCATTTTTCCTGCTAGCCCATGAGCTATAACTGCAATCACTCTTCCCTAGATGTCCAATGGCTGTGTTGGATCAACGAAGGTGAATGTTTACCCTCGCTGAGAAGAGATGGGAAGTGATCCACATTTTTCTTTTAAAATATCCTTTATTGAGTTTAATAAAAAAAACCCCACTCCTATTGATCCAATACATGGGCTGAAATATAAGAAAAGACAGCTAATTTGTACTTCTCAAATAATACCTTAATCATACAGAGTATAAAATGTGTCTACCATCCTCAATCAAACCCATTTTGTCAAAATATCTCATAAAATATAGAAACAAAAAAGGAACCTCCCCCCCCCCATTAATGTAAACAAGGTTAACCTGCATATCTAATATACATAGAAGACGAAAGGTAACAGACAGCACTGCTCAAACACCCTAATTCGTTAAATCATGGAACTACTCCATGATTGGGGCCCACGTCTTGTAAAAAAAAACCCTTTACATCCATATTTTCCAAGATCTTTTATTGCCAAAGGCCGATGTTGTGGTGTGAGGGAAGAGTGGGAGAACTTTGCTTTATGGCAGTCTAAAACCCGTTCTCGTTTCCTTCACTGAGTGAGGTGACAACTTGCAGCTCAGTTTCCCAGTATTTCATACTCCAATATAATCTCCTGTTCCTTGGCTGAGGTTGAAGTAACCTTGACTTTGGAATGGAGGACATCTAGGTTGAACTTTTTTTCCCCATTTGCTCTCCATATTAGCCAAACTTCCTCAAGAGGTGAAGCATCACAGCAAGGAAGATTGAGAAGTGTTTGGAAGTGATTGATGCAGTCTCGCTTGAGGCCAGTCTGTTACCAAGGTTGCATCTGTCCATGCAATCAAGAGCTTCTGGGTTAAGCATCAAGTATTTTGAAGCTTTTTTTTTTATTTGGTTCAGCTTATTGGCTCTTTTCCCCACTAGGCACCACAGTCAGAACGTTTACAAGGATGTTGTTGAGTCTTGAGGAGTTGGGTTATAGCAAGAGGTTAAATAGGTTAGGATTTTATTTCTTGTTGAGTCGGAGAATGAGGTGAGATTTGATTGAGGTGAACAAAATTATGAGGAGTGCAGATAGAGTAAATGCAAGCAGGCGTTTTCCACTGAGGTTAGTTAAGACACGAACTAGAGGACAGGTCAAAGGAGAAATGTTTGAAAAGAACATTAGGGGGAACTTCTTTTTTTTTATATATTTTTTTATTTTTCACACCATAAATCACATTAACCATGGTACACACTTTTTCCTTTCCCCCCCCCCCTCCTCCCATCCCACCCTCCCTACCTCCCCCCTCCCGTCCATTTAAGGTATACAATCTAGGATACATTAAACCAGTCAGACAATGTTGTCATTCAATAAAAATACACCAGAAATTCTACTGAGTCCATTCTTTTCATTTCCTTTTCCTTCCGTTAACTTAGGTAATGATTGTCCCCAGTAGGTTTTCGCTATTGTATTTAATGTAAGGCTCCCATATTTGTTATTTTTTCTAATGGATATTTAGAAAATGGAAACATATTCTATATGTTATTTTTTCTAATGGAATACATTTATTCATTTCTATATACCATGTTGTATTTTCAAATTATCTTCCAATTTCCAGGTTGACATAATACATTTTTTTGCTACGGCTAGAGCTATCTTAACAAATCTTTTTTGTGCACCATCCAAATCAATTCCAAATTCTTTATTTTTTATGTTACTTAGGAGGAAGATCTCTGGATTCTTTGGTATATTGTTTTCTGTTATTTTATTTAATATCTGATTTAGATCTTCCCAAAATTTTTTTACTTTCTCACATGTCCAGATTGCATGAATTGTTGTTCCCATTTCTTTTTTACATCGAAAACATCTATCAGATACTGTTGGGTCCCACTTATTTACTTTTGAGGTGTAATGTATAGCCTGTGTATCCAGTTATATTGTATCATACGTAACCTCGTATTTATTGTATTTCTCATTGTTCCGGAGCATAACTTCGGGGGAACTTCTTAGTGTAGAGAGTGGTGAGAGTGTGGAACAAGCGACCTGCTGAAGGAGTAAATGCGGGCTCCATTTTAACATTCAAGAAAACTTTGGATAGGTGCATAGATGGGAGGGGTATAGAGGGCTATGTTCTGCGTACAGATCAGCGGGATGAAGCAGAATAATATTTTGGGATGGACTAGATGGGCTGAAGGGCCTGTTTCTGTTCTGTGGTTCTATGGTTATGGGTTTAAGTCCAAATAATTGTTCCCCAACGTCAGGTCATGGAGTGCTGAGGAAGTGTCTCAGAGTTAGAGGTATCGTTTCTCAGATGAGATATTAAACTAAATCCTGCCTGCACTCTCAGATGAATATAAATGATATTTTTCCAAGAAGGAGCAGGGGGAATAATCTTGGTTTTCACAGCTGCTTCCCTCACCACTATCACTGAGCCAAAATCAAGTTCAGATTCACGGTCAGCCTTGAGACAGCTGTGAGCAGTGGGCTTCTAGAATGGCCTATGTTGTTGGCGATACTTGGGCAAAGGGATTTCCTCACCAGGGAGAGTCTGTTGACCCCAGTGGTCTCAGGGGCCCATCCAGTCACTATCCAGGCCGAAGTTTGCTTATTTCCTGAGAATAGGCACTTTTGGGCCAATACTAACAGGTAAATTCAGATCATGTGATCATTATTACCATGCTGTCTGCGAGATCTTGTTACATGTATATTGCCATGGTGGGAGTGATTATATTTAATTAAAGTTCATCATTGCCTGAAAGGCCAACTGAAATATACAGTAAAACCTCTGTTATCTGGTATCTACAGGGATAGGTAGATGCTGGATAAATGAATTTTCCATTTGCTTGAGGTTGAGTGTATTGGTGTGCCAATTTTAAACGTTGGTATTTTTATGTATTTATTTTCTCCAATTTTTTTGCTGGTTGCTTGAGGCTGTCTGTTGATTGAATTCTGGTTAACAAGTGTTCACTAGTTGCAAGCTTTACAGGTATGATTTTATAAATCTATTTTTAAAAAGACAAAGAATTATGATTTTGTGTCCTCTGGGAGGTTATCTGCAATGGGCTACATTGCTGTATTGTATTGGAGCAATGAGTAATCTGGCATCC
Source organism: Narcine bancroftii (assembly GCF_036971445.1). Taxonomy (NCBI): domain Eukaryota; kingdom Metazoa; phylum Chordata; class Chondrichthyes; order Torpediniformes; family Narcinidae; genus Narcine; species Narcine bancroftii. The sequence goes on along the minus strand of NC_091477.1, from coordinate 116,358,143 downwards.
AGGAAGGTGGCTTTGGTGGCGTGTTGTTACTGGCATAAACTAGGCAAACCAAATGCCTCATTTTTGTGTTGTAATTATTTTGTAAAATTAATTTTTTATAAATAAGTGAAATTACAGAGGCAGTATGGATTTGTTCCGGTCGACAGAATTACTGGGATGATTGTCCATTGTGCCCTTTAGAATTATTACAGTATTGTCAGGTTGTTGGATTGTGACAGTATTGACAGTGCACGTCTATTTTGGTTTAGGCCATGAGCAACCAATTCATGATTTAATGTGCTCGAGTCTGCTGTGCGATGAAGGCCAGAAAGTCCAAACGTATCCTCCGTTGTCCATTAATGAAGCATTTAACTCGATGCAGAGGAATTCTGGGAAGGGTGATGGGCAATATTGGGATGAACAGGATTGCATTCTGGGTGCAGATAGAGAAAAACCTGGAGCTAATTTCTGCAAAATCTTTGTAGCTGGCTGACAAATTGGAAGTGGTTTAAAAGGCATTCAGGATCATATATTAAGAAAGTACAAAAGCAATGAATACCAAACATTCGCAGAACATCATTTGAGTCAGAGGGTAACAGTTGGGGGGATGTTTTTCTCATCGGAGGCCTGTACTGGTGATGCGCCACAGGGATCGTTGCTGGGTCTACTGTTTGTTATCTACATTCATGATTTGGATGGCAATGATTAGAAAATTTGCAGATGATAATCAACATTAGTGGTGTCATGGACAGTGAGGAAGGGTACCTAAGTTTATAACAGCATCTGGTCAGTTGGGAAGGAGTGGTAAGTGGAATTTAACTTTGATCGTGTGAGGTGTTGCACTTTGGAAAGTCAAACTAGGGTAGGAGTTGCACAGTAAATGGTGGAGAGTGAGGCCTAGGTGAATAGTTCCCTAAATGTAGTGACTGGGGGAGGGGTGTGGTGAAGAGGTATTGGGAAAGCTTGCCTTTGATGGGTAGGACATTGAGAACAAAGATTGGAACCTTATGATTCAGCTGTATGAGGTGTTAGTGAGAGCACATTTGGGGTACTGTGTGCAGTTCTGGTTTCAATATGTTGAAAGGGATGCAAGGGAGATTCATCAGGATGTTGCCAGTATTGGATGGCTGAAGTTAAAGAGACAAGTTGGATAAGATGGCTCTTTATTTCCTGGAGCAAAGGTGGATGAGGGGTGACATAAAAGCTTACAAAATAATGAGAGGCATGGATAAAGTGAATGCTCACTGTCTCCTTCCCATTGAGGATTCTAGAACCAGAGGTCATTGGCATCATATGATATAGGAGAGATTTGAGAGAGACCTGCGGGGTTCCTTATTGACTCAATGGATGGTCTATAACTAGAACAAGCTGCCAGAAGAAGCTATAGCAGTGGCTACAATAATGATGTTCAAAAGTCATTTGGATAGCTCCAAATGACAGGAAAGGTTTTAATGGACCAAACTGCACTACTCAGAATGCCAACTTGATTGGCATGGACGAACTGGGCAGAAAAGCCTTTAGCAGGCTGCATGGTTCTATGACTCTGGCCAGGCCTCAAGTGAAATGCCTTGGGCTGTAGGATAGGCTTGCTGGAATGGTTCCTGGGTAGCTTGGAGAATCAGAGGTCCTTCTCCCAAGAAGGATGGAAGGCAATGTGATGTGAATATAAGGTCATGAATGAGGGGAAAGTATTCCTAATGGTTAAAAACCAGAGGCTTGTGGTGATTGGTAGAAGAACCAAAGACAACATGAGATGAAACCATTTCACAGGATGAATGACTACAACCTGGGATCCACTACCAGAGGAATGGATCCAATCACACCATTCAAAAAGGAATTAGATAATTAAATTTATGGGCCACGGGGAAAAGATCAGGACTGGGACAAATTAGACAGGCCTTACAAATGATGGAGTGGGGTCAATGGTCCAAATTTCAGTGGTATGATTTCAATCACTTTCCAGACATAGAAATTTACCTTGAGTTCAAGGGATTTATTAATGATTACTTAAATTCACCATCTATAGTTAATAGTGTCTTGATCTTCACATCCACAATTGTAAAAGCACACCATCCCCTCTCCCCACCCCTACTTGGGAATAGGATTGGAGCTCTTTGTGAAATTCCCAACATGATCTTTATTCTCATGTTTTGGAATCATCCTTGTTTATCAATGATGTGTCTTGATTATTTGCTTTAATGGAATGGGAGTGTCTGTAGACAACACCGCATCAGCCAATATGCTGGAGACGAGGAATAGCATTATCTGACTCCAAAACCTGGTCAATCATCCAACAATGTCAATTTCACTCAGAAAAGAGAATCTGTTTGAACAGGCACCATTTTGGGCCCCAAACAGTCTTTCCAAGTGAAGCAACACTTCAGGTGTGAATTTGCAGGGGTTGTTTTCTGCATCTGGTGCAACCTCCTCTGCATCAAGGATGCAGGACGGAGACTGTGTGGATCACTTCATTGAGCACCTTTGCTCTATCCCCTGCAAAAGCAAGGACCTCCCAGTGGCCAACCACTTCGATTCCACACCTCATGGCCACACTGACATGACCTCATCGACTGCTAGGCTGAGACCACTCGTGAATTGGAACATCACCTCAATCCTGTTTTGGCACTTTCCTACCTGACAGCATCGACATCAACTTATCCAATTTCCATTATTCCTCTGCCCCCAGTCTCTGTCTTTCCCTATCTGCCTGACTTCCTTTAGCTCCCCACCCCATTCTCTTCCTTCTTCCTTGAGAGCATCTTTCTTTTTTTTTGTAATTCTTTATTTATCTCACTATGAACCATATCAACCAATAATTTACAGATGTATCTCTTTAAATATTCACAGTGACATTTTATCTTTTATTCCCCCCATCCCTCCCTTCCCCCTTCCCACCCCCTCCAAAAACTGTAGATATTGGACATATAAAATACAATAAAACAATATCTTTATACAAAAGGAATATAAACTAAAAAGACGTATCATTTACTTATTCACATTAAATCTGATCGTGTTTATCTTCTTATCATTTTAGGTGGTGGTGGTCCTAGGCCTGCTCTTTCTGTTATGTTCCATATATGGTCCCCAGGTTTTTTCAAACATTGTAACTTTGTCTTTTAAATTATATGTGATTTTTTTTCCAATGGGCTACACTTAAACTTGATTATATATTCCGTCAATGTTTATAGTCATATAGTCCAACGTGGCCATCTTGTAACTTTATTTTCACTTCTTTTCCACCTCTTCACCATCTCTATCCCTTTTTTTTCCATTATTGTATTTTAAGTTTTCCTTTTTAATCCCAATATATGACAACGCATTTAAGACATGAAATACCCAAACAATCCCCACAAGCAATAACCCTTTTTTGCCCCTTGTCCCTTGACGGCAACCATAACTCCCCTTTCCATTCAGTTTGCGAACTTGCTCGCAAGTGTCAACCGATTTTGCAGTGACCATTATTCTCCCCCCCCCAGCCTCTCCCCAGAGAACACTATTTTCCTATACTTATAACAAAGCTTTCTCTTTTTTTCTTCTTCCCCTTCTCTTATCCATCTTTAAATCTTTATATATATATTATCTTTACTTTATATTTTTACATATTTTTGTATATTTTCTTGCTGGTCTTCCTTCTTGTCACTCCTCCTCCTCTCTTCTCCTGTCCTGTAAATGTTCAGCAAATTCTTGGGCTTTCTTTGGCTCCAAGAACAGTCTATTCCGTTCCCCACAGTCTATTCCGTTCCCCAGGAATAAATACTTTGAGTACTGCTGGATGTCTTAATATAAAGTTATACCCTTTCTTCCATAAGATTGTTTTCGCCGTGTGAATTCCTTCCTCTTCTTTAAAAGTTCGAAGCTTATGTCCGGGTAAAAAAATATTTTTTGTCCCTTATATTCCAACGGCTTATTGTTTCTTGCCTGCTTCAGTATGTTTTCTCTTGTCGTATATCTAGAAAGTTTACCAAAATGGATCTTGGTTTTTGATGTGGTGGCAGTTTCGGTACTAGCGCTCTATGCGCCCTTTCGATTTCTATTTCTTCACATAAATCTGTCGTTCTCAGCACCTTCGGGATCCATCCTTTTATAAATTCCTTCATATCTGACCCTTCTTTGCCCTCTTTCAGGCCCACTATTTTTGTTGTTTCACCTACTGTAGTTTTACAATACGTCAATTTTTTGTAACATTAAATCTTGTGTCTCTTTAATTTTTTTTCACTCTCTTCCAACTTCCCTCTTAAATTATTTATCTCAATTTCTACAGCAGCTTCTCATTCCTCCACATTTTCTACTCTTTTCCCTATTTCAGTCATCACCAACTCTAAGCTTTGCATTCTGTCTTCAGCTCTTCATTTTTCTTTTGATTGAACTAAATTCTAATAATAGCCATTCTTTTAATGACCTAATTTGTTCTTCAAAAAAGGCTTTATCTAAATTTTGTCCTTCTATTTTAGCTTCTTCTTTCCTTTGAAATGCTTGGTCTTCTTCCTCCTCTTCTTCTGTGTCTGTATCTATGTCTGTGTCATCTTCTTTTCTTTTCTGTATCTTTGTATCTTCATCCTTCTCTGGTGAGCTGCTTCTATATCCTTGCTGGGCCTCCAGCTGCTGTCTCCTGTCAACCCGCTGCTGGGCCCCCTGCTGCAGGTCGTCCCCCTGTTGGTCACCCCATTGCCACTCACCCTCTTCCAGCCCTTCATTCTCTTTCTCACCACTCTTCTATTCTTCTTTCTTGTTTACTTCCCCCAGTCGAATGCCCTGATCCTGGGCGTATCTCAGCTGGCCGCTCCTCAGCCGAGTCCCCCTCCCATCGGCGTTAGCCTTTTCTTTTACTTGCGCACTGTGCATGCGCGACTCTTCTTGGCTCTGAGAGCCATTTTTGGAGTCCGCTGGTCGGGAGGACACCACTCCTCTGGGGACTCACCAACACCGGACACCTCTCACAGTGGCTCTCTGCTCCAATGTGCAGATAAGGCCTTCTTCTTTCTTCTCCAGTGATTTTCCTTCTTCCCTTTTCTCTGCTATTCTTACCATTTCTCTTTTGGGTGCCATCTTCTGTCTCTTCTCTGTAACTTTATCTTTCTCTTCCTGTATTTTATGTTTATTGAGCTCCGCTTTTTCCACACATTTTTTTTCTTTTCCCTGGAGAGGGCTGTTCCCACCCACCCAGCCACTACTCCATCACGTGACTCCCTCAAGAGAGCATCTTTCTCAGCCCTCTGCCCTCTATCAACTCTCAACTCCTCCCACCCCCACCTGTTTCTAACTAGTGCCAGCCTATGCTCCCCCCACACCCTCTCCCCCACCTTCTGCTTGATTTTCAGCACTCCTGAAAAAGGGCTCATGCCCAAATTGGCGACTCCTTTTAATTCCTATGGGTACTGTGTGACCTGCTGAGTTGGGCATGTACTTTTGCGAACTGCACTAATCCCCAGCATCTACCAACTTCTTGTTTACCTCTGTTTAAGCTGGAGAGGAGACAGAAACTACAGCGAATCCTCCCAATAGGGGCAGCGCAGTTAGCACAACGCTATTCCAGCGCTAGCAACCTGGTTTCGAATCTGGCATGATCTTCCCCTGTCTGCATGGGTTTCTTCTGGGTGCTCCGGTTTCCTCCCACCTTTCAAAACATACAAGGGTTGTGGGTTAATTAGAATGTTTGGGCGGAATGGGCTCGTGGGCTGGAAGGATCTGTATGTCTAAATTTTTTAAAATTTATAAAAAGGTAGCAAATGGGAGTGATCACCATGTAAATTATGTGGATGAAATCATTCTCAATTTAGAGCAATAATGTGATAATTGGTCTGGATTAACCAGGAATCTGCAATCTGTCTGGGAATAGGATTGGTGATATGGAGACTATATATTTTAGGCGACTGCCAACCTGTGAGGGTTTAATGATATTGCAGGGGTAATATTTCAATGCACCTATAAGACATATGACTGTGCCCTGCACAAGTACTACTTTCATAGTGGGAAGGGAAGGTTGAGAATCACTGCTCTAGACCCAATTGTTACTGAAATATTTTGCTTGAGAAAAGTTGTCATTGGCCATTTCCTTTGGAGTTATGAAACCGTGCACATAACGAGTCAATTAGGTATGATTAAAACAGTGGTTTTCAAACTTTTTCTTTCCATTCACATACCACCTTAAGCAATCCCTTACTAATCACAGAGCTCCTATGGCATAGGGAATACCTAACGTGGGATGTAAGTGGAAAGAAAAAGGTTCAGAACCACTGTCTTAAACCCTCGATTGGAATGGAAAGCTCTGACATGAGAGCAGCTAGATTCATATATCATGGAAATCTGGTGCTAAATGGGGCCTACGGCTGAGGTCTGCTTTGAATCATGCCAGGATGTAATGGATAGGCGTTTGGAAAAGATTTCAGAGAGTTGGAGCTTTAAGCTTTCTCCAGGCATATTCTTTGTAGTGAGTACTGAAGACAATCTAACACATGGAGGTCTCTTGAATCTTGAAAGGTCATCAAGAAAATACCAGCCTGAATTTTATGAAAATTTCTCTGGCATTTTTCGTATTTAACGGGAGAAATGTGTACAAATATATATGATTCAACATTTCCCTAAAGCTAGGGTTCATCTCTAATTCTGGGGACATTTACCCAAGTCATTCAGTAGGGAAGTAAGGGGATCAACATACAAAGCACTGTCTGCCTCAGGACTATTTGTTATCTAACTATTTTTGTGTACTTTTTAAAAAAATTAAGTTTGCAATGATAGTTTTGTGCTACAAATACCTGTTTGGCCGCTGCAAGGAGTTGGGTGTATGCGTGTTTTGTGCAATGCATATGACAATAAGCTCATGATCATTGATAAAGGTTGTGGAGGCTGGTGCAAAAGGGACATCAAAGGATACATGGATGGAAGAAAAATTGAGGGTTGTGGATGTGGGGGAAGGCCAGGTCAGATTTCTGTGCAGTGGGCACAGCATCATGGACCAAAGGGTCTGTTCTATTCTATGTTCTATAAATACTCCCAGGTTTTCTATGGCGTACTGGTCTCTGAACTGGAAGGTTTGCATTCAAGTCCCATGAATGTGATTGGAGCATTCTTCACCAGGTGACCTCTCATTGTGTGCAGCACCATCAAGGTGGTGTTTCTGGGACTGAACAATAAACAAGTGGGCCGGCACGGTTAGTATAACGCCGTTAGAGAGCCAGCGATTGGGACAGTGGTTCGAATTCTGTGCCGTGTGTAGGAAGTTTGTACATTCTCCCCATGTCTGTGTGGGTTTTTGACGGGGCGGGGGGGTGGGAGCAGCTCTGGTTTCCTCCCACTGTTCAAAATGCACTGGGGATTGTGAGTCAATTTGGTGTAATTAGGCAGCATGAACATGCGGGCCGAAAGGGCCTGATGCCTAAATTTGTACGTTTAAATTGAAGTCCCCACATGGTTTTCCAAGGTCAATGAAGGATCCCGGATTTTCAGATTTCAGATTCATTGTCAGAGTACATACAACCCCTGAGATGCTTTTATCTGCAGTAGAATTACCACTAATTTGTAGTGCAAAAAATAAACTGTACACAGTTTAAACATGTAAACAAAAAACTGTAAACCGATAATGAATGTATACAAACTGTGCAATACAGAGAGAACAAAAGAAAATCAATAAAGTGCACAAGTAAGAGTCCTTAAATAAGTCTGATTGAGTTTGTTGTTGAGGAGTCTGATAGTGGAGGGAAAGCAGCTGTTCCTGAACCTGGTGGTGTGAGTCTTGTGGCACCGGCACCTCTTTCCTGAGGGCAGCAGAGCATGTGTTGGATGATGTGGGTCTTTGATGATTGCTGCAGCTCTCTGACGGGAGTGTTCACGTAGATGTACTCAATAGTGGGGAGGATTTTGCCTGTGATGTCCTGGACTGTGTCCACTACCTTTTGGAGGGTTTACACTCGGGGATATTGGCATTTCCATACAAGACTATGATGCAGCCGGTCAGCACACTTTCCACCACACCTCTATAGAAATCTGCCAGGATTTTTGGTGTCGTTCCAAACCTCCCCAAACTCCTAAAGAAGTAGAGGCGGTGACATGCTTTCTTCACAATGCCATCCATGTGTTGGTCTGAGAAAGTGACTCCCAAGAACTTAAATGTGCTCACCCTCTCTACCTCTGATTCCCCCCAGTGATCACTGGATTGTTTACCTTTGGCTTTCCTTTCCTGAAGTCAACAATCAGCTCCTTCGTTTAGGTGGCATTGAATGCAAGGTTATTGTTGCTGCACCAATCAGCCAAATTTTCAATCCCCATCCTGTACGCTGACCCATCCCCTTCCTTTATACAGCCCACGACTGCATCGTGGGCATGTTCCGCATCGGAACATTTGTTGATGGTGTTATTGTCGTACTGAGCTACCCAGTCCTACCCACAGCATTAATTCAAAGTAAAATGGTGGAGTTGTACCTAACAGCTTTGTCGATATTTCTGAATTAGAATTGAACACGTTACCATCAGTATCGTATTCTGGAAGCTTGCTGTATAAATTTGTTTACGTTGAATATAATAATGAGTATGCTACAAGGATGCTTCAGTGGACATAAAGTGATTTAACACCTTTTGGAAACTAAGGACAAATTTCATTATTCTCTCTGACCATGAACATGTCAGAGTGGTTACCTTAACCCAATACATGAACAGGAGCGATCTGGAAATCTAAAGTGAAACAGAACAATAGGTAGAATGTTGAACTCTCGGCAAGTTGAGGCTTATGGGGACAGGCAGGTATGGAGAGGTGAGGCCAGGTGATGATCAGCAACCATCTACTGGAGTGGTAGGGTCAGCAGCAGAGGGACAGGGGCTTAATAGAAACATTAAAACTTAAATATTAAATACTGCTCTTGGTCCTGTTCCTAAGTTCTTCTACACATTGTGTGCAAGTGGGTGTATATGTCCATGCATTATTTTGTGTGTTTACTTTGTATGTATATAGATGTGTATTTGTGTGTGTGTGTGTGTGTGTGTGTGTGTGTGTGTGTGTGTGTGCGTGTGAGTGTATGTGAGTGCGTGTGCGTGCGTGTGCGTGCGTGCGTGCGCGTGCGTGCGTGTGCGTGTGTGTGCGCGCGCGCGTGTGCGTGTGTGTGCGCGCGCGCGTGTGCGTGTGTGCGTGTGCGTGTGTGCATGTGAGCGTGCGCGTGTGCGCGTGTGCGTGTGTGCGTGAGTATCAGTGAGTGTGTGTGAGTGTGTGTGTGTGAGTGTGTGTACGTGTGAGTGTGTGTGTGTGTGAGAGAGAGAGAGAATATAAATGGGACCTGCAGAGACAGGCCTGAATGCAAGCTGGCACCAATCCCAAGTAATTTTAACTGTTTTGCAGACAGTAATATATGAAACCTGTTTGTCAGAGGCCCAACTACCCCCTGTTCCACAGTCTCACTCGATCCTTCCTCTGAACTCGATGACTTCCATTTACCTCTAGCTTTTTGTGTGAGTCATGAACTGTTTTATTGCCCACACCTGCCAATGACTCTCTGGTCTGGCGTCAGCAAGGGCACGGGACACGCCTCACCGCCAGCAAGGGTACGGGACACGCCTCACCGCCAGCAAGGGTACGGGACACGCCTCACCGCCAGCAAGGGTACGGGACACGCCTCACCGCCAGCAAGGGTACGGGACACGCCTCACCGCCAGCAAGGGTACGGGACACGCCTCACCGCCAGCAAGGGTACGGGACACGCCCTACCGCCAGCAAGGGTACGGGACACGCCTCACCGCCAGCAAGGGTACGGAACACGCCTCACCGCCAGCAAGGGTACGGGACACGCCTCACCGCCAGCAAGGGTACGGGACACGCCTCACCGCCAGCAAGGGTACGGGACACGCCTCACCGCCAGCAAGGGTACGGGACACGCCTCACCGCCAGCAAGGGTACGGGACACGCCTCACCGCCAGCAAGGGTACGGGACACGCCTCACCGCCAGCAAGGGTACGGGACACGCCTCACCGCCAGCAAGGGTACGGGACACGCCTCACCGCCAGCAAGGGTACGGGACACGCCTCACCGCCAGCAAGGGTACGGGACACGCCTCACCGCCAGCAAGGGTACGGGACACGCCTCACTGGGCAGTGTTGACTCTTTGTGTTCATATTTTGGGAATTTCCACTCGATCCACAAATGAAACATAATTTGGATTTGATTGTCTGAAAGATTCTAAGATGATTTTCTTTCTGTTTTGTACTTGTTTCTCTGTTGTTTCAATTCACTCCAGAGAAGGTGTGGCTGATTGGTGAGAATAAGCTGGAAGGATTGCTTAGTTCTCTGTTCCTGCCCCTCCGTTCCATACACATTGGATGCGTGACACAAATCGAACCTATCTTCATTGGAGTCTTGTGTTGGTAATCGCATGTGTTCAGATTTGAATGCACCAATTAGAACATTTATAGTGAGTAGAGAAACACAAAAACTAGATGCTAGATCCTTGAGAATACACTGAGATACTGGAGGCCCTCAGTGGATCAAGCACGTTCAAGGCCAAGTTTATCATCACCTGACGAAATGGTGTTTCTCCAAACCTTGTGCACACACATACATGCATAATACACATATTAATGTCTCTCACACACACACACACACACACACACACACACACACACACACACACACACACACACACACACACACACACACACACACACACATCAAGATATAAAAAAAAGCAACATCCATGATCAGGCCATGTTTCCGGTCAAGACCTTTTACCGAGACTCCAGTGGGAATGGGAGAGTCGGTCAACATTTATAGTGAGTACACTGTGCCGACAGCTGGCTCCAGTGGCTTGGAAAATGTTGTGACCAGTCGAAACATTGGACATCGAGAAAAGCAAAATTTCCAGAAATAACACCGTGAGGAGAAGAAAGTGAGGTGCGATTTGACCAGGTCACACATCAACTCCATTTTAAAATCCTGAGTTCTTTCCTTAGTCTCAGATGAGACTTTGGTTTATAGCAACTGTTTTGGAAGCAGAATTTTTATTAGAATTACAAGTTAAATAATTGGGGACAGATTCCAACATTACAGTTGGTGGCATGGAGGAATTGCAGCATGTTCTTTGCATAGACAATTTCCATTGTGAATGTGGACATGCAAATTTTGCAGAGATGCTGGAGGACCTCAGCTAGTCTTGCAGCGTCCATAGAAGGTCAAGACTTTTCACGCCTGAGCCCTTCCTCATAGTATCCGAAACATCAGTAATATATCTTGACTTCTTTTGGACGCTGGAAAACCAGCTGAGTTCCTCAAGCATTCCTGTGGTTTTACTACAATCACATCGGTAGACGTGTTTCATACATAAAAATTACAACGTACCTACGGATTTTTTTTTAGTGAAGTATCTCTTCTTCCAATTATTGATTTATGCTTAATTGTAGATTAGATTTGCTGTTCTGTTTCTACATGCTCTTATTTCCTTTGACAATAATCTTGCCATCATATTTTAAGTTTACCTTTAAAGCACAAGGTACATGTAATCATTTGCTGCAGCATTTTCAACTTGAAAGACTGAAAGTCAGAATCAAGTCCCAGAGACAAATTGACAGTAGTTCAAACTGATGAATGAGGGAAAAGGGAACAAGCAGACTCGGCGGGGGCGGGGTGGGGGGTGGGAAATAGGAATCAAGGGAGACTCCAGAGGGAAAAAGTCCAAGAACTTGCTGAGCAGTCCATGCTGGCCCTTCAAGAATCTATCTCTGGAGCTCTGCATCATGGACTCATGGCACAGGAGTTCAGGGAGCATCTAAGTGTGTAACCTTGAAGGCCCAACATGTGACTGTCATACCATCCACTACTGGACAATGAAACAGGGAAAGTCAGTTGTGTAACATTCCTTTCTCCTGACCCTGGGCTCAAACTTTGAATATTTTTCAACTTGCAAAATGTTCTCATCAAATAACAGAACTTCTCACCTAAGAATGCATTGACTTAACAATACAAGAACCTTAAAGGGATGGAGTCTTATCTTAGCACGATCATTGTACCTCTTTGCCACAACGCAATATTACATTTGTGTCCTTGGAGCTATGTTGCTCACCCCAGCCTGAGTGACCACATAGCGAGTTTTAAAGGACAGCACAGAGGTAAGTTCTAGTGACCTGTATTCAATCTTGATCTCTGGTGCTACCTGTGCAGAAGTTTGCATGTTCTACCTTGTAACTACATGGGTTCCATTGCTGCCCCACATCCCCCACCCCATCCCCGGCATGCTTTTGTTTCTTCCTACACCCTGAAGGCGTGCAGATCTGCAGGTAAATTGCCCACTGTGACATCGTCCACTCTCCCCCACCCTCCTTCCCACCTGCCCCACTGATGCTGTTTGACTCACTGAGTTTCTCCAGCACCTTTTTTCGTGTGCTGGATGATGCGAGGATATGTGATTGGGTTCTCAACCTTTTTCTTTCCACTCACTAACCACTTTTATGCCTATTTTCAGGAAGAGATTGCTTAAGGTGGGATGTGGGTGAGAAGGGAAGGTTGAGAATCACTGCTCTAGACTCAATTGTTACTGAAAAATTGGCATTGGCCCATTTCCTTTGGAGTTATGAAACCATGCACATAACGAGTCAATGAGATACAATTAAAATAGTAGTTTTCAAACTTTTTCTTTCCACCCACATCCCACCTTAAGCAATCCCTTACTAAAAATAGGCATAGGGATTACTTAAAGTGGTTTGTGAATGGAAAGAAAAAAGGTTTCGAACCACTGGGTTAACCAAAGCTGTCATCAATTGTTAATGCCTTTTCTGGGATTCCTCTCATGCTCATTACTGACTGGCAGCCGAAACATGTCCTTGCAGATTTGAAGACCACATTCTCAGCTTTCTGTTTCTCCGTAATAGGATATTGAGGTGGAATCAGAGGTATAAATGCAAATCTCTGGATTATTAATTGAGAACAACTCCGTTGATACAGCTGCCCATTGTAACCCTGAATTACTCCTGGCACAATGGAATTAAAACTATTGCCTCCTTCCTTGCTCATGGGTTCTGCTTTACCTGACATCAATCTGACATCAAGACAGAGATGCATTTTGATAGGCCTTAGACCCTTGAGATTTCAAAGGCCCTCTTAAATGTTGGTGGATGGTGTTGACATTGAGTGGCACTACAGCCATTCATCGAGCAGGATCTCCCCTGAACAAAGCCATGTGGATCATTCTTCATTAATCCATGGTTCTCCAAGTGGAGATGGATCCTTTCTCTCAGAATTATCCGAACGCTGATAATTGACACTGGCTTGTAATTTCCCAGGTTGTACCTGTTGAATGTCTTGTCGAAAGATACCACGTTCGCTAGCATCCATCTGACTAGCATCTGATAGCAGCCAAAAAAATCTGTCAGAGCCCCATTAATCTCTCCCTTTACCTTCCAAAGCAATCTATCCAGGTTTGCCTTAAAAAGATTCTACTTCTGTGATAGTACAGATCTATCACCAATGTACATAGTGTATATAGTTATACAATTGCTTACAGCGATTGGCTGAGAGCTAAGCCACGCCTATTGTCTGGGCCTTAAAGGGTTGTGTCCCTAGCCAGGTGGGATCATTCCGGACTGGTCGGCCACCTGTGAAGAGCTCCTGTCTTTTGCTAATAAAAGCCTTGGTTTGGATCAACGTCTTTGGTTCTTTCGACGAGCTCTACAACTTTTCTAGCTTATGAAGCACAGTTTTAAAGACCCATGATGCTTTGAGAGAGAGAGAGAGAGAGAGAGAGAAAAGCACATTTGGATCACCTCTATCTCAAATTAATGATCCCTTAATTTTTAACACTGTATCAGGGCTTGTGTTGCGCTTGAATCGTCCTGCACAGGGGCCACTGCACCAGCTTTGGGCATACGGCTCTGACGCAGTGCTGAAGGAGTAAAGGAAATCTGGTTCATCTTGTTTCTGCCTCATGGGTCGCTGAGGTGGAATGATATGTGTACAGAACAAGTCTCCTCCGCGGCTCGGTTTGGGCTGTCCTCCTGCTTCTGAGTGAGAAAGATTGTGGATCCAGTTCCACTCCAGAAGCTAAAACCATTCCACCACACCAGTCCAGCACTGAAGGAGTGGGCGCCATTGAAGGTGGCATAGTTTGTGTACGGCATGCTTGACTTAATCAGTAACGTGTGGCATATAAGAATTGGGAAGTTTTTGTGAAACTGAAGAAAGCTCTCTTTACGCCACATTTGGAGTCTGATGTGTACACACTATGGAAAGAATATGTCAAAGTGTTGGAGAGGGTGCAGAAGTGATGTTGCCTGGATTGCAGAGTATCAGCTATGATACTCTGGGTTGTTTTAATTGGAACACAGGAGGCTTAAGGGCAACAGAAGTATATAAAATGACGAGGGGCATATATAAAGGGCAGACGGTCTTTTCCCAAGAGTGGAAACCTCAAATAGCAGTGGGCATTGATTCAAGGCGAGGGATGGATTGTTAAAGGAGATGTGCAGGGCAAGTTTTAATATTGTGATTGGTTGGTGCCTGGAATGGACTGTCATGGGCAGTGGTTGAAGCAGATATAATCGCCATGTTTAAGATGCACTTTGGCATGCACATGGACAGGAGATGGGGCCATGCTCAGTTTAAAGTGTCATCGTGGTTGGAACAGACATTGTGGGCTGAATGGCCTGTACCTGTGCTGTACTATTCAAGGTTAAATTGGGGCTTACTCAGGTGAATGAGGAAGATTGCAGAATACTATTATGAGAAATTGGAGCTATCCTCCCTCAATTAACTGCACTAAAATGGGTTATTATCACACTGGTGTTTATATTATGTACAGTATTTATCTTTTTTGAATTGAATTATATCTTACTATTATACTATTTTGTATAATTCATTTTTAAAAAAAACGTATCCATTTGGCTGCAGCAAGTAATAATTTCAGTGCCTATGTACATTGTACAATGTATATGACAATAAACTCATTACAGATTGCTTGACTTGCTCACAATACAAGCAACTTGTTAGCTCAAAAGCAATATGATGTCCTGAGGTTGTGAAATGTTCTGTATAAATTAATTTTGGTGGAGGAGAATGAGGGGATGGGATGGATGACATGGTTGTAAGCAAGACTGACAGGCCTTGTTCACACCACTTGCACTGTAACTAGCCATAGATTACAAGGGTCTCCTGGCCCTGACCAAATTAAAACTGGGGTGCTTGGTGAAGGTTTCGTTGAAAGGGTGAGAGGTTGTATGTGGAGTTGTGATTTGGATTTAGTAGGAAAGCGGACATATCCTGCACACAAAGTCTTCCTGTATCCCTTCTCCGTCACTTCAAATCTGTGTTCCTTTGGCTGTCACTCTGCCCAATGACTGGGAATCTCTTGGTTTTAATTTCCTCCTCTGCCCTGAGCTTAAACCCGTGCACTCAGTCAAACTGGGTGTTGGGAGGGTGTGGCAGGAGCTAGGTGGAAGGGAAGGTGCCTGGGGTACTGGGTTAGACACATCTGTTGAGCTTTAGATCGTCAGCAGGAAGGACACTGAGACAAAAATAGCAGTGCCGTTGGATTTCTGGTCCTCTGAGTGATGAGGGAACCATGCCTATTTTTTGATTCAGTAGCCTCTTGGGTTCCTGGTAGCTTTAATCTTGGGTTTCTGTTTACCTCATCTGTTGCTGTGCCCGCATGATGAGGGGGCCTGGAGTGCACTGGAGCAAAGCGCACAATTGCCATTCAGAGTCACATCTGGAATCCATTGGAATTTTTTTTCCAGAAGACCATTGATGTAATGTTTGGCTGATGTTCCTGATGACCCAGCTGTTCAAACTAGATGGGCTGCCATCAAAAACAAAAGTGATTTTTAAAAAAAAAGGTGCATGCTTTTTGAGATGCAAAGATGTGTTTAGTACAACAGCTGTTTATGAGAAGTCTTTTAGTGAACGAGAGGGAAACAAACCTCTCAGACTCACCATCGAATTGCAGAATTTTTTTTCTCCCCCACAACCTGATTTTCAATTGTATGGTGGAGTTTGAAGAAGGATCTCCATTGTGCTCCCAGTAGCCAAGCTTAGGGCCTGTTAGGGCCTGTGAGAAGGCTTTCACTACGGGAGAACAAAGGGATCTGGGAATACAGCTACATAATTTCTTGAAAGAGGCATCACAGGTCATAAAGACAGCATATTGGCCTTAATAAATCAAAGTATTGAGTACAGGAGATGGGATGTCAGAGTGAAGTTGTATAAGGCATTAGTGAGCCCAAATTTGGAGGACTGTGCTCAGTTTTGGCACCTGACTACAGGAAAGATATCAATAAGATTGAAAGCGTGCAGAGGAGATTTATAAGGATGTTGCTGGGATTGGAAGAACTGAGTTATAGGGAAAGGTTAAACAGGTTAGGACTTTATTCTCTGCAGTGCAGAAGAATGAGGGGAGATTTGATAGAGTTCTACAAAATTGTGTTGGGTATAGATAGAGTAAATGCAAGGAGACTTTTTCCACTGAGGTCAGGTGAGATAAAAGAAGAGGACATGGGTTAAGGGGAAAAGTTTAGGGAGAACACTGGGGGGAGTGTCTTCACACAGAAAATGGTGGGAGTGTGGAATGAGCTGCCTGCCAAATTGACAAATACAGGCTCAATTTTGACACTTAATGGACAGGAAGGATTCGGTCCTGATGCAGGTCAATGGAACTAGGCAGAACAATAGATTGGCATGGACTAGATGGGTTGAGGAGTCTGCAGGTTTGATTGTAACACTTGATGGTTCTAATGGTATTTAATTTTGGGAAAGAATCTTGAATGATGCAGTCAGCAGCCTTGTTGTATGTATCGACATATTTTACCACAGCACCTAATAGCCTGAATACACCTGGGATTGTCTGATCTTGGAAACTAAGCAGGTACAGGACTAGCCAACACTTGGAGGGGAGACCGCTTGGGAACATCAGGTGTGAGGGGCACTGGACAAAGTGGTGACGCTCTGTCTGCCTTACGGTAGACAAAGAATTTCATGTATGTTTTTTACATT
The DNA here is from genome assembly GCF_036971445.1 of Narcine bancroftii. NCBI lineage: Eukaryota > Metazoa > Chordata > Chondrichthyes > Torpediniformes > Narcinidae > Narcine > Narcine bancroftii. The sequence continues at coordinate 116,341,216 of NC_091477.1, read as the reverse complement.
CTAAATGTAGTATTATGTGACAATAATGGGACCTTTACCTTCACATTCTGGCCCAAGGGCTTCCCAAGCCAAAGATGATGAGTGACCTTTGGTGCAAACCTAAATTACAATGCAGGAAGAACTTCCAATGGCACAGCAATGACACAGTGAGCAGAGCCACTGCCTCACCAAGCCAGGGGCCTGGGTTCAGTTCGCAACTTGGGTGACATCTGAGTAAAGTTTTTGCATTCTTCCTGTGACTATGTGCATTTTCTCTGGGTGCTTTGGTCTCCTGCTTAATCCCAAAGATGGGTGGGATGGTACATTGTTTTGAGGCTACAAACTGCTCCTGTTGAGTAGATCAGTGGTAGAATCTGGGTGGAGTTCATGAGAATATAGGAGCCTGGAACACTACAGCACAGAATTAAGCCCTTTAGCCCATCTAGTCTGTCCCAAACTATTTATTCCACTGTGTCCCATTGACCTGCACCTGGCCATAACCCTCCCATCTATGTACTTCTTCTAAGTGTCAAAATTGAACTGGCATCCATCACCTCTGCTAGCAACTCATTCCACAGTCTCCCCACCCTCTGTGTGGAGAAGTTCCTCCTAATGTTTCCCTTAAACATTTTATCTTTCACCAACAACCAATCTCCTCTCATTCTTGTCTCACCCAACCTCAGTGGGGAAAATAGCGTGCATGCTTTTATCTATACCCCTGATAATTTTATATATCTCAATCAAATCTCCCTTCCTTCTCCGATGCTCCAGCGGTATGAGTGAATTGGTTCCAATGTGATATCTAATCCTTCACACCAAACAAAATAAATCCCTCAACTCCAAGACTTGACTGAAGACGTAACTGCCATTGATCTTTTTCTAAGTGTGACTCTGCGACACACTGCCTGAACTTTAGGGGCTGGATAGAAGATTTTGTTAAGAACACACTGATCAATTCTGGTTCAGTAACTGCATGTAAAGTTACTCTCCGAGTTCTTTTGCACTGGATTGGGGGACCAGTCTTCTGCTCTTGACTTGTAACAACTTCCTGAATTAGCTTGTTGACTTCCGAAATGGCCTGTACTCTAATGTGCTTGCTGTCAGAACGCTGGCACTGAGAAGAATTAATCATCTGTCTTTTTTCATGCAGTAATTTCCTCCAAGTTTTATTGAGAGCAAGACAGCCAAATGAGTTTCTGGCCTTGAAAGCTCCATGGATTAACCATATTCAAACCTGCTTTTGCCTTCTCAAGCTGCTATTCCAAGAAGATGTTAACTCTTGCCAGCCAGTGAAAGTAAGGGCACTAGACCTTTTCATACCTTACCCCTATTCTTCATTTATGAGGGGGTTTAGTTTACATGGGGATGGATTATCGAGGAGGTTACTTTATCATGTTCTTGGTTCTTGATCCTCCAAAATATTTGAACTGGAGGTGGGAGGGTGTGCTTTGAAGATGAGCTGTCTTAAATCTAACTAGGTCTGGTTGTGTGAATGTGGTCGGGTGAAGATTTTTCATGCTTTAATTGCACGGGGGAAGAATGAATTGCTGTACACGTCTGTCTTGGAAGATGGCATTACAAACTGGGCTGCGCGCCCTCGTCTGCTCCTAGCAGGCTTGGGTTCCGTGTAGGATTGGTCGTCTACATCGAGCTGGCAGTTTAGCATTTTGTAAAAACAGGTCAGGTGGTGTGCTTTACGTCTGTCCAGGAGAGAGCTCCACACTAATGAATCCAAGAGCTTTGAAACGCTTGCTTCTCTTTCACGTGTGTCTCTGACAAATCGGTGTCTCTGGACTCCCTCGATGGTAGTAGTGTTTTTGTTTATGGGTCCCATGCAGCTACTGTGTATTCCAAATGGGGTCTGACGAGAGTGAGGTACAACTTCTCCTTGACAGAAATTGAACAATGATAGAAGTTGCTCAACAATGTGCTGGGTTACAGAATCCACTCACAGAGAATGCATCTGTGGGTAGAGAAACAGTTAAAGCTTCAGGTTCTAGACAGAGCTATTCTTTGTCAGCCAGTAGACTGGAATACTATCCATGCTGAGAAGCAACAAGCTAATCCAGGAGACACACGAGAGACTGCAGATGCTGGAATCTGGAGAAATAAACAACCTGCTGGAGGAACTGAGCGGGGTCAAGCACAGTCAGTGGGAAAGAAAGAATGGTTGAAGTTCTGGCTTGGAACTCTTCGTCAAAACATTGACTGCTCTTTTTCTCCCATTGACGCTGCTTGATCCTCCGACTTCCTCCAGCAATGTGTTTAAGGCTAATCCAGGAAGTTGGTTGACAAAGCAGGTGAGGCAGCTAGGCAAGAGGAAGAAGGAAGCATACAAGCATGCATTTAGGAAGCAGGAAACAGGAAAGGGTCATGAGAAGTATATGGTAGCCAGAAAGGAGCTTAAGAAAGGATGTAGGAGAGCTGAAAGGGAGCATGAGAAGGCCTTGGCATGTAGGATTAAGGAGAATCCTAAAGTGTTCTATCCATATGTAAAAAACAGAAGGATGACGAAAAGGAAGTTAGCACCGCTAAAGGATAAAAGAAACAACATGTACCTGGAGAGAGAGGAGGTTATGGAGGTTCTAAATGAATACTTTGCTTCAGTATTCACAAAAGAGCCTTGATCAGGGTGAGGTCAGAATAGAACAGGCTTGTTTCTTGGAAAATGTGGAGATTAAGGAAGAGAAAGTGTTAGATCTTCTTAAAAACATAAAGTCTGATAAATCCCCGTAGCCGGACGCAATGTACCCAGGCAGTTGAGGGAAGTGAGAGAAGAATCAGTTGGGGCAGTAGCTATGATCTTTGAGTCCTCTTTAGCCACAGGGGAGGTGCCAGAGGATTGGAGAGAATGGCAAATATAGTCCCCTTAATAAAGGTAATAGGGAGAATCCTGGGAATTATAGACTGGCGAGTCTTGCGTCAGTGATGTGAAAACTATTGGAGAGGATTCTTAAGGATTGGATCTATGAACATTTAGAAAGGTACAGTCTATTCAAGGGTAGTCAGCATGGCTTTGTGAAGGAAAGGTCATGCCTCACGAGCTTAAATGAGTTTTTTGAGGTGTTACAAAAGAAATTGATGAGGGTAGGGCAGTAGATGTGGTCTATATGGATGTTAGTAAAGCATTTGACAAGGTCCCCCATGCAAAACTCATTCAGAAAGTCATGAGGCAGGGGATCCATGGAACCTTGGCTGTGTGGATGAAAAATTGACTTACAAGTAGAAAGTAGAGAGTAGTAGTGGAAGGAAAGTATTCTTCCTGAAGGTCAGCGACTAGTGGACATCTGCTCTTTGTGATTTTTATAAATGACCTGGATGAAGAGGTGGAAGGAAAGGCCTGTAAGTTGGCAGATGATATGAAGGTTGGAGGAATTGTAGGTGGAGCTGAAGGTTGTTGAAAGTTACAAGAGGATATAGACTGGATGCAGAGTTGGGCGGAGAAGAGGCAGATGGAGTTCAATCTAGATAAGTAGAAGGTGATGCATTTTGGAGGGTCAAACCGGAAGGCTGAGTACAGGGCTAATGGTCAGTTATTTAAGAGTGTGGATGAACAGAGGGACCTTGGGGTCCAAATTCATGCATCCCTCAAGGTCATCATACAGATTGATAGGATAGTTGAGAAGGCCTATGAGATGCTGGGATTTATTAATGGGGGATATAATTCTGGAGTAGAGAGGTCATGTTGCAACTCTACAAATTTCTGGTGAGACCTCACTTAGCATTCAGTTCTGGTCACTTCATTATAGGAAAGATGTGGAAGCCATGGAGAGGGTGCAGAGGAGATTTACCATGATGTTGCCTGGATTGGAAAATGGGTCTTATGAGACAAGGTTAGCAGAAATGGGACTCTTCTCTTTGGAGCATAGAAGGATAAGAGGAGGCTAGATAGAGGTTGAAAAGATTAATGAGAGGTAAAGATAGAGTGGACAGCCAGGACCAGTTTCCCAGGACAGGACTAGCGAATGCCACAGGACATATGCGCAAAGTGAAGGGAGGGAAGTTTAGGGGAGATATCAGGGGTGAATTTTTAACACAGAGTTGTTGGTGCCTGGAATATTTTGCCAGGGATGATGGTGGAAGCTGAAACATTAGTGGGAATTTAAGAGACTCTTAGACAGGCAGATGGATGGAAGAAAAATAGAGGGTTATGGGGTAGGGAGGATTTAGTACTTTTTTAAAGGAATATATGGGCTGGTACAAAATTGAGGGCCAAAGGGCCTGCACTATGCTGTAGTTTTCTACATTCTAAGTCAAGAACTGAGAGCAGGTGCACAAACTATCTCTTAACGGAGGGGTTTTGGCCCTATTATCGTTTTGCTCGGGTGCTGTTGCAGATGGCTGGCCATGAATAAATATTTGAATAATGTTCAAGAACCAGAAGGCACAGATTTAAAAATTGAAGTAAGAGATTCAAGAGAAAAGTTCCTTTTAATTTGTGATGTGGGCTTCAGGTGGGAGCAGTGGCTTTTAATAGAGGAATTGAGAAGATAAGATGAATTGTGAGGATTCATTGTCATGCACGCAGATGCGCAGAAATTCTTACTTGCTGCAGCCATACACGTAGGTAAGATGTGCTAATGTATCAATGATCTTACGGCAACATGCCATGAGACAGCAAAAGAGATAATAAATATGAAAGAATAGATAAGGTGGTACCATTAGAGTTGCAGTTAGCTCAACACTATTACAGCGCTAGTGACTTGGGATCGAATCTGGTGCTGTCTGTAAGGAGCATGTACGTTCTCCCTGTGTCTGCGTGAGTTTCTTCTGTGTGCTCTGGTTTTAAATTTAGACATACAACACAGTGACCGTGCAGTTACACACAATTTGGTCTACAAGCCTCCAGTACGCTTTGAAGGGTGGGAGGAATCTGGAGACCCCAGGGCAAAGCCCACACAGACGCGGGGAGAACATACAAACTCTTTACAGCCAGCATGGGATTTGAACCCCTGTCCTGAACGCCAGCGCCGTAATGGCGTTGTGCTAACCTCTATGCCAACCGTGCCGCCCAAACATGGGTTTAAAAGCCAAACAGGGACTTGAACCCTGGACCTGATTCTCTACCAACTGAGCTATCCAGGCTGTATTTCTCCAAGGTTGCAAGGGATTAGTTGGTTAATTGGGTCTATTTGGGCAGCGTTACCGTTCAGAACCTCTAAAATCAAAAGATGAAGTGACATTCATAGTTACAGGGTTAGGACAAAATCCTGGGGAATGACAGATTGAACCGATCTACGTGATTCAACAACAAGCAATCAATGGGCCAAATTGTCTCCTACTTTCTCGATATAATCCCGTCATTCAATAGCAAGAACTGTGCAGCTGTGCTACAGTGCTGCTTGCTTCTTCTTGCTGCATTACCCCAAGTCAGTAATTTTATGTGGATCCATGCAGGGGATCTGCTGCCTCCAACCTGAGGTTCTGTGCAGATAAAGGCTGGCCACTTCCTTCCTCTGTCTCCTGCGACTGCAGGGATGATGACTCTTTCTTTCCAGGACTGCAGAGCTAATTTAGGTCTGGCTGAGAGACCGAGAGAAGGGACAGGGTTGATTTTTTTTTTCCAGGCTTCCCGTCATTGAGAGCAGAGCCTAAAATCTGAATCTGTGGGATGACGAGAACCCTGGATGTGGATCAAGTTTACTGGACGGAGAACCACGGTTGGTGTGGCAATGCTTGCTTTTAGAGCACACGGCCACAGGGGAGGCTTACTGATGCTGCATCAAAGCAGTGCAATTTCTGACTTCAAATGTCCTTATGAGTTGGAGTTCCTCATGACTAAAAAAGTTGGCGTGTTATGGTAAAGTTGTATAAGACATTGGTGAAGCCAAATTTGGAGTGTTGTGTGCAATTCTGGCCACTTAACTACAGGAAATTTTTAAAATATTTTAAATCTTAAATTCAGTTTAGACATACAGCACGGCCATTTTGACCCACGAGGGGCCGAAATGAAATATCATTTGAAAGATAACAATAGGATTGAGATTTACGAGGACGTTGCCGGGACTTCAGGAACTGAGTTGCAGGAAAAGGTTAAACAGGTTAAGACTTTATTCCCTGGAGCGTAGAAGAATAAGGGGAGATTTGATAAAGGTCTACAAAATTATGAGGGAGACGGGCAGAGTAAATGTAGGTCGGCTTTTCCCACTGAGGGTAGGTGAGATACAAACCAGAGGACATGGGTTAAGAGTGAAAGGGAAAAAGTTTAGGGAGAACTTCTTCACACACCGAGTGGTGGGAGTGTGGAACGAGCTGCCAGCTGAGGTAATGAGTGAATGTGGACTCATTTTAACATTTAAGAAGAATTTGGACAGGTACATGGACAGGTACGGAGGGCTATGGACTGAGTGCGGGTCAGTGGGTCTAGGCAAAAGAAAAAGGTTTGGCGCAGACTATGTGTGCTGAATGGTCTGTTTTCTGTGCTGTAATGTTCAGTGGCTCTATAAAAAGGAAGGCTATACAGACCATCTAATTTATACTGACTCTCAGATCAACCCTATTTCTTCGCGAATGTTCCTTGCAACATGTCCTGCCCAAATTCTCATCAACTCTCCCCAGTTTCTGACACTCATCTACGGTAGGGACAATTTATAGGGGATTATTAACCTACCGATCCTCATGTCTTTGGGATGTAGGAAGAAACAGGAGTAGCTGAGGGAAAGCCACAACGTGAAAACTCCACACAGACAACACGAGAGGTTAGATTGAGCCTGAGTCCCTGCAGCTGTCAGGCAGCAGGTCTACTAACTGCGCCACACATCATTAACTACATTTTCAAAATCCACTTTGCAAAGTTAAGGAACTTCCCTTCTGGCATGGGGTGCACATTGATGTTGGAGGCATTCCTGTTACACCGCCCATTATCAACCCAAATAAGGCATAAAGCTCCCTCTGTTTCATCCACACCTCCTGCTGCCTCAGGCACACCACCCCAGACACTCTCCTTTCTCCCTCCTCCCATTGGGGAGAAGGTTGAAGGCATGAACCGAAAGGCTTAAAGACAGTTCCTTACAGGCATCAGGCTCCTGAATAAACTCTCACAACAGTGCCTCTGCTATGTACTTTTACACTGTGCTCTTGATCTGACTGCCATATGCATCTTGCTGGACTTCTTGCAAAACAAACACTTCTGACGGTGTATAATGTGATAATAAACTTGAATTGGAACAATGATTGATAAGAGGAACACAAGAAATAGGAGCAGGAGTTGGCCATCAGGCTGATCTGATCAATGACTCAACTCCACCCACCTGCCATATCCCTTAATTATTTTTATGTAAAAATCTATCGAATTGTATTGCACTCTCTCTACGATAGTAACTTGACCATCCTTGTGAATAGGAATGACATTTCTGGAGACCTAGAGACAAAGTGGTGATTCTTTGCAAGCAGCTCTGAGAATAATCAAATATTTCTCTGCTTCCACAAAACACTGAATTTGATGATTTGTTCATGTCAATAAATTCTGATTCTGAACACAGAGTCTGCAGCCGCCGTGATTAAAGTAAAAAAACAAGGCTGGAGAAACTCAGCAGGTCAAGCAATGTATAAAGATACCTATCCAATGTTTCAGGCTTGAGCTCTTCATCAAGGTATGAGTAAAATTTGGGGAGGCACCTGAACAAATTGGTGGGGTGAGGGGACGGGGACAGAGACCCACAGGCCAGAGTAATAGGTGGATAAGGGAGGGAGGGGACACTAGCAAACAGGGAGGAGGGATGGCCTGTGAATGGAGAGGAGAGCTGGAGGAAAGGAGACAGAGGGATGGAGAAGAGAGGGAGAATGGGAAGTGGGCTAGCAGAAATTGGAGAATTCTATGTTAATGCCATCTGGTTGGAAAGTTCCCAGGTGTTAGTAGCGAGGAAGGCAATGTCTGATCCTGATGTTGGCTGTTGTCAGTTTGGAGTTTGCTCATTCTCCACATGACCACCAGATTCTTCCAAGAGCCTGAGGATATGCTGATAGGTTAATTGGCTCCTGTGAGTTACCTCTATGTGGGTGTTTTTAAAGGGGAAGGGAGCTGACAGTGTTTTTATTTAGAATCCTATAAGTGCAGGGTCTGTGCCCACGATGGCCATGAGAGGTTGTGGACTCTGAGCTCTGACACATGGCACTAGAGCAGGGGAGAACACACCGCCTCCCCACCCCAAGAAGGAGAAGCAGAGGAGATTACCCTACAGGCGGTGACCACAGCAGCAGATCGGCGAGGGGCTCAGCAGCTGAAAGATCCACGCAGGCTGCTGGAGACTGGCTTACGGACACCAGGCACTGGAACGGGGATTTGAGAGTGTGTTGAGGGGCAAAAAGGGTCCCCGAAAGGCCTCGCTCAGGTTGCCAACTGAGAGAACAGGATTCTGGGCTGCTGCAGAGGCTCTGGGGAGTTTGCCTTTAAAGGAGGATGGGGAGGGTTGCGGGGGTAATAAAGATCCAGTGGGGATCTCAGACAGTCTTGCAAGGGAGCACTGGCGGTGACAGTTGAGAGCTCTGTGGCACTCAGGGGAGGACTGGGAGTGCGGGGAACAGTGGAAACATTTATAAAAAAAAATCTTAGCAGCATAATGACCTCAGTCTGCTGTAAAGGCCTGATAATAAGGAACAGACTCATAAATTCCAGGTTTCTGGGCCAGAGGTCATGTTGGTAGGATAGCAGATTTATTTATCGTGAATACCTGGCTACCTGCATAGGAAAATATCAGAATAATTGGATGCAGGATTTAAAATGCAGAGAGACTCTGTGTGTGTGTGTGTGTGTGTGTGTGTGTGTGTGTGTTTTTTTTTGAAGGACGTATGCACTGATAGGTAATAAAATGGTTTATATCTTTGCATGCCTGTGTCTGCATAAGTGTGTGCATCTGTGTGCACTATGTATGTGTGTGGTTTGTGTGTTAGTGAAAGGTATATGCAGAACCTCTATGTTTGTGTTTGTTGGGGAGTAGCTGTTTTCTCCCATTTTTAAAAGTGACTTCAGCTGTCTTGGGCAACAAGCCGGCATGAGGATGTAATCAGCCCCTTTTAGTTTTGTTAGCTTTAATTCCTCCAGCAATTTCTCTCCAGATAAAACATCGGAGTGTTGCCGTGAGAAGGTCAAGCCCAAGAGAGGAAAGATTGATGAGTTTCCAGCAGGCATTTCTAACCCTTAGAATATTCCACTGGGCTGCCTTTGAAGCAGAGACATTACTTCAATGTGGTGAAAAGTGACAAGAACTTTCTGCACTCAGAGCTGTGGGGAAAGGGTGGTTGGACCAACTCGGTTGCTTCTCCAAGGAGTGTGTCAAATGGCCTTCTTCCATGTTGTGACCTTTCTCTGATTCTGTGGCACTGATCAGATCACCATTGATTGGGAGGTGCCCATGGGCCAGGACTATGAGGTAAATTTCTCAGCTCTTCTAAGTGGATTCTAAGTGTTGGTCTGGAGCCTAAATATACTGTTGGAAATGCATCACCCTCAACAGTATAGCGCTCCCTCAGTACCAAACCAGTGCATCTGTCTGAAAGCTTGGATACGAGTCCCTGATATACACTTGCAACACATGTACTTCACAAAGTTGGTGTTGACCTTGAGTACAAGGCAGAGATGACAGGTCCTCCGTTGGTCAACAGTGAGGAGTGTGTCTCCAGTGATGTCAGTCAGGCTGGACCTTTGACTGATGAGTCCTATTCTTTTGCACCCTTCGCATTTTCTTCACTCCCACCCCTTCTCAATTTCCCCTCAAATCCTTTTCCTTCTGGAAGAGCCAATGACAATATCTGACTCATTTCCTGTTCCCAGTGTAATTACAGACAGAACTGAAAACCTGTTTGTTTCACTCATCTTGTGCAGGCCCTTCTCCTAATGCTTTTGTCTTAAAGATATCCTTGCAGTGGATATTGCAGGACAACAGCGCCTTTGTAACAGAACATTCTGCATTCAGAAGGCTGGCGTGACTTGTACATATAAATTGTATGGAAACACTGTATGCTGAAGGCAATGTCATGTGGACTCTATTTAAACATACCGACTTTCTGCAGAATTAGTTTGCTTTTTCCCTTGAATTGAGAGCAAAGAATTACAAAGAATTTGTCCTTGGCTGAAGTTGTCAGTTATGTAACAGCAATTCTAATGATGAATACACATATGCTCTCAGCCTTGTAAGATTTGTGTCTCTCACTGCCCTGCTACCAGGACAGGGTTATCTATCTTCAGTCTTTCATTTGAATGGCAGAAATATTTTCTTGGGAGCAGAGCAGTTTGAGAGGGGAGTTGTTCGAACCAGTCGATGTCGTGATAAGAGAGGAGGAGCTAAATCAGGAGTGGTTCCCATCAATGGAGGAATTCATATTCACAGGTCATAATTTCAAAGTCATGCCAAGGGTAGAGACACAGCAGACTGAAGATGTTGGAATTTGGATCATCCTTTTGCCTCCACAGATCCCGAGTTCTTCCAGCGTGTTTTTTTTTGAAAGTGACCTAAAGGAAAACTTTCTTTAAACAGCAAATGGTTACGATGTGGAAAGAACAATGAAAGCAGATGTGACCTTGGCTTTGAAGGAGGAACTGGATTAGTACAGTACTTATTGATTTCCTTTCTAGTAGAAAACATTTTATTAAGGGAATGCTTGTGGCTCAAAGGCCTAGTAGAATGCATTAGGGATATTTGGTTTACTGTAGATAGAGGGGTGTGTTAGTTATCACAGTGAGAAAAAGCTTTTTAAATGAATGGTGAAAATATGTAAATTACTGCACTCAAAAGAAGATTTTTTTTGAAGGGATCAAGTTCGAGTCTTGTTACATGCAGCAAGATGCACTGATAGGGGTTGTTTTGTGAGCAGACCACATAGACGTGTCGTACATAGTACAAGTTAGACACAACACAAAAGTGTGGGGTTACAGTTGATACGGGCCAAAGGCAGCATAAGTTTACTATTTTGGGTTCATTCAGGGGTCTGGTAATGATGGGACGGAAACTGTCCTTGAATCTGGTAGAGTAGGCGATCTCAAATTGGTGAATCTTCTCCTGACTTGAGGAGGATAAAGAGAGAGTGGCTGGAGTGGGAAGTGTCTTTTAATAGGTTGGTTGTTTTTCTCAGGCAGCAGGAGGTATAGATGGAGGGGAGGGGGTGTCTGTGATGGTCTGGACCACATTCACAACTCTCTGCAGTTTCTTGGATTCTTGAGCGGAGCAGTTCCCGCCTCACGCAGTGATTCATTCTGACAGGATGCTATTTTTCAATGGCGCCCCTGTAGAAGTTATTACGGGATGCAGGTGGCAAATTTCCTCAGGGACCTGAGGATGTAGAGGGACCACTGCCCCTTCATAACCATTGCACTGATGTGGATAGTTGCTGGAGATGTTTACCCCAAGGAATTTAAAGATGGCCACTTGCAGGAAAACAGGCAAACATTGGAACCAACAAATTGGAATTTGTCATTTTTTTAATTAAACTTGTTTAATAAAATAAAAATAAATTAAAAATCCAATTTCCTAAAGTTAGGTCAACTTTATTATTCTCTAATTGCAGAGATACAAGCCGATGAAACGCCATTCTCTGGTCCTCGGTGCAAAACACACAGACATAACACACATACAGACAAATAATACATATGCTGGACGAGTAATTCATCTATACACATAAATAAATAAATATTGTTTCATAAATGCGAGTGTCTCGGATGGTCAGTGTGAGCAGTTCCTTGGGTCATGCAGCGTTCTCGCTGCCTGTGGGTAGAAACTGTTCCTCAGCCTGGTGGTGCTGGCTCTGATCCTCCTGGATCTCTCCCCCGACGAGGGCAGCTGAAAGATGCTGCGTGCGGGGTGGAAGGGGTCCTCCATGATTTTGCGCGCTCTCTTCAGGCAACAATGTCATTTTGAATATTTTATTTAAATTTTTTTCCATACATGTAATTAATAAACAATAATATAAAACAATAAGTAGATCACGTGGATGTGAGGGAGAGGGGAAGGGGGGATAGCCATCTGATATGGTGAGTTGTGAGAATTAAGGCGCTTCCTCTCCTCCTCCAAATAATTAAAGGGAAAACAGTGCTTGCTGCCTCACAGATCCAGAGACACAGGCTCGATGCTGATCTCCGGCGCTGCCTAGGTGACCTAGTGTGGACTTTGCACACTTTCTTTGCAACTGTGTGGGATTCCAATGGGAGTATTCTCTCTCATCCCAAGGATGTATGGGTTGGAGGCTCATTGGGCCAGTGTAAATGGTGAGTAGGTGAGTGGTTGAATCTAGGAGGAGTTGCTGGGAATGTGGAGAGAATAAGGTGGGATTAGTATAGGATTGTCAGAACCAAAGCTATGCTGTTTCTGCTCTACATCACCTCTCTTCGTAACTCTGCGTCTTACTTCTTGTACTCTGTATGAGGTGCCTAACTAGTCTGTTCACAAAATAAGTGATTTGATCATGAGTTCATTGTCATATACATTGTGTAAAGAACACGTACAGAAATGCTTACTCGTTGCAGCCAAACAGATACTTGCTGACAAAATTATAACAGTAAACAAATGATCCTACTGTTTTGGGGGGAAAAAAAGTGACCCAACAATAGTGCAGGAAGTCCTTTTGTGGTTCGGTGCAGTCCCTGATTAGTGTCACGAGGGGAGATTCAAGAGCATGATGGCTCTTGGAAAGAAAGAAACTGTTCTTGAACCCGGAGATGATGGTTTTTAAGCTTCTGCATGAAATAATGATACTATTTTGAAACAAGCAAGTCTGCGGTTAGTAGCCATTCTCAACCTTCCCCCCCACCCCCTGGCTTTGAACCCCCCCCCACCCCAGGGCTCTGCTCAAAGTTTATGGGCTCCCTTCCCTGTGAAGCAGTCCAGCTCAGTTGGTTGGTTTCTCCTGCAGACTACATAAAAAAATATTTATGTTGCACGAGGTGAAAGAAAACAAAACTTTCAGGCTTTTTACAGAGATGTGATGTGGTCCCCAAGGGGGCTATAGAGCCCCTGTCGAGATTGGCTGGTTTATTGGACGATTACATATGCACCGAAATTCTCACTTGCTGCAGTCAAACAGGAACTTTGTTTTAAAAAAATCATATATTAAATTAAATTGAAAAGATATAATAAATACAAAATATGGACAATAAAAATTCACCGTTATCATAGCCCATGAAAAGTGTGGCATCAATAATAGAGCAGACAGTCATCTTGTTGGTGTCGGCCATGATTTGTATAATGAGGGGAGGTTCAAGAGCTTCAGGGCTGTTGGGAAGAAACTATTCTTGAGTTTAGAGGTGCTCGCTTTCAGGCTTCTGCACAAAATGGTAATGTTAATGGGCGGCACGGTTAGTGTAACGGTTTGCACAACGTTGTTGCAGCGACTTGCGTGAGAATCGGCGCTGTCTGTAAAGAATCTGTACATTCTCCCTGTAACAGCAAGGGTTCCCTCTGATTATCTCTCATCCTTAAAAATATGCAGGTCCATTAGATGTAATTGGATGACCTGGGCTCATGGGCCAGAAGGGCCTGTTACCATGCTATATTTCTAAATTTCAATTTAATAATAGTTTGAAACAAGTAAGTCTGCAGATAATAGCTTATTGCAGCCATTCTAAACCTTTTTTTGGCTATCTCACCTTCTCCCCCCCGCCCCCCCAACCAAGAACTCTACTTGTTCACTTGGCCTTGAACTTGGATTCGTGTAGATGTGGGTTGATGGACAGGAGAGCTTGTTTTTTTCCAAGATTTAGCTGGTGCTTTCAAGGATTAAAAAAAATGACCTCTCTGGGAAGGGATTGTTGCATGCTAAAGAAGAGGTGTTGCTTCTGTTTGCAGTGCACTGAATGGGTGACAAGATGTTATGCAATTGATACTGTTGGCATTTAAGGCTTAAGGGGTGATGGTGGGGGGGGGGGGGGGAGGGGGGGGGAAGGAGAGTGGGAGGGCAAGAGAGAATTTCTCCTGAACTTTAAAAACAAGGATGGGATAAATGCTTGTTTTTTTTTTCTCCATGATGATTTACAACTGACTCCCAAGAACATGTGTCAATAGAAATGAATTGTTCCTGGGAATGTGTGCATGCCAGGAGAGATGGGAGTGGAAAAACGCAGTTAATCAAGATTCCAGTAAAAATGCATCTGGCGGAGCCGGATTCCTGGTACAAAAGCCAGGTGGATGTTGTAAAAAGATCCCGTTTCGGAGAAGAATGGCAGAGTTCTGGCAACTATCTATCTCTTCTAACATCTGTCTCCAGGCAAATCTGCACCAAGGGAATGCTGCACCGCTGAAATGGTTGGATGTTAAACAGAGACTCAATCTCAGATGGGTCTAAAAGGTCCCCATTGAAGGAGGCTCCTGACCTGTTGCTCTCTCTCTCACCATTTATGGGAACTCTTTATGCACCAGTTTGCTGCAACAGCTGCAACGTTTCCCACTTTAAAACAAATTTCAAAGTCTACTCGTCACTTTGGATCAACCTGAGGTAGAAAAATGTCCTAATATAGTGAAATTTGGGGGGGCACGATTAGCATAATGCTGCTACAACGCCAGCGACCAGAGTTCGAATCAACGTTTTCTGTAAGGAGTTTGCACCTTCTCCCCATGCCTATGTCAATTTCCTCCCACCTGTCAAAATGTACCGGAGTTTCAGGTCATTTGGGTGAAACAGGCTCGTGGGCTGAAAGGGCCTGTAACCGTGCTGTGTGTCTAAATTTAAAATGTAAATTTAAATCTCCTTTAGAAAGGCAACTCTATGATTGTTTCTTCTGTGACCAGTGACATTTCTAAGCTAGTTGCTTCTTCTGCTCAGGAACAAATGTCTCTGGTCGACTTGGGCTCAGACTTTCCAAAGTGGTGGATCTGGTGGAGGGCATGGAGGTCAGTGTGAGACTAAGTACAGGGAGACCTGGCCTGAAGAGTGGATGGTGATTTGTGGTCTCCTTTACACTCTAGCCAAGGGCAGAAGGATCCACCTTTGAATATTTTCTGACCAAGGCCCCTTATTGACATAGAAAGCTTCAGTGCACTGCAAAATTCCCTTCGCCTCCCACAAAAGACTTTGTTCACCTAAGAATAAAAGCAGAGGCTGTATAAGTTCCGAAGGGACAACAGAAGCACCTTACCCAATGGTAGATATAAAGTTTATTATCATGATGACATCACATACAAACCCTGAGATCCTTCTTCCTGGTGGCCTGGCAGAATTTCTATTAACCGGTAATTCAAGAAGAAAGTAATTTCTACAAAATAAAGAAATGAAAACAAATTGTGCAAGTACCGAAATAAATATTCAGTAATAAATTATGAGCAAAATAAATGTACTTAAATGAGTCTCTGAAAGAGTCTGTTGTTCTGGAATCTGATGGTGGAGGGGTAACAGCAATTTCTAAACCTGATTCTATGAGTCATGTGGCAGCTGGGACCCTATCCTGAGGGCAGCAGTGAGAACAGAGCATATCCTGGGTGGTGTGGATGGAGCCTTGACGATTGCTGCTGCTCTCTGACAGTAGTGTTCCTTGTAGATCCAAGAGGACTCATGACTGTTTTGTAATAAAGATCTTTAAACATTGTAGACTGATGTGATTGATAGTGGAGAATTCTGATCCAAACTCCCACCAATCTCCTATGTAGAAAAGTCCTTAAATCATTTCAAGGCAGTTGTTTTTTGTTTTGACGTATTTTTTGATTAGTGAGAGCCCTATAAATGATGAAGTAGAGGAAGTGAGCATTTCTTTATCCAACTGAGTCTTGAGGCCTTGTCTTTAAAAACTTTTTTTCTGGCTGTTTGGCTTTGTTTGATTTTGCTTTTGACCGGAATATTAACTGCAACAGCACAGGATTCAGGAACCTTGAGGTGGCATTAATGGATGTGTTTCTGTGGGGGATACTCTGCCTGCTGCCTGAGCAAGTGGCCATTCAAGTTCAAGTTTATTGTTAAGTGCACAGAGAGACAGCGAGAAAGTTTTCTTTGGGCACGAATTTGCCGATGACATCACGGCAGGACCAGAGATGGCAATAAGGAAGTGTACTGGAGTGAGAGAGATCAGGTAGCTGAGTGGTGTCACAACAACAACAACCTTGCACACTGTGGAACTGATTGTGGACTTCAGGAAGGGGAAACCAGGAGAATGCAAACCAGTCCTCATCGAGGGGGTCAGCAGTGGAATGGGTAAAGAACTTCAAATTCCTGGGTGTCAACAACTCTGAAGATCTATCCTGGGGCCTTCCTGTCGATGCAACCACAAAGAAGGCTCGCTTTCATGAGGGGTTTGAGGAGATTTGGCATGTCACCAAAGACTCGAGCAAATTTCTGCCAGTGTACTGTGGAGAGGAGTCAGATTGGTTACATCACTCTCTGGTCCGGAGGTGTTGATACCCAGGACTTGTGAACTCAGTTAGTGTCATCATGGACATCAATCTACCCTCCATCAAGGACCTCTATGAGAGGTGGTGTCTCAAGAAAGCCGCTTCTATCCTCAAGGACCCTCAACACCCAGTTAATGTCCTCATTGCTACCATCAGGGTGGAGGTACAGGAGCCTGGAGGTGCACACCCAACAAATCAGCTTCTTCCCCTCTACCATCACATTTCTGAGTGGACCCTCCTCCACAAACACTATCTTTTCTTTTTCACTAATTTATTTATTCTTAAAACATGTAACTGATAGACATTTGCCCCTGTAATGCTGCCACAGAACAGTGAATTTCGTGACACATGTTCATGACGACACATTTTGATCCTGAAGCCAATCCATACAGAGCGCGGTAATAAAAACACAACACAGAGTGCAGAGTCACCAAGTCACAGAGAAACTGAGCAAAGGCAACACTATTTTACTGGGAGTGAGGTTCATTCAGGAGTCCAGTAACAGTGGGAAAGAAATGGCAGATTATCGCAAGAAAAGATTCTACCAAGGATTGAAAGTACAGCTGGTTTTCCAGATTTAACTGTTAATCAGGGAGTGCAATAGCCCCTGAGCTCTCATTCTGGAAAGGGATGCTTGCAGCTCTCCCCAAGTTTCATTCTACAGGGTGATTTTTCACTCTCAGGCTCCCTTCTCCCATGACCCTCTTACTGAAATTTGATGGATATATTGCCACAGAATTAGCAGGTGCCTGTTTTTTTGGACAGGTTATTTTGGACCCATTAAATTGCAGATTCTTTCAATTGATTTGGAAGAGGAGCAAGGTGCCACGCCGGTAGAATATATATTCCAAACTAAAGCAGCAAGTGAAATAGATCTCGCAAAAAAAAAATGCAGAAGGCACCTATTCTGCTTGAGTGGCTGAAAGAATATTTAATTTACATCAGTGTTTTCAACTTTTCTCTGAAATCAAAGCAGCCTTTTTTTGGAATTCCTATTGCGGCACATCTATTTGTCCCCTGTTCGAAGGAGACGTAGGACAGAGTTAAAGGTGTCGAATCCCGAGGGCCACGAGTCAGAAAGTGATTTTTTTTCCTCACTGGACGTCAAAGAGAGTTCAGGATGAAAGTGAGATGAAGAATTAAACTGACAGACAACTGGGGAACCTCAGGAACACCCTGGCAGATTGAATGATGGCATCCTGCAAATGGTAGTTATCTGTCACACTTCAGTTTGTCTAATGTAGAGGTGAGCTCTTCACACAGAGGGTGGTGGGGCCTTGGAATGTTCTGATGCCAGCAATGGTGGGTGGAGGCAGGGACAAGAGGACTTCATTTATAATTTAGTCATACAGCACGGTAGCAGGCCTTTCCGGCCCATAGGCCAGTGCCACCCAAATGCCCCACTCAACTTTCGACCTCTATGGTTTTGTTTTGAGGGGCGGGTGGAATCTAGAGTAGCGGGGAGAACATGCAAACTTTTTGTAGACAGCACCAGATTTGAACTCAGGTCGCCGGCAGCTCGCGTAGGGTTGCAGTAACCTACTGTTAGATAGGAACGTGAAACTGAGAAAAGTGGAGGGTTATGCAGTAGGGGAATTGTTGGTGGAGAAGGTAATTGGGTTGGCACCACTCTGTGGTCTGAAGGGCCTGTACCACGCTGTAGATTGCTACGTTCTATTTAATTTGGTTTTGCATCATTATTATGCAGTCTTTTGTGTTTAACTTTAAACGGAGGCTACAGTTGCAGGCAAACATAAATGTCCCATTTTGAAGATGAGGATGAACGTTTTCCTTGTCTCCTGGCCAACACCATCAATATCACATGATCTGATTACCTAGTTACTGCACAGCTGTTTCTGGGAGCAGGCCTCTGCACAAATTGGTCTTCATTACAACAGCGACTCCACTCTTCATAGGTTTGGGGTGTCTCAAGTGGATGAAAGATGCTAAATAAATGACAAGTCTTTATTTTTCTTTAGTTTGGCTCAGTTTAGTCCCCCTGGACCTGGCAAAAGGCAGACCACAGCCCTTAAAGCTTTGCTCCTTAACATCTGGTCCCGACTAGGAACAATGTTATACAATGGTTTTAAGTGCTGACTACAGCTGAATCACTTCACTTCCTGTTTAGGCTGGTCGGCTGTACATGTGCGAGTTGGGAATGGAGTGAACTTTCATGCTGTTCTGCCTGCCAAGAAATTCAACATTAAATTCATTTTTTTTAAAAATTTGGTTCTGGATCTCACTTTATCACTTTCTTTACACCAGCAGGCATTAGCCTTGCTCTTGTGATGTGCACAGGCCTTATATGGTGACATGTTTAAGCAGACTGCCTTCACCAGCATTTAACACTCTCATGCATCCTTAATATGTAATGTGCAGCTGTGATGTCTTTTATCAGACCTTCTGATCTTGGTAGAGGTGTGGAGGGGAGGGAGGGAGGAGTGGTAGGTAGATGGAGCGCAACTATAAAATGGGGAATGAATACCTTTGCTGTTCTTTAAAAAAAAAAGCTTTTACCCTCATCTAGCTTTGAATACAACATAAGAACACAAGAATGTAAGACTGATGTGATAGCTTTTGCTACTTTGATGGCTAGAAGATCTATTTTGCTAAGATGGAAAGACTCTCTCCCTTCCAGTTATGCTCAATGGATTACCCAAACCTTATCATGCTTGAATCTCGAAGATTGGATGAAATATTTTGAAAACTGAAGTTAAGTTTGATTAAAAATTTGTCATTCTTTTATGGAATTTTTAATGAAAAATACAGTGGTTTACTTTTTTTGTGTGTAACGTACAAAACATTTATAATCCCTGCCTGAATATGCTTATTAAAATATGAAGCAACTCACCATCGTACCATTACTGTTACCCTTTTGGTGGTTTAAAGCGTTTCGGCAGCTTCTTTTTAATTTAGGGGTTATAGATTTAGGATAAGCTAGTTACAGACTTTTTTCACAGGAACAAGAGATATAATATTGAATTCTGTCTGTTTATCATTAGTTTCGATGTTCATTTTTATTCTAGGATGCATTGTAATGACTTTCTACCTGTACAGTATATTTTTCTTGTTCTTGCACATAAAAATTTGTTTATTTTTTTAAATAAAGAATGGAAGATAAGACTGCGTATCTCACCATTAAACATGATGACAGCTGATCTGTGCAGGCCTCATCTCCTCTGCCAGCCCTCCGAAATGATCTGCCTCCACCTTCATTACTTCTGAAGATCTCCGCAACCCTCTGGGATAGAGATCACCACCTTCTGCACTAAGTCTTTCGATGCACCTCTAGTGTAAACAGCTGGCTCCTTATCATGTGACCTTGTGTCCTCGTTTGAGACTCTTCCGCTGGTGAAAACATTTTAACATGTCATGCCCCATCAGGATATAACTTCATAATTCTTTTTCATCATTCTTCAAACCTCCTCAAAATACAGATCAGTTTGTCAAGTTTAACTTTGTGGATGAGCTCTCGTATCTTATGGTCTTATGATGTTCAAGCAGGCTATTCAGCCCATCAAGTCATCTGCCATTCCATCAAGAGCTGATCCATTCTCCCACTCAACGCCCCTACTCTGCCTTCTCCCCATAAACTTTGATACCCTGACTATTCAGATACCTATCAATCTCTGCCTTAAATACACCTAATGACCTGGCCTCCACAGCCACTCATGGTAGCAAATTCAGAGGTTCACCAATCCTTGCATTTCCTGAGATGTTTATCACCACCTGCACCAAGATTACAGTGAAAAGCTTTGCCCAAGTAACACTATCCCACGCACTTTTGTCTCACTGTGACTGTAGCAGTAGGAAAGAAATTGTTGACTCTGAAGGTTTCCGTTTTAAATTATTATATCTGGTAGTCGCATTCTATTTTCACGAAATGCTTTTGACTGGGATGCTTCACACCTAGGAATCAGGGGGACTCCCTTGCGTTTATCGGGAGCTGAACTGGAATCCATTTGACAGCGGTGGAAGGAGCCCTTTCAGACCCAACACCCTGCCTATAGTCTTGTTGGTCCCAGTCTTTTGCCTCAACTGTTCTATACATCCAGCCCCACGAGGTTGCTGCTTTGTCGTGTGATACAAGAAACATCTGTGTGGCAGAGCTTTGCTGTTTGGACCCTGTCCCAGACAGTTCACAGAGATCAGTTTAAAACAAAAAGTCGAAAAACTCGTATATTTAGAAAAAACTTTGGCTGCAGAATTCAAAGAGTTTTTTTATTAGTGTCCGATTTACATTGAATACTGATTTCTGTGAAAATGTCGGCTGTTATTTACACAGCTGGGGGAGCTTGATTTATGTCTGGTTGGCTGCTGAATGCATACAAACCTGCAGTGTGGCTCTGCCTGATCACTTGGATGTTGGGCTGGGGGGTGAGGGGGTTGGGGAGGGGAAGGAAGCTGATGTGGCCTTGCTGGTGAAGTACTCCTGGCTGCTTTAGACATGCAAGGTTCCTGATCAAGAAGATTCCATTACTGTCACATAATAAATAAGATGAAATTCCTCAACCTTTGCTTGATATAAAGGCTCACTAAGAGGTGCCACTGGCACCTAACAAGAAGCAAAAAAAAAAGAGTCTCCAGATTTGCCTCCTGTGCTCCCGCAGTCTCTGCAGCCGCACAGGTCCCTGACTAGTCCATTGGCGCATGCGAGCTGCCACATCCAAACCTCCGATATGATCAGTAAAGCTTTCATCGCCCAAGGCCCCTTCGGGGGTCATGACCGAGGAATTAGGCGGACCTAAGAGGGCAATGCTTTGCATTGGCTTTCTGAAGACATTCAATGCACTGAATACAATCCCTTTAACCACAGAAATGGACAAGCATGGTAACTTCTGAACCATCATACCATGCTGAGGAATGTTACAATTCTGGTTCAATAGGTTCAGCCCGAAAAAGTAAGTGAACTTATCAGTGCAGTACAAAAAAAGTTATTTGGCCCATCAATCCCATACTGTGCTAACAGAACACCTCCAACATTATAGAAGGGTTGTGTTTGACACAAAGCCTTTGACAAAATATTTACAGAATTTGTTGTTCCTTTTGCATTTTGTGCTTATTTATTTCATCATTTCCTCCCCACAAAAATTCTGTAAGAGCATATTATTTTCCCATGGATCTGCCTCTCCTCTGCACTCTGTCTCGACGAAGGGTTCTGGCCCGAAACATCGACCGTTCTTTTTAATCCCCTCTGATGGCTGCAAGAGCTGCTGAGCTCCTCCACCAGATTGAATTTCATTGCCCTTCCCCAATTGCCCCTGGGGAGGTGATGGATGGGGAACTGCCGCCTTGAACTCCTGCAGTCCTTGAGTTGTGGATGTTCCTGCTCTGCTTTGACCCAGCGGTGGTGAAGGATGACCACGCATGACCACGTCAGAATGGCACGTGGCTAGCTGGGCATCTTCCCAGAGTGGGGTGCCCATGCTTTTGCCGCTCTTCTACCTGTAGAGGTGGTGGGTTTGGAAAGTGCTTAAACCTGTCACCCTTCTGATTCTTTTCCCACCTGCCTACACTAAGGGTCATTCCCAGAAGTCAATGAATCCAAGCATCCCTTTTGGATGTGAGAGGGAGCCAGTACACCCAGGAAGGATGCCATGCGTTGACAGGGAGGAAGTCCCACACTCACAGCAACCAAGGTTAGGATCAAGGCTGAGTCACTGGAGGCCTAGACGTCATGCCTCAGCTCCAGAGCACAAGAACATCTGGTGACCAAAAAATTTGGTCAGAGGTCAGTTTTAAGGACTGTCTTAAATGTTTGCAGATATTTGAAAGGAGCATTTTGGAGCTGAACTTGGGGAGAAGGAAGAGGAGAGGTGGGCTTGTGTGAAAAGCACAAGAAAATTTCAGTTTCACATCAGGAGCAGAGGACAAATCCCTTGCAGTTTCGACGTGAGGTTTTCGTTCACTGCAGGCCATGACACAGGAGAACCTGGGTTTAATCCTGGCCTTAGGCGCTGTCTTTGTGAGTTTGCATGGACTCCATGTGACTGTATGGGTTTCCTCCGGGTGCTGCTGTGTCTTACAGGCGTGGGGGTTGGTAGATTAGTTGTGTCAGTGAGCGGTGGATTTCTGGCCATGCTGATGAGAGCAAGAGGACTATAAAACTACAAAATTAATCTGTGATTAATATAAATGGCCATAAAATAGTTATGCCAGAAGGTGGCTCGATGACCTGTATCTCTCTAACATTCCATAGCTTTATAAGGTAACGTTTATCTTCAAACGAATGATGGCTGCTATCTGTGTCTATCTGCATCATGTTGACGTGAGGATCCTTGGGCAGACCCCCACCCATGTTTCTTACGTCCTCAAACAAGGACATCTACAAATGTTGGGTCAATTTCAGTGCACAAGAAAACTCTATGGGTCCAGCGGCATCCACAGGCAGTTAAAAGGCAACCGACGTTTCAGGATTAGGCCCTTTGTCAGAAGACTGGAACATATCTGGATAATTGCATCATGTGTTGACACAGGTTGGATGGTTCAGGAGAAGCCTGAAAATGGCAGCAGAGTTTTACTGACCGGACTGTTGCGCTCCCACTTCCAGGTGGGCACCTGGATACAAAGGTGGGGGGGAAAGAGAGGAGGGAGGATGGGGATGGGGGAGGAAGCCAACAGGTGGAGGGAAGAAGCTGGGAAGTGATGGGGAAGAGAGGAAGGAGGATGGGGATGGGGGAGGAAGCCAACAGGTGGAGGGCAGAAGCTGGGAAGTGATGGGGAGAGAGGGCAGAGGGCGAAGAAGGCCAGCTGTCTGATGGGAGATGGAAGGAAAGGGGTGGGGAGCTTGAGGACAGGAGACGGGGTTAGGGAAAGAGTTGTGATGGAAAGTGGAGAGGTCAATATTGATGCTATGCAGGTGTGGTCATACTCATACTGCTATGGTTCTTCTCGATATTAAACCTGTCACCTTTCTGATTCTTTTCCCACCTGCCTACACTCCCAGAAGTCAATGAATCCAAGATGAATCCAACACTGGCGGCTTGGAGACTGCTGAGGTGTTGCATGCTATGAGGCTGGTTTACCAATGGCATGGATCACTTCTGTCAGTGATCCACGCCATGTATGTCCGCAGGCTTCACCATGCAGACCTACATGTGGGTGTGGCCTCCATCTTCCAAAGCAGTGCTTAGCAGCGTGTTCGCCAGTTTAATTCTGCCCACTCTTGGAGTTTCTCTTGGGCCAGGAGGGGCCAAGAGTCATTGATCAACAAGAAAAAAGCCTTGTGATTTAAAAAAAAATCAAACCACAGTGGCAAATAGATAATTGTGACCATGTGTTGACGCATGTTAGATGATTCAGCAGGTGGAACTTGACAATAGCAGCAGAGTTTTAATTATCAGAACGTTGCGCCCCCCACTTCCAGGATTGTTTCAAGAGGTTCAACGTTCATTTGTTACCAAGATGCCCTATTAAGGCTTAAAGTGTCAGAATGCTTGTCCTTTTTTTAAATTTAGCGTAGAAAATCGAACTTAACACATGGGAGAGGCCCTTAGGCCCATGATATTGTGCTGACCTTTGTAAAGCTATTCCATACAATCTCATTTTGCCTTACTTCACGGCCATAACCCTCTATTTTACTTGAGCTTTTTGATGTCACTATTGTACCAACCTCCAATACCACCCCTGGTAATGTGTTCCAGGCACCCGCCACACCCTGACATTCTTCCACTCAACTTAAACAGATATCGTCTGGTATTTGCTATTGTCAAAGGTCTTGAACTTTCCCTCATGGTGCTGGTTGAATATGTGCCTCATGCTAGTATTTAGCCATGGATGAAGTTTACCACCGACTTTGGGCAGCATTCACAAGCAACTCAACTCTGAGAAGGCACCATCCCGATGAGCCCAGGGCCTCTACTGGCCTCATACCTTCTAATCTGGTGAAGCATCGAGCTTCGATGAAGTGCGTGACAGGTGATACACAGGAAGTAAGAAGCAGGTGTGGTCATTTAGTGGATAATGCAGGGGTTAGAGCTGCAGGTGGGAGACTTGAGGAGGGTCTTGTCATCAGGAGAAATACTTTCCCTCAGGAGGTGTAAGCCACTGAGCATTTGACTCCGGAGGGCTCTGGCTACCTGGACTGCTAGAATGTTCAAGGCGGTATCTAAAAGATTTTTTGTTTGTTATTATTTGACCAGCACAATGGGGTGCAGCCAATAGAACTGCTTCCCCCAGGCCCCATGTTCAGTCCTGACATCCGATGCTGTTTGTGTGGAGTTTGTGATTATGTGGGTTTCCTCTGGGTGTTCAAAGGTGTGCGGGTTGTTGGGTCCGTTGTAAATTGCCCCTTAGGTGCAGGTGAGCAGTTGAGGCAATAGAGAGTTGATGGGAAAATTGTGAGAATAAACAAAAATAGGTGCCAGATGATCTGTGTGGACTTTGTGAGCCAAAGGCCCATTTTCTATGCTGTATGTCATTCATGTGTTAAGAAATTGGGGCCAATAATTTGTTGACTCGGTGATTGACTCTGACCTGAGATCAAAGTCCGCTCCAGAAAGGAAAGATCTCACAACCTCTGAAAATTCCATAGAATCAGAGAGTTCTACAGCACGGAAACAGGCCTTTCGGCCCAGCTTGACCATGCCGAGCAAGTCAGTCCCATTTGCTTGCTTTCAGCCCATATTCCCCTAAACCTTTCCTATCCATCTATGTGTCAAAATGTCTTTTAAAACTTTACTGTTGTCCTCTCCCACTTCTTCTGTCTGGTATTCCATATACCCACTACTCTCTGTGAGAAAAATGTCCCTCTGGTTCCCTTCAAATCTTTGGCCCCTCAGCTTAACAGCTTAAACCATCTCATTTTAGATTTCCCTACCTTGGGGGAAAAGACTATGATTATTTATTTTATTCATGTCTCTCATGGTTTTAGAAACTTCCAAGAAATAGTTTTGAAATATAGGAACTGTTGGGCAGCTTGCAACCCAGGAGAAGTTTCAGAGATGATTTACCAGAATGATACCATGAATGAAAAAGTTAGCCTATGAGGAACGTTTGTTGGCTCTTGGACTGGACGTTGGAGTACAGAAGGATGAGGGGTGGACCTCAGAAATACTTTGAATGTTGAAAGGCCTGGACAGAGTAGATGTGGCAAGGTTCTTTCCCATGGTCAGGGATTCTATGGCAATAGGGCACAACTTCAGGATAAAAGGCATGATTTTAAAATAGAGATGTGGAAAGTATCTTTAGTCAGAGTGTCGTGAGTCTGTGGAACTTGTTGCCACAGACGCTGTGGAAGCGAGATTGTTGGGTGTATTTAAGTCAGTAATTGACAGGTATTTGATTAGTCAGAGCATCAAGGGTTGCGGGGAGAAGGCTGGGGAGTGGGGCTAAATGGGATCAGCTCATGATTAGAATGGCGGAGCAGACTAGATGGGCCAATGGGCCGACTTCTACTCCTGTATCTTGTGAACGCACAGAAAATTTTAAAAACATTTTTAATTAATGGAGTCATAGAGAAGGCAGTTACCCAAATAGGAAGGAGTGAAGCTATGGAACAATTTGCAGACCACTTTACAATGGAGGTTTAGTGGAGGGCCCACAGAGGAATTTTAGTGTATTATAGTTTGCCAAGAAATGCATGAACTTGCAAGACAGGGTGAAGACCTGTTTGTCAGGATGGGATTTTGCCGCTGTAAGATTGATGGCAAGGAAGTTCCGACGATAAAGGAACACAATACCTCTGTGTGTGATGATGAACAGGCTGATCTGTAGGGACTTGTATCTCCCTCCCAGAGTCTGTCCAGCACAAACAACCATGAAGATCATTGTTATTGTAAGATGATGATATGTTTGGACATTCCTCTAATGGGCAGCCAAAGGGTTCCTCCCAATCTACAGGAGAAGATGGCTCTCTGATTCTCTACTCTCACTATCTGGGTCACACAGTGGGCTGTGAGTATACTTGGATCAGAATTTAAAGGTGTGGTTATAGTTCAAAATAAACAATTCCAATTCGTGAAACATTCATGGAAAGTGCAAACCATGCCCTTTAAATAGTAAACACTTGGCGCTGCCTATAAAAAGGAAAATTAATTGAATTGATTATTGCTCGTGTGCAGAGATGCACATTGATTTGTGTGTTTACCAGGCAAGTCAACACAGCAAGTCGTGAAGGAATAAAGACATGGTGCTACAGTATAACCAAAGTGCAGGTATAATATTAAAGGGGAAAAGTGCAGATAAACAGTGCAAGGCATCATCTTTCCCCAAAGGGAGATCCATTCAAGACTCATTGTAAGTGTTGTATTACTAACACAGGAAGAGATCATTCAGCACGAAAGGTCTTTTCTGGGCTCAGGATCGTCTCTCCTTCCCTCTTCATTTTGACATATCAGTAAAACCTTTTTTTCCCCCTCTCTTGAAAGTTGAATGGCACTTGACTCAGCGACTCCATAACATAGCAAGATCTGGCTTCAACACATCAACTCTCTGCAATGTGTTACTGTAAGAGGTTTGACTTGGTTCCATCAGCGAGCCTGCCTGTCTGATAAAAAATTAGGTTATAGAGCAAGAGGAAGACGTTTGCCATGTTTGCTCCTGGACCACAGGGAATGAGGTACAGCTGAGGTGGGGGGGGGGGGGGTAAGAATCAACTAGCTTGTTGAATTGAGGCTGAGCTTTTTACCCAGTCCCCAGTCCTATCACTGCATCATAGAATTGTTATCTCAAAGATGGCGGCCAATGAGCTTGAATAAGCTCCTGGTAGAACAATCTTGTCCGCCTCAATCCCCTTATTCTTTGTCCAAACTAATATCTCTCTGCTAAATCTCTTTCGAAGTCTCTAATTCCATTTTCACCACAGTGAAATCTGATCATAGCTAATTAAGCAAAAAAAAAATTTGCAGAAGTTGCAGTCAAGAGCAACACATAATCCTGAGGAGAAACGCAGTGTCCATAGGAAGTAAAGGGTGACCAGTGTCTTGGGATTGGTCCCTTTGTCAGATGTAAGCCAAAAACTGGGTGGTGCCTAAACAAAAAAGGTGGGGTGGGGGGTGGGGGGGGGAGGAGGAGCACATGATAACAAGTAAGAAGTCATTGGTGGGAGGGTAGAAGAAGGTGAGAGGTTATTGGGGAGGAAACAGGAGTGGGGTGGTGGAGGAAAGGGTTGGGAAAGAATGAGACACAAGGGAGGGAGTTGATGGAAATAGGAGCAGTTGATGTTAATGCTGTCTGACTGGAGACTGAGATGGAAAGCAAGGTGTTGTTGCTCCTTTTTGCAAGTGTCTTCAGTTTAGCAGAACACAAGGCCAAGGACAGAAATGTCAGGGTGGCAATGGTGTGTGGAATTGATATGGCTGGCCACTGGGAGGTCCTTGCTGTTGCAGTGAATAGAGCAATTGATGTGTGTATTTGTACTCTGAATCTCTTTGTTCCCCTATTTCTTTTCAGAACATTATTACTGAAGAAATTTATGGTATTCTTACCTTTGTTTTCTTGGTGGGATGTCCTCCAGTTCTATTGCTAATATAGTCAAGATTGGACCTGTTAACAAACATTTCTACGACTAATTCCACCTGCATTGAATTCGCCCATCGTTATTGAATGAAGATCTACCGGGACCAATGCCTGAAGAGGGCGTGGAAAATCAGTGAACCGGTGCGGACTCGAAAGGCCAACATGGCTTGTTTCCGCTCCGTAAATGGTTATATGGTTATATGGTTAAAGATGTTTGACGAATCGATCTCCCAGTCTGCATCCAGTCTTCCGATGAAGAGATCCAAGCCAATTTTTTTCTCTTCCTTCCCCCCCCCCCCTCGCATTCCCCCTTGTGCACTTTCCCCTGATTTTTTTTTTGCTGCCACTCCCCAAACATCCACCAGTAGAGTTTGGCTCTCTGTATCAAAAGCCCTTGTGATCTTGGCCACCTGCACCAGAGGGAGGGTTTGCAAATGGTGAAGTGCACCATCTTTATATCCCATCTGAAAGGGAGTATTCCCTAAACAAGTTACCCCCTTCCCACCAAACTATTGCTGTGTTAGTTACGGCTGGAGCTCATGAAAGCCATTCTTGCTTTGCTTCTCCAGAACTTCCTTGTACCATGTAGAGGAGTGGCTTTGAATGCCAAGAATGGTAATGTTTTTGTTGAAGCCTTTATTTAATTAAGCAACATTAAACACAAGCCGTTTTTGAAGGCACACAGCAGACCTTCCCTTTGCCTTTCTTCTCCCCTTGTATTTTATAGAAAGGTGTAATCCAATGCTTGTTTTTAATCCGTGGCTGGTGGGGGAGGACATTACAGAGCCAGTATGGAACAGCATGACACTGATAATGAACCCCAGTGGTGGAATCAGGCCAGTTTTGTGGGCTGTCATCATTGCTAGACCACAAACATTTGATGAGAACCTTTTTAAAGTTAATTAATTCCCCTAGCAAGCATCTGGAGTCCAACAGTAAGGTTGCAGTCGTCAATGAGAAGCATTCCAGAACTGAGCCAGCCAGAATTGATGCTAGGTGTAGCCAACCAAGGGGAAACGATGGTAATTTAGCTCAGAATTGAACGGTGCCAAATAACAAAATGAGGAACAAAGTGGCAGAAAATGAAATGACTCGGTAAGAGTGAATG
Organism: Narcine bancroftii; assembly: GCF_036971445.1. NCBI lineage: Eukaryota > Metazoa > Chordata > Chondrichthyes > Torpediniformes > Narcinidae > Narcine > Narcine bancroftii. The sequence continues at coordinate 116,312,371 of NC_091477.1, read as the reverse complement.
GGGAGAAACTGGTTTGGAAAAGCCTCCCCCTTTTTGCATTCATTGACATAATGATTTTGCAGGAAACTCTGCTTCTGCAAGTCTATGGATTTCAGGAAAATAAACAATGCTCCTTATCACTCAGTAAACCGAGGACACATTTCTCTCCCACTTCTTTCCAATCATGGAAATTCTGTAAGCCTAGGGAGGTAGTTTACTCCTTGAAATGTGACACAGTTACCCTCTTTTTATGTACAACTGATTCATAAGTAAGAAGTTGATACCTTGATGAAGGGCCCAAAATGTTGGATATGTGTCTTTATCTTTGCTGAGTTTCTCCAGCATTGTTTTTCCCGAAGTCAAAAGTATTTGTGTACATTGAGGCCCTGCCCATCAGGAAAGTGGACGGTGTATTTCCTGCCACAGTTTGCCCAAATGCAGGTGTAATTTTCCGATAATGTTTCCCTGAAATGATGACATGATCAATGACTTAACAATAGAACTTGGACTAAAGTTCATGATTTATGACCTTCACCATAAATTCAAAGTTTAATAAAGTACACCTCATGCTGAAAGCAGTGAACTGAGCCAGGTTTAAATGTTTGCATTAAAAATCAGCCTGTCATTTTTATTTAAAAAAAATGACTGCAGATTGTCCTCTGCAGGCCTTACCCTCTGTGAACTGTTTGATGCGTTTCACAGATGCTAGTAGCTACCATTGACCAGAGGATGTTGAAGGCCACCGATCACAAGATATTGTGGACACGCATCTCACTTGTCAGGAAGGCACAAACAGGAACTGCACTTCCTGAGAAGACTGAAGCGGGCGAGTCTACCAGCCTTGATCCAGTTAGCTTTCTACAGGAGCTCTATCGAGAGTATCCTGGCCGGCTGCATCTCAGTGCGGTACGGTCGCTGCACAAGACCCTAACAGCAGCAGAGAGGATTACCGTGGTCTCCCCGCACCCCCCATCGACACGATCTACCGGGATCGTTGTCTGAAGAGGGACTCCCTACCCCACCCCGCAAATAGCATCTTCCAGCTACACCTGTCAGGACAGAGATACAGATGCATCAGAGGCACCGGGCTGAGAAACAACTTCTTTCTGCAGGCAGTGAGATTGGCGAATGACTGATGAACTGCTCATACAATCCCTGTGAGATTCTGCTGCTGTTTAACAATATTTATTTAATTCTATATAGGTCCTGCACATAAATCGCTTGTAAATATGTTATGTCTATAAATGTGTGTGCATGTTTTTACACCAAGGAACACTGCTTCGTCCAATCCTACTTTACAATTGATTGATAATAATAATAAACTTGAACATGAATGTGATTGGCATGCGCCGTGCTGATGGGGAGCCATCCCTGGCAAACTATCTTCTCTCTGTCCCATCCCATCAACCAAAGGCTTGGTCCCCATCCATGCCCTCGTCTCCGTGGAAGTATTGGGGGGCTGCAGAAAGATCTCTTCAACAGCAGGACGGGTCAGCGCTTGAGTGTTATCATCATCTGTGCTTGGCGAAGAGCAATCTCCGTCAAAAGGGGGGAAAATAAACTGCAGCTGCTGGAAATCTAAAATAAAGCAAGATATATTGGATATTCTCTGCATCTGTGGAAAGAGAAATAAAGTTTAGGGGAGATATCAGAGTAAGTTTATTTTTAAGCACATCGAGAATGGTGGGTGCCTGGAATGCATTGCCAAGGGTAATGGTAGAGGCTGGCACAAAAGGAATATTTCTCTTTCCAATATTTATATGCAGATACATAGGTAATAACAAGAATATGTATCTAACAAAGTAAATGTATTATCAACAAATAGCTGTAAGCAACCTACGAAAGAGACAAAAAAAAACAAATGTGTATATAAAAGAAAAAACTATTCTAATGCTCCTACCCTTCCCTGGTGAAGTTATGATTCAACATGTATGTTCCATTAATGATTGAAAGAAAGAACAACCAAATTGTAAAATGGGATACAATTATCATATAAATTCTGAAAGTAATTAAGGAAAGGCCCCATAAATTTAGAAAATTTAGGTTCATTACATTAGTAGAGCATCTAATTTTTTTTTCCCCCCCCAGAGTCAAGCAGGCCATCACATCAGATAACAGTTGAGTATGTGTAGGAGGGACACCGACCTTCCATCTCATTAATATAGTTCTTCTGGCAATAAGAAGAGCAAAGGCAACTCCATGGGATTGTAGCCCAGACAAATTTAAGTCTGTTGACTTACTTACTCCAAACAGGGCAAGAAAAGGATTAAAAGCCAAATTAAAATTAAGAACTAAAGACAAGGTACAGAAGATACATTCCCAATAATCGAAAAGTGAAGAACATGACCAAAACATAGAAACAATATGCTTTCTTCAGTCTTACATCTATCATATTTTGGCAAGAAATTAGAATAAAATTTAGCCAATTGATCTTTGGAAAAGTAAGCTCGGTGAACTACTTTAAATTCTTAGATTCTTTTTGGAAAAAGATACTTTAATTTTATGTCGCAGGTTAAAAACCCATAAGGGAACTAGATGGGGTTTTCCAACAATCTTTTTAAAATGAATGTCGAGCACACAAAGATGAATTAGTCAATTTCACGATAGAATCACAAGAAGGATATTTAAAAGACTAGATAGCATACGGATGTAAGAAAAATAAAGTGTTTTGGATTGTGAAGGAAGGATGAGATGGATTGCAGACTAGGTTTATATGGGTCAGTGAAACATTGTGGGCCAAGGGGCCTGTACTCTGCAGTGCTGTTCTATGCTCTCTGTCAATGTTTCAGGATGAAGACCCTTTGTCAGAAGTGCACAAGATAGCCTTCTAATCCCTCATAAAGGGAATAAGCCATTAAAAAAAACAAATAACAGGGATATCTTTCTTTAAGAATCAGTTTTGCGACTTATTGAGACAGGTTTCAGAAACTTTTAATGCTTTGCTGAATTTAAGTTTTTTCAATTTAATTTTTAATTTTACAAATGTGGAATATATACATATGGTAACAGGCCCTTCCAGTGGCACGGTTAGCTTAGTAGTTAGCTCAACGCTTTTGCATGGCCAGAGACCCGGGTTTGAATCCAGCGATGTCTGTAAGGAGTTTGTACATTCTCCCCGTCTCTGCATGGGTTTCCTCTAGATGCTCTGGTTTTCTCCCACCCTTCAAAAATGTATAGGGGTTGTCAGTTAATCAGTGAATTGGGGGGGCGGCATGGGCCGAAAGGGTGTGTTACTGTTCTGTTCATCTAAAAAAAAATTATTCTTCCTGATGCATGCATCATTGCCATTTATTGCATGTTAGTTATTTTCTCTTAGGAAGGTGAAGGTAAGTCACCTTCAACAGTTGAGTGGCATTCTAGGTTCAAGGATGGATCTGGAGTCACACACATAGTGCAGACCAGAGAAGGCTGGCAAATTCCTTTAAGGAAAGGGAGCTTATGAAAATTTTTAAAAATACTGTAGATCCTGCAAATCTGAAATAAAAATGCGCAGTATTTCAGAATCGGAATTTATTATCAAAACAAGTTTTGTGACACCATCAATAGTGGAAATATTCATATTATAATCTTGCAAAACTACTATATTAAAAAATTTAAATAATAGTGCATGAAAGGTAAAGCAGTGTCTTTGGTTCATTGATTATTCAGGAATCTGATGGCAGCGGTGAAGAAGCTGTCCCTGTGCCACTGAGTGCTCGTCTTTAAGCTCCTCGATGGTAGCAGAGTGAAGAGGGGATGGCCTAGGTGGTGGGGTCTTTGAGGGTAGAGGCTGCTTTTTTAAGACATACTGGCAATATGACAGGATAGCACCAAACTATCGTGTAGACGTCCTCGATGGAGTGAAGTCTGGTGGCTGTGATGTCACAGGCCGTGTTAACAACCTCTCTGGAGTTTATTCTTGTCCTGAGAGTTGGGGCCTCCGTACCAGGCAGTGATGTAACAAGCCAGAATGCTCTCCACGGTACACCTGTAGAAGTTTACGAGAGTCTTTGGAGACGTACCGAATGTCCTCAGACACCTTATAAATTGTAGCCGCTGGTGAGCCATCTTTGTGATTCTTTTTGGAAAAAGATACTTTAATTTTATGTCGCAGGTTAAAAACCCATAAGGGAACTAGATGGGGTTTTCCAACAATCTTTTTGTTTCGAGGGCATCATTACTAAGACTTTTTTTTTCTACATTATTTTTTTCAAATTCTACAGCTGCTCTGAGGGAATTGAATCCAGCTCTACCGCTTGTTTATCCCGACCAACTTGGTTATTGATCACAGACTTAAAATATTTATAGACCAGCACAGGGAATAGGTAGGGGAATGAAAGAACTTCGAGAGGTCATTCAAAGTCCCAGTACTAGCACATGGGTAAAGTGGCCTCTGTCAGATCCCCAAAGTTTAGCTTGCTTTGTTTCGAGTTCATTATCATCTGGTTACATGCACAACTAGGTGAAACATCGGAGAGATTGGTCGCAGATTATGAGATCGCTTCGCCTAGCACCTCCTCTCCATCTGCAACAAAAGCGACCTCCCCGTGGCCAACCATTTCAATTCTGAGTCCCAGTCTCAAGCTCACGTATCTATCCATGGCCTTTCACACTACCCCACCCTGACCACCCGCAGATTGGAGGAACAACACCTCATTTTTCGTCTGGGCACCCTCCAACCCCAGGGCATGAACATTGAGTTCACTGCATTCCACTAATCAGCTTGCCTTTTCCCCCTCCCCCCCCCTTTAACTAGTCATTCCAGTTCCTATTTCCTTTCTCTCTCCACCTAGCCTAGACTCCTCCCCACCCCTCTCTACACATCTCCTACCTTCACCTCCCTTTTGTTCAGATGTCTCATGTTCTCCCACACCTTGATGAAGGACTTACACCCGAAACGTTGGTGATGTATCTTTACCGTTGCTACATAAAAAGGCACTGTTTGACCTGCTGAGTTTCTCCAGCATTGGTGTGTTTTTTAAAGTAACCACGGTGTCAACAGAATCCTGTGTTTTACCACCAGACAAAACAGTGTTTCTCTGGACTTCATTGCGCATACATACACATAAAATACACAGTGCATAATAATCATATTTAGATACATAAAAATATGGTGTAAATATCTATAAATATTTTGGAATAATTTAATCATTTCATTTATAGGAGTCCCAAGGTTACAGGATACAATTCATCAGTCACACAGCCTGCGGAAAGAAGCTGTTTCCCAGCCTGGCAGGCGTGATTTTAATGCTCCTGTACTTCCTCTTGATGGTAGTAGGCCAAAGATCCCATGTGCTGGATGGAGAAGGTCCTCAATCATTTAAGCAATGCTCCCGGTGAATGTTGTCAATAGAGGAAAGGGAGACTCCAATAATCTTCTCAGCTCTTTTAATGACCTCCAGTATTTATTTTTGGTCTGATGCTTTGCAGCTACCGTACCATACAATGATGTAGCCAGATAGGACATCCTCATTTGTGCACCTGGAGAATGTTGTCAGGATGGGGGCTCGGTAGTTTGGTGCTATCCTGTCATATTGCCAGTATGTTTTATCGTGAAGCAAGGTCTTAAGTTTGAGTTCCACTGCACCCTCTGGAAGTCTGTAAGGCTTTGCTAAAGGGGTTACAAGAGTTATGCCCTCCTTTTGGGAAACTTTTAACATTGTGCCAAGCTCAGGGGTTGGCGGGGCATGGCGCTTGTCTGCTCTTTCTCTCCGAATGGACAACCCTGCATGTCTTGTCAGTGAAACGAAAGGGAAAGGAGTCTGGGGCATCTTGCACACAAATAAATGCCACCACAGTTGGCGAAGCTGTTAGCGCAATGCCTTTACAGCGCCACCAATTGGGACTGGGGTTTAAATTCCATACTGTCTTTAACGAGTTTGTTTTCCATGCATCTGAGTGGGTTTTCCACAGGGTCTGCTGATTCCCCCCCACCATTCAAAACATACCATAGGTTAATTGGCTGTAAATTGGGTGGCGTGGACTTGTAGTGTGCTGTATGCCTAAAATTTAAAAAAAAAATCCCTTCTACTTATAATTTTTTTAAACAGTAACATTAAATTAGTTATTGGTTTGGCAAGAAGCAATGCCTGGGAATGTGTAGGTTGGGTTTTAAGGTGATTGAGATGTGATGAACTAGACTGCAGTAGTGATACGCAAAGACTGCAGATGCTGGAATCTTGAATGAACAGAGACAAGATGGATGTGGCTCCACAGTCAGGCAGCATCCATGGAGAAAAATGGTCAGTCAATGTTTTGGGCCATGATTCTTTATTGAGACTAATGAGGCAAGAGGTGATATCAAGCCTATGATGTGAAAAGGTGGGGTGGGGGGGGAGGGTGGAGAAGTTGAGGGAGGGGCTAAGAAGCAATAAGGCATTGGGTAGGAGTGGTGGATAGATTACAGGGAGCGGAGAGTTTTAGAGAGAAATAAGAGCAAGTAAAGGAGAGATGAAAATAGTGAATAAACAGTAGTGCTGGAGAAACTCAGCAGGTCGCACAGCATCCATGGGACATAAAGGGCCACCAATGTTTCGGCCCTTGGCCCTTCTTCAGGAATCTGAAAAAGCAGGTAGTCTCCTGAATAAAAAAGGTGTGTGGGGGTTGTGGGGGGGGGGGGGTAAGGGGGGAGGACAGTGGAAACAGATAGAGGTGGGGGTTACCTAAAATAAGAAAAATCATTTCATACCATTGAGTTTAAGGCTGTTCAGGAAGAATGTGGTGCATTGTTACTCAATTTAGCCGAGTTTGCATTACTTTTTTTTTAAAGCAAGGGAATCCTAATTTTCCAATTTTAATGATTTGTTAATTTGGAATTAGCGCCACATGTAGTGTGTGTTCAAAGCACCTTATGGGGGAATGTTCTCATGTGATTGAATTGGTGTGGACATTATCCACGTTGGGTCAGTCGGCAGGAACCCGGTTGTCCACCGTGAGTGTGGGCGGTGTCAGGAGGTGACACTGGAGGGGGACGGAGCAGTGATGTTATCCTGGCCGAGTGTTAGCCTTGTCTCTCTGGCAGCGAGATGAATCTCACTCCACAATGGGTTAGTCTGTTTCCGAGTGGCTATCGGCCCATCCTGCGAAGGTAGACTAGTTCGAGTAGTTACTGGCCTATCCTTTCAAAGTGAAATCGAGCTGTGTCGATGTATTCTGAGGCCATTGAGGCATGAGCTAACATTTGGAGGACAAAATCTTTCTCTATTTCATCCATAGTTCAACCAGCATGGTTTTTATATGGTGCCCTTAAAAAGTATTTTTTAATGATAATTTTCTTCCAATTTTTCAGAGCATGCTAATTTTTAATATTTACTTTCATTTACTTTGACCAAGAGGTCTTTTTTTTGTAAGAACGTTAACTGTTCAGCTATGTGTTGACGAAGGACGCATTACGAAGGATTTACTAGACTAGATGATAACACTGGACAACATCTGATGCCCTCTTATTTCAGTGTCCAACAATAGTCGGCCGGCACTGATGGGTTCCAATTGCCCTGATAGCACTTTTCTATGGTCACAATGTCCCGGTGAAACCTTTCACCATGTTTGTCACTGACTGCACCAAGATCAGCGGGGAAGACGTCCAAGTGTGAATGCAGAAAATGAATTTTCAACGACACGTTGCGCTTCATGGTTTTGTCGGCTTGAAATGCGACAAGAAATCACAAAAGGCTATTTTCATGACCAGCAGCCCAAGATCCATAAAATACGCAAAGTGTTCAGGCTGCAAAATCTTTGTTGTCCAGTGTAACTAGAAGTAATTCTACCCCATCCTCCCACCCTCCACATCCTTCATCCTATCACCTTCCCTATAAATCTCACTCTGACCACAAGCTTGAGCTCAAATTTGGCACCAGTTGGAAATTGAGCTTGAATCCTTCCAAGGCTTTTGGAGTTACTTTAGATTCAGTTAGGTGGAGTCCTTACCTATACAGCCATGGGGGAAGCAATTGAAACCCCTGTCAGCTTTCCCCGGTTAAATCCATGCCCCAGGAAAAGGTGTAACAGGTATGGGAGCTCCACAGTGGGTCTAGCCCTGACCTCCAAGACTGTGGGTTGGTTGGAACAGCTGTTTAAAATTAAAGTCTTCTTTATTCCCTCGGTGAATTGGGTGAATTTTTGTATCGAATTTTACTTTTCTGCTGCTATTTGAATCTCATAGACTTTTACAAAGAGCTATAACATCTTTAAGGTTCCAAATCTGGGGTCAGTTGATTTATCTGCATGGGATGCAGTATATTCTCTTTCTCAATCAATCAAAAACAAGTTTACAAGAAAACCCCAGCAAGATTCAGTTTTCACGTTTTATTCCTCTTGGCTGAAATACCAGGACCAACGTTAAATTCCAGACATCAATCCCTTTATGTTAAAAACATTTTTAAAAGAAGTTTTGCTCAAACAGTAACTGCCAGCCAAACCAAACACACAAACCAAATCAAAAGCGACATTGAGGTGATCTTCCTGAGGAGGCAGTCCGTGATTGGGCTGGCTGTACATCCTCTGCGATAGATGGATTCCTTGTGTTTGGGTCTCTTATTTTCACTAAAAGTCAAGGCGAGCGGCACGTACTAAAGACTCTCTTTGTGAAAGAGTTAAAGCGAGTGCAGACCTGGGCCAGAAAGCTTGTCGGGATCTGTTTTTCATGGCAGAAGACCACTTTTTTCCAGTCGTATGCAAACAGCAAGTGTCTGACAGGATTTCCTGAATATTCCGACATTCTAGACTGGAAAAAGCAAGTTGTGGATAATTTTTGTAGCACTGCCTGAATAATCCTGCTTCAAATGTGCAGGTCTGCAGAACAGGCAAACAGTTCCAGCCCCAGTTCTCCCATCCATTTATCCCCCCACTCCCCTCAAATCCTCAGCTGTTGTAAGATCCCACTTTGACAGACATACACCCCGGACAATGCTGTCACCTGTTCATTTAATGGCGAAGAAAATGTATTTTTCCTATTATTTGTCTGTCAGGCCATTTTTCTTTCCTACAAGCATATATAGTTCTGATAGAATGAGTTGAATTTGAACAGAACAAAATGATCTCCAAATCTGAGGAATTTGGACCCTCCTGCCTTCTATCTTATGGGTTTTTGGAGGAGGTTTGTAGTGACCAATACAAACTCTCTGCTTCATCGAACATGACAGCACAGTACAGGCCCTTTCGCCCTCGATGTGGTGCCAACCTATATATTCCTACCAAAAACAAACAAAGCACTTCTGACCTTGTAACTATTTCCCTTTCATTCATGTGCCTGTCTAAGAATCTCTTAAATGCCCCTAATGTTTCAACCTCCACCAACACCATTGCCAAGGCACCCACTACTCTGTGTTTTTTAAAAAAAATATCCCTGATGCCTCCCCTAAACTTTCCTCCCTTCACTTTGTACAGACGCCCCTTGGTGTTTGCTATTCCCTCCTTGGGAAAAGGCTGATGTCTCTCATTCTCCCCTAATCCAAATTAGATATTATTCTTAGAACCTGAGGGATCCAGAGATACGCAGAGAATAGATGGGAGAAGAGGACTGATGAATGATCTGCTCCTACATCTATTTTCGATGTAAAATTCACCTTGAAATTTATGGGTGAGGTGAACAGTGTAAATGGCAGTTTATTCCTTCCTGCACTTCATGCACGTTTTGAAATTTCCCAATGTTCCAATGGATACACAGTTGGCCTTCGTTGATTTCAGATGGAGAATTTATTTTAACATTTTAAAATGTAGACATACAATACGGTAGCAGGTCCTTCCAGCCCACGTGCCGGTACCATCCAACTATCCCAACTAAGCTACAACCTCTGTATGTTTTGAAAAGTGGAAGGAAACTGGAGCATCCTGGGGAAATCCACACAGACACAGGGAGAACGTACAAACTCCTGACAGATTAGAACCCAGGTCACTGGCGCTGCAATAGCGTTGAGGTAACCATGCCACCCAGAAAATTTTTAACATGAGGAAGTAACTTTATTTCTACAACTAGAAGCCCCTCTGAAATAACATCCACTCTGGACATCGAATGGCAATAAATGATCAGATCCCCTCAGCTCTCAATGAATTTATAGTCGAAGAGTGGATGCCAATTTTGACTCTGTTCTGACTTCTGTGTCAATGGGTTGTGGGTTCCAGTTCTGTCCCAGTGACTCGCGCACAGAACTGAGGCTAACTTATCAGTTCTGGAAGGTGTCTGGGTGAGATACTAAACCAAATCACTTTCTAATCGCAGAGTACCTATGGCACAAGGATTACTTAAGGTGGTATAAAATATTTGAAAGCCACTCCTTTAGTTAGAAGTACAAAGGTTGGAACTGGGCAATACTTTGTCCCTGTGACTGTGCGGGATTTCCTTCTCACATTGGTTTGTTCAGATAATTGTTTTCTCCTTTTCCTATTATTTGATTAGTTTTCATTTATGGATATGGATGTCACCTCTAAAACGGTCTCTTAAATTTATTTTTAAAAAATTTATTTACGGCACCGGAGAGGCTGATTCTGGCCATTTAAACCACCAAAATTGACATCCAGCCTGGTAGGGTGGGAGGAAACTGATGTACTGGGGTGGGGGAGATTCCCATGCAGGTCACGGGGAGAACGTGCAAACTCCTCACAGAGAGCATTGGATTCAAACCCGGGTTTGAATCCAGCAATGGTTGAATTCAGCAATGGTTGGATGGGAGGTGTCAGAGAGTAGTGGTAAAAAATTGTTTGTCCAATTGGAGGCCGGTGACTGGTGGAGCTCCTCAGGGATCGGTCCTGGGTCCACTATTGTTTGTTATATATATTAACGGTCTGGAAGTAGGGGTGGAGAATTGGATAAGCAAGTTTGCGGATGATACAAAGATTGGTGGTGTTGTGGACAGTGAGGAAGATTACCGTAGATTAAAAGGTGATTTAGGAAGGCTGGAGGTGTGGGCTGAGAAATGGCTGATGGAATTTAATTCAGATAAGTGTGAGGTGTTACATTTTGGAAAGGCAAATCTAAATAGGTCATATGCATTAAATGGTCGGCTATTGAGATGTGCAGAGCAACAAAGGGATTTAGGAGTGATGGTAAATAGTACCCTCAAGGCTGATACTCAGGTAGATGGTGTGGTGAAGAAGGCATTTGGAATGTTGGCCTTCATAAATCGGAGTACTGAATTCAAGAGTAGGGAGGTTATGATGAAATTGTACAAGGCATTGGTGAGGCCAAATTTGGAGTACTGTGTACAGTTTTGGTCACCAAATTATAGGAAAGATATAAACAAAATAGAGAGAGTGCAGAGAAGGTTCACGAGAATGTTGACAGGATTTCAAGGTTTGAGTTACAGGGAAAGGTTGTGCAGACTAGGGCTTTTTTCTCTGGAGCGTAGAAGATTGAGAGGGGACTTGATAGAGGTGTTTAAGATTTTAAAAGGGACAGACAGAGTAAATGTGGATAGGCTTTTTCAATTAAGAGTGGGGGAGATTCAAACTAGAGGGCATGGTTTAAGATTGAAGGGGGAAAATGATAAGGGGAACATGAGGGGATATTTCTTTACGCAGAGGGTGGTGGGGATGTGGAATAAGCTTCCGGCAGTCGTGGTTGAGGCGGGATCATTGGTTACATTTAACGAAAGACTGGATAGTTACATGGATAGGAGAGGACTGGAGGGGTATGGACCAGGTGCTGGTCAGTGGGACTAGGAGGGTGGGAATTTGTTACAGCATGGACTAGTAGGGCCGAACTGGCCTGTTCTGTGCTGTAAGTGGTTATATGGTTATATGGGTCGTTGGCGCTGTAATAGGGTTGTGCTAACTGAGATGCTAAATGTGTTGCCCATTGTTTATTGATCTATTGAGTATATATTGTTTATCTGATGAATCTGCTCCCTCATTTTAGAATTCAATTTGGGGTTTGACCATACCGAAGGTTGTGAGACACAAAGGCTGTGTGTGTCTCTTTGCATCAGGTTAGCTGATCGGCATCCCTGATGGACACTCGTGAGCCAGATATTCTGTAATTGAAGCGCTTTTGTAGTACGTTTTACCTATAACCCGTGTAGTTGAAGTTGGGCACATCACCAAGGCGCGACGAAAGCGTGCTGTGCACAAGGCCCGAGCTGCATCCACTGCCACGACAGTACCCACCCACTTGTGTCCCACATGAGGGTGAGCCTTCAGGTCCCCAACTGGCTTCACCAGTCACTTCCGGACCCACAGCCACCAATCTCCCATTGATTTTGAGTCATGGTAAACTTTGACTATAAAGGACTAACAGCAACAACCTGTAGTGCTACTAAACTCCAAATTCAATGGGCTGAATGGGCTTCTCCTCTGTCTTATGTGTGAAAGGTTAAATTGCCCAGCTGCCAGAATGGGGTTTAAACCCATGACTCTAGATTGATAGTCTGGGTCTCTAGCTTGCTAACGCTGTAATTTAACCGCCATGCCACTGTCGTTCCCTAGCAGTCACAGTCAGCTTGTTAAATTCTGAATAAAATAATTTGTTGAACCGTGGTGACGTCCTGCTCAGGCTTTGTAAGCAGGGAGACACAGGCCCTTTTCAGTTCCACCGCAAGCTCTTTCTTGCCTCCTTTCCATGAATATTACTCTTGTTCCTTCGTTGTACAATGTGATCTCTGACCCACAGAGGCCTGCGTTGCTCCCAGCCTGAACCAAGCAGAATGCTCACTTGTAGCCGTGATCTTGCTCTAAACTGGGCCCTGTGCTTCACTGGACCATCTAAGGCACGACACTGCAGTCTCCTCATTCTTGCTCAAATGTGCGTCTTTCCCTATTTTTTATTTGTTTCCTTTCCTCACAGCACCCTTCCTGTCATCCCTCAGTATCTTTGGGGAGTAACAAATTGAGTAACAGACTTTTGCGATTCTGTAAACAAAAAAAATCTGCAGATGCTGGAGTTGAGTGCGATGCACAAACGCGTTGGAAAAACTTGACAGGTCATGCAGCAACCATAGGAACTAAAAATGATAGCCAATGTTTTGGCCCTGAGTCCTTTGTAATAAATAAGGAAAAACAGGTCGTTGTTTGAATTAGAAGCTCTGGGGTGGTGGAGAAGAGGAGAGGAGCGAGGAAGGAGTGGATGCAGGTCAGAGGGTAGAAGCTCCTATCAGAGAGCTACTTTCTACCTTCTCCCACTTACACCATTTCTTCTACCCTCCGACCTGTATCTACTTTACCTCTTGCCTGTTAACCTATCCTTCTCTCCTCCTCCTCGCCCCCTTTTTATTCAGATGCCTGCCCATTTCCTTTTACTTTCTATGGGTGCTGCTGAGTTTCTCCAACATATTTCTGTATTCCATTTTTTAGCCACAGACAAAAAGTGTGCAGTCGGTACGTAAAAGTTCACAAACTTTGAATTCAAAATCACAGGAATGACGAGTTGTTTCTCTCTTGCCTTCGAGGCAGGAAGTGAGCTCAAATCCCACTCCAGCCACTTCAAGATTCCTTTATTGTCATGCAATTAATACACAATAATTGGGGGGGGGGCATGATTGGCATACTGGTTAGCGCAACGCCTTTACAGCGCCATTGATTAGGACGTGGGTTCGAATCCCACGCGTGCTGTGTGTGAGGTGTTTGTGCATTCTCCCCGTGTCTGCAGGGTTTCTTCCGTGGGCTCTGGGTGTAGGCTGAATGGATGTAAATTGGCCGGCACAGACTCGTGGGCCGAAATGGCCTTGCTACCGTGCTGCATGTCTAAATTTAAATGTAAAATTAATTTAAATTTCGATTGAACATTTGCCAACATTTAACAGGAGGTGGGAATTTTGGTGAAAAGCAAAAAATCTGAGATGAAAAAAGGAAATGTTATATAACCATATAAACCATTTACGGTGCGGAAACAGGCCATGTCGTCCTTTCGAGTCCATACCGGTTCACTAGAACAGCTCCTCTAGCTCAAACCTCCCGCTCACCGCCAATTACCCTCCAACCCCCCTCACCTCCACGTCCTGAAAGAGTTCAGCTTTTTCAGGTTATAAATTGAATCTTCAAAAGAGTGAATCTAACCCCATCAATGGAGCTGCTCTGTAACTTAACCAATCAGACTGCCTTTTCAATTTAGTTGGTCAGATTGGAAATACTCTACAGGTTAGACTGCATCTGTGGAAGGAGAAATAGAGGAAAGGGCGGTGTGGTTTGTGTAGTGGTTAACACAATGCTATTACAGCACCAACACCCATTCAAATCCAATGCTGGCTGTTGGGAGTTTGTATGTTCTTCCTGTGTCTGGGCACTCTGGTTTCCTCCCACCCCTCAAAATGTACGGGCATTGTAGGTCAATTGGGTGCATTTGGGCGGCGTGGACTTGTGGGCCGGAAGTTATCCTATGTCTAAATTTAAGTTTAGTGGAGGTGTCAAAGGTAAGTTTTTTTTTCACGCAGAGTGGTGGGTTCCTGGAATGCTTTGCTGGGGGTGGTGGGGGCTGGCTGTTATAATAGGGACATTCAAAAGCCTCAAATAGGCATATGGATGTAAGGAGTTATGGGTAGGAGGTAGGGAAGGATTGGATTGTTGTGGAGTAGGTTTACAAGGGTCAGCCCAACATCATGGGCTAAAGGGCGTGTACTGTGCAGGAATGTTCTATGTATTACTGACACCAGTCTTGGAACCCAAAGTAATTCGAAGTTACATTCCCCACAATTCACGGTAGGGTTTGAACTCGTATCGCTGGTTCATGTGGCTTTCATGCCCAAAAGGTGATGACCATGGATGGACACATGGTGCATCATGGGACCCATTAATGCAGAAAGTCCCCTTTTACCCTTGATTCTCACCAGAAACCACACTGCGAGAAAGTAGATTCCTGCCAAGTTCAGAGATCGGGACAAATGGTGCACAAAATTCAAATCTTCTCTCTGGCTTCCAGCCCCCCCCCCCCCCCCCCCCCCACCCCCCACCAGATATCTGCTGCTAAAAGTTAATTTGTGGCAATGCTCAGGAAGAACCTTTTCCACTCTAATGGGAACAGCCCAGGCATGAGGGAGGTTGCTTTGATGGTTGCAATAGTGCAATTGAGGAATATGGTTCTTCTGGCAGACTCTATCATTAATGAAGGTTTGAAACTGACAATTGCCAGCTGTAGGCCCTGTTGAAAGCTGGAAGTGGTGTTTAATTAATAGAAAAATTACAAATGAATCTAAACTTTGAACTCCTGTGGAGGCAAGCGAGGGTGTTGAAAGAGTAATGTTCCTTCTAATTTACAAATTCAGGTCCTCGAGAGATTTGTCTGCCAAAGACATTGCATGTTGTGGCTTAAGTTCCAAATTGATGCCCATTTTCAAAGATATAGAAGATGGTGGGCGACACGATTAGCATAATGATTAGCACAACACTGTTACAGCGGCAGCGACCGGGGTTCAAATCCCGCGTTGTCTGTAAGGAGTTCGTACATTGTCTTTGTTGCTGGGGGTTCCGATTTCCTCCCGTTGTTCTAACACGTACCACGGCTATAGGTCAATTGGATGTCATTGGGTGGCACGGGCTTGTGGGCCAGAAGGGCCTGCTATCGTGCTGTATGTCTTTGTGTCTAAATTTTAAAAAATAAAGTTGCTTTAGTTTGATCTCATCGAACACGGGAGAGTTTCATCTGCATGCTTTCCAATGAATCCACAGAGGGGAATGTGAATACAACGGGAGAGCAAAGCTCGTGCTGAGGACAAATAATCTTTGTGAATCATGCATGGGATCAGGGGGTGGTTACTTTCTATTTCAGCTTCTTATGGGTGTCGGTGTAGTGGTTAACGCCACGTATTTACAGTCCCACCAATCGGGACTAGGGTTCCAAACCCACGCAGTCTGTAAAGAGTTTGTACACAGGGTACATTCTTCCCATGTTTGCATGGGTTTTCCCTGGGGGCTCTGGTTTCCTCCCACCATTCAAAATGAACCAGGGGTGTAGGTAAATTGGGTGTAAATTGGGCGGCACAAATTCATGGGCCGAAGTGGCCTGTTACTGTGCTGTATGTCTAAATTAGAAAATTTAAGAGAGGAAGAGAACAGGTAAAATGCAGTCTTTTGCCCAGGAATCGGTAACCAGAAGTCATAGGTTTAAGGTGAGCGGGGAGGGATTTAATAGGAACTTGAGGGGTAACTTTTTTTACACAGGGGGATGGTGGAACGGATGGCTGGAGGAGGTGGTCGAAGCAGGTAGTTTTGCAATGTTTAAGAAACAATTGGATGGATATGTTGAGGGATGTGGGCCACATGCAAGGAGATGAGACTAGAGTGGGTGGGATGCTTTGGCTGGTCTGTGTGGCTCTCTGACTCTATACCACCTCTCCTTACAACTCAGGCACTAACATCCTTGTGAATCTCTGTTGCACCTGATCCAGTTTAATGACGACTAGAGCAAATTGACCAGAATTGCACACGGTATTCCAAATGTGGTCTTAGGAACATCTTGTGATGACAGGAAGGTAATCAGGGAGATGCCATAAGCCAGAGAGACCAGAGGTACAGATACATAGTTCACTTTCAAGAGATCCTCTTGTGTAATGGGAGGTCCATTCAAGAGCGTGATAACATCTGGGAGGAAACTGCTTTAGAATCTAGCAGTGCAATACTGCTGGAGAGGCTCATGCAGTATCTACATGAAGTAAAGATAACCAACATTTTGGACCCAAGACCTTTATCAAGCTATCTGCCAAAAGGCAGGCAGGTGTCCGACTGGAAAGGTGGGGTGTGTGGGAAAAGAGGGACGAGGGGCAGGAGAACAGGCTAACAGGTAAGAGGTCATAGGTAGATACTGTTGGGAGGGTAGAAGAGATAAAAGCTGAGGTGATGGGGTAGGGGTTAGCTTTCTGATAGGAGAGGGAATGGAAGGGAGTGGGAAGCTAGAGGGAAGGAGACCAAAGAGAGAGGCATGGAGGAGTCTCCTTTACTTCTTATAGATTCTGTGTGACCTGCTGAGGTTCTTCAGCATTTTTGTTGATTGCATTCGACCCCAGCATCTGCAGACTTTCTTGTTTAAGTTGAATCTAGCAGTGTTTTCAAAATGGTTTGATTGTGATGGGATGGAAAAGAGTTTGATTGTGATGGGATGTTGGGTGCTTTCCCAAGGCAGTGAGAAGTATAGACAACGTCAATGGAGGGGAGGCTGGTTTCACATGTATGGTGTTGCACATGTCTGCTTAATCTCCTTGGAAAGACTTCGGGAGCAGCTTGGGCTAATCCATTGACATACCTTATCATCTCTCGACCAGCCTCTCTGGGTCAGACACCCTGGACTGGATGGGTAATTATTGACCAACAAGAGGCATTCACTCAGTGGTCTAAAACATGAACTCTCCTCTCTCTCCATTGCGACTGACTGATCTGCTGGTGAAGTGCAGGGGGGGGGGGGCAGTGGGGGGGGGGGGGGAGGGAGATGTTAATTTGAGACAAAGGTTCAGACAAGGTGGGAATGAGCAGGGGGGAGGGGAGTAAAAGCAGCCTTGCCAAATCAGTCGACCATTCTACCACAGGAAATAATGGAAAAAATGGGGTTGGTGAGAAAGATGGGGGATGGAGGGGGTGTATAGTTTATTGTCCCCTTCACCTGCGTAGGTTTCCTCACACCCTCCAAAACGTACAAGGTTGGGAGGTTAATTGGGTGTAATTGGGCAGCATGGATTTCGTGGGCCGGATGTACCTTCTACCATGCTATATGGTTAAAATGAAAATGTACTTGCTGCAGCCACATAGGACCATCTGCAAGATACACCCACAACAATCATTTAAATTAAATGACCATGATATGGCAAGAGCCAGAAAAAGAGATAATAAATACAAAAGGTGTCTATTTCAGCAACTGATTTGCCATTTTTCATTGAGCACTTCTTTTTGCAAAAGATGTGAAATAGAGGTCTGATTTCTTTAAAGACCAGCAAGTGATTTTTCAAAAAATAGATATCTCACAGAGGGGGAAAAAATTGAATATAGGTTTAAAGGTGGATCAGCTTGATGACTGAAGCTTAACTGTGGGATACTGAGGGTGAAATATTGTTGTCATGTTCTCCAGCTGATTTTATTCTCCTTGTAAAGGTCAGATGTGTTGGTACAAACTCAGTGTTCCATGTAATTCCATGAGACTCCCCTGCAGGAGTCTCTCTGGGGCTCTGGTCCTATCCTTTATAGAGCCTGGATAGCTCAGCTGGTAGAGCATCAGACTTTTAATCTGAGGGTCCAGGGTTCAAGTCCCTGTTCAGGTGTAGCTTTTCAACCCAACCCTAAGATTTTTCACATTGAAGGGCTAATTTCTGTGCTGTGTATTTCCATGAGAATGGCAGACGATGAGAGAAGCTGGTGGGATGGGATAGGCAACTTTCATTGGGTAGAAATGGACAGTCAAAGGGTTCTGACCGAAACGTTGACAGGCCATTTCCACTCATGGATGCTGTTTGCTCAAGATTCCAGTGCCTGCAGTTTTTTCTCTGTGCATCTGTAGAAGCTGGAGTCTCATCTTCTGAGCTGATGTGCCCTGTTAAAGCTTTTGCGCTCACTTCCATTTAAGTAGATGGGTGGCAATGTTAGTGTAACGGTTCATGTAACGCTATCACCGCACCAGTGAATCCAGTGCTGTCTGGAAGAAATTTGTACATTTTTCCTGTGTCTGTGTGGGTTTCTTCCTGGTGATCTGGTTTCCTCTCACTGTTGCAAAGATGTATGGGGGGGGGGGGACACGGACAGTTAAATTGGTGTATTTGGGTAGCACGGGCTCATGGACTGGAAGGGCCCGTTACTGTGCTGTAGCTCTAAATTTAAAAATATAAAAAAGCTTTGGCTGACTGGCTGTTCTGAGGGAGTGGTGCTGCTCCAGGCCCGACATGGTACAGAGGAGCAATATTCCAGAAAGATGCCAGTCCCCTGTTTTGTTCCTCTTCTCCTATTCTAACTGCTGTACCCCTTCCCCCGTGCACCCCTGGCCTCTTTATACAACACTGGGACTTATATGAGAAGTGACCTTTGTGAGACCCTCTTATCAGTTGGAAATTATAACGAGGAGGAGGGAAATGCTCACCTTGGAAAGAAATTCTGAGACAGGGCTCAGCTATAACTTCTGGAAGCCTCTCTTTGAGAAATAAATTTAACATGTTCTTGTCAGAGATGGAAGCTTACTGATGAAGATGGATTGCACATGTGTTATGTTATTCAGTTGCAAGCAGCTTTGGAGTTGAGCAAGCATAATCAGAATTATGTGGATTTAGAAAAGAATAAACTACTTCAGGGAGAAGTGGAGCTTGATTAAATTGCCAGCAGCTTTTTAAAAAAAGATTTAGACTTCTCTTTGGCCACTTCCATCGCTCCGTGCCCCGATGTAGAGCCCACCTCATTTTCTTGACTGTGAAATATTTGACAGTAAGTAAAAAGGCAGACAATTTCTACTATAGGTCAGTGAATTATACAATGAGAACATATGAAATAGGAGCTGTAATAGAACATCTTGTTCCTCAGTACAATAGACAATAGACAATAGACAATTCCACTATTTTATAAAGCCATGGATGATCAGATCTTGGTCACCACCTCACTATCCTGCCTGTTCCCTATAACCCTGGACAAAAGGTTGAACATTTCTGCTTAACAGACTTCCAGCAATAGCAAGTTCAGGTCACATTTCTTGTCATCTGATTGCACAAGTACAACCTGATGAAAGCATTCTCTGGTCCTCGGTGCAAAACACGCAGACACACAACCAGACACAACACACATGCAAGCGCAAGTATTCATGTATATAACCATATAACCATATAACCACTTACAGCACAGAACAGGCCAATTCGGCCCTACTAGTCCATGCCGTAGCAAATCCCCACCCTCCTAGTCCCACTGACCAGCACCCAGTCCATACCCCTCTAGTCCCCTCCTATCCATGTAACGATCCAGTCTTTCCATAAATGTAACCAATGATCCCGCCTCGACCATGTCTGCCGGAAGCTCATTCCACATCCCCACCACCCTCTGCGTAAAGAAATTTTCCCTCATGTTCCCCTTATAATTTTCCCCCTTCAATCTTAAACCATATCCTCTAGTTTGAATCTCCCCCTTTCTTAATTGAAAAAGCCTATCCACATTTACTCTGTCTGTCCCTTTTAAAATCTTAAACACAATATAAATATTGCTTTGTAAATATGAGAGTCTCGGAATGTTAGTGTGAGCAGTTCTTTTGGTTGTTCAGCATTCTCACTGCCCTTGGGAAGAAGCTTTTCCTCAGCCTGGTGGTGTTGGCTCTGATACTCTGGTATCTCTTCCCCGACGGGAGCAGCTGAAAGATGCCGTGTGCAGGATGGAAGGGTCCTCAATGATTTTGCGCTCCCTCTTCAGACAACAATCATGGTAGATGGGGGTTGGGGGGGGCGGTGCGCGGGGGAGGGAGACTCCAGTGATCCTCTCTGATACTCTTAATGACCTGCGGATTGACCTCCGAGCGATATAAAATCATGATGGACATAGAGAAGGTGATTGGTGACCATCCCTCGTGTAGGATAGGGGAGTCTAAAATTAGAGTATAGATATAAGGCAGAAAGATTTAATAGGGCTTTCCCTCCCAGTTTGCACGTAATCATTAGTTATAAATGCCTTGGAATGAACAGGGTTGATCAGTACCTCATACTCCTCATTCCACTCACCTTTATTTCCACCTATTGCATTGGATTAGTGGCTTGGAGATGTTCTTAATCCTGACTACTCGAGAACTCTCCTCAATGAAATTGTTTGTACACCACATCTCCCAAATGCAGTTTGTGCCAAGGCTCTTCCCTTGTGAATCTTCAGGAGTCATCTACTGCATCTGGTGCTCCCATAGTGGTTTCTTCTACGTTGGAGAGACTGAAAGATCACGTCATTGAGAATCTCAGCTCATTTCGCCGCAATAGCGTGGATTTCGCAGTGGCCAGCCACATCAATTCCCTGCCCCATTCCCATGCTGATGTGTCTGTCCATGGCCTCCTGCACTGCCAGACTGAGACCACCCACAAATTGGAGGAAGAAAACCTTGTCTTCCACCTGGGCACCCTCCAACTGGATGGGATTAACATTGACTTCTCCGTTAAATCCCTTACCTTCCCATCTTAATCCCCGTCTCCTCTAGTTTTCTCTCTCCCCTCCCCCTTTTTCTCTGCCTCCTTTCATAGAACCAGAATTATTTCTCTCCTTTCCTCTTATCATATCCAATTAACATTTTTTGTCTGTTACTCTGGACATCTCCCCCTCCCATTCCTCCCCCTTTTTCTCCCCTGTCTTTATTCAGACATTGGCCTGCTTATACTTTGAAGAATGACTCAGGCCTGAAAAGTTGATAATTTTATCTTTTTTTTTTTTTTTTTTATTTTTTTTTTTCACACCATAAATCACAATAGCCATGATATACACTTTTTCTTTTCCACACATTTACAGTGACTTTTTCTCCCTCCCCCCTCCCTCCTCCCAAGCCACCCCCCCACCCCCCCCCCTCATCCATTTTAGGTATACAATCTAGGTTGCATTAATTCAGTTAGACAATGTTGTCATTCAACAGAAATACACCAGAAATTCTACTGAGTCCATTCTTTTCTTTTCTTCTCCTTCCATCAACTTAGGTAATGTTTGTTCCCGGTAGGTTTTCGCTATTGTATTTAATGTAAGGCTCCCATACTTGTTCGAATATTTCAATATTATTTCTTAAACTATATGTTATTTTTTCTAATGGAATACATTTATTCATTTCTATATACCATTGTTGTATTTTCAAATTATCTTCCAATTTCCAGGTTGACATAATACATTTTTTTGCTACGGCTAGGGCTATCTTGACAAATCTTTTTTGTGCATCTTCCAAGTCAATTCCAAATTCTTTATTTTTTATGTTACTTAGGAGAAAGATCTCTGGATTCTTTGGTATATTGTTTTCTGTTATTTTATTTAATATCTGATTGAGATCATCCCAAAATTTTTCTACTCTCTCACATGTCCAGATTGCATGAATTGTTGTTCCCCTTTCTTTTTTACATCGAAAACATCTATCAGATACTGTTGGGGATAATTTTATCTTTACCTCCTGTGGACGCTGCGAGACCTGCTGAGTCCTCCAGCATTTCTGTGTTTTTACTACAATCATGGCATGTGCAGACTTTCATGTTTCACTCCAAAGCACCTTACAACCAGTAATGTACTACTACTTATGAAATGTAGTCACTGCTACGGTGCAGGAAACAACTGCCCCTTTAAACAAGTGACTTACCCTCCATTTTCCCCTAACAGGTTCCTCATTATAGATTTGCAATCGAAAGGATTTTGGCCTCAGCCGCTATGAAGCAACAAAGGGGATCTTGTCTCTTTAAGTGGAATGTACGTGCACTTCTGCAGTTCAGTCCGAGTTTATTATTTGAGAAAATTATATGCAGAAATGGTTATGTGACTGTATCATTGTGTGAATGGTTGTTTTGTATTGTCCACATACTTACTTTCTTGTGTTCTACAATCTGGTCCTGTTCAAAAGCAGTGCATGCAGAACAGAGCTTGTAAATGTGTCCTTTTAAAATGTGGTTCGAGGTGGGTGGATTTGACGGCTCCTATATTTACCAGTGGTAGTCAGTGTGAGGTGCCTCAAGAAATAAAGAGGTTGCCTTTCATAGATTCAGCCAATGTGCAGGCAGCAGAAATGGTGACCAAGCAATCTCATTTATTGGTGTTGATTGAAGGTTAAATATTGGCCAACACAGCAGGAAGAAGTACCCTCTTCAGAATAGCGCCAGGAGATAATTATACCTGGCCAGACCTCGGATAATGTTTAATTTGAAAGACAGCTCCTCCAACACTGCAGCACTCTTTCACTACTGTACGATAGGGGTCACCACTGTTATGTGATCAAGGATGCGATTTGATTGGAGACTGGCTCATGGGAACCGGGCATTGGAGCTGGCATTCGAGAGGGTGCTGAGGTCGTGAAGGGCTCCTGAACGCTTCCTGATTGGATCTGGAGATTGGGTTGCCGATGGAGTGAACAGGGGTCTGTGTGGCTGCGGAGACTGTGGGAGAGCTGGAGGTGAATCCACGGATGCTCAGTGACTCTGGAGGGACTCTCTTTTGCCTCTCTTTCTATCATTCTTTAGAGGGCGCTGGGTGACATCTCTTTGTCTGCCGTATAACAGGCAGAGGGCAATTTCATGTAATAGTACATGTTCTGTACTATTACATGACAATAGAGGAACCTTAAATAATGTACAAAGGTAAACAGCAGCATCCTCCAATTCAACTATTTCTTAAATGACTTCGAAAATGTTTTCCTCTTTTGCCCAATGTGGAAATATCAATTCGCTGAAGTAGAACACCCTCACCCTTTCCCTAAATTTATCTCCCACCTTAAAAAAACTGACCTGCACCTATGCTTTCCTGGACGTGTTCTCCATATTACTTAGCATTTACATTTTAAATTTAAACATACAGCACGGTAACAAGCCCTTTCAGCCCAATTACCTACAACGCTCAGTACATCTCGAACCGTGGGAGGAAACCAGAGCCCCCATGCAGACACAGGGAGAGTGGGATTTGAACCCCTTACAGACAGTGTGGGATTCGAACCCCAATCTTGATCATTTGCACTGTAATAGCGTTGCGCTAGCCACTCTGCTAACCGGGCGGTCCACAATAACTTCAGGTGAATTCTCACTCAAAATCAACAAGCTGACGGAGTAAGGAGTACAAGAGGTATTGTTGGCCTTTGTTAGATTTTAAAATTACTTTTTAGAGTTAGAACATGGTAACATACCCTTCTGGCCCATAGCCTGAATTGCCCCAATATCTACAACACTTGCACGCTTTTCGGAAGGTTGGAGGAAACCGTTGGATTCGAAGGGTTGGTGGCTCAGTAATAGTGTAGGCTAACTGTGCTGCCCATTACAAGAAGGTGGGTTTGGGTACAAGAGTAAGGTCTTGAGTAATGGGCATTGATGGGACTCTGGATGATTGGAAGCACACTTGTATTCAGCCGGTTTTACTGAATACATGAAGGTATAATTAATTTTCCAATGAACCCAGTGAGGTTTACGAGGAGAGGGAAATATACAGATACCCTGGAGCTCAGCCCTGGCTACAAACCAAGCCACTTTCCCGATCCCTGGTACTCCAGAGTCCAACCCCACCTCCAGCTGCATATCTGGCCTGCAGTCCAGACCCTGGTCCCAAGAAACAAATCCCAATTGTGCTTTGGAACCCTGTCTTGCATTCCAGACTAATGAGTGAACCGGGTGATGAACAATCAAGATTACCAAAGAGTAAAATGGCCTCCTGTAGGAAGTCCAAAAATCCAGATGCCAGAAATCCAGACCACCCGAGAATCCAGACTTTTTGAATACTTTTGAACCTTTACCGGGCTTTTCTGTGCATGTGTGCGTGCATTTTTATTTTTGTTTACAACTGCTCATTTTGATAAATGAAGTATGCCAAATTGCTAACGAATAAATAAATGAACATTGACCTGTTCAGTTCTTCTTTATTCCTCCTTGAATTTTAAAAGTACTGCCCGAAGATCCAGAAAATCCAATCCCCCTGAGCAGTCCAGATTTTTGGAAAGAGATGGCATTATGCCCACTAACAATGTATATTCCCTTCTGTGGACTGTTCAGAATTTAGGAATTGCCAGTATGGGCACTCTTCATTTAAGTTGAAGAGTATAATTACAATACTCAATCTGACAGCTCGTTCCACGTACCCATGTTGAAACTTTGCCCCTCTCACCTTAAATCTATGTCGTCTTGTTTAAGACCCTCTCTCGATGGCTTGAAAGGCTGCACGGCTTCAGGTCTGTGCTGAACCATTCCATTAGTTTTTTTTGCTAAGTCAGCTGAACACCCAGTGGAATGTTGAATAAAAAGTACGACGCTTCTCAAAATGGAAAGTGTACAGTCAGGTTTTTGGTTTGTTTTGATTTGGGAAAGGTGGAGGGGAAAGGTCTTGGCAGCTTCCATGGAAACAGGGCCCAATGTAATTCTTGCTGGCAGCAGCTGATTTATGCTGGGGAGGGCGGGGGGGGGGGGGGTGGTGATAAGTAAGGGTCTATAGATAGCTCTTAACAAACACCAGCTGTGCTGGGTGCCTGGTGCACATACTCCCCACTGGGTTAGCTCAAGGTTGGCGGGGAGAGCACAGGGAGGGGGAGAAGGAAGAGACTTGCGAGAGTTGATTGGAGCCACCCAAAGTGCTTTACAACAGCTGCTGACGCTGGGAAGAGCTGGCTCTGAGTTCATGATGGCAGGAAGTATTTTCGGAACACACTAATAATAGACTTGTAAATGTGCTGCGAAGGTGGTAAACCCTTTCACATTTGCTAAATAGTCCGGAGACTGCACTAAAAGTTTAGTATCCACCTCGGATTAGTGTTTGACTTGTGCTCATATCAAATTTTAGTTTCTACAGAGAGTTGATCTGGAGTTCCCAGGAAATTTCCTTCGACGTTTTCAAGATTTCAAACACATACACTCCGAGTGTATCTTGTGAGGCGGTGTGTGTGGAAGGGTACATTTGCATTTATGACATTATTGATTTGGGTGGTCTATCACACAGATTACATGAGTGGCATGGCTGCCAATTCTGATTGGACATGCTGCTTGAAGTTCCAGCACATGATCTCCTTCCACTCGTTCCACGCCCTTGCATGAGTCACTTGACATGTCCTCTATTTATGATGCACCACCCTTTCATGGCCTCTGGATAACAAACAGATTATTTGTTATCTGTTGGCTTATTCAACCCCTCCTTTCCCATTTTCTCTTCAGATCAGATACTATTTATTGCCATGTAATAAAACAGAAATGTAATATTACACAAAGTCATCTTTAGTCTGCCACCAGAAATGGTGGAGAAGGAGGGCTCAGGCCCGAAATGTCGGTTATATATCTTTACTTCCTATGGATGCTGTGATTTCTGTGTTTCTAACCACAATCATGACATCTGCAGACTTTCGTGTTTCACTGCAAAAGAGAGTCTTCCCAGAGTCACTGAGTGACCGTGGATTCACCTCCAGTGTTCTCGAACCTGAGGCCAGATCCAAACTTTTGACACGACGAAGAAGTCTTCAGCATCCGGGCCTTTCAAAAGCCTTTGTTGCTCTCAGCTCCCTCTAGAATCTCAGTTCCGCTACCTGGTTCTCATGAACCAGTCGGCAGCAGCCCCCAGCCTGGCGTGTGTCCTGCGACCTCGGCACCGGCAGCCCCCAGCCTGGCGTGGGTCCTGCGACCTCGTCACCGGCAGCCCGCAGCCTGGCGTGTGTCCTGCATGGTTAATAACTGATCAAGGGAATTGTTTAAAGAAAATTAAAACAGCACACTATTTATTTCAAATGTTGTTATTTCCTGATGGCTTTTTGGCAGTGGTGTCTGGGGATTAATAATGAGTTCTTGGAGACTGTGGGATAATCATGCAAAGTTGGCAAAGTTCATGGGGTGAGTGAGCCAAACTTGGCCAATATTGGTTTCTGCAAGACATTATCTGGCTGTCTCAGTGCAATAGGAGGCTTGGAGGACAGTTTTTGGGTAGGGTGGAGTGAGTAGAAAGTGTGGGTTTGTGAGGGAATCGTGGAAGAGGGGTTCTCTGTAACAGGGACCATGTTGGTTTTGGATCTGTGGCCAGTGGGGGTGTCACAGAGCCAAGGGGATTTGAGTCAATCTCCGAAATTCGACCCACTTGACCTGCCCTATTTCTTTGGCAGATCCAAATAAAAGTCCAAACATCAGCTGTAGTGATTGGGAAAGGCAAAATGAAAAACCTATGGGCTTATGAAGAAAGCAACAAGGTAATAAGTCATAGGGCTCGGCAGCGCTTCCGACCAATTTGTCTACACAGACCAAGCTGGTCCTATCAACCAGCATTCAGCCCTCTACCCCTCTTCGGAACAGCTAGATAGTTTTCTTTCCCCAAAGAATCAATATAGTTAGGATGGGTGAATGGCCTCATTGTATGCTAAAAAGACAGAAATGCTGGAGGAACTCAGCAGATCTCGCAGCATCCATGGCAGTTAAAGATGTATT
Organism: Narcine bancroftii; assembly: GCF_036971445.1. NCBI lineage: Eukaryota > Metazoa > Chordata > Chondrichthyes > Torpediniformes > Narcinidae > Narcine > Narcine bancroftii. The sequence continues at coordinate 116,285,459 of NC_091477.1, read as the reverse complement.
AAAGATTCTTTTATTGTCTTGTAATAAAACATAAAATGCAATTTGACTGAAATTTCTTTTGGTCAACAGAAAGGCAGATAAAGATTCTCATCATGAGCAAAAATAGTCTGAAGCACTTCTTACAGTCAGAGATAGAGAGGCAGAAGGGTATCCCCAGAGACACTGAGTGTCCATGGATTCACCTCCAGTGGGGCTGCAGCCTCCGCAGTCACACAGCCTTCAGCAACTTGCTCTCCAGATCCAATTCTCTGACACGATCAGGAAATCCTCCGCACCCTCGGCACCTTCTTGCGTCTTGGTTCCAATATCTGGTCCCCATTCAGCCAGTCTCCAGCTGTCTGCAGCCTAATGGGAGTCCCTTCACTGCAGTCGGCTGCAGTCTGAGTGAGTTCCTCGCCTCGGGTTACTCGCAGCCCGCCCATCGCCTGTGTGTTCTTCAGCAGGTCTTCTGGCATGGCCACTGTCCCATATCTGCTTCTCCATATCAAAATGGGGTGGGGGAGCAGACTCCCCACTTTCTGGTGCCTTGTGCCAGCCTCCTGCTTCCCCAGAGGGTGCAAGCCCTCGAGACCACTGCCGAACACAGGCGCCGCCATCTTGGACCCAGTTGAAGGATTTTAAAATAAATCGCCATTGGCTCCTTTAACAGGCCGTTTAAAGCCTGTACTGACGGACTGGGTGGTTGGGTCCCGAGAGAGAGTGCTTTGTCTCCGCGCCATTTGGGTCCACACCAGGGGCACCACTTCCGTTACAGCCGCTCTGGCAGTGCCCCCATTTTTTTTTCCTACCCAGTGTGTTTTTATTATATAATCAAGATTTCAGGCCTGAGCTCTTCCTCAGTGAATGGTATCTGTTCTGTGCCTTTACTACATCAATACCAGGGATTAAAGACTTTAAGTTACCCAAAGCAATTGGGTTGCTCACAGAGGGAGGAGATTAGAAGGAGTTCAGAACTTGGCAGGGTTTTAATAAAATTTGTAGATGCTGGGGCCTGGAGCAATGCAGAAAGTTGATGGTGACACTCATCAGGTCATTCAGCATCCATAGGAGGTAAATGGCAGTTGTCATTTCAGGCCTGAGCCCTTCATCAGGAATGTGGAAAAGCAGGTAGATGGGTGGGTGGAGGGGGAAGGATATAGGCTAACAGATTAGAGAAGTGATAGGGCTGAGAAGAGTAGTGCTCTGTTAGGAGAAGGAGGGGAAGGGGGTGGGGAGCTGGCGGAAAGAAGACAGACTCCATAAGACCATGTCATAGGAGCAAAAATAGGCTATTCAGCCCATTGAGTCTGACCCATCATTTAATCGTAAGCTGATCCATTTTCCCACTCAGCCCCACTGCCTGTCAATCTCCCTATAACCTTTGATGCCTTGACTAAACAAGAACCTGCCTTAAATACATCCAATGCCCTGGTCTCCACAACAGCCTGTGGCAACAAATTCCATGAAATTTCTACGTGCCTCTGTTATAAGTAGATGCCCTTTAATCCTGAAGTTGTGTCCTCTTGTCCCACCTTGGAAAACATCTTTACTACACCTACTCTATCCACTCCATTCAACGTTCAAAATGTCTTCTTTCTCCCCTACCTGAGGAGAGACACCCCTACTTTATTCAGGCGTCTCCCTGTTTTTCCACATTCCCGTCTGAGGGCTCAGGCTTGGAACGTCGACTACCATTTGCTTCCCATGAACGCTGCGTGACCTGCTGATCTTCTGCAGAACATTTTGAAGTGCCTTCCATCCAATGACACGCCATGGCCAGCTGAAATGGAGGGAAGGTGGCAGCCAATTTATTCTGCGGCATCTTGACAGGAGCCAGATCACGCAAGCAAAACAAACTGGCAAACCAGGAGCAGGGATGGGTCAGCGAACCAATTCACAAATGCCCTATATACCGGACAAACTTTTCCAAGTGTGCTCACATTAGTAGCAATGAGCAAACATCGCACTCTTCCCAAACTGCTCCGATCAGCCACCTCAATGTACATCAAACCAGAGTGGGACCAGGCCATCCTCAATCATGACCAAACCAGAGTGGGACCAGGCCATCCTCAATCATGACCAAACCAGAGTGGGACCAGGCCATCCTCAATCATGACCAAACCAGAGTGGGACCAGGCCATCCTCAATCATGACCAAACCAGAGTGGGACCAGGCCATCCTCAATCATGACCAAACCAGAGTGGGACCAGGCCATCCTCAATCATGACCAAACCAGAGTGGGACCAGGCCATCCTCAATCATGACCAAACCAGAGTGGGACCAGGCCATCCTCAATCATGCCCAAACCAGAGTGGGATTAGGCCATCCTCAATCATGTCCAAACCAGAGTGGGACCAGGCCATCCTCAATCATGCCCAAACCAGAGTGGGACTAGGCCATCCTCAATCATGTCCAAACCAGAGTGGGACCAGGCCATCCTCAATCATGACCAAACCTGAGTGGGACCAGGCCATCCTCAATCATGCCCAAACCAGAGTGGGACCAGGCCATCCTCAATCATGCCCAAACCAGAGTGGGACCAGGCCATCCTCAATCATGCCCAAACCAGAGTGGGACTAGGCCATCCTCAATCATGTCCAAAACAGAATGGGACCAGGCCATCCTCAATCATGACCGACTGCCTCAGAAGAAGGTGTTCCTCAGATTCCAATACCCCTTGTTCCATAATGTATCCAATTTCTTGGTGGGATGCCTTGAGAATCAGAATTTATTGCTGTGGACATGACATAAAATTTGTTGTTTTGTGTTAGCATTTCAGTGTGAATTTTGCTATAAATTACATTTCAAAAATAGATAAATAGTGGAAGAAAATAGGAGTAAGTGGTTCATTGTCTGTTCAGAAATCTGCTGGCAGAGGGGAAGAAGTTGACCTTGTAATATTGGACGTTCATCTTTGGGCTCCAGTACTTCTTTCCCGGTGGGGGCAGTATGAAGTGGGCGTGGCCGGGTTCATGGGGGTCCTTGAGGATAGAGGTTGCTTTCTTAAGACACTCCATCGAGGACATTTACAAGAGGCAGTGAAGACTGGTGCCCGTGATAGCGCTGGCTGAGTTCATAGCTCTGTGAGATTTTTTTCCTGTCCTGTGCATTGGCACCTTCACTCCAGTCTACGATGCAACCAGAGTGAACGCTCTCCAGGGTCCGCCTGTAGAAATTTTCAGAAGTCTTTGGTGACGTACCGGATCTCCTCAAGCACCTCACCAAGTATAGCCACAGGCGAGCCACCTTCATGATCGTATCGCAGGAGAGATCCTCAGAGATCCTGAGAATTTATAGCGCAGTAAAACACGGAAGTCTACAGACGCTGTGATTGTAGTAAAAATGCTGGAGGATCTCCCCAGGTCTTGCGACATCCATAGGAAGTAAAGAAATGTGACCAAAGTTTCGGGCCTGAACCCTTATTTAAGATGTGAGTAAAGAGAAGGCAGGCGCCTGAATTAAAAGACTGGGAAAGAGGAAAGAAAAAGGGGGAGGAGCAAAAGGTGGTAATTGCACATGGATAGGTGGAAAGGGGAAGGGTGGGGAATCCTCTGCAGGGACTGATCTGTTGTTCTCAGGGCATCGTGCCATAAATCCCTGCAAAGCATTGCTGTATCTCAACGTCGATAATGGGGGCAGAATGTTTGTGAGTTGGTGAATGGCTGGGATGCCATTTCTGCATGAAAATGGAAATCTGCCCCAGTTCCCTCATTGTCTTGAGTGACTCTAGACTCTACAGAGATTTAGTTTTAAATCCCCTCAAAATCCCCTTCCAGGCAGTCAAGGGTGGACGGTAAACACCCACCTTGCCAAAAATGTCCAAACGGAGAAAAAAATATAAATACAATGAATTGTTGATAATGAGAGTTTATTATAGAGCCTTGAACATAAGAACAGCACAGTTCAGGCCCTTTAACTCATGATGTTATGCTGACCTATGTAAACCTGCTCCACAAAGTCTAATTTTGCCATTCCTCACACCCATAACCATCTATTTTTCTTGCATCCATGTGCCAATTTAAGTCATTTGAATGTGCCACTAGCCCCGGCAATGCATTCCAGGCACCCACCATTTTGTGTGGAAAAACCTTATCTCTTAACGTCTTCCCTAAACTTTCCTCTACTCACCTTAAATAGATATCCTCTGGTACTTGCTATTGTCAGCCTGGGAAAAAGGTATTGAGCGTTTACCCTCATAATCTTGTACACCTCTAATAAGTCACCTCTTTTCCGTCATTCCAAAGAGAAAAGGCCTAGCCCTGTTATCCTTGCTCCATAAGACATGCTCTCCAATCCAGCCAACATCCTGGTAATTCCCCTTATCGGGGCAGCATGGTTAGTGTAATGCAATTACAGCGCCAGCGACCCGGGTTTGAATCTGGTGCTGTCTGTAAGGAGCTTGTACATTCTTCCCGTGCCTGCACAGATTTCCTCCGGGTGCTCCAGTTTCCTCCCCCCCCCCCCCCCTTAAAAACGTATCGACGTTGTAGGTTAACTGGTATATTTGTGCAGCATGGGTTCATGGGCTGGAAGGGCCTGTTAACTGTGCCTCATGTCTAAATTAAATTAAATAAAAACTAAATTAAATATACACGTTTTTGTGTGCGGCAGCTATACAGGCACTGAAAATGCACTAAAGGACAAAAGTATAAATCTTATGTTTCCCACTCATAACCACCTTAAGTAATCCCTTCCTAACCACAGAGCACCTATGGCCATAGGTGGTCTGTGGTTAGTAAGGGATTAGTTATGTTGGTATGTAAGTGGGGGTAAAAGAAAGGTTGAGAACCACTGGTATAAATTAAATGAACACAAATTGAGTCAGATATCTGATACTCTCAATGGCCCATGCCCCTCAAGTATCAATAACTACATATAAACAAGTCTCCAAAGAGCATAGCATTGTGTACAATACTTGCAGTTGTAGAATGAATGACATTTTACAATGTATCAGCTTGTTGTGCATCATGGAAAACATACCTCAGCTGGAAATAATACAGAAAGATTTAAAAATATCTGAAAAATAAAAATGGTACCAGGCCTGGAATCAGTAGACCAGCAGCACTTAATAAAGGCCATGGGCTGACTGCGTGATTTGTGAGAAATGCATTCATTCAGTCTGGAGAATATAATGAAGTTGACCCTCTGCACCCTCCTCCTCTTTAAATCACGAGCGAGAAAGAAATGTTGGGGGATAGAAAGGTTCGCGTCGCATCCACAAAATTCTGTTTCCGACTCTTGAAATATCTTAGCCACATCTCAAGCGAAATGCAAATTCTTTGAAGTATGTCAGGAACAACAGCAGGGGATGAGGTTTCTTTGGGATTTTGTGAAATGTGGTCGAGGGAAAGCGATGGCAGCTCTCAGCTCCTGGTGTACCAACAGGTGCTCGGTGTAGGGTGACTCTTCTGAAGCTATAGAGTGATGAGAACTGGCCACGTGCTGGGTGGTACCGTGCTGCACCCCCCCCCCCCCACACCCTCTCACAGCCTCAGTCTTGCTCCAAAGTAGGCAGGGTGACAGTCAGCACAGCAGGGAAAAATAGTTGTCCCACCAGCTCCTGACAGCTGCATGCGACACTGAGCCTCCATTTCTTCTCATGAGCGCAGTATCCATTTTACAGGGGTCTTTGGACATTCCCTCTGAAGTCTGTTAATGTGGCTCTGCTCAAAGTTCATGTCTGTCCCAAGAAAGACTGACGCATTTGTTACCAGGTGAAGCGTCTGCTTTCTTTGCTCACCAATTCATTTTGAGGCAGTGTTGGCACTGTGTGGCCATGAGCACTCAATGCCTCCGAAGGGACTCTCTTTTGCTTCTCTTACACTCTTACTCTAAGGGGCTCTGCACAATCTCTTCAAATGTCAGGAAGGCACAACAGTGACTGCACTTCTTGAGAAGAGTGAGGCTACCGGCTACCTTTATGCCAACCTTCTGCAGGAGCCCTATATAGAGCCTCCTGGCCAGCTGCATCACAGTCTGGTATGGTTGCTGCAGAGAAATGGATGGGAGGTCAATCCACAGGACCACAAGAGTGGCAGAGAGGACCACTTGTCTTCTTTTCCCCAGCCCCACCCCCCCCCCCCCCCAGTATTCTCCCCACCCCCACACACCATGATCTACTGGAATCGTTGTCTGAAGAGAGCGTGCAAAATCATGGAGGACACACTCAGCATCTTTCAGCCGATCCCATCAGGGAAGAGATACAGGAGGAACAGAGCTAGCACCACTAGTCTGAGGAACAGCTTCTTCCCACGGGCAGTGAGAATACTGAACGACCAAAGGACCTGCTCACACTGACCATCGGCGACTCTCATATTCATGATACAATAGTTATTTACTGATATATATGAATACTTGGCCTTCGTATGTATTGTCTGTGTATGTGTTATGCTGGTTGTGTGTCTGTGTGTTTTGCACTAAGGATCGGAGAACCCCATTTGATCGGGTTGTACTTGTGCAATCAGATGACAATAAACTTGATTTACAATTGTTCACCTTACGGTAGGCAGAAGTTAGATTTTTAACGTATTTATTGCGTGACAGTAAAATGAACAATTTTGCTTCCTTTGAACAATTGGTGGTAAAATTTAACTTATAAACACTCATTTTATTCAATCTCAGATCCCTGACTTTCTGCGAATCTCCGAGGTAAAAATCCTTGATACATTTTTTGATTTACCACTTTCTCATTAAGATTTAAAATCATTTATTTATAATAATTTTCTTGATTTAAGAATAGCCTCGTTAGTTAAAATCAAGAACAATTGGGAAGAGGATTTGAATCTTTTATTCTTGGATGAGGTTTGGGACTCTATTTGTAATCTGATTAATTTTGTGCATGACACTGTTCCAATTGCAAATTAAAGTGGTCCTTAGGGTACATAAGTCTAAAGTTAAATTGTCTCATTTTTATTCTGATATAAATCCTCTCTGTGACAAATGTAAAATCGGTGAAGCTTCTTTGGTTCACATGCTCTGGACTTGCTCTAGGTTAGGAAAATTTTGAAAAGATATCTTTCAAACATTATCGGTGATTCTCACGTTCAAATTAGAACCATATAACCATATAAAAATTACAGTATGGAAACAGGCCATCTTGGCCCCCTCTAGTCCACACCGATTTAAGTGATCTCTTCTAGTCCCACCTACCTGTTCCCTGCTCATAACCCTCCAAACCCCTCACATCCATGTACTTATCCAGCCTTATATATGACACCCGATTCCTACGTGTCAGCTATTAACCTTGTTTAGCGGTAGGAGTTCTGAATTATGAGGGTTTTTTTCTTTTGAATTTTGCAGTACAATATTTTCTTTCTTTCTTTGGCTTGGCTTCGCGGACGAAGATTTATGGAGGGGGTAAAAAGTCCACGTCAGCTGCAGGCTCGTTTGTGGCTGACAAGTCCGATGTGGGACAGGCAGACACGGTTGCAGCGGTTGCAGGGGAAAATTGGTTGGTTGGGGTTGGGTGTTGGGTTTTTCCTCCTTTGCCTTTTGTCAGTGAGGTGGGCTCTGCGGTCTTCTTCAAAGGAGGTTGCTGCCCGTCAAACTGTGAGGCGCCAAGATGCACGGTTTGAGGCGTTATCAGCCCACTGGCGGTGGTCAATGTGGCAGGCACCAAGAGATTTCTTTAGGCAGTCCTTGTACCTTTTCTTTGGTGCACCTCTGTCACGGTGGCCAGTGGAGAGCTCGGCATATAACACGATCTTGGGAAGGCGATGGTCCTCCATTCTGGAGACGTGACCCATCCAGCGCAGCTGGATCTTCAGCAGCGTGGACTCGATGCTGTCGACCTCTGCCATCTCGAGTACTTCGACGTTAGGGATGAAAGCGCTCCAATGGATGTTGAGGATGGAGCGGAGACAACGCTGGTGGAAGCATTCTAGGAGCCGTAGGTGATGCCGGTAGCGGACCCATGATTCGGAGCCGAACAGGAGTGTGGGTATGACAACGGCTCTGTATACGCTTATCTTTGTGAGGTTTTTCAGTTGGTTGTTTTTCCAGACTCTTTTGTGTCGTCTTCCAAAGGCTGGATACAAATGACAAAAATGACTGCTGTGACCACCTTTTCTGGAGGGTCATTCGACTCAGCCACCACTCTCTGAGTGACGAAGCATCCTCTTATATTACTTCTAAACATGCCCCCTAACCCTTAACTTATGACCCCTTGTTCCAGTCTCACCGACCCTCAAGGGGTATTCACATCTACTCTATCTATTCCCCTCATAATTTTATATACCTCTTTCAGAGTCCCTCTCAACCTTCTACGCTCCAATGAATAAAGACCCAGTCTACTCAATCTATTTTTGCATTCTAGATACTGCAACCCAGGCAATATTTTAGTAAATCTTCTCTGCACCCTACCTTGCCCTTTAATTGCTCATTTGGATCATTTCAAGACGATGACATTTTACTGACTTCAACTCAAAACCAACCTTTATCTTTTACTTCCTTGATGGCCCAGACGTGCAATTTTTATTAAATGGAAAGATAACTCTCAACCTACAAATACTCAATGGTTAAATGATAAAAAAGTTTAGAAAGAGTTAGACATGCTTTTAAAGATTCAAATATTAACTTCTGGACTATTATCATAACCTAAAGAATTCGGGTTGTTCTGAAGCTTTGGTTCTGTGCCGTCCATCTCCTGGTTGTTGTCACCTGATTCCTACGTGTCAGCTATTAACCTTGTTTAATGGTAGGAGTTCTGAATTATGAGGGTTTTTTTCTTTGGAATTTTACAGTACAATATATGAATATAATGTTCAATTGTGCATAATGTAAACATCAATAAAAATATTTTAAAAAGAAATGAACCTTGGGCAGAATTCTCCCAACTGCAGCCACACATTATCGTGGCATAGAAAGTGAGCCATCCGCAAGGTGATCGGGTGGTTAAAGGAGACATATAGTGTGTTGGCCTTCATTGGTCAGGGGATTGAATTCAAGAGTCTTGTGGTAATATTGCAGCTCTATAAAATTCTGCTTCGACTACACTTGGAGTATTGTGACCCATTCTGGTCACCCCATCAAAAAAAGGATGTGGAAGCTATGGAGAAGGTGCAGAGGAGGATGTTACCTCGATTGGAGGACATGTATGAAGCAAGGTTGACAGAAATCGGGCTTTTCTCTTTGGAGTGACAAAGGATGAGAGGTAACTTAATAGAGGTGTATAAGATTACGAGGGGGTTCGATAGGATGAACAGCCAGCACTTTTTTTTTTCCCCCTGGGGTGACAATAGTAAATACCAGAGGACATGTGTTTAAGGTGAGTGTAGGAAAGTTTTGGGAAGATGTCAGAGGTCAGTTTTTTTTACACGGAGTGTGGAAGGTGCCAAGAATGCATTGCTGGGGGTGGTGGTGAAGACTGGTACAGTAGGGACATTCAAAAGACTCTTAGAGAGGCACATGGATGTTAGAAATGTAGAGGGTTTATGGATATCAGGTAGGGAAGGATTAGATTAGGTTTACATAGGTCGACATAACATCAGGGACTGAAGGGGCTGTACTGTGCACCAATGTTCCAAGTTTCTATGTTCATTCAGTGCTCGAACCTTAGATCATGTGTGATATTAACTAGGAATTCTTTGTCAGATGAACACATTGAGCTCAATATTTTAAAGTTATCTAAAGTTGGCCCCAATTGGCTCAGATGTGGACCAAGCAGACCAAGTGGGACTAACACACAATGGCAACTTGGTCAGCATAGATGAGCTGGGCCAAAGGGCTTGTTCCATGCCAGATGATTTGATTTCCAGCCTCCATGAACACGTATGGCTTCAGGAGACGGTGTTACTTTGACTTATCATTGTGAGTGGGTTCCCTCCTGTTGTGTGCCAGAGGAGGCTAAGTCATATTAATGTTACATCCAATACGTTTATTGGATACCTACTGACAAAAAATGAACGTGAACTGGAACCCCAAACTGTCAGTACAGCATCTGTTTCCTCTTATACTCACCATACCCAGTCAGTTTCATTGACTTTAATCAAATTAAATATTGATATGTCATATAGCAGATAGCAAATAAAATTCCTTCTTGCTCTCTTGCTTTACATGCATGCTGGTTGAATTATACCCCCTGCTTGGTGTAATGTAGAGACCGTGGTGATCTGATTGTTTCTCCTTCCTGACACCTTCTATTCTGTCTCTCACGTAAAGATTCTACCATGTGATAAATCAGCATAATTGCTGCCCCATCACCCCTGCCGTTGTTCACTCGTCCGTCGTGCAGTTTGCACCGTGATGTCCCTCTAATTCTACCTCAAGTCTGGAGCCAGGTCAGACAAAAACTGACTCAGGAAGCAGCCACTCACTGAAATCAGCATGGAAGTCTAACACGCTCCCCTTCAAGCGGATCCTGGTGCTAATTTAAAATGTGGTTTTAGGTCTTAGTTGATCAATGGATCTTTAGCTAACATGGGGAAATGGAGAATGAGGGTCCAGATTGATCACAAGCCAAGTGAAAGGTAATGCAAGCTCAAAGGATTGGTTTGGCAATTCCCATGGAAAAGAGTCATCTGGGAGAGCTCCAACAGGGATTGCTGCAATGCATTACAGATTCCCCAACCCTTCCTCACTCCCGATAAATTCACTCACTGAAGGAAGCTGAGGCCATTGGGTGACTTGTACTGTGTACAATGGAGCTCGCAAGCACTCTATAAACAACATCATCTGGACTTGCTCTAGGTTAGGAAAATTTTGAAAAGATATCTTTCAAACATTATCGGTGATTCTCACGTTCAAATTAGAACCATATCTTCTTTCTTTCTTCTTCTTTGGCTTGGCTTCGCGGACGAAGATTTATGGAGGGGGTAAAAAGTCCACGTCAGCTGCAGGCTCGTTTGTGGCTGACCAGTCCGATGCGGGACAGGCAGACACGATTGCAGCGGTTGCAAGGGAAAATTGGTTGGTTGGGGTTGGGTGTTGGGTTTTTCCTCCTTTGCCTTTTGTCAGTGAGGTGGGCTCTGCGGTCTTCTTCAAAGGAGGCTGCTGCCCGCCAAACTATGAGGCGCCAAGATGCACGGTTTGAGGCGTTATCAGCCCACTGGCGGTGGTCAATGTGGCAGGCACCAAGAGATTTCTTTAGGCAGTCCTTGTACCTTTTCTTTGGTGCACCTCTGTCACGGTGGCCAGTGGAGAGCTCGCCATATAATACGATCTTGGGAAGGCGATGGTCCTCCATTCTGGAGACGTGACCCATCCAGCGCAGCTGGATCTTCAGCAGCGTGGACTCGATGCTGTCGACCTCTGCCATCTCGAGTACCTCGACGTTAGGGGTGTGAGCGCTCCAATGGATGTTGAGGATGGAGCGGAGACAACGCTGGTGGAAGCGTTCTAGGAGCCGTAGGTGGTGCCGGTAGAGGACCCATGATTCGGAGCCGAACAGGAGTGTGGGTATGACAACGGCTCTGTATACGCTTATCTTTGTGAGGTTTTTCAGTTGGTTGTTTTTCCAGACTCTTTTGTGTAGTCTTCCAAAGGCGCTATTTGCCTTGGCGAGTCTGTTGTCTATCTCATTGTCGATCCTTGCATCTGATGAAATGGTGCAGCCGAGATAGGTAAACTGGTTGACCGTTTTGAGTTTTGTGTGCCCGATGGAGATGTGGGGGGGCTGGTAGTCATGGTGGGGAGCTGGCTGATGGAGGACCTCAGTTTTCTTCAGGCTGACTTCCAGGCCAAACATTTTGGCAGTTTCCGCAAAGCAGGACGTCAAGCGCTGAAGAGCTGGCTCTGAATGGGCAACTAAAGCGGCATCATCTGCAAAGAGTAGTTCACGGACAAGTTTCTCTTGTGTCTTGGTGTGAGCTTGCAGGCGCCTCAGATTGAAGAGACTGCCATCCGTGCGGTACCGGATGTAAACAGCGTCTTCATTGTTGGGGTCTTTCATGGCTTGGTTCAGCATCATGCTGAAGAAGATTGAAAAGAGGGTTGGTGCGAGAACACAGCCTTGCTTCACGCCATTGTTAATGGAGAAGGGTTCAGAGAGCTCATTGCTGTATCTGACCCGACCTTGTTGGTTTTCGTGCAGTTGGATAATCATGTTGAGGAACTTTGGGGGACATCCGATGCGCTCTAGTATTTGCCAAAGCCCTTTCCTGCTCACGGTGTCGAAGGCTTTGGTGAGGTCAACAAAGGTGATGTAGAGTCCTTTGTTTTGTTCTCTACACTTTTCTTGGAGCTGTCTGAGGGCAAAGACCATGTCAGTGGTTCCATATAACAATTACAGTATGGAAGCAGGCCATCTTGGCCCCTCTAGTCCACACCGATTTAAGTGATCTCTTCTAGTCCTACCTACCTGCTCCCTGCCCATAAGGGACCTTGATCCCCCTCACCCTTTTGACGAGGCCTTATATTCAAATACAGATTGTCCTAATATCCGAAATGAACCAAAATTTAAATCTTTTTGAGTGGCGACATGATGCCACAAGTGGAAGATTCTGCACCTGACCTCACTTACCCATGTGGGGCTCTGATGCTCTGTTGGCGCCAGTTTGTTCCCAACCTTGTCACCGCCAGACCTACTCAGTGTGTTTTTTTTTTGCTTATTCTCTGCTCTGCGGTAGAAAGATATTGTTGAAAATAACCGATTGTGAATTAACCAAAATAGTTCTGAATCAAGGTAAGTTCAAAACCTTCTTTTCATCGTAGGTGGAGACTGAAAGGCTGCCATTGTTGTGGTTTAACTGCTGATGCAGGGCACTACCAGTAACCACAGAGACGAGCTGAGGAAATTATAGGCTTTAATACACAGAAGAACCTTGCTGGCCCGGATCCCAGGATAGGAATGGCGACAAGGGAAAGATGGCTCGACCTTTATGGCCCAGGACCATGGGGGAGGAGTCATAGGGTATGAGTCATCTTTGGCAGGCCAGCTCCATATATACAATCGTCAATGATAACTATATCTTCTTTGGCTTGGCTTCGCGGACGAAGATTTATAGAGGAAACATATCAACACCAACACATTGTTCCAAAATCCAAAAAAATCCAAAATCTGAGGCACTTCTGGTCCCATGCATTTTGGATAAAGGGTACTTGACCTGGATTTGATCCTATTGTGTACTTGAAATTGCTTCTTGGATATATAAAACAGTACAGCACAGGAACAGGCCCTTCGCCCCGCATGTCTGTGCTGATATCCAAATCAAGTTAAAACTTGATGGACATCCCTCCATTCCTCTCATATTCACATGTCTATCTAGAAGCTGTCAAATGTTGCTATTGAATCTGTTACCCCTGGCAGCTCATCCCAGTCTTTCTGTGTTTAAAAGAAAATCACTCTGCACATCTCCCTTAAATTCCTCCCCTCCCCTCCAGCATGTGACTCTTTTACCCTGGGGCAAAGATTCTGACTGTCCCGGCCTATCTCCACCTCCCATGATTTTATGAACTTCCACCAGGACTCCCCTCAGCCTCCGACGCACCAGAAAAAAAACACCTAAATTTGTCTTTCGTTACTCCAGCCTTCCGGTTTGTGTAACCTTAGGTCTGAGGTCCTTCTGCTCCCAGAATCTCCAGCTCCTTGCTAATGAGTAAGCCTCAGGTTAGGTGGGGGCCAGTGGTCTAACCTCCCTCCTCCCCCCCTCCCCACCAATGCCCCAGGGCGGGGGAACATGCTGGCGACTCGATTTCCTCCACATTCTTGCCATGCCCCGGGTTACAGTCAGGCAGCTGTGGAACACCTGTTGAAGGGGAACGGGCTGAGACTTGCTGATGCTCCAGCGATCTGGAGGTGGGGGAAGGGGGATGGGGGCACTCATTGGAGCTGTGGATATAGTTGCCGTGGTGATCGAGCTATTACCAGTCTGGTTTTTTTTGCCCATCTAATGGTGATAATACTCATTTGTTAGCAATGGTTTGAAATGTGAAATGAGATGAATCTGGCCATGGATTTTAGCACAATGGTTTGGAGATACTGATTCAGTAACATGGCAAACAAATGCTAGAAGCTATTGTGCACTCTGCGGAAAAATTTGTTTCATCCATTTGAGTCACATTATTAAAATAGGCGCCTGAACAGGTGTCAGATTTTTGCTTACATACCACAGAGTCTATGTTAAAATATTCCTTTAAGTTGCCCCATATACTTTGTGCAATGCAATCCTGTTCTACTTCTGTACCAATAGTTTTCCTTCCTTCCTGCTGTTCAGGTCAATGTGAGCAGATGCCACTTTACAGAAGTTATATTTTGAACATATTTCAGCCCCTCCAATTATTTGATCATTGATGTGAAAGCTTTAGATAGAATAAAAGAGAAACAATGGCCGCTGGTAGGAGATTGTGAGCCAGGTCCAGGTGCTCCTTATCTTACGATGGGGTTGCATCCGGCTAACCCATTGTAAGCCGCAAAAAATCGTAAGTCAAAAGAGAATACAGATATGCCTTGTGTAACACCGATAGCACTGTATCAGTCCCCACACTGATCCCACTGACCTACTCTCTCCCCATAGCCCTTTATCATTCCCAACACTGATCCCACTGCCCCGATCTCCCCGATAGCACTGTATCAGTCCCAACACTGATCCCACTGAACTACTCTCTCCCCATAGCCCTTTATCATTCCCAACACTGATCCCACTGCCCCGCTCTCCCAACAGTGCTGAATCAGTCCCTGCAACCTTAACAACTGAAGTAAAAGAAGTGATTGGCCAAGGAGGCTACAAAGAATTCACCTGAGAGGAATTATCAACATTTATTGGAAAAATCAATAATGTATTACATGAAAGTAAATAATGAGACAATCATGTTATTGTACCATCAAAACTCCCAAAACACATAAGTCGGACCATCACAAGTAGGGGAGCACCTGTAATTATAGAGTTGGCATGCGGAACAGGAACAGTTCCTTTAGTTCACTGCGCGGAACATGATGCCCAATTTATACTAAAACTTTGTGGATGCACATGATGTGTGCCTGGCTATTCCTTGCATATTCATGTGTCTATCTAGAGGCCTTGAAAATGCCATCATCTATTCTGCTTCCACAGCTACTCCTGTTCCAGGCACTACCACTCTCTGTGTAAATAACCTTGTCCCACACATCTCCTTCCCTCGGCTTAAACACGTCCTCTAGGCGGTATGGTTAGCGCAACGCTATGACAGTGCTATCAACTCAAACTTGAATTTGGCGCTGTCTGTAAGGAGTTGGTACGTTCTCCCCATGTCTGTGTGGGTTTCCTCTGGGTGCTCTGGTTCCTTCCACCATCCAAAACGTACAAGGTTTGTGTTAATTTGGGAGTATTTGGACAGCTTGGGTTTAAAAGGATGGAATCGGCTTCTACTGTGCTGAATATATAATTTAAAAATCAAAATTTAAAATTAAGTATGTGATATTTTTACCTTGGGGGAAGGATTCTGAGTGTCTACCCGATCGATACATCTCTTAATTTTATAAACTTCTATCATGTGTCCCTTTGGCCTCTGACACTCCAGAGAAAACAACCCAAGTTTGTCAAGCTTCTCCTCAAGGTGCCTATACTCTAAACCAGGCAACATCCTGGTAAATCCCTTCCATGTATGTTCCAAAGCCTCTACGTCCTTCCAGTACTGGGGCTGACCAGAATTGCACACAATACTTCAATTGTGGCCTTGTTTGCATTTCACTTCCGGTGGATGCTAAATCTTAAGACAGCAGCAACATGACTTCCTTCCTTTTATACTGGAAGAATTTGAGGAGAAATGTTCTGCAACATGTTTTGTGAGCTGAAATGTGCTGGCTGAAAGGATATAGGAATGTGAGAAACTGGAGGTAGGCCTTCCAGGCCATTGAGCCTGCTTCACCATTCAGTTAGATCACAAAGGTTCAAAGGTCATTTTATTGTCATCTAATAATACAATAAAAACGTAATATGCATGATGTACTTCAACCTTTGCCTTGAGGCAAACAAAGAGTCACCATGAGCATTGCCCAGCGTCCCTAACAATAGGAGAAAGAGAAGCAAAAGAGAATCCCTTCAGAGACACCGAGTGTCTGTGGATTCACCTCCAGCACTCCCACAGCCTCTGCAGCCACATAGACTCCAGATCAAACCATCGGCAATCTGAGCACCGCATCCAAACCTCTGACGCGACAGTGCCCAAGGCAGTTTGGGAGCCCTTCTTGATCTCAGTGCCCACTTGAATCCCACTTCCAATACCTATCACAGCTGAATGGCCTCAGCTAAGGTGGTCTGCTGGTAGTGGGGGGAAGCAGATACAATAACAGGCTAGTAGATAGACATGAATATGCAGGGGATAAAGAGATGGTGTGGGATGTGCAAACGTCAGAAGTTTAATTTGGTGCAAAGAGACAAACATCCTATTAGAATTAGAATCAAATTTATTGTCATGAACAAGTCATGAAATTTGTTGTTTTGTGGCAGCGTCATAGAGCAAATTATTTTATAAAACCACCATACAAAAATAAATAAAAATAGTGCCGTGTTTTTGGTTCATTGATTATTCAGGAATCTGGTGGCAGCCGGGAAAAAGCCGCTGAGTGCTTGTGTTCAGGCTTTTGCACCTTTTTCCTGATAGTAGCAGAGTGAAGAGGGCATGGCCTGGGTGGTGGGGGTCCTTGAGGATAGAGGCTGCTTTCTTAATATACTGCCTCTTGTAGATGTCCTCGATGGAGATATGACTCGTGTCTGTGATGTCACAGGCTAAGTTATACCAGGCAGTGATGCAACCAGCCAGAATGCTTCCCTTGGTACACCTGTAGAAGTTTCTGAGAGTCTTTGGTGACATGCTGAATCTCCTCAAACATCTCACAAAGTATAGCCGCTGGCGAGCCTTCTTTGTGATTGTGTCGACATGGAGACTCCAGGACAGATCCTCAGAGATGTTGACACCCAGGAATTTGAAATTCTTGACCCTCTTCATGACTGAACCCTTGATGAGGACTGGTTCGTGTTCTCCTGGCTTCCTCCAGAGGTCCACAATCATCTGCTGACACCCATGGTGTCATTGGCAAGTCTGTAGATAGCATTGGAATTGTGCCTGGCCACACAATCATAGGTGTAGAGTGCTGCACTGAATTGTGTTCATTATCTATGTTTGAACCCCACTATACAGCTTGTTCTCCATAATCCTGCTGGGATTAGGTCACATGGCTGCAGGCATATCACACTTACCTTGATTTTGGCCAGAATCAGTGATTTCTGAAGATTCAGTCAATTTTGAAACAGATTGGCTTCATGTTTCAGTTTGTGTGAACTTGCCTGGACTCCTTAACCTGTGGGAACAGTTACAGTTATCAGTATCTGTGAATAGAAGTGAAGCACAAAGAAATGGGAGTAGGAGCAGTCTCTCGGCGTTCCTACAGCAGCTGGAGAAACTCAGCAGATCACGCAGCGCCACAGGAGTCGACGTTTTGGGCCTGAGCCCTTTGTCAGTAGTGTCAAATAAAAATGTGGGGGGGGGAGTGGGTAAGAAGAACGGGAAGGGGGAGGAGCACAGGCTAACAGGTAAGAGGCAATTGGTGGATACAGGTGAGAGGCTATCAGCAGATGTTCTTATTTAGTTTCATTCTGCTCTTCTAGCCCATTCTGACATTCAATCTGATTTTTAAATCTGATGTTAAAATGTAGACATTTTGGCCCATGGGTCCATGCCACCCAATTTACACCCAATTAACCTTCAACTTCCTCCCCCTCCCCCCATATGTTTCGAATGGTGGGAGGAAACTGGACCCCCCCCCCGGGGAAAACCCACGCAGACACGGGGAGAATGTACCAACTCCTTACAGAAAGCGTGGGATTCGAACCCCAGTCCAGTCCCAATTGCTGCAAGAGCAGTGGTTCCCAGTCTCTTTTTTAATTATCTGCAGGTCACCTTAATTGTTCCTTTACTCATCGTGGACCACCTCTAATAAATAGAGAACACAAAACATTACAGCGCAGTACAGACCCTTTTGCCCATGACTGAGCTCAATGTATTCTTTTAGCAAGGAACTTGTGGTGAAGTCACACCTGATCAAAGGGAATGGCGGAACAGGTTAGAGGCCTGAATGAACATAGAAACATGGAACATTACAGCACAATTACAGTCCCTTCAGCCCATGATGTTGTGCCGGCCTATGTAAACCCACTCCACAACCATCTAATCCTTCTCTACCTCACACCCATAACCTCTCTATTTTTCTTACATCCATGGGCCTATCTAATAATCCTTTACATGTCCCTATTGTACCAACCTCCACCATCACCCCTGCCTGGCAAAGCATTTTGGACCTTACAAACCTGTAAAAAAAAAAGTACCTCTAACATTGGCACTAAACTACTCACCTCAAACAAATGTCTTTTGATATATGCTATTGTTTCACGAGGAAAAAAAAGTACTGGTTGTCCACTCTGTATGTGCACCTCATAATCTTACATCCAGTAAAATCCCCATTATCCTGAATTCAAGCAACCTGCAGCCTCAGGGAACAAGCAAAAACATTGCGGAAAATAAATGGGTAAAATATAGAAAAGTTTAAAATTGGTTATCCCTCACAGTCATGTAACATGCAATCTCAAACGACTGGCAAATTCAGTTCTCTGCCATCTACAAATCCCCATGGGTGCCAGATACTGAGGTTTTTACTGTACGTCTATTGAGTCTCCTCTCATCCTTTGTTGCTCCAAAGAGAAAAGCTGAATACTGTCAACCTTGATTCATTAGACATGGTGTCCGATCCAGACAACATCCTGGTAAATCTCTGCACCCTCTCCAAAGCTTATCTATCATTCCTGTAATGAGGAGACCAGAACTGCATACAATACTCCAAAGTGTGGTCTAACCAGAGGTTTACAGAACTGTTGCATTACCTCGCGGCTCACCCATAACCATTGAACATTTTTGACATAAGGAGAGGTCATTGGGTCAATCAGGAAAAAAGATTACCAGACTAATCCTGCCTTCCAGTTACAGTGGGTACTGTAGTTTAATTCCAAGTGTGTAACAGGATTCTCCCTCTCCTGTCTGGAAGAAGCTTTCTTATAGGAGTGAACGAGTAATCTCAGACTCTATTGATTGCAGTTTATATGGATGAAGGGGGGTGTAATGGAGACATAAAATTATGGAAGAAATGGATAAGATAGAAGCAGGGAGGTGGTTTCCACTTGCTAGAACTAGAGGACTTGCCCTTACCATTTCAGGGTGAGTAGATTTAAGACAGAGATGAGGAGGAACTGCTTCTTCCAGTGAAATTCACTACGCAAGGAAGCAATAGAGACAGCCTCATTAAGTGTATGTAAGATACAGACAGACTCTTGAAGAAGAGTGGAATTCAAGGTCATGGGAACAGGTGGGTAAGTGGTGCTGAGTTCACTGCTAGATCAGCCGTGACCTCATTGAACGTGGACAGGCTCGATGGACCCGATGGCTCTCTCCTGTTCCTGATTCTTACGTCCCTCCAGGTATTGAGTTCCAGGCCTCTACGTGTAAAACAATTTTTCCCCTCATTTCCTCTCTCATCTTTTGACTAATTACTTGAAATCCGTGTCCCCTAGTTTTAACAACCCACTCCCCCTACTCATCGTCTCTATTCAGGCCCCTCAATGTGTTATAAACCTCTCTCCCTCTTCACAGGTGAATTTAATTTTTCCTATTCTCTTCCGATTGCTGCCACTCTGGACAAACCAACACTGAAAGCATGACAAGTCTTTGCAAACTGCTCCAAGCAGGCCTTTCTCCTTTCACACTCCACAAAAGCTCTTCTATTCCCTCTACTCTAAGGCTGCCTCCTGCATTCTCTTCAATTTTCTTTCCGATTTGGTGATCCTACACAAAATATACTATGCTGCTATGCACTAACTGATCTCTCCGCACTTCTGTACTGCACCTTACTTGAGGTACTATGTACGAGATTACTAACTGGTCTGTTTGCAGAACAACCTCTACCCTGCCACATGTGGCAACAAACTTGAAATTGATCTCCTCTCTCAGCGTTACTGGGCTACGCATTTGCAACCTACTCACCTACACTAGAAAGTGGATGGAGAGCACACCTGTGACATATTCAACCGGTCAATGGTCATCTTCCACTGATCCATTAAACTGCCTGGAAATTTTTATATCAGCAGTTTCCTCCTTGTTTGGGATAAAGTCTGGTTACAGGAATATTGTGTGCAGTTTTGGTCACCCATATTCAGAAAAAATATCAATAAAATTGAAAGAGTGCAGAGCAAATTTACTCGGATTTTGCTGGGACTTCAGGAACTGAGTTACAGGGAAAGGTTAAACAGGCTTGGACTTTATTCCCCAGAGTATAGAAAAAAAGAGGGTAGATTTGATAGAAAATTATGAAGGTTATAGTCAAAGGAATTGTGAGTAGGCATTTTCCAATGAGGTTAGGGGTCAGGGGTTGAGGGTGAAAGGGAAAAAGTTGAGGGGGAAATTCTTCACACGGAGAGTGGTGGGAGTGTGGACTGAGTTGCCAGCTGAAGTGGTAAATACAGCCTCAATTTTAACATTTAAGAAAATATTGGACAGGTACATGGATGGGAGGGGTATGGAGAACCATGGACTGGGTGCAGGTCAGTGGGACTAGGCAAAATAATAGTTCAGCACAGACTAGAAGGGTAGAAGGGACCGCTTCTGTGCTGTTCTAAAATTCACACAACTACCCCACCGAGGTGCACCGTAGTCTAGAACCATTTGATGAATCTGGGTTACATCATACAGGCAGGGGTGTTACTGAAGATTACTTGCTGATAACAGTGGAGCTTGCTGTGGGTAGAGCCCCTTTCACACTAAATCGGCTGTTCAGTGTCCTGGGATAGGAATGGGGGTTTGGCCTTTCACACTAGACCACTCCTAACCAGGACATTGAATGCTTTCATACTCACAAGGGTTTATCCCTGGTGTTTGGTCTGTTCTACATTTAATCGGAAGTGCCTACAATCTTGCTGCCCATTTCACTTGCTGCCTGATCTCAATCCCGGCGTCTGGAGACACTGGGGATTGTACTAGGGGTCAATCCCCGGCATGAGATGATGTCATCTGATGCCGACATTGAGCAGATTTTGCTTTCACACTTGCCACTTTAAGGGCCGTTTGCCGTTCGATTCCTGGGATCACTGGCAAGTGTGAAAGGGGCTTCATGTGCGGAAAATGGAGGTGAACGGGAACAAGCACAGAAAAGGAGTTGAAGCCAGGATGATTTTAAGGACAGTTTCTTTCTCTTGAACAGATGTCTCATTATGTGATGCCTTGCACTGTTTAACAGCATTTTTATCTTTAACACTATTACCCTGCATGTTTGTTTGTTTGCATCACTTTCCTCTGCGCCTTTAATCTTGCAAGACCTATTGCTCTCTGTATGGGATGACTGTCTGGGCAGCACGCAAGACAAAGGTTTTCACTGTACCTGTGTCAGTAAACAATTGAATGGGGGGGGGGGAGAGGGGGGAAGAAGTCTGAGTTGCCAAGGGGCCCTGCTCCTGTGTTCTGGTGATCTCGATGCTTGAAGGAAGATTTTGGTAGGGAGTGTGCTCTCTCCCTGCTTGTATTGAACGTAGGAGCAGGTCTGATTGACAGGCAGCCGAGACTCAGTTGGAAGTTCAGATGTATTGTCCAGAGTTTGACATTGGGGCCACTGTGCATTTGGGAGCTGGTTTGTTTCTGTTTTGGGATCTGACTGGTTTACATTCTTCTGACAGCGAATGTGTGCAGTAATTAACGGCAAGTGACTCATTATACAGCACCTAATAGCCTGAATACGCTTGAGATTGTCTGATCTCGGAAGCTAAGCAGGCTCAGGACTGCTCAATACTTGGAGGGGAGACCACCTAGGAACACCAGGTGCTGTAGGTTTCTGTGAGGGCCGCTGGATAAAGTGGTGACTCTCTGCTTGTTTTGCGGTCGACAAAGTTAAAGAATTTCATGTATGTTACATTCTAAATGTAATATGTGACAATAATGGAACCTTTACCTTTACTTCCCGCTCTCCAACCCTGGGTCTCCTTGATTTGTGTGTACCTTATGGGCACGACTGTGAGGGGAGGCAAGGGTGGTGGGGGGGGGGGGTGGGGAAGGGGCAGGAAAAGTTTCAGAATAGTCTCCAAGCCTTTCCCTTGGCAGAAAAATCTACCCCAAAAGGCAACAGAATGCCTGTGTGAAAGATTATTCTATTTTGGATGGCCTAATTCTACCCAGGTGTTGACTTAATGGCTTTGAGGGATCCAATTTCACGTGTCGCCACTGGGGCTTGACAAATTGTAGGGAAGACCCTCTCATCTGTCGTCTCTGATGAAACAAGAGGGTGGACAGGTTTGTCTGGTTTGGCAGTTAGAGGGTGATTCATTTGGTCTATTTGTAAATGTTCTTCATCTCTACATGGAGAAATGGGCAAACTCCCTCCTGAGTGATGTAAACTGTTCAAGAGCTGGATTTTAAACAGGCTCATTCATCAATAAAATCTGACTGTCCCCCTGCTTTTAAGGTTCAAGGTTCCTTTATCGGCATGTACAAAATTTGTTTACTTTTGATTGCCCAGTGCCCCTCCCAACAAGAGAAAGGAGCAAAAGGAAGTCTCTTCGGTGACATCTGAAGGGCAGCACGGTTAGCGCAAGGCTATTACAGCGCCAGTGACCAGGGTTCGAATGTGCCACTGTCTGTAGGGAGTTGGTAGGTTCTCCCCGTGACCTGCGTAGATTTCTTCCGGGTGCTCCAGTTCCCCCACCCTCCCAACATGTAGGGAGCTGGTAGGTTAATTGGGTCTAAGTGTGCTTCATGGGCACGATCTCCTGTCTGGTCCAGCGGTGAACCTGAGCTCCAAACATTGAGTCACCCTCCTTGACTGCTGGTTCCCAACCCCTGATGTGATTAGAAAGCTGTCAGCGTGTAAGGTCTTTCTGGAGCCCCGACACCTGGTTCTCACGAGGTAATTTCCATTTGACATTCTCGAGACAGCTTTTGCATTACTTTTCCTCAGTAGGGAAAGAGACGAATAAAGACCCCTATCTCTTTGGCAGGTGGCCTTTTCCTGGCTAAGGGCTTCTTCCTGTGGACAGCACGTTTGGTCCATGAGGCTCTTTGACCTGAAACATTCACTCTGTTTCACTCTCCACAGATGCTGAGTCATTCCAGAATTTTCTATTTTTCTCTCAGATTTCCAGCATATGGTGTTTTATTTTAGTTTGTGAGGAAAATCAACAGCTAGGCAAGTGGACTCTATTTTGTGCAGTGTTCGTGTATCTAGAGGCCTGAGGTTTTGATCCAGTAACCTGAGTTCAAGTCCCACCACAGCAGGTGGGGTAGTAAAATTCAAATAATTAAATAACATCTGGAAATTTAAGGAAAAAATTGTCAGCTCTAGTAACAGCTTATTTAGTTCAGTAAGGTTGTTCAGGAAAAGCATCGAGTTGGAAGGGGGAGGAACACAGGACACCTGCAAGTGGGAAGATAGAAGAGAACGAAGTGATGGGACTGATAGGCGCAGGGGGAGAAAGAGGTGGGAGCTGGGGGTGGAGACAGAGGGATAAGGAAAGAGAGAGGGAGACTCAGGGAAGGGGGTTAATGAAAACTGGAGTGAAACATGTGTACTGATATGTTTTCCTCCATTACATAGCCCCTACCAGTTACTATATATATGAGGCTGGCCCTCCCACTAATGACTCATCTTTTAGGTCTCCTCCCCTTTTCCTTTGGCCATAAAGGTCGCGTGCAGTCCTGTACCTGGATCCGGGCCAGCCAAAGTCTTGTGTGCATTAAAACCTATTGTTCCTGCAGGCTATGACTCTGTGGTTATTGGTAGAACCTATCAACATGAACATCTGAAGATGCTGTGATTGTAGTAAAACCACACAGAAATGTTCAGCTGGTCTTGCAGCGTCCATAGGAGGTAAAGATATTTTACTGATGTTTGGGGCCTGAGCCCTCCTTCAAGGAAAAAAGCAGGAAGGTGTCTGAATAAAGGCTGAGAGAGAAAGGGGGCAGGGGAATGGGAGGGGGAGGAGTCCAGACAAAAGGATATGATGAGAGGAAAGGTGAGAATTGATTTTGGCTCTGTAAAAGGAGACAGAGGGAAAAGGAAAGAGAAAGGAGAGAGCGTGAGCTGGGGAAAAGGCGACAGGGGTAGAAGAAGGGGGAGGGGTTAACGGAAACCAGAGAAGTTGATATTAATGCCACCTGGGTGGAAACTACTCAGATTGAATATAATGTGTTGTTCCTCCAGTTTGCGAGTAGGCTTGGTTTGGCAGTTCATGAAGCCATGTTAAACTCTATATACAACTCGCACCGACTTTTTGGACTTCCTTGCAACAGCACTGCTGCTCAGAATTTGGTCACGTGACACATCTTAATGGGGTGTCGGCCTTAAAGCAATGTTTACCATCTGTTTTATGGATGCTTCATGAATAATTTCACTGGAACAGGGAGGCTTTTTGCCTTGGTGAGCCCCAGGAAGATGTGGGACATAGTCCTGCATGGGACACCAATGCCCATGAAATCCAAGGAGGCAAATTAAATCCAAAGTTAGTTCAGGAGGATGAAGGCCGACGATTCTCTACTATACATCAACAATTCTGCTGTGGAGAAAGTGGAGAACACAAAGTTCCTTGGAATGACGTATCCTGGACTCACACCTGCTCATTATTCAGGAAGGTGCAACATCACCTTCAGTACCTGAGGAGGCTGAGAAGGGCATCTTGGCAACCTTTGAGAGTGCCATGTCTGGCTGCATCATTGTGTGATATGGTAGTGGCAGAGTATCAGACCAGAAATCTATACAGAGGATCATTAAAACAGTCTAGAGATCACTGGGGTCTCTCTAGGTGACATTTATGGGAAGCGTTGACTAAATCGGGCTCAAGGTATTATATCAGAGCTTTTCCACAGTATCTTCAACCCACTAATGATCAAGAAGGTTCAAGGATCAAAATAAGGTTGGGGAATGACTTCTTCAAGCTGTATCCTGTAACTGGGAAAATCACCCCAAATATATTTTAATTATTGAGGTAATAATTATGTACCTGTGTATTGTGTGTTTTTCTCCATGTGCCTTGCTCTGGAGAGGTGCCACTTCATCAGGTTGTATGTATAGTCAGGTGATCATAAACAATAGGAGGTCAAGAGTGATAGTGGAAGAATGTGGCCGATGGTGTGAACCAGGGGCTGGTGCCGGGACACTCACTGTTTCATTTACATTCATGATTGGTTATGCAGGTAGGATTAGTTACTTTATAGGATACACTATTATGGAGGATAGTACTAGGTTACAAGAAGATATTGTTCAGTTGGTAAAAAGCACAAAACAGTAGCATTTAACCCTAATGAATGTAAGGTGATATGCTTTGGGAGGGCAATAAGGGGAGGATACACACAGGGCACTCGGGAGCACTGGGGAACAGAGGAACCTTGGTTACTAGTCCAGAAACCAAGATAAGGTGGTGAAGAAGATGAATGGTTTAGTAGCCTTCATTATTAGGAGTGTAGAATGTACATACAACATAGTACCAGGTCATTTTGGTCCACGAGCCTGTGCCACTCAATCACACCCAAGTGACCTACAATCCGTGGTACAATTTGAACGGTGGGTGGAAATGAGACCACATGCGGACACCGAGAGAACGTACAAACTCCTTACAGACAGTGCAGGATTCGTACCCTCGTCCCAGTCGCTGGCTCTGTAACAGCGTTGCACTAACTGCTACGCTAACTGTGCTGCCCAACATCTTGAAGAGGAGGCAGATAATGGTACAACTTCAGGAAGCATTGGTTAGGCCACAGCCATGCTCAGTTCTGGTCACCACACTGTAGGGAGGAGATGGAAAGCAGTGAAAAGTTTGAAGAGAAGATTCACCAGGATATTGGGACAGAGCATTTTGGTTGTGAGAAGTGAATATACAATCTGGGGTTGTGTTTCTTGGAATTAAGGAGGTTGGGGTGGGGGGGGGGGGGAATCAGATTCAAGCACAAAGACAGGGTAGAACGTCTAAAACGCTTCCCTGAAACAGAGGTGTCAAAACTGGGTTTAGGGTGAGGAGGAGATTTAGAAGGGAAGTGGACAGAATCTAGTGGACCTCACCTGAAGGGTTTGGAGGCAGGTATTCCCTCGAGATGAATGGAATACAAGGAATATTGAGGACATTGAAAGTATGGACTAATTACAGGTAAGTTGGGTGAATATTAGATGGGTGACGGTCATAGGACTCCCTCTGCATTGTGTATCTCCATGACTAGATAACCCCTGAAATCTATGACCTCAGCAAGAGGCAGACCAGGCATCACCTTCCCTGTTCAGCATCTTGCCGGGGTCAACTCCATAAGCACCCTGTTAGAGCCTCATGATTTTAGTGCTGGGATGGAGATCCAATGCAAATGCAGGGGGAGAAGATGGCAAGATTTCACTTTGTTTTCATGCAGTTTTGGAGCTGGCCATAGGCACAATTGCAGATTTGTCATTTTTACTTAGAATATATCAGGCAATTACATAAATACAAGTTAATTAGTTGGATTTTTAAAACTATTGGAACTTTCACTCTGTACCTTGAGAAAACGTCTGAGTAACTGAAGCTAAGAGGCTACTTTTCTTATCTCATGTAGATCTCTGGGCTAACAACCTTCTCTAAAATCTCTTCCCTCCTCACGCTCAGGCCTTCTATGTAATCCTGAATTTTAGATGATGTCTGGACTTGCTTCCCTATCACTCTCCATCGTCTGCCCCCTGTCTCCTCAGCTCTCCTCTGTCGATCCTGACCGAAAGCCGCCTCCCAGACCAAGGGTAATGTCAGCCGGGGCTGGTCAGATGCGGTTGGAAATCGTTATGGCCTGCGAAGGGAGCGATGCTGGAGACAGTCTGGCAACAGAGCCCAGACCTGTGTAGTTACCATGGCAAGTTGCTGAGCTTCTGTAGGGCCTCGTTTGCTTCACAGCAACAGTGAGGCTTCTTCCTTGGCAGAAAATGCCTTCAACCTCACCAGTCGCAAGGTTGGATCCAGTCTCCCATTCTTGGGGGGGGGGTTGGTGGAGGTGGGAGGCCAAAGGGCAGTGTTCAGACAAAATATATCATCCCATGCCAAGAATTTTCAAGGAAGCCAACTGCCTAACTATGGTTATACATCTGGAGACCATGCCAACAACACCTGGAGTACTGGTTTTCTGGCTCAATCTTCTGAGTTCCTATCTTTCAACAAGACAAATTGATTTCAAACCACCCTGGAACCCCTGAAGCTTATCATACATGCGTCAGGGCTGAGCTAGCCTGAGTGATATTTTTAGAATATGCTGCATCCACACTTTTAAGACAGCAATGATCTTCTTCACCTTGTGAAAACAGAACACATACACACCACAGACCAGTTGTACTGGCTCAGCTGAGAATCACCAATTAAAAATTTCCAGATTATCTATTTATTTATTTTCCGTGGGGTTTTTTGCCAGCTGCTTGAATTCTGGATAACTCGGGTTGTACAGTACTTATCTTTCTTACTTTAAGAAGCCACCCATAATTTACCATTTTGACAAAACCTTTGGTCTTCTGCTTTTGTATTTCCTTATATGGTTCATTGAAAAAATCTCCTGTAAGATTTCTTGCTGAGTTTTGCCAAATTAAAAAGTTCATTATAATTTGGCAGCATTTCAGCCAGACTTAACATCACATACAAACAATGCGCACACACCCCACACACCCACACACTCTCACACACCCACACACACACCCAGGCCCACACACACACCCCACACACTCTCACACACCCACACACACATACCCCCCACACAAACACACACACACCCACACACACACCCAGGCCCACACACACACCCCACACACTCTCACACACCCACACACACATACCCCCCACACAAACACACACACACCCACACACACCCACACACACCACACCCACACACACACACACACACCCACACACACCCACACACACCACACCCACACACACACACACCCACACACACTCTCACACACCCACACACACATACCCCCCACACAAACACACACACACACTCACACACCCACACACACACACCCACACACACTCTCACACACCCACACACATACCCCCACACAAACAGACACCCACACATACACCACACCCACTCCCACACACCACACCCACACACACATACCCCCACACACACACCCCCACACAAACATTCACACACACCCACACACACTCTCACACACACTCTCACACACCCACACACACACATACCCACACACATACCCTCACACAAACACACACCACACCCTCACACACCCACTCCTACACACCACACCCACACACACATACCCCCCACACAAACACACACACACCCACACACACTCTCACACACCCACACCACACCCACACACACACACACTCACACACCCACACACACATACCCCCCACACAAACACACACACACACCCACACACACTCTCATACACCCACACACACATACCCCCCACACAAACACACACACACCCACACACACATACCCCCCACACAAACACACACACACACCCACACACACTCTCACACACCCACACACACATACCACCCACACACACATACCCCCCACACAAACACATACACACACCCACACACATTCTCACACCCACACACACATACCCCCCACACAAACATACCCACACACCACACCCACACACACACACACACCCCACACCTACACCCACACACACACACACACTCTCTTTCTCTCTCTCTGTCTATATATATATGTAAATATTGATACAAAAAATGAACTAAATATATATGAATAATTCAAAATAATTTACTCCTTTCATTTATTGAGACCCAAGGTTCATCAATCTCACAGCCTGCGGGAAGAAGCTATTTCCCAGCCCATCAGTTCTGATCTTGATGCTCCTCTACCTCCTTTCTGATGGTAGTGGGTCAAAGATCCTGTGTTCATTGCTGATGGTGAATTCATTATTTTTCCTGAATGTGGGAATCACCTCTCCTGTCATTTTGCCTCCTGGCAATGGCATGTGGCTGAGCTAATGTGAGAACCCTTAAATAGTCTTGGTGAGATACTATGCAAGTGAAAATATGAAAGTGGTGGCCTGCAGTTTCCAAGTTGACATCACTCTGCCTTTTAGTAGGTTTAATGTTATTTCTGAAGTCATGGAAAACACATGTCAGTTCTTAATCTTGATCCGCTGAGCTTGTGTTGGTTTATACAATGGAGGATAAGGGACTGGGTAATCTCAAACCCTAGTTCATGGCTGGGTTTCCTGCACTTGAGTAAGGTCCGGTTGCCAAGATGACCAGAGGTGCAGGTGGAGTCTAGTAAATTCATTAACATATGTATATAGTGGGCGTCAACATTGCATATTAAGTTTCTTGCCTTTGAGATGTGTTTCAGTAATTCACAGCACCTTAGGTCTAATTGATTAATCAGAATCAGACATCAGAAGTAACGAATGTTGCAAAAAATGTACAAAGGAACACACAAGGAGGAGAAAGAGGAGTATATCATTTTTAAATGTAGACATACAGCACAATAACAGGCCTTTCTGGCCCACGAACCCGTACTGCCCAAATACACACGTGTCCTATTAACCCAATATATCTTTGAAACATTGGAAAAAACCGGAGCACCTGGAAGAAACCCACGGGGAAAACGAATAAACTCCTTAGAGACCAAGGCTACTGGTACTGTAATCGGTACAAATCTATACTAATGGTGCCACCCTAGATCTTAGCTGATTTGAAGGAGAGCTTAAATCTCTGAGGTATTGGCCTTAGGATGAGGCATTAAGTTGAGCCCATATCCTCCACCTCCGGTGGATAGAGCCATTCAACACAATACAGGCCATTTGGCCCAACTCATCCATGCTACCAAGAAATGGAAGTAGCAAGAGGCTATTGAGCCCCTTCATCTGCTTTGCCATTCAGTGACCAATCCATCACCTCAGCGTGACTCTCCTTTGTCCTCTTTAACGTCTTAACATATAGTTTCTCATTGAAGAAATGGTGTAGAAGGCTTTAAAATGTGAATAGTTTGGACTGTTCTCAGGAGAATGGATAAGGGTAAAGGAGGTGTTTGAGCTTGTAGTGGAATTCAGTGCTGGAAGTCACCGATTTGAAACCTTCACTCATAAATGCAAGAGGGAGTTCTGGAGAAAACTGATTTGATGAGACTGTGGAAAAGTTGTTCAGGGAATAATGTGGATCTGTTTAAGGAGATTGGGATGGCTGTGTGGTGAGGAGGCTGAGGAAACGAGAATATACAGATTAAGGAATTTATAAAGGAAGCATGTCATAATCACAGGCCAGGTAGACAGAATGGCCTCCTTCTGTGCCAAGGACAGAGTGTAACTCTCTCTGCAGGCACCATGAAATAGAAAGTGGCCTAAACATGCGGTGACATGCAATAACTTACCTGATTGATTCCAGGGAAGAAGTGCAATTTAGCCAGCATTAGTCGCTGGGCTGAACGGCCCGTTTCCATGCTGTATCACTGTGTGACCCTCGTCAAAGGAACTCACCTGACCTCGCAGTGTCCACAGGAAGTTAAGATATATTACTGACACTTCAGGCCTGAGCCCTTCCTCAAAGAATGAGTAATAAAAGAGGTGTCTGGATTAAAGGCTGGGGAAAGTAAAGGGGTGGAATGGGGTGGGGGGGGGCAAAGAGTACAGACCAACAGGCAAAAGGTGAATGTGATAAGAGGCAACGCGAGAATTGACTTTGGCTCTGAAAAGGGAAAAGAGAGAGAGAGAGATGTCGATGCAATCACGAAGAGGGCTTGCCGGTGGTTATACTATGAGCAGAAGCCTAAATACGCCTGGGATTGTCTGGTCTTGGAAGCTAAGCAGGCTCAGGCCTGGTCAGTACTTGGAGGGAGACCGGCTAGAAACACCAGGTGCTGTAAGTTTCTGTGAGGGGCGCTGGACAAAGTGGCGACTCTGTCTGCCTTACTGTAGAGAAACATTAAATTTCTGCATTTTACATTCTAAATGTAGTATTACGTGGCAATAATGGAACCTTTACCTTACTTTGCGAGGTGTTTGAGGAGATTCAATATGTGACCGATGACTCTCGAAAACTTCTCCCTTTCCCTTTGAAATATTTTTATTGATCTTAACATATTAATCTCACATACAAAGTCTACTAATATAGCAAAAAAGCATGTTATATAATATATATATCACAAATTAATATAAATGTAATTCAAATCTATCCATATTTGTTGATTTAACATTATTTCATAAAAATAATTCTGGATAGAAACCATTTGAGTTACATTATACCAAGCCTTGGTCATAACATCTGTTTAATGTGATAATATGATCAAACCCGCATATAATTGGTTAATTTAAAAAAAGGGATAAAAATTTTAAAAATCCAAATCTAATCGAAAACTTCTACAGGTGTACCGTGGAGAGCATTCTGGCTGGTTGCATCACTGTTTGGTTTGGAGGTGCCAACGCTCAGGACAGGAAAAAACTCTAGAGGGTTGTTAACTCGGCCTGTGACCTCATGGGCACCAGACTTCACTCCATCGAGGACATCTACACGAGGCGGTGTCTTAAAAAAGCAGCCTCTACCCTCAAAGACCCCCTCCACCCAGGCCATCCCCTCTTCACTCTGCTACCATTGGGGAAAAGGTACAGGAGCCTAAAGACGAGCACGCAACGGCACAAGGACAGCTTCTTCCCCGCTGCCATCAGATTCCTGAATAATCAATGAACCAAAGACACTTCCTTACTTTGAATTTTCATTCACTATTTTCATTTATTCTCATAAGGTGGTTTATATAAATGTTTGCTCTGTGATGCTGTTGCAAAACAATGAATTTTGTGACTCGTTCATGACAATAAATTCTGATTCTGATCCTCAGGATTAAAATTTCCTGAAATCAAAGTTTTACGAACCTTTAGAATTTCCCTATTCCAGAGAACAGTGGAAGCCATGTCATGAGGTCCATTCAAGGTGGAGATAAGTTCCTAGACAAGGGGCTGAGGATGAGATTAGGTCAGGCATGGTCTTATTAGTGAGTGGACCAGGCTGAAAGTCCCTTACTGTCTGCTCCTCTATTTACTCCTTACATTCTTATATCTCTGTATATTTACTTGGTGCTTGGCAGCGACTTGCTTTTGAGTGGTGATGAATTTCTAATGGAATTGTCACCCTGAATTTTGGCTGAATGCTCAGAAGGAAATTGGGTGTAACCAAGGGAGGTTGGGGCCTGTCTTGACAACACGAGTGTGTGTGGTCTCAGCTCAGAGAAGAAGGAGAGAGCATGTCGAGGCAAGTTCAATTGGGTTGCACAATGAAGCACGTGGCTGTAACTCAGCATTGTTCTTCTGCTGGGTGGAGATGGTTTGACACAGAAATCACAGCTGCTCACAATGGACTGATTTCTTCATCAAAGTGAGAGAACTGGGGCGGGTGTGCCAGAGAGGGAACACCCTAAAAGCTCTGCTTTCATAATTTAGGAACAGAAAATTTTCTTCTAAAGTTACAGAAGGCTTGGCTGACTGGGTCGTCTAGTGTTTCAACATGTGGAGTTGTAAGCATTTATAAACTCATTATCATGTTGACAAAGCATGTTAGTTGTCCGGGCTGGGCGTTATCATGGTCTGTTCGAGAAACTGATAGGGTGAAGTTTTACTCTAACTGCTGGGTCCTAAAAGCAAGGCTGCCATTCCAGTGCAGGGGTGCATTGTTGATAGTGCTGTCTAAGGCAACCTTTTTTTTGACTACGACCCCATTAGGATTCTGCCCAAAGTTTCCGGGCCCCCTTCCCTGCGAAGTCGGCAAATTTAGTTGATTTCTACCATACTTCTCTCCTACCAACGACATAAAAATATATATTTAAAAATTATGATTTCGATACATGGCCTCCCCTTAAATGTGCTGTAGCACCCCCCCCCCCCCCCCCGGGGGGACATATAGCCCACGATGAGAATGGAAGGGCTAAGGTATTTACACAAACTCCATTCCTCCTCTCTGATGTATGTGAAACACTTTGTCACTACTTTAAAGAAAGGGTAGATATCTCCACTGACCTAACCAGAACTTATCCCTCAACCAACGTGACTGAACACCATCATTATCACACTGATGGTTCTGGAATTTTCTGCATGCAATTGGGTACATCATGGCCATGATGTCCACGAGCCATTTAACGTGAAGGCTAAATCTTGGAAATGCCTAATTCTGCAAAGAAAGAAAGATTTAAGACTGTCAGTTGAAGGGGTTTCATCTGATTGGCAGTAAAATGGTGTGAGATTTTCTGAGGCCATGAGAAGTGTCGGTTCCAGTTTCACAGTTCGTTGCCAAGCTGAATGAGGCAGCCTGGTTATGAAGGCAATAAATGGGGAGTGAGGTGGGGTGGGGGGGGGGGCTTGGAAGTATCTGAGATAGTCTTCACAGAAGGTCATGGTCAAGTTTAGCTTCCAAGTTTGTGGACCAGCCCAGTAAATGAATCTTTACTGCATCTCTCCTATGGCAAGTCATTTTAATTTTTAAATCTTTTGCACTTGGAAAGTACAATGATGTAAATAGTTCCCAAAATCTGAATTGTATTTGCATATAGTGTCAAAGAGTCTGAGGTTTGAATGCTCAGTAAAATTTATTAGAATGTGACAGAAACAATCAGATAAAATGTGGAGAGTAGAATGAATGCATGTCCTCTAGTTCAAGCTACCGAGAATCAAGGTTGTTTGGCGAGCAGTCCAGTATTTACTTGGAGGCAGGATGGAACATTGAACCTAACTTCCAACTTTTCTGTTGCAGCCACGTAGACAGGATAACAACATGGCATGATCCTCGGAAGACCATGAGTCAGATGAACCTGAACACGGCTGGTACGTCAAACCAGATGCAACAGAGATCCATGGCAGTGCCTCATCCCAACCCTGGTGAGTTCCTATTGCAGTAGCTCCATGCAGAATTTGTGTCAAAGCCAGCTCTCAGATGTCACTGTGAAAATGCAACTTGCGATTCAGATTTATTGTCATAGAACATAGATGACATCACATACAACCCTGAGATCCTTTTTCCTGTGGGCAAGGCAGAATTATCACTTATTGGTAATGCAAAAAACAAAACTGTACCCAACGTACACATGTAAACAAATAGAGAAATGTAAACAGATAAAGAAATGTTAACAAACTGATAGTGCAATACTGAGAGATTTAAAAAATCAATAAAGTGCAAAAAATAAGAGTCCTTAAATGAGTCCTTGATTGAGTTTGTTGTTGAGTCTGATGATGGAGGGGGAGCAGCAATACTGAGAGATTTAAAAAATCAATAAAGTGCAAAAAATAAGAGTCCTTAAATGAGTCCTTGATTGAGTTTGTTGTTGAGTCTGATGATGGAGGGGGAGCAGCTGTTCCTGAACCAGGTGGTGTTCTCTACCTACTTACGGACGGACCTAGCTTCTCCCCACTCCTTGAATCTGCAATGTATCAAACCATCGATTTTAGCTGTAATCAATGAGCTTCAAGCTGAATCTTTTACTCCACATATTATCCCTTTGGACTTGTATTTTGACCATCTTGATCAAGCAAAAAAATAAGGTGTGATTAATAAGTTTATGGATAACACAAAAAAATAGTGGTGCTGTGGCTAGCAAGAAAGGCACAGCAGGATATGGATTGGTTGGAAAGTTGAGTGGAAGCCTGGCAGATGGAATTCAGTCCTGATAAGTGCAAGCTGATGCATTTTGGGAAATCAAATGGTGGTGAGAGAAATCCAGTAGAATCAGAGGAACTTCAGAGTTCGAGTTCTTACAGTTCTCACAGTTTGGCGGGCAGCAACCTCCTTTGAAGAAGACCGCAGAGCCCACCTCACTGACAAAAGACAAAGGAGGAAAAACCCAACACCCAACCCCAACCAACCAATTTTCCCCTGCAACCGCTGCAACCGTGTCTGCCTGTCCCGCGTCGGACTTGTCAGTCACCAACGAGCCTGCAGCAGACGTGGACATACCCCTCCATAAATCTTCGTCCGCGAAGCCAAACCAAAGAAAAAAAGAAAAAGCTGGTAAAGAAGGAAGATGGCTTGTCTTCATAGATTGGGGCAAAGTATATAAATGTTGAGTTGTTACAAAACACTGGTGAGATTGCACCTGGAGTATTATTTGCAGTTCCAGATTCACCAGATGAAGGATGCAATTGGCTCAAATAGGAGACTTTAGTTATGGGAGAGATTGGATCAGCTGAGTTTGTTTTCCCTGTAGTGTAGGTAGCTGAGGGATAACCAGATGGGAGCATATTCAGATAGTGAAGGTCAACAGATAGAGGTAGGATTCGGTCTAAAGATAAGATAGATGGCCGTGGATATCTCGCCAATGGTCAGGATATCAAAAGCAAGAAGTAATGGATTTAAGGTGTAAAGATGCAATTTTAAAGGTGATCTTTAAAGTTTTTACATTTAAGGGTGGAGCTCTGGAACTTACTGTCAGAGTAGTGGTGGTAAGATAAAATTATAATGTTTAAGAGATGGAGGCTGGTCCAGAACTGGAATGCTAGACCTCTAAAAACCATATCTGTCTCAAGAAGGTCCAGTTGAAATGAGGAAATCCTTGAAGGGCTTAGCAGCAAAGTTAGTTGGTTAGTGCAACACCAGTGATTCGGTTCAAATCCAGCACTGTCTGTAAGGAGTTGGCATGTTCTCCCCATGTCTACATAGGTTTCCTCAGGGTGCTCCAGTTTCCTTCAAAACATATGGGAGTTATAGGTTAATTGAGTGTAATTTGGTGGCATGGGCTAGAAAGGCCTGTTATCATGCTGTATCTCTGCATTTTAAATTATTTAAAATAAAAAATCTACAAATTAAAAATTTTAAATGAGGATTTGGTGCCTCCCGACCAAGCAGTGGAGCTCTGGGGACACACCTCAGAGAAACAGACTGGTGTGAGATGCGGGGGAAACTTATTCACTCAGGGAATTCTGAATTCTCCACCACAGAGATGCATGAAGACTGAGCTATGTTTATTCAAAAGAGAGTTTGATTCTTAGCTATTTTACCAGCATTTTTGTTGCATTGGAGTGATAAGTGGTGCTTGCCTCACCAAGAAGATTCCTCTCACCTGCAGGCAGGCCCTTCATTGGAACTTATTTGTCATATGGTCTCCTGATCTGTAATGATTCAGGAAGGTGACAGAAAACCATCAGCTTAAGGCAACTTAGAAATGGGTAATGCTTGCTGGCCTTGTGACAAAATGCAGATCCCATGAATGAACACATAAATGACCGAATAAATGAAGGCAAAACCTGGCAAAGTTTAGCTCACTGGAACTTCGTTTGCTCTTTTATGTTTGTTCCAAAATATTTCTCCAAATGAGTTGTCAAATGCTTGATAACGAAGAGTGTCGTGAGCTCTCTTTACCATTCCAACTTCGTACCAGATAACAAAGGCATGGGTGGTTCTTCAGTACTTGGGATTTCTTGACGTGTTACTTAAGAGCAGTGGAACATGAGATACTTGCTGTGTGCCAGTACGGATCTATTGAGAAGTCTATTGCCGGGGTTAGCAGTTAATAACAAAACCACTGCTACTGGCACATGTCCAGGTCTGACCTGGAGTTTCTGGGAAAGGAATGCTAATCTTCTGAATCTTTGAACAACCTGGGAGAGAAATTTTTGGATTTCAGTTTATTCAAATACTAATTTTTAAAATATTATTGGCAATGGGAGAAATAAATCTGTCCATTAAGTAAGGTGTGATGGACAACCCCTCTTGGAGTTATGGTCGTGAGTCAGTGGGCACTGGTGACGAAACCCCAGCAGTTCATCCTATCAAAGATGGCACTCAAGCCAACAAGCAAAGCCATTGTTCAGTTGAATCTGTGGCAAAATGTTAGAGTGGAAACAGGATCTTCAGCCCAACTTACCCACACCGAACAAAATGTTTCACCCACTGCCTGTGTTTGGCCCCCATCCCTCTAAAGCAGTGGTTCTCAACCTTTTTCTTTCCACTCACATACCACTTTAAGTTATCCCTATGCCATCGGTGCTCTGTGATTAGTGAGGGATTGCTTAAGGTGGGATGTGGGTGGAAAGAAAAAGTTTGAAAACCACTGTTTTAATCGTCTCATTATGTGCATTTCCAAAGGAAATGGGCCAATGACAATTTTTCTCAAGCAAAATACTTCAGTAACAATTGGGTCTAGAGCAATGATTCCTTAATCAATCCCTTAAGCACTCCCTTACTAATTACAGAGCCCCAATGGCATAGGAATTACTTAAAGTGGTCTGCGAATGGAAAGAAAAAAGTTGAGAACCTCTGCTCTAAACCCATCCTATCTATGTATCTGTCTAATTTTTTTCTGAAACATTGCAGCTGAACCTCCCTCAACAACATCCTCTGGTAGCCTGTTCCATATATTCACCACCCTCTGTATATCAGAAGATCAGAAGTGGGAAAGTTTATTGATAATGGCACATTGTTTAATTCCAATCTAGCTCAGCAGTCCTAAAAGAGAGTTTAACCATCTATCCTTGATGCAGTTATTCAGCATGGAACAGGCCCATCGGCCCAACTCATTCATACTGACCAATGGCATTCTGGGCCAGTCGCATTTGCCTATGCCTGATCCAGTGCAGAGTGCTCCGCCATCAACATCCTGTGGTGTCCATTCTCTATAAACCCATCTGAACCAGACACATTACTTCCACATAAACAGCACGGCTATCAGAGGAGTTCAGAGATGGGATATCCTCACATTAATGGCTCATGTCAAAACATCATCTACAAGCAACAGTCAAGGTGGAATACTCTCCACATGCTTAAACAGATGCAACTTCAACAATTCTCATAAAATTCAAAACCATCCAGCATAAGGCAACCTGATTAATTGGCAACCCATCCACCACCAAACCATTCATTCTCTCCTTCACTGGTGGGCAATGGCTACTATGCCTACCATCTGCAACATCCATTATTTACTAAACCCACAATCTCTTTGTTGATCAAAATGTATGGTAGCAGTATATGGCCACAACTGTATAGCATCAATATCAACCTCCAATTTCTGTTAACCCCCTCCCCCAGTCTCTCTCTTATCCTATCCCTCTCTCTTCCTTCCTCCAGCTCTTTCCCTTCCTTCTTCTACCCAAGAGCTACCTTTCTTAGCCCTCTCCCCCTTACCATTTCTCAGCTTCTTTCTCTCCTACCCTCCCACCTTATACACCTATTACTCCAGACAACAAATTGGGGATTATGATAGACAACTTCAAGCTGAACACAAAGGTAATTTCAGATTTTCTGCATTAAGTAGGAAGTTGGCGAAACATTAAGTGTACACTTGCCACAAATGTAACAGAATGTATTGCAGCTGTTGTGACATAGACGATACATTTCTGCTGTATTGAATTTTCCTGAAGACAATAAGTGCTATTGTTAAGTACTGTCACTATGGTATCGCCTGAATAACATGTGCATCAACGTGCATTCAAACAATATCAATGTAATGCACAGCATCTGTATATGTGAGCTGTTTTTTCACCTGTCTACATCTATCCTGACTAAGCATGCCTTGGCCTAAGACAACATTTGCATAGCACCTATGCTGACTATATCCCTAATCATGCTTGGACTGACCAAAACAGCTCTCTTTATGGCCCATATACTCATAGACAAAATATGACAGTAAATTACAAAATAGGTTATATCCAAAAATATGGTACATGGTAGGAAATACTTAAGGTATTCAATACACCTAAAAATGTTTAGGAAGCAAGATATTCGTTGTCCAGTGTTACTGTTACCTCTTTTTTGTTTGCCTGTGCTCTTCCCCTTCCTCCCTCCTCTCCTCCTCCCACTTTATTCAGTTGCCTGCCTGTTTTTGCTTACAGTATACCCGACAAAGGGCCCAGGCTTGAAACGCTTCCCGTTGATGTTGCGGGTCCTGCTGAGTTTCTTCAGCATATTGGAGCATTGCAACAGGATTCCTGTGTTTTGTCAAGGATGCAGAACTCCTCGTTGTTATTGGGTGTAAACAATACTATGGAGGC
Source organism: Narcine bancroftii (assembly GCF_036971445.1). Classification (NCBI taxonomy): domain Eukaryota; kingdom Metazoa; phylum Chordata; class Chondrichthyes; order Torpediniformes; family Narcinidae; genus Narcine; species Narcine bancroftii. The sequence goes on along the minus strand of NC_091477.1, from coordinate 116,246,581 downwards.
GACATCACCAGCCTCGAGACTGTGGGCCATCATCAACCAGTCAAGGATCATTTCAGGACAGACAGCAAGTGCTAGCCTTGCCAGTAAGGGCCACTTTCCAAAAAACAAACAAAAAGAAGGAAGCTCTGAGCATTTGTGCCTTAACGTCTGCAGTCACCATGCACCAACATTGTATTTATTCTGATGCCAGTTAGCTTAATGAGTTCACACACTTGCATTGTACAAACGCCTGTTTCTTCACTCTCCTTATACACAAGACCATCACTCATGGACTGGCAATCAGAGAATATTCCCGAGAAATTCACTATGGAATGCTGGTCCCAGTGACGGATGCTTGATTTATAAACTCAACAGGGCACTACAATATCTCTCTGTTCTGGCTGATACGTAGCTCCAGTCCAGGGCCAATGCGATGATTCTAAACTTCCTCACCACCATCTTGTCAAAGGCAGTGAAGGATGAGCAAAGTGTTCCCACATTCTTGACAAACTAATAAAAGGAATAATTTGTAGATTTAGGGTGGCAGCATATGGGGTAGAAGGCATAGGTTAAGGTGAGAGGGTACAGGTTGAAAAGGGACCTATTCTTCATGTAGAGGGTTGTGGGTATAAGGAACAAGCTGCCAGAGGAAATGGTTGAAGTGGGAATTACGGTAACGTTGAAGGGACATTGAGAACAGGGACACAGAGAGGGAAGGTTTAGAGCAATAGTTTCAAACTTTTTCTTTCCCCTCACATACCACCTTCAGTAATCCCTATGCCATAGGTGCTGTGTGATTAGTAAGGGATTACTGAAGGTGGTATGCAAATGGGGAAAAAAGGCTGAGAACCACTGATCTAGACCCAATTATTATTGACATATTTTGCTTGAGAAAAATTGTCATTAGCACATTTCCTTTGGAGCTATGAAACCGTGCACATAACAAGTCAATGAGGTATGATTAAAGCAGTGCTTTTTATACATATTCTTTCCTCTTACTTACCACCTTAAGCAATCCCTTACTAATCACAGAGCACTTGTGGCATAGGGATTACTTAAGGTGGTATGTGAGTGGAAAGAAAATGTTTGAAAATCACTGGCTTAGAGGAATATGGGCCGAGTGCCTGCAAATATGATTTGCTTGGTCGATGTGGACAAGTTGACCTAAAGGGTTTGTTTCCATGCTGCAGAACTCTTTGATGGTAAATGGCCGGTTCATCTTGGCAATCCCTAGGGGGTCAAGAACACTGTCATACACCCCAGTTCTGAGGTGGTCAATAAGGCCTATGTCAGATCTTCAAACACTACCAGAGGTGGGTAGATGATATTTAGTGAGAGAGCGAGCCAATGGGTAGGTTGGGATGTTGCATGATCCTACACATGGCCTCGGATTCTTCTCTTTTAGAAAATCACAGTGGTCTCTGATCCTCTCCATTTAATGAAGATACCAAGTCAATGATTCCCATAAGTTTTGAGGATTTGACATTTAGTCAAGATCTTCGAGCGTGCCCTTGAATGGTTTATTTTTTTCTGTCACTATAATAATCCACTGTCTCTTTTCTTGAAGAAAGCTGGGATTATGTACATGTCCAACATCCTCAGACTTGTCTTTCTCTTCCCAGACGAGGGGGATAATTCCAGGAATTTGTGCATGAAAAGTTTCTCTGTCGTATTTTAGAACCTCAGCAGGGATTCTAGAGGCAGTTTTGCTTCTCAACTGTTTTACTACCTTCTGTAATGATGCCTGGGTTGTATTGAATATTGTGTGGATGGGTCAAAGACAGAGTTTGACTGCCTTCTCATTTGAGACTCAGGACCCTTTCAGGGTAAACCTCATAATCCAATCTGGGACTTCAGTGTCATATTGAAAGTGTGTGGGAGGTACTATTGGAGGTGATGGCATTCTCAGGAGTTATTCAATTGAAGTATATTCTGCCAGTGGCAGATTAACCATTGAGCTGAGTAGACTGAAGCCTAGGAGCCCGTCACAACCACTGGTACACCAATGTAACCACTTGTCAATATGGGTTCGCATTAGACCTGGGTCCACCTGTCAATCAAGGCTCCAAAATGCCAAACCAGACTCAGGAAACTTGGGGCGCTTAGTCTTTTGACCAAGCATCACAGAATATCAAACAGCGCAGTGGCCAGTTTTATGGCTGCCAGAAATGCCCAGTAACCCCCATGGTGAGAGTGCACTGTATCTCCGCTGAAGGAGCTGAGGGCACAGTTGCGACTTGGAAGTGACTTAAGGCGCGTGGACCAACACCCCGACTGCGCAGGTGAAGCTGGTGACTGTGGGTCAGAGTCAGCACCGTGCTGTTGCTAGGGTGATGCGTATGGTAGTTTCTGGGAGCTGGCGGTGGCAACACAAAGACTTGCAGCGTGCGTGAGGAGGAAGCTCCAAAGTACCAGTGTCCAGCCTTTCACCCATGGCAGGACAGGGTCGATGGGGGGGGGTGGGCCTTACTAAAGCTCAGCCTAGGGCCCGGGTCGTAGTTAATCCGCTAATGTCATCTGCACTTTCAAGAAGATAAAAGGTCCAAGTGCACAACAGGCACTAGGATTTTTACAAGATCATAGACAATAATTGGTCACGTGGCCCTCTGGGATGTCATGGAAGAAATGTGAATCACACAAGTATTCTCTTCCTTTACACTCATGTTGGTGTTTGTGGGAACTTGCTATGTGCAAACCAGTTGCTCCATTTTCTACATTACAAGTTCAAGTTTATTATCATCCGATTGCACAAGTACAACCGGACAAAACATCATTCTCCATTCCTTGGTCCAGACATGCAGACATAACACACATACAGACAAAGATACATCACAGAACACCAAACAGCACAGTGGCCATTTCTTATAACAAATGAATAAATAATATTAAATAAATTCAGCCGTCTCCCTGCATGTGAGAAGAAGCTTTTTTCTCAGCCTAAATGTGCTAGCTCTGATACTCCTGTATCTCTTTCCTGATGACTGTAGCCAAAGGATTCCGTGTGTAGTCTGATAAGGGGTCCTCACCGATTTTGCTTACCCTCTTCTGACAACTATCCCAGTAGAACACGTCGGTGGAGGGGTTTTACATTTTGTGCTTTTGGACCTGAGACCACGATATGAACGTGAGGCTTTCTTTATGGGAAATTGTCTCTGTCCGATCTGCCAGCCAGTGTTCTCGTAAGTGCTATGATTGTCTGCCAAGAGAGCTGGAAACCAGAGTAAATATTAACAAAGGTTTGCAACTTGAGCACTGCTCTCTCCCCAGGGGCTCAATCCCTTGCTCTGCCAATCTCTCGGTCTGCCTGTCCTGCAAGTGTTCAAAGTTGCCTCTTGCAGAAAGTCCTCCAGCGATAAATTGGTTCCAAATGTAGGTTCAATTCCGGGCCTGCTGTGATGAAATCGAAAACGCGCTGCTAGTCTCCTTGTTTTTCAGACACAGTACTTTACCCCACCACCCCCCCACCACCTCCCCTCACGCCAAAGCAAATGAATGTTCCACACAGATGTTCAGAAGAAAATTTTTAAAAGCCTTCTAAAGTTTTATTTTTATTACAAGGAGTCCTTGTGACCTGGCGTAGACTGCTCGCATGGAATGTAGGATCAGGACCAGACCTTAAAATTCCCTGAATCGACTCACTCTTTAGTGATACCATACCTTCTCAGCATTTATCTCCAAATATTCACTATTGCCCCTTTTCCCATCACAAAAACATCTCAGCTTCATGCGGGGCTTCTGTGAGCTCCTGATTCGTGTCCTTGAGGCTCGTAAAATCATTCCAATCTCTCTTTCTCTGTAAGTGGTGGTTCTCAGGAGTCAGTGGGCATGATTCATCTCCTCCGGGATGCTTTGAGCACCTCTTTAAATCTTTCCATTTTTTCTCCTGCATCCTTCTCATAGAAAGGCCAGACTAATCCAACCCGGGCTAATAGCATAGACCTTAATTGCTATACCAGATTTTTTAGTAAATTCTAATATTGGATAAACTCAGCAGGTTGAACAGTGCCAACGATAAACATACAGAGCCTACGTTTCAGGCTTGAGGCCGTCATCAAGGTATACCTTGATACATTAATGAAGGGCTCAAGCCTGAAACTTAATCTTTATCTTTGCTATATAAAGGACACTCTTCAACTTGCTGAGTTTCTCCAGCTTTGTATTTTTACTTCAACCAAGGTGTCTGCAGACTACCTTGTTTTACTTTTTGCCATATTTTGTTTAAACCAGTCTTTAAATTAGGTTAACCTTGCAAAAATAAAATTGGCAGTTTTAAAAATTTTTACATTTAATTTGGAGATCTAGAGCATTCTGGCACACGAGCCCTCACCTCCTAAATATACCCATGTGACCAATCAACCTTCAATTCCTGCACATTTTGGAAGGTGGGAGGAAACCGGAGTATGCGGAGGAAACCCACAGTCACGGAGAGAACAGACAAATTCCTTACAGTCTTCACCAGATTCGAATGACCGCTACACTCACTGTGCTGTCCACTTTATTTTATATTATGAAGTTCACACCATTTTGGAAGTTTTTATGGCTGCGTTTAGTGACAAAGTTCTTCCTGGAGTGAAGGCAATTGTGTTCTTTCAACTCTTATCATTGATTCTATGTGTATCCAATTCACTCCAACCATAGCAGTCTTCTGAGGAGAAGATCATGTTTCTACTGAGTTGCTCAGTTCTCTGCTCATTCAAAGTAGAATCTAATGTCAGGGTGAATTGACTTTGGTGAATGGTAGGCAGACAAATACTGAAATGCTGTGTTCATAAGGCACCATATTTCTAAATAAGGATAAAAATCCTGTTTGCATTTCCATCCTTCCCCAGTGATCCAATAGTATTAGTGATGGTAGGACCCATACACATTCCCCAGGCTCAATGCTTGCTAATTAGTTACAGGGTGTGACAAAAGGGTGCGATAAAAAAATTTAATCTGACCATCAGTGGACCTCTGTACAAGGCGAGGGGAGGAAAGTTTAGGGGAGACTTCAGGGATAAGAGGAGTGGATGCCTGGAATGCATGGCCAGAGGTGGTGGAGGCCAGTATGTTTAAAAAATCTCTTAGACAGGCACGTGGATGCAAGATAAATAAAATGGTTATGTGTTTGAAGTGGTAAATGTTCATTTGTTGATAGGTACAACAGGGCTGAAGGCCCTGTACTGTGGTGTAACGTTCGTAAGTTCTATGACTGTTCCAAACCAACATTGTTTGATAGAGTATGTAAAGAAAACCAGGTTCCTATAATTGTGATCCAGAATATGAGTGTGTGTGTTTATAATATATATATATATAGCTCACAGATAGTCCTCGACTTCCAACCTACACAAGTTACATTCACCCACATTTGCGACTGAATTAAAAAAAAATCTTTATTAAAACTATTGTACGAGTATATATTTTGTATTAAAAGTCGTGGCTCCCAGTGGCAGCCCGAGGTCCCCGCTCCTGGCAGCAACCCAAGGCTCGAGTCCAGACACACACTCCACCATCCCCCCATAATGTTTGAGACAAAGACACTTATTTTTATTAACTTGCCTCTGTGCTCTACAGGTTTACATTTGTGAGCAAACAATTCACATGCAATTCAAGTGCACATTCCAGATTTTCTTCAAGGTTATTTGTTTGGATGACCATGTCGGGATTATAGCACATTTTACACAAAGTCCCTTCATTTCAAGGCACCATAATGTTAGGGACATTTGACTTCACAGGTTTTTGTGAGTATTCAGGTATGCTTAATTGCTTCATTGGTGCAGGTATAAAAGAGCCAGGCTTGCTCCGAAGGTTTTGATCACCTTTGGAGCCTGTAGTTGCCATTTTTTGATACGAGGACCAGAGTTGTGCCCAATGAAAGTCAGAACCCAATATGAGGCTGAAAAGCAAGAAACCTTAGGATTACCACAATCAATAGCTTGGGATATCATTCAGAAGAAAGAGCGTACTGGTGAGCTCAGTAATAGCAAAGGGACTGGTCTTCCGAGGAATATCTCCCACAGCTGATGACTGAAGAATTCTCATCATAATGAAGAAAAATCCTCAAACGTATGTCCGACAGATCAGAAACCCTCTTCAGGAGGAAGATATGGATATGTCAATGACCACTCTCTCAAGAAGACAATGAACACAAATATAGAGGCTACACTGCAAGCTAAACACATGTGTGTGTGTGTGTGTGTGTGTGTGTGTGTGTGTGTGTGTGTGTGTGTGTGTGTGTGTGTGTGTGTGTGTGTGTATAAAAAAGGACCATTCTATCAAAGAGGTGAGGCGGATACAATGGACCTCTTAATCTCCTGTTGTTTATCATTCTATGAATGTATGATGCACTGGAAAACACAAGTCTTACAAGGTGCAATCTCAATGGAGTTGATACTATTGCAGTTTCTCTTTGTATATTTCACAGGAAGAACTTCTATCATCAGTAATTAAGATGTAGGGCTAAAAAGAATCATACTGATCAATTTTTCTCCGTCTTTGAGGGTGAACAACTTGGAGGGACCTACACTTTGGGTTCCAAACAAGTACTAGATCAGGGCTGACTCCATCCAGTCAGTTGGTGCCAGTCACAGGGAAGGTATCCTGTTCTGGAGCCAGTGAAACATGGAGTGACTGACTCTCCAGTACAGCGGAGAGAGATTCTTGGAGAGGTTTCAAGTAAGACCCTGTTGATCCTCGTAAGTGGATGTTGGGCACCCCATAGCAGATTTCCAAAGAAAGGCAGAGACATTTTCTTCCACGTCAAGGCTAATATATTCTCACTCAACACTGTTAATTATCGGGTCATGATCACACTGCTGTTCCTGGAAGCTTACAGTACACAATTTAAAATGTTTGCAGAGTTTAGAGGTTTGGAGCATAAGTGCAAATATTTTTTGTTCTCAACATGTGTACCTTCTCTTTGTCAGTGTGCATTGTACACTTTTATACCCACCACTGAACAGGGCCTGCCTACGGGAACCATGAGCTAGCACAGAGGCCTACTGCCATCAAATGTCTGCTAATGTTTTCAGGAGACAAAATTCACTTAAATTCATAATATCTTTCAGCTTTAAGGGTGGCACACTTAGCGTAGCAGATAGAGTCTGTAAGGAGTGTGTACGTTTTCCCCATGTCTGCGGGGGTTTCCACTAGGCGGTCCAGTTTCCTCCAACCCTTCAAACGTTTCGGTGTATTTGGGTGGCACGGGCTCGTGGGCTGGAAGAGCCTGTTACCCTGCTGTATGTTTAAATTTAACTTTAAAAAAATGTAATTTATTTTGCTACATTTTGATTTTTTTGTCTCATTTATAATTGCCAAGAATTCTGCTTATTTTCCAAAGAATCAATTGCTTGAAGCATATTTCTCCCTGCACCAAATTCTCACTCTACCTCTCCACTCTTTTTTTTCCGTAGCACATCACCCTCAGCATTTGGGAACTCTCCCACTGTCTGTGCCTAGAGATCAACAATAGAAATAAAACATATCAAAATAGAAATAGAAAATTGTGGAAAAATTCAGTGGGTCAGACAGGATCTGAGGAAGGAAATGTTTCAAATCCAGAAATGGAAAAGAGAGAAAACAAATTAGTTTTTAGTTGCAGGGTAGGTTCAAAGGAAGGGAATATATCTGATAAGGCGAGACTAAATATTTCAGTCAGGAGTACATTATGCTTCTTTGTTTCAAAGTTCAGATTTATTATCAGAGTACTTACATGACATCACCTACAACCCTGAGATTCTTTTACCTGTGAGCGAGACAGAATAACCACTTATTGGTTGTGCAAAAAAAAACTACTCGAGAAGATACATGTAAGCAAATAAAGAAATGTATACAAATTGCACAATAAAGAGAGAAAATAGAGTATGTTTTGTGTTGCTAAAAGTGGGTCTGTGGGACATGTCCAATAGGCCACCCTGTCCCAGTGGAGATCTCTCCAGTGTCCTTGAACTAACATTATTGTAACAGGTGATCTGGTCCATTGGAATTTGGAGTGTCACAGGGAGTTGAAATCTGTTTCATTTCCCTCACCTTAGATTAATGGAATATTGCACAATTTATTGTTCCTTTTAAAATTCTTGTTCGTTTGGGGACCTGCAGATGATTTGCAATACAATATCTCATTTACTGGCATTAGGTGTAGTGTAGGTGTGGGAAGATAATTGGTTGAATAGATAATAAACCCAATTAAACACATGGATAGATTGAGAGTTTGTTTCCAGAATAACAGACAGAAAGGAGGCCGCACCTTTTAATTTTACTTAATTATTATTTTTGGGCAGATTACCGATTGAACCAGCAGAACACAGAGTAGCTATGACATACAATTGTATTTTTAAAATTTAGAAGTCCAGCACAGTAACAGGCCCTTCCGGCCTACATGCCTGCTTCTTCCAGAACACCCCCATCTAACCAATGAACCTACTCGCTTGGAACGCATTTGGAATGTGGGAGGAAAATGGAGCGCCCAGAGGAAACCCACGCAGACACAGGGAGAACATACACACAGACGGCACTGGATTCACATCAAGGCTGCTAGTACTATAATAGAGTTGGGCTAACCACTTCACTAACTGTGCCACCCCATAATTTGAGTGCCTGTGGTGAAAATGTTATTAGCATTTCATAAAGAGGTCCTCTCGTGCCAAAACTGGATGGATTTCCTGGTGACATGATCATGACTCCTGCCTGTGGTGAGTCACCTGACCAAATCTTTGATTCAACTTCCAACTATTAAGAGAAACTAATTTCAAACGTGAACACTTGCCTTGAATTCCCATCTGATCTTCCTTCTGGGTTGACTGAAGTACTGTCTCCGAGATGGCACTTCATTTCTGGGATTCAAAGGTTCCTTTATCACATATACGTGATATATTTCTTCTTTTGTTTGCTGTAAGGCAAACCAAGAATCACAATGAGCATTGCCCGATGCCCCTAGCAAAAGGAGTAAGAGAGTCCCTTTAGAGTCACGGAGTGTGAATTCACCTCCAGCACTTCCACAGCCACACAGAGACCAGTTCAAACCATCAGCAGCCCGAGATCCAGATCCAAACCTCCGATATGATCAGGAAGCCTTCAGTGCTCGAGACCCTTCGGAAGTCTTCAATCCCATAGCCCCCTCTTTGGATCTCAGTTCCGATACCTGGTTCCCATGAGCCAGTCTCCAGCAGTCCGTAACCCATGGGGGTCCTTTGACCGCAAACCGGTGTGAAACCTTATGTGATTCCCTGGGGCAATCGAGAAGCTCAGCAACTCTACCTGTGTCCCAGTTCATGGCGTGGGGGCATAGGGACTTCCACTGAGTTGTTTCGGAGGTTGTGTGCAATGAATTTCAGTGGAGTTGGTCATCCATGAAATGGACCAACTGCTTTGTTACTCTAGTGGAACATAAAGCTGCTGTGATAGAATCTTGGGCAAAGCAAAGAATTACTGGAGGAACTCAGCAGGTCATGTTGCATCCCTTGGATGGAAATGTTCAGTCAGTGTTTGGAAACCTCTATCGAGCCTTGATAAAGCGTTCTGACTCAACGCTGAGTGACCTTTCCCAAAAACCTACCTGGAGGCTCGTATAATGATGCGATGGTTAAGTTACTGGAACAACTGTCAGAGAAACAAATCCTTATCACTATACGAATGTAACAATAAATTTGACCTTGAGTTTTAAATCATTGCATGGGTTGGAATTACAACGTGGCAGCTAGGGAATTTAAATAAATCTGGAATTGAAAAACAGAAAATTAGTCTCAGGCTGTTGTAAAAATCTTTCTGGTTTCCAAACAAACGTACGGGAAGGAAATTTGTTGTCCTTTTTCCATTTGACCTAAATGGGGCTCCAGACTCTGAGTGACTGAACCCAAATGCTCCTCAGTTCAGATGTAAAGGGAGGAATGGCTGCAGGTGCTTTCTTTACCAGTGATAGATATCTGGTCCACATAGAAATTTAGGGGACAATAGGTACCACACCTGGTCTTCATAAGCTACTTTGAAGGCTATGTTTAATTCAAACTTGGGACCTGAGCCAAAGATGAATCTTGAGGACAGGAGACCAGATCACTGGTCTGAAAGGTGGGTTTAAAGGGCAGAGAGAATTCAAGGAGGGGTTTCTAGGAATTTAGGTTCAATAATGAAGCAATGATCTCCAATAGATAAGAATTAAGGGATCTCAATTTGTACAAAGATACAAAACTAAGGATTGGAGGAGACTCTGAGTGGTTTTCCTTTTGCAAATAACTTATTGTGGATAAAGCAATAAGAAGCAGGAGGGACCCAGCAGGTCAGGCAGTATTCCTGGGCATAAACAATCAGTCAATGTTAGAGGTCAGGACCCTTTACAGACATTCTCAACGTTGTTCAAGGTAAGAGGAGGTCAAAGATAGCTTCACAAATACTTTCAGCCGTAGGGTATTTGTGTGGAGAATGAGTACTTTTAAAACAAGGTGGTGAACAAAAACAATTTACTTGCTGAGCCTTGATGCAATCTAAATGTCTGTAGATTGTTGGGAAACAGCCATATCGCATGACTGTCCTGTCCAATCAGATCACGCTGTGAACATGTATACGGATGCAGGGAGAACGGCGTGTTCTATAATTAGAGATAATTTACTATGCTGGCAAGGAGAGAGAAGGGAATGGAGGGAGATCAGTTGGACAGCCAGATATCCCCCTAGAATCGTGATTCCATTATCCGTGGTGGGAGAGGAGCAGAAATTGATACCTCGTTCTTGCTGCTGGCAATAAAACTGTCCTGGCTTGTACTCCTGTGTTCCTTAACCAAATAATCACAGAGCTTGATCCCAAATTACTGCCAGTCTATACAAGTCAAGTTCAAGTTTATTATACTATGACTATACATGTACAACCAGATGAAACAGCATGTCTCCAGACCACAGTGCCTACCCAATGCACTGGACATAATAATCACATATAGACATAAAGATTTCATTTAAAATAAATATATATAAATATTTTGGAACGATTTACTTGGTTACAAGATACTGTATATCAGTCTCACAGCCTGCGGGAAGAAGCTATTTCCCAGCCTGGCAGTCCTGATTTTGATTCTCCTGTATCATCTTCTTGATGGTAGTGGGACAAAAATGCCATGCACTGGTTGGAAAGGGTCCTCAACAACACTTTGGTACATAGAAATAAATAAATGTATTCCATTAGAAAAAATAACATATAATTTAAGAAATAACATCACAATATTCGAACAAATATGGGAACCGTACATGAAATACAATAGAGAAATCCTACCGTGGACCTCCACGATCTAAAATGACAGAAGGAGAAGACAACGAAATGAACTGACTCAATATATAAAAGTAAAAGATAAAAATTTCTTGTTTATTTTTATTAAGTGACGACATTGTTTAATGGGTTTAATGTATCTTATAGATTGAACTTTGAATAAATGGGAAGGGGGTGAGGGAGGGAGGGAAGGGAGGGGGGAAAAAGGGGGAGAAAATGACACTATATATTCAAGAGAAAAATGTCTGTATGTATTTTGGTCAGTATGGTTTATAGTGTGAAAAATAAAAAAATTAAAAAAAAAAACACTTTTGAGCCATATTTAAGCAACTCCTAGTGAATGTCATCGAAAGTGGAAAGGGAGGCTCCTGTGATCTTTTCGACTGCTCGGATGATCTCAGAGATCCATCAGATCTCTGTAACATAGGCCAACGAGCTTCAAAGGGACTGGACTATGTAATTGTGGATCACTGAATGCAAAGGCTTCTGAGAGAGAAGAACAAGTGAAATGTATGGATTGTTTGTAAGACTTTTGTTTTTCTGGTTTGATGCTCCATCTGATTAAGAGCTTCTGTGAACCTCCCTTAGTTTGATTGGAGAGTGATGAACCACATTAAGAACTAGAACTCCCCACAGATAACATGCAGCTATGGGCTGTGATGGTCCAGGTTACAGCGCTCAGTTTCTTTTGGGTCAGATCATTGCAGAGTCTTTTAAAGCTGCACAACTCAGGTGGAGATTTGAGGAAGGAATTCCTTGCATTACCTGAGGGCACTGCCTTCAGTGGCTGAGAAATTATATTTGGAGGTGATCGACAGGTTAGAATTGGAGAACCACAAGAATTGCAGATGTTGGAACTTTGAGCAGCGGAAGGGACTCAATGGTTCAGGCAGCGCCCAAGGAGAGAATTATGTTTAGTACATGGTTTCGGGTCAGGACCCTTCACTGGGAAGAAAAACATGAAAGTCTGCAGAAACCATGTTTGAAGTAAAAACGCAATGCTGGAAAAGCTCAATAATGCTGGAGAAGGCCAGTCAAACAGTGCACTTTATATAACATAGATAAAGATACATAACCAACGTTTTGGGCTTGAGCCTTTCATCAAGGTTTGAGCAAAATGTAGGCAGGCACCTGACAAAAACATTTGGGGTGGGGAGGGGTAGAGGAAGGGCACAGTTCCAACGACAGGAGGTAATAGGTGGATGAAGGAGGGAGGGCACGACATCAAGCGGGGAAGGAGGGATGGCTCTGAGAATAGAGGGGAGGGAGCTAAGAGAAAGAAGACAAAAGGAAAGGGAAGGGAGGGAGAATGAAGAGTAGGTTAGCAGAAACCAGAGAAATTGATGTTAATGCCATCTGGGGAGTACCCAGATGTAAAATCAAGTATTGTTCCTCCAATTTATGGGTGGTCTGGGTAGCTAAGGACAGACATACATCGAGACTCTTCTTCTTTGAGGCCAGAATTATAGGAGCAGAAAGATCTTGGAAGGCACAGGACTGGAGATATGCAGAGCTGTGGCGTGGAAGAATGTTACAGTGCAGGCATTTTTCCAGCATAATTCAACTGGGTGCTTGTGAACAGAACTTTAGCAGGTTATACATCATCCTTGTTGATCACAAAAGTCGCCAGGCTTAAAAGTTGCAAACTAGTTTCCCAGAAATCTTTCTGAGTTCATGGTGCAGTCAGGAACTGTCACGTTGATAAATGTTTCCTCCCATGCAGTTACGTGTAAAGAGTTAAAATGCACAATTTGCCAATAGATCTGACAGGTTGATAGAACAAGAGATTCTTGTTTAACCTGCCCTGCAAGGAAGGGTGAAGCCCAACATTGATAGATGACAGAGCAAGATTCTTATTTAGGAAGTTTAAATTCAGGTTCATGACCCGGTCGGTAAAGGTAGCTAAAGTTCAGAGCAGTAGGTTTTAAGAAGCTGATTTTATACAAGGTAAATGGAAGTTCTTGGAGCAAATTCAGGAGTTTTCGGCCATAAAATTCCTGATTCAGTTTTCCATTATTAGTTTTTCTAACCTACAGGAATTCTCATGGTGTTTATGTTTAAGAATTGAGGTGAATAAATGAAAAATTGAAATTGGATGCCTCATGTCATGGGGTTGCAGAGCACAGAAACGAACCCTTTGGCCCATCAAACTCTTGCTGTTCTATCAGCAGCCATTGATACCAATCCCAGGGGACATGAGGGACAGGAGACACTGGAATCTAGAGCCAAAAAAAAAAAGGCTGGAGGAACTCAACGGGTCAAACAGCAACAGTGGGAGAAAAAGAATGGTCAACGGTTTGGACTGGAACCCTTCAACATTTAGTATCTGCCAATCAACTGCCTGCATCCATCATCTTTCACATCTTTCTGCTTCATCAATTCCACCACCCCGGCGCCCCTGTCCCACCCCCTCCTACCCTGATCTCATTACACTGGCTATCTCCCCTCTGCACTCTTTCTGCAGTCTTGATGAAGGGTTCCATTCTTGACAATTCCCTTTCTCCCACAGCTGCTAAGTTCCTCTTGCAGGTTTTTCTCTTGCTGCACCAATCCCATTTCATCCTCCTTGCATCCCATCGATTCTGACCAGATTTTACCACACAAGTGCACACTGGGGATGATTTACACTGGGTAATTAACCCCTTTGGGGTACTGGAGGAAATTGGAGCATCCAGAGGAAACCTACCACAGAGATTCAAGATTCTTTTATTGTCATGCGCTAAAAAAAGTGACATTTCACACTATTTCCTTTAGTGTACTGTAAGACAGACAGATTCGTCATCACCACATATTGTCCAATGCCCCTTACAGTCAGAGAAAGAGAAGCATAAAAAGAGCCCTCTCCTGCCCTCCCCCCACCCCCCACCGAATTCACCTCCAGTACTCATCAGCCTCTGCAGCCACACAGACTTCAGTCCAAACTATCTGCAATCCGAACTCCATATCCAAAACTCTGAGGCGATCAGGAAGCCCTTAGCGCCAAGAGCACTCTCTCACATCTCGATTCCAATGATCTGTTACCTCCTGAGCCAATCCCTAGCAGTCCGCAGCCTGGTGCAAGTCCCTTGGGTGCAGTCCCCAACAGCCCTCAGCCTGTCTGGGTTCCTCCTCTTGAGTCACCAACAGCCTGTATGTTCTTCAGCCTCAGAGCCCCCACCCCGACAGTTCGCCACCATGGTCACCATCCTGTGGGTCACCTCCTCTGCTTCTTCTCAAATGGTGGGCCTCCCGTTTTCTAGTGTCCTGTCCTAGTCCCCTGCTCCCACGGAATCAGGTACCTGAAGAAGGGCTTAGGCCAGGAACGCCAGTAATATATCTTTATCTCCAATGTTCACTGCTAGACCTACTGAGTTCCTCCAGCATTTCTGTGTTTTTATGACAATCACAGCATCTGCAGACTTTCATGTTTCACTTCGAGGACAGTTATAGGTCAGTGATGTGACTACATTTAAAATCAGTTCCTTATGTTAGTTTAATCACTATGTGTGATTGACAGGAGAAAACATTGCTTTCCACTCTGCCTGCCTCTTGTTACTTCTCTGTATCAATCTCTGCATCTGGGCAGCACCCAACAGACAATGTCCCCTCTCACGAGGAATGAAGTTCAACGATTTGACATCTTCAGATGTTGTCGTCTTTGTTAGACCATTACAAGGGATCTCCATGTACCTGCAGTAGCACCCCATCCTATCTCCTCCCACCTCACCTCGACCAGCCCAGAAGGACGAGTCCAAGGGGAACTAGAAAGACCAGGAGGAGAATTAATATTGTTTCTCAAAAAACTCTACATAGGTTTTGCCAGGCATAGGTATTTTAGGAGGCTCGGTGGAACACCGAGTAGAGCTGCAGCCACACAGCGTCAGTGACCTGCGTTCAAACCTGACCTCTGATGCTGTACTTGTGGACTTTGCATGCTCTCCCTAGGGATGTGCGGGTTTCCTCACCTCCTGTACGTTGGTAGGCTACGTGGCTTCTGTAAATTGGTGATAGAATCTGGGGAGAGTTAATGGGAGAATAAAAAGAATGCAAAATTATTGTGAATGAGTGGTTGATGGTCAGTGTGTACTTGATGGGTTGAAGGCCCTGTTTCTGCACTGTTCCTCTCCATTGCTCTACCTTTCCTTTGATCAAGGAGACTGTGACTAAGGAATCAGACTTTGAAGTTATTAATAAATGAGTGACAAAAGAGTTTAACAAAAAAAAAATCACCAGTACATGGAGGTTTGAAAGCGCACTGTCAACTTCGCCTCAGGAAAGGTTAAGAAGGAGTTTTCTGCACCTTTTAAGGAATCTTGTACAAGTATTGGAATGAAAGGGTGCAGGATAGCATTGAGAGACAGCAGGCAAGAGTTAGGTTTGGATTTCTTTGGCAAAGATCTGATGTTGGCACAATTTACCCTGATTTTTTTTAACTGAACAAGACAATGATTATTGACTTTAAAACCAGATTTCTGAAAGTTAGATGTCAATTGCAATCTGAGAGTAATTTAATTTCGGATTAAATATTTTTTTATAGAAACAGACCAAATATTTAGCCTACAGTCACTAGATTGTGACTTGTGGTGGTAGTGAGAGTACGCGTGTGTACACATGAGGTTTCTCAGGCAAATACCCTCAGAGGGTGGGGACCTGGTTCATGTTCAGCTATGTTTAGAGATCAATTGGCTTCTTTTAAACACCACAGAGCGTTAATGCTGTTAAACTCTCAGATATGGTGAGCTGTTTTGAACAGTTAGTGTTCTCTCTCTCTCTCTCTCTCTCTCTCTCTCTCTCTCTCTCTCTCTCTCTCCCCATCTTCCCCTCCTCTCCTATTTTGCTCTCTTTTTCTGTCTCTTCCTCTTTCTGTTCTACTTCTTGAGGTCTCTATTTCTTTCGATTTCTCTTTTTTTCTCTCTCAATCTCTCCTCCCACCTTACTCACTCTCTTTTTGTCTTTCTCTCTTACTCCTCTCCTTTCTCTCACTCTCTCTCTCAAAAATACTGTTTGAATTTGTCTGCTGGCTGAGTTGGACCACTAACTCCTGCATGTCATGACTAAGTCAGAAAGACACAGGCAGTTGGTGCCAAGCACATGCTTTCGATCAGGCAGCTTGGATAGAACACCTGACCCCCGCAGATATCACCAGTTTACGTAGCAGGGACTCAGCAGAGAGCTGCCTGGCTGGAGAGAAACATCATCACGTGCGATCACAGACAAGCCACTCTCATTATAACCTCACCGCTTGATCAGGACTCCTCATTAAAACGTTATTATCTTCCAGACTGAATTCAAACATTTGTCCCACCACCCCTCAGTTTTTATGCGATAATTAATATGCATTTGGAAGGAATTTTCTTTTAGGTGGTAACAGACTCTTCCGGCCCATGAGTCCATGCCACCCAATTTCATCATGTGGGTTACTGAGAAATTCAAATGCATTTTTCAGTACTATACATTGAAAATTAGACTTTTCTCTGGAGTGGATGGTATTGCTCATTACGACATTGAAGGGGTTATTCAGTCATTTGGCATCACTTCGAGCATTCATATTATTCACATCTCCATTTATCATCCTGATTTTCCTTCCGTCCACCCAGGAGATGGGTAATTTTTGAGTGACCATTTAATGTACCTGACTTTGGGTGGGGAACTGGATCAATTTGCATCACTCTGGAAATTCCTGAACAAGTTAACCGCCTGTCCTGATGCAACTAATGCCTTGGGGAGCAGGCAATGGTGCCATTATGTCTTCCGTGCTCATTTTGGGACCCTGGAGGTGAATTTTGATGACATGCTCAGGCTTTTTTCCAAGGAGGCACTTACAGGGTGGACCGTAATGTGTGACAGGTGATTGAATGAATCTTCGATCATCCCAAATCTCCCTACCCCAATTCCTATTCTCCAGTCCACCACCATTGACCCCCTTGATTTGCTACTCCTGCCATGTGATTCCATCCCAACTCACTGAAAATGATGCTACTTCCTCCCACCCCAACCCTTTTGCTTGTTTCCCATAACCTTCGACTCCTTAAGGAACACAAAAAGTTTGTCTTGGCCTCCAATGCATTCAGTTAGGTCACAGCTTGATGTGGCAGAGACTTCTGAAGAGTCATAAACATCAGGAGAAGTTCCTTGTCAACCCTTAAATGGGCAAGGCCTGATTCTCAAACAATGCCTCCTCTTTCTAGATACAACTATAGAACATTACAGCACAGAAAACAGGCCCTATGGCCCTTCTACTAAGTGCCAAACTGTTATTCTGCCTTGTCCTGCTGGCCTGCACCCAGTCCATAGCCCCTCCATACCTCTCCCATTCAAAGACCTGTCCAAATTCTTCTTAAATGTAAAAATTGTGCCTGCATTCACCACTTCAGCTCCCAGCTCTTTCCACACTCCCACCACTCTCTGTGTGAAGAAGTTCCCCTCAAAGTTCCCCCAAAACTTTTCCCGGCAACATCCTAGTAAATCTTCTCCACACTCTTTCAATCTTATTGATATCTTTTCTGTAGTTGGGTGACCAAAACTGCGCACAATACTCCCGTAGCAAGGCTTCATCCCAAACAAGGAGGCAACTGCTGATAAAAGTTCCTGACTGTTTAATTTAGAGGCTCTATATAATGGATCAGTAAAAGTGCCAGTGTGGAAGATGACCTGTTGAATGCGTCACAGATGAGTTTCCACCCACTTACTAGTTTAGGTGAGTTGGTTGCATAGCCAAGTAATGCTGACAGAGATCAGAGATGAAGTTGTATTTACATTATCTATACCCCTCATAATTTTATATACCTCCATCAAATCCCCGCTCATTCTTCTATGCTCCAGGGAATAAAGTTCTAACCTGTCTAATCTTTCCCTGTAACTCAGTTCCTGAAGTGCCGGAAACATCTGAGTAAATCTTCTCATCACCAGTAGATATTGCCTCGTTCAGCCCCATCCCAATCTTTTATGTGCACCAGACCACTTCTGAATATGGTGTGGATCTTTCCTCTTTAGTAAATACCTCCAACTTAGGAATCAATCCATATAACCATATAACAATTTACAGTATGGAAACATGCCGTATCGGCCCTTCTAGTCCGCACCGATCTACGTGAATTGACCCTGCCGCAACTACCTCTTCCGGTAGATCATTCCAGTCAGCCACCACTCTCTGAGTGAAGAAGCTTCCTCTTATATTACTCCTAAAGTTTTGCCCCCTAACCCTTAACTGATGACCCCTTGTTCCAATCTCCCCTACCCTCAGGGGAAAGAGCTTGTGAACCTTCTCTGCCCTCCCTCCAATGTAAGTGCATCCCTCCTTAAATATGGAGACCAAGACTGTATACAATAGTCCAGGTATGATCTTACTTACGATTGCCATGTATAATTGGAGTAAATGTACCCTACTTTTATACTCCATCCCTATTACAGCAAGAGCAACGTTTCATTTGCTTTCCAAATTGCTGAAAGGTAATAAGTTAAGGCCTTATTTCTCCATTTCAACTGAATTATTGGGTGTCATTTGGGCAGCTAGTCTCGCGATTAGTACGATGCCATTATAGTGCCAGAAACTGGGGTTTGAACTGGTGCTGTCTGTAAGGAGAATGTACATTCTGCCAGTGTCTGCATGGGTTTTCCCCAGGGGCTACAGTTTCCTCCCACCCTCCAAAACATAAAGGGGATGTAGGTTAATTTGGATGTACTTGGGGTGGCACGGGCTTAAATGTGTGGAGTCGGCTTCCACCACGTTGCAAATAAAATTTTTAAATGTTATATTATTTCTCCTTCAGCTATTGGAAGGAAGGCAAAAAGACACACGTTTCTGGGCCAAATGCACATTGTTACGCACTGAACATTCAAGCATCCTCAGTGGACCTATTCACCCAACACACCTTTGGGATGCGGGAGGGAAACCAGAGCACCTGGAGTAAAGCCCAACCTGGTCACAGGGAGAACGTGCCAATGCCGCCCAGACAGTAGTGGAGATCAGGATTGAGCCAAGGTCATTGGAGCTGCGTGGCAGTAGCAGTTCCAGCTGCACCACTGTGTTGGCCCCAAGATCATTTCATTCCACCATCTCCTGCCTTGAATCCAGATATACCAATGCTCTTGCCAAAACAAGAACTAGTTGACCTCACCAGCCTCGACGATGGGCGAGAGAGCACCAGACCCCACATAACGTTCTGTTAGAGTTTTGGTTGTGGAGTTTCACGGCAGAGAAACAGGTCCTTTGGCCCAATGTGTCCTTGCAGATCAAATTTGTCCCACCTGGGCGAGACCTATTTCACTATGTTTGGCCCACGTCCCTTGAAACCATGGCGACACACGAGAGACTGCAGATGGTGGAATTTGGAGTAAAAACACAACCTGCTGGGGGAACTCAATGGGTCAAACAGGGAGAACTAGAATGGCCAACGTTTCGGGCTTGAGCCCTTCGTCAAGGTATCTCCAGCATTTTATTTTTATTTCTCTTCGATGGGAGTTCTGTGAGTTGCCCCCTCCTCTCTAAGGTTTCTGACCCTCTCCTGTTCATCCACCATTCTTGAGGGTTCTGGCGCGAAACATTGAGCATTGTTTTTTCACCACCGCTGAGTTCCTGCTGCAGATGGTTTCTTGCTCCCACTTTCCATGTCGCTGTCTGAATGCCTTTTAAACACTGCAACTGTCTCCATCTCTCCATTTCCTCTGGCAGTTCATTCAACATTTTGAACATTTTGACTCCAACCACAGCGTCTGCAAACTTTTGTGTTTCACTTTAGTTCATTCAATATACCTACCACCATCTGAATGGAAAGGTCCCTTTCAAATCTTTCCATCTTACCTTAAATCTCTGCCTTCCAGTTTTACCCTGGTGGGGAAAAAAAACAGCTATGATTATTTACCCTCTCTAGCTCTGCCCATTATTTAATTTAAAAAAATAATTAGATGTACAGAATAGTAACAGGCCCTTCTGGTCCACGAGCCTGTGCCGTCCAAATACCCCATTAACATTGTTAAGGGTGGGAGGAAACTGGAGCACCTGGATAAAACCTACGCAGACGCAGGGAGAATATAGGCAACATCGGATTTGCTGGTACTGTAGTCGCGTTGTACTAATCATACTGTTATAATTTTATAAACCTTCATAAAGTTACCCCTCTTCTCCTTGGAGTGTAGGAAGCTGAGATACGTCTTTTGTCATTTCATCTCATTGAGTGCAGAATTCAATTCAGATTAAATGGCAAAACGAACCTCGTCCAACGCTCTGAAGGAGAGCCTGTCATTCTAACTCAAGCCTGCCATTCCCAGGGACATCCTTGTAAATGTGTTCTAGTCTCTCTCTCTCTCTCTCTCTCTCTCTCTCTCTCTCTCTCTCTCTCCCCTGCAAATAGCAAATTCCTATGATTATCTCATTTCAAAATGATCAACACTCTGATTGAGATTACTGGTAAATCACTTAAAAAAATTAGAAGTTCTGTGAAGAATACAGGCTGCAGCGCTCCTCTCTCTCCGAAAGTACGCACAAACATTTATTTGCGAAATGCCCACATTCTCTACTTTGACCGGACGTTGCAAGTGATGGGAGCAGTTGTCATGACAAGAATTTGTGAGTGAAGCAGACAGAGCCTGTTGTGTGTTCTCGCTTGATCCTTTTGCTCTCACTTATTTTTGGCTTTTATCTCGTGTGGACAATTTGACAGGAAAGAGGGCTGGGCCTGTGTGCAGTTTCACAGGTTACAGCAGTGGGGGGGGGGGGGGGGGGTGGGAGGGGAGTGGTTTGTTGCTCTGTGTAACACAATAGCCATCTCAGTGTGGTTTTAATTGACGATACTAATGAAGACGCTGTTTACATCCGGTACCGCACGGATGGCAGTCTCTTCAATCTGAGGCGCCTGCAAGCTCACACCAAGACACAAGAGAAACTTGTCCGTGAACTACTCTTTGCAGACGATGCCGCTTTAGTTGCCCATTCAGAGCCAGCTCTTCAGCGCTTGACGTCCTGCTTTGCGGAAACTGCCAAAATGTTTGGCCTGGAAGTCAGCCTGAAGAAAACTGAGGTCCTCCATCAGCCAGCTCCCCACCATGATTACCAGCCCCCCCACATCTCCATCGGGCACACAAAACTCAAAACGGTCAACCAGTTTACCTATCTCGGCTGCACCATTTCATCAGATGCAAGGATCGACAATGAGATAGACAACAGACTCGCCAAGGCAAATAGCGCCTTTGGAAGACTACACAAAAGAGTCTGGAAAAACAACCAACTGAAAAACCTCACAAAGATAAGTGTATACAGAGCCGTTGTCATACCCACACTCCTGTTCGGCTCCGAATCATGGGTCCTCTACCGGCACCACCTACGGCTCCTAGAACGCTTCCACCAGCGTTGTCTCCGCTCCATCCTCAACATCCATTGGAGCGCTTACATCCCTAACGTCGAAGTACTCGAGATGGCAGAGGTCGACAGCATCGAGTCCACGCTGCTGAAGATCCAGCTGCGCTGGATGGGTCACGTCTCCAGAATGGAGGACCATCGCCTTCCCAAGATCGTGTTATATGGCGAGCTCTCCACTGGCCACCGTGACAGAGGTGCACCAAAGAAAAGGTACAAGGACTGCCTAAAGAAATCTCTTGGTGCCTGCCACATTGACCACCGCCAGTGGGCTGATAACGCCTCAAACCATGCATCTTGGCGCCTCACAGTTTGGCGGGCAGCAACCTCCTTTGAAGAAGACCGCAGAGCCTACCTCACTGACAAAAGGCAAAGGAGGAAAAACCCAACACCCAACCCCAACCAACCAATTTTCCCCTGCAACCGCTGCAATCGTGTCTGCCTGTCCCGCATCGGACTTGTCAGCCACAAACGAGCCTGCAGCTGACGTGGACTTTTTACCCCCTCCATAAATCTTCGTCCGCGAAGCCAAGCCAAAGAAAGAAAAGACTAATGTCTATATCATACCTTCCATGCAGCTAAAATTGAGGCCTGTCGGTGATTAAAAAATAGCTTGAGAAATAAGCACAGATCTCTGTTTATTATTTAATGTGCTAAAACAGAAATGACCCAAGAACTAAACCCTACATTGCAAGGCTGCTTTGGTGCTCATCAGACTTTTTTCTAGAGGTGCTCTCTCAGATCAAGGAGGACTTGCCTCCAACCTTGTTCTGAACCGTTGGAGATGTGCATGCTTGAATTCTTTTAACACATGTCCAAGCTTTCGGATTTTCTGCAAATTTCTAATACTAAGACTCTTTATCTGCTTTTTAAACATACGATTTTATTTTCATGGTGGATGTATTTATAATAATTTACTGGACTTAAATTCAGACCCAATGGCTGGGATCAAAAGAGATTGGGAAAGAGGCTTGAATATAATGTTTTCAGATGAAGATTGGTACTCTACTCTCAAATTGATTAATGGTACCTTATTTTATGTAAGACGTTGTGTAGAGCGCGTCGAAAGAACCAAAGACTTGTTGATCCAAACCAAGGCTTTTATTAACTAAAAGACAGGTGCGTATCACAAGTAGGTCGACCAGTCCGGAATGACCTGGTCTGACTAGGACCAAACCTTCAAGACCTGCCAGTGGGTGTGGCTACACTCTCAGCCAATCACAGTCATCCTACACTACCATCTGTCCATAGACACATTGGTGATAGAATCTGGACTATCACATGTTGCTTATTACAATTTAAGGTGGAGCCCAGAGCTCGTGTGTCTAAACTTAAATGAGCCCGTTTTTGTGCAGACATCGATCCTTTTTGTGAGAAATGTGAAATTTTTGAAGCCTCTCTGATTCATATGTTTTGGGAATGCCCAAATTTAGAGAGATTCTGGAAAGAGATGTTTCAAACTCTATCAATAATTTTCAAGATGAACTTGGAACCCTGCCCATTAATTGCTCTGTTCGGTTTTTCTCATGGCTCAGCTGAACCTCTATCGGCATCTCAAGAAAAAGCCTACACTAATAGCCAGACGAGCTATTTTATTGAAATGGAAAGGAGATTCATCCCCTACTCATTCATACACAGTGGCTATATGATATAATGTTCTATTTAAGTTTAGAGAAAATCAGATACAATATTAAAAGGTAGGAAGTTTCAATTTATGAAGTTATGGGGCCTATTCTTAGAGTCAATAATATTACACGTTCCGGTAATGCTTTGTCTGTTCTCCGAGGGTCACCAGTGATTCCACATCATTATTGATCTCTTTTTCTTCTCAAAAAAAGGTCACCTTGATTAGAGGGAGGGGATTAGATTAGTTTTAGTCCTTCAGATTTTTTTCTTTTTTCCTTTATCTTTATTATTATAATATAACAGTCTAATAATGGGTTGGACATGACTGCATTCATTAAGTTTATTACCAGATGGAATTATTACAAGTAACTATTAATGTAGACATACACATTTTATAACTTACTCATTTTTTCTCTCCCTTTGGTATGTATTTGCTTGTATGCAGTTGATTCATTATGTAATCCTCATTTATTATGTTAAACTCAGTAAAAATATGTTTAAAAAGAAAGAAATTCTTCTAACAACATTTGGTCACCACATGCCAGGTACCACATGGTCTTGATGTAGCAAGGTTCTGGTCAAGGAAGTCAAAGGCAACTGGACTGCACTGTGTGATCTTAGCACACAGACACGCGTGAGCGCTGCTGCGCGAATGATTCTGACGCAAAGTCCACAGACTGTACAACAGGCTTAAACTTGCACACATCAGGTCTCGGTACACTGCGTGTCTGACTGCCCCAAAAGGGGTCAGCTTGAGTCTTTGTACGGGCCAGTGATTGACAGCAGGCAGGTGGGGCCAGCCTCCTAGGGTGCCTACCTGCAGGTAGAGTGGTCGCCCCCTGCAGTCGGCCGGTGGGAGTGCGGCCAGTGTAGTGGTTGTATCACCACAACATGTAAGCATCATACACGTGCACAGGTACCTGTATGTACCTTACAGGTACACACTGATATGCTCGTGCACACAGTTTTACACACGGCCATGCACTCACAGATCCACCAACACACATGTACACATAAAATCACTGCACACATTCACAAGCATGCTCACAAATCTACAAACACATACGCACACAGATACACCGATGCAAATGCACACACATGCCCAGACTCACACACACACCAACTCACACATACACGAACGCGTGTGCACATACCCACACGCCATTTCACAACACAACAGGAGACCATTGTCCTGATCTGCCACTCTTGACCTTTTCAATTGCCGGTGAGAATAATTTTATTGGGTCATCACTCTTGCTGGTGGAGTAACATCTGTTTTTATTTTGCATTCCGTGGAACATTTTCATTGCTAGTAAACAAGGTTTAATGCCCATCCCTAATCGCATAGCGTGCAGATAGCAACCTCATCCTTAAGTCACCTAAACCATACTGGTGACAGCCCTCCTCACTGAGCAGTGGGCCAGGGAGCTCTTGCATTTCGATCCAGCAACAATGTAGAACTGGTCAGGAATGGTGGTCCGGCATCTGGAGCCCTTGTTCTTGGTAGTGGAGGCTGCAGGTTCCCAAGTTGCCGCTAAGGAAGTCCAGGGCAAGAAACTGCAGTGTATGTTAGAGATGGCTCCCACTGCAGCTGGTGGTGGCGAGGGGTGCAATCAACGATGACATAGAACCATTGAGTCACAGCTCCAGAGACCCAGTTCATTCCTGAGTGTGGCTGCTCTTTGTGTGGAGTTTGCATGTTTTCCCTGAGCATTTCCAGTCTGTTCCAGCATTCTCCCACATCCAAAAGATGTGGGGTTGGCAGGTAAATTGGCCACTGCATATTGCCACTTTACCTGGGCATGTAGCATAATCTGGGGGTGCGAGGGGAATGTGGTTGAGTAAAAGAGGGTGTAGAGCCAGCATGTCAAAGGCTAGTTTCTGTACTCTTGGACTCTTTGACCTGATTTTTCTTTGATGATGTTAAATTCTTGAGTGTTTTTGGAATAGTGCCCATTCAAAGTGACTCACACTCCCGACTGCGCCTTGTGAGTATTAAAGATTTAAGTGTTAAGGATTTAGGTGAGCCACTGGTAGTAGGGAACCCAAATTCCAAGTTGAATCCCCAGAAGATGTGATAAGGACTTAATACCGCAGATGTTGGAAGTCTGAAATAAAAACAGAATGTGCTGGGGACACTGAGCTGTCCGACCAGCATCTGTAGAGAGGGACGCACAGAGCTGACATCTCCCATTGGAAACTTCCTCTGTTTCTCTCTCTGATCTGCTGTGTACCCCCGGCATTTTCCTCCTTATTTCCTCTTGTTGGAGATGATCATTGCCTGTACTTGTATTAAAAACACAGGGATGCTGGAGGAACTCACAGCATCCATAGGAGGGTAAAGATATATTACTGACATTTCTGACCTGAGTGTCTGCAGACATTCTGTGTCCCTGATATCATGTTGCCAGCTCTCAGTTGCTTATCTATGAGGATGTCGTCTTGGATTTTGAATCACAAGCTTACACCATTACCCACTCCATACCCAGTCCAATAATTTTGATCCCCATCTTGAACATCTTATGAAAAATTAGAATGTAGAACAGCACCACACAGGAACAGGCCCTTCAGTGCACAAAGTCTGTGCTAACCATGGTGCTCAAATTAAACTAAAACTCTGCTGTTTGCACATGATATATTTCCCTCTACCGTATTTCCTGCATATTCATGTGTGTATCTAGAAGCCTCTTTTTTGGAAAATGTTATTTATTAAATCAATAATAGATATGTTAAACATACAATAATGGACACAACTTAAAAAAGACAAAATACATAGGTGATATTTTTTATATATATAGAAAACAAAATCCTCCACCCCTCTTCCTTCACCCAGCCACCCCTTCCCACCTCTCTCTAATCTACCCCCAAAAATAAAGAAGAAAGAAAGAAAGAGGAGATCACATAAAATTCATCAGTTACCCTGGTTCGGAGCAACACCACTAGCGTGCGGAAAGGGGATTTAATAATTCAACCCTATACAATCCAAATACGGGCTTCAAGTTTTACTGTAATTATTATGTAAATGATATGTTATCTTTTCCAATGGAATACAAGATCTCATCTCCAAATGCCATCTTCAGATACTCAAATTAGTCTCATATTTCCAAGTAATTGCCAAACATTTTCTAGCCACAGCTAAAGCCAATCTCAAAAAAAAAGCAATTTGAAATTTATTTAATTTTAATTCTAATCTCAACCTCTTAATATTACCCAACAAAAATACTAAAGGATCTAATGAAAGTTTCTCTTTGAAAATAACTTCTAAAAGTTCATTAAATCTATTCCAAAAGGGTTTCACTGTCTCACATAACCAAGTAGGATGTAAAAAATAACTTACTTCCTTATGACATATAAAACATAAATCCGAAGAAATAAACTTATATTTCCTTAATTTCTCCGGAGTTAAATATAATTGATGAATAAAATGATAATGAACCAATTGATACCTTACATTTACAATTTTAGTCGTACTTTCCTTACATAAATTCATCCAATCATCCTGGGAAATACATATCTTTTTCCCATTTTATCTAGAAGCTTCTTAAATCTAACTATGTTACCTACTTCCACCACAATCCCTGGTAACTCATTCCAGGCCCCTACCACACTCTATGTAAAAAAAATCCTGCACATCTCCTTCTCCATTCTCCTACTCCCCATCTTAAATGTGTATCCTCCAGTATTTGACATTTTTTAGCTTGGAGGAGAAAATATCTGACTGCCTATCCCAATGGTTCTCAACCCTTGTTCTGTCTAAGGTCCAGCTGGCTTCAGGCCTAACGCGCCATGGCAATGACCAAGCAATATTTTAATGCCAAAGGCAGCTCTGTAAGGAGCACATTTTAATTGACATTTTCAAAGACCCACAGTGTGGCCCACCAGTGGTTGAGAACCACTAGACTACCCTCTCTATGTGTCTCGTGATTTTGTAAATTTGATCAAGTCTCCCCATAGCCTCTGATGCTCCAGAGAAAACAAACCAAGTTTGTTCAGTCTCTCCTTTTAGCGCATACTTTGTATCCAGACAACATCCTGGTAAATCATGTCTGTTGCCTTTCCAAAGTCTCCACATCCTTCCTGTAATGAGGGGGTGACCAGAATTACACAAGCGTGGCCTAACTAAAGTTTTATATAGCTGCACATCTCTACACATCAATGCTTTCCTGCTCTTTATACTTTCCCCTTACCTGCCAGAGTGCACTTGTAAATAAAAAGAGGATAAAAAAAGCATTAATTTCTTTTAGGAGTATCAAATAGTTTGTTGGAGATCTAGAAAGGTTGAGTAGCATCAGTGGGAGAAAAAGAATGGTCAATGTTTCATGCCAAAACTTTTCATCTCTAAGAGACTACTGATAGGGAAATAGTGGAGGCTGTGTAAAATCACAGTCCCAAGTACAAAGCAAATCATCCTCTCTGCAGCCCAGTCATTACTGTCCTCTTTTATACTGCAAGTGTTTCTCCCGTAGAGAAATATAGTACGGAAACAGGCCCATAGGCCCATTTTTCTACTGAGCCCACTTCCTTTATCTAAGTTGCTTCGACCACTATTCCTCCAGCCAGGGGTCAGAGTTAGGGGGTGCCTGTGTGTGCGTGTTTAGCACACCATTGATATAGTGGCAGATGAACTGCTCTGTTCTGTCACTTACCCTGTGACGCCAAAAATTCTTTGCTTACCTGCATTACAAGGGACAAAGATTTATGGAGGGGGTAAATGTCCACGTCAGCTGCAGGCTCGTTTGTGGCTGACAAGTCCGATGCGGGACAGGCAGACACGGTTGCAGCGGTTGCAGGGGAAAATTGGTTGGTTGGGGTTGGGTGTTGGGTTTTTCCTCCTTTGCCTTTTGTCAGTGAGGTGGGCTCTGCGGTCTTCTTCAAAGGAGGTTGCTGCCCGCCGAACTGTGAGGCGCCAAGATGCACGGTTTGAGGCAATATCAGCCCACTGGCGGTGGTCAATGTGGCAGGCACCAAGAGATTCCTTTAGGCAGTCCTTGTACCTTTTCTTTGGTGCACCTCTGTCACGGTGGCCAGTGGAGAGCTCGCCATGTAACACGATCTTGGGAAGGCGATGGTCCTCCATTCTGGAGACGTGACCCACCCAGCGCAGCTGGATCTTCAGCAGCGTGGACTCGATGCTGTCGTCCTCTGCCATCTCGAGTACTTCGACGTTAGGGATGAAAGCGGCATCACCTATGCCTCCTAGAACGCTTCTACCAGTGTTGTCTCCGCTCCATCCTCAACAGAAGACTGATACATGAAGCTGACAATGACGAGATAACAAAGAAAACCCATAAAGTGGACGCAGAGAAGAAGCTGTCACTGGTCATGGCGGCACACATTGCTGGAGCCTCTACATCAGTGCTAGAGGCCTGTGTTGAACCCTGACCTCCCACTGTTTGTGCAATGTTTGCATGTTCTCCCAGTGACTGTGTGGTTTTCCTCCGGCGGCTCTGGTTTCCTCCCACATTGCAAAGGCTGATAATTTGGAAGTTTAATCGGTCACTGTAAATTATGCTGAGTGTGTAGTTTAGGAATAAAATCATTTTTTTTTGGGGGGGGGAATAGAATGTTGGACTAGGATAAATGGGTGATTGATAGTTGGCACAGATGTGATGTGCTGAAGGCCCCGTCTCTGTGCTGTATCTTTCTGTCACTCTATTGTCAGACCAAATGAAGGAGCATTCTCATAAGGTTGCCACAAATAAACTCATGGGGAATTCAGAGGAAACTCCTTTACCCAGAGGATGAGGAACTGGATTAACTCAAACAATAGATGCATTATAAGGAGTAAAACATGAAAATCTGCAGACACTGTGATTGAAGTAAAAACACAACGCTGTAGAAATTTAGCAGGCCAAACAGTGTCCTTGAGCAAATACATACTTTGATGAAGGGCTCAAGCCCGAAATGTCGGTTATTTTTACCTTTGCTATATAAAGGTCACTGCTTGACCTACTGCGTTTCTCCAGCATTGTGTTTTTAATGCACTATAAGGAACTTGATAAACGTGCGGAAACTGGAATCGGCCATCGCAGGTGGGAGGCAGAAGGCAGTCTTGACAAGATGGGCCGAGAGGCCTGTTAAATGCTGTGCCTTGTGTTTCCCTGAGGTGTTTCTGAGTGACGTGAGTAGATGGCTCATAAAAGGGCGACGTGGCTAGCGTAACAGTTGGCACAACGGTATTATAACACTAGCAATTCAAGTTTGAATCTGGCACTGTCTGTAAGGAGTTTGTAGGTTCTCCCAGAGTCTGTGGATTTCCTCCAGGTGCACTGGTTTCCTCCCAACCTTCAAACATGTGTGGGGTTTGTCGGTTAATTTGTGTCATTAGGCAGCATGGATTCGTGGGATGGAAGGGCCTGTAACTGTTTTAAAAAAATTCAACTACCACTTTTACCAGGAGATCTCAGTTCAGACAATAGATTTATTCTTGAAGTTTTCCCAGACCCACTGGGAATGTTAATCAATAATTATACGGCTGCCGATTATTCCTGTCGAACTTAAACCACTTTCCTTTCTCCCCAGTGATGAACCAACAGCAGATGACCCCAAACACCACTGTGACCCCTGCTGGCATGCCCTCCCAGAATCCCCGGATGGCCATGATGAGCCTCTCGAGCGCCATGACAGTACAACAGAAACACCAGCAGAAGATGCGTCTCCAGCAGATCCAGATGGAGAAGGAGAGGATCAAGCACCTGCAGCAGGAGCTGATGAGACAGGTAGCAATTTCCTCCCATTGGTACCTCTTCTCCAGGGACTGCCTCTGGTCCCGTTAACGGTTCTGTGGTTTCATGTCTTGCTGCTCTCTACTGCCTCAGCTTTCAATCCTTGCAGCTGGAGTGTAGACCGTGGGAGATCTGAATGCACACGGATTCCAATTGATGAATGGCAGAGATTAACTGGTAATCGATTCATTAGTGAACCTCTCTGGTTTATTCTGCTTCTGAATGTTACAGCGCCATTGACTGGGGTTCATATTCAGTGCTCTCTGTAAGGAATTTGCTCGTTCTCCCATGTCTGTATGAGTTTTCCACTGGGTTCTCCGGTTTCCTTCCACCTTTAAAAACATACCAAGAGTGTAATTGGGTGGCATGGGCTGTTATCGTGCTTAATACATGTCAAAATTTAATCTTCTTTGAATTACTTCCCAATTTTTAAAAATTTTCAGTGCCTATGAGCGATGATGAAAACTAGGTTTCTCCAAGGTTTACTGGGTAGTGAATTTCCCACTTGTCGTGTCAGCTCAATCAGTGCATGTTGGGGGGAACCATTTTGTTGCAACTTAGTGATTGTTCAAATGGGACTCAAAGAATCACTGGGGATCCTTCCCAGCCAGCACACACTATCTGTGACCCTCCGCCACCCTCCTCCCCAATCCTTTCCGCATCACCGTCAGTGGGAGCAGTCTGCAGTCCAATCAATGCATCTTTAGGATGTAGGAGGAAACACAGAGCACCTGGAAGAAACTGACATGGTCACCAGAAAACCGTGCAAGTTCCTCCTGAGCTAGAATCGAACCCGGGACATGGGAGTTGTGACCCATCGGCACTTGCTGAGCTGCCTGACCTTCCGATGCTTTCTGGAACCATAGAACCATAGAACTTTACCGCACAGAAACAGGCCTATTCAGCCCTTCTAGTCTGTGCCAAACCATGTTTTTTTGCCTAGTCCCACTGACCTGCACCCAGTCCATAGCCCTCCGTACCTTCCCCATCCATGTACCCATCCAAATTCCTCTTAAATGTTAAAATTGAGCCCGCATTTACCACTTCAGCTGGAATCTCGTTCCACACTCATACCACTTGCTCTGTGAAGAAGTTCCCCCTTTCACTCTTAACCCATGTCCTCTGGTTTGAATCTCACCTACCCTCAGTGGGGAAAAAAACCTATCTACATTTACTCTGCCCGTCTCCCTCATAATTTTAAATACCTCTATCAAATCACTCTTTATTCTTGTACGCTCCATGGAATAGTTACCTGAAGTTTGAGCAATGTCCTAGAAAATCTTCTCTGCACTCTTTCTAACTTATTGATATTTTTCCTGTACTTGGGTGACCAAAACTGAGCACGATACTCCAAATTTGGCCTCACCAATGTCTTGTACAACTTTAACATAACATCCCAGCTCCTGTACTCAATACTTTAATTTATGTAGGCCAATATGCATAGAGCTCCCTTTACAACCCGATCCAATGTTAAGGCTTTGGCATGAATGGAGTTATGTCCCTTCCTCTGCCAACATCCAGGCAAACTGTCACTTCCTTGCCAACAGGAATCAGAGGGGAAGAGAGGCAGAACAACAGAGGCAATCACAGTGTCAACAAATCACGCACTTCCTGTGATTGATCTCAGCCTATTATCTCCAAACCAAATCCTGACAGGAATACGAATGTTTCCTCAGGGGCGGTTTTTACTTCTGTCATGCTGCAGGTATTGAATAATGGAGAATTCTTGCCACAGAGCAGAGTTGCCGAACATGTGTTATTCCCTGATCATTTGGCAATAAATTATCTGTGATTAAACCCAGAGTTCTGCCCCTTTCCCCTCCCTTCTCTTTCTCCCTCTCTGTCCTTGTTCGTCTCATGTTCCGTGCAACACAGTCCTCTGTCAACCTTTCCCTCTCTTGCACTGGCTCCCTTTTTGATCCTTGCCTCAGAGAGGTGTGCGGAGAACGTTCTGTAAATATTGACCAGTGTAAACTGGGAATGGTTCTCATCTGCAAGTCCCCCTCCATATCGCAGGAACATGGTGTGGGAACTAGCAAGCACAAGAATCTGCAGAGAGTGATGAACACGGCTCAGACCCATCACCTAGACTGTACACTCTACACTCCCTGCTGCCTTAGAATAGCAGCTGAGATGAATTCCCACCTTGTTCCCTCCTCTCATTAGGAAGAAGGTTCATGAGTGTGAAATCAAGTACCTCCAGGTTTAAGGACAGTTTCTTTCCCGCTGTGATCAGACTCCTGACCACATTAGTCGATTACCCATGCTGGCTGATCTCTCTCTGTAACTCTGCACTGTACTATGTTTTGCTTTGCTGTACTTGTGTGAGATACACTTGCTGATAAACACACAAAATTAACCTTTTCACTGCACTTGGCAATAAACAAAGGTTACCTAAGGTCCCAGGGGAGAAGAGCTGAGGTGCTGGGGGGCTTCCCACCCCCTTCCCTTCCTTTTCCTTCCCCTTCCCATCACTTCTCAGCTACCATCCCACCTGCATTCACCTATGACCTTTTACCTGTTGGCCTGTGCTCCTCTCCCTGCCTCTTCCTCCCTCCTCCTCTCCTCCCCCCCACCCATATTTTTATTCAGGCACCTGCTTTTTTCTTGCTTATGCCTTGATGAGGGGGCCAGGCCCAGAACTTGGCTACCCTTTACTTTCCGTGGATGCCGCGTGACCTGTTGATTTTCTCCAGCGCTTCTGTGCATTGCATTTCCAACCCATGTTTTTGCACCCAGGTTGTAGGCAGTGGGTAAGCAGGAGATGGCAGGAAACAGTCTATGGATTCAGGCCCGTATGAAGCTTTGTGTTCAAATCAGATTTCTTGGTTGAACTGTCTGCGGGTCTGCACTGCACCAGCAGCTGCCCAGACTGCCCATTCCTGCCTACTTCCGCTGCTGGGAATCTCTCTGAACAGAGTAGCAATTCCATTACTCTCATTGGAGTTCACATGTTCTTTCCTTGATATAACCATATAACCATTTATGGATTTGAAATATCCATTCTTGACCAAAATAGGTTCAATATTCTAAACAGGAGAACATTTTTTTCTTGGAAATGAAGACCATAAGACATAGGAGCTGAAATAAGCTATTCAGCCCATCGAGTCTGCCCCACCATTTAATCATGAGCTGATCCATTTTCGCACTCGGCCCCACTGCCCAACATTCTCCCCCTAACCTTTCACACCCTGGCTAATCAAGAACCTATCATTCTATCCTCAATGACCTCAAATCAAGTCAAGTCACATTTATTTGTCGTTCATACCATAACCATTGCAGTGTAGAGTGAAAACGAGATAGCGTTTCTCCGGACCATGGAGCAAGTTACTTTCGTGGCTAAATTACAACAAAAACTTTGTATAAATAACATATCACGTATAAATATCATGTTATATATAAAAGCCCTGTGTCCCTGGGGTTCAGAAGCCTCACTGCTTGGGGAAACTGTTTCGCAATCTGGTCGTAAGGGCCTGAATGCTTCAGTACCTCTTCCTGGACGGCAGGATGGAGAATAGATTGCAGGAGGGGTGCGTTGAGTCCTTCATGATGTTTATAGCTTTCTGCAAACAATGGCCGTTATAAATATCCGTCTTGGCAGGGAGAGGGACCCCAATAATCCCTCCTGCAGTCTTTACTATCCACTGCAGGAACTTATGTTCTGGGATGGTGCATTTCCCGAACAAGGCTGTGATGCAGTTACATAGGATGCTCTCAATGCATTTCCTGTAGAATGTAGAGAGGGTGGAGGGTGGGAGATGGACTTCCCTCAATCTCCACAGGAAGTGAAGGCGTTATTGGACCATCTTGACAATGGATCTGGTGTTGGGGGACCAGGATAGATTCTCCGCCAGCTGCATGCAAGGAATTTGGTGCTCTTGACTCCCTCGACGGTGGAGCTGTCAATGGTCAATGGAGAGTGATCCTCCCCCTCTCCTGAAGTCAACCACCATCTCCTTTGTTTTGTTGATGTTCAGTTGTAGGCTGTTTCCTCCGCACCAGTCCGTTAGCGTTTGCACCTCCTCTCTGTAAGCTGACTCATCGTTCTCGCCTCCACACCCACCTGTAGCAACCAATTCCACAGATACACCACCCTCTGGCTGAAGAAATTCCTATGCATCTCTTTTCTAAAGGACGCCCTTCAATCCTGAAGTTGTGCCCTCTTACCCTAGGCTCTCCCACTATGAAAAGCAACTTACTGCATCTATTCTCTCTGTCCCTTTCAATATTTGAAATGATTCAAAGAGATATCCCCTCATTCTCCTAAATTCCACAGATTTTCCACCCTCTGGCTAAAGAAGTCCCTCCACATCCCTGTTTTATGTTCAATGATACACTGACGATGCCCCACTAAGTGTCTGTATGTGAAGTTCCGCGTATACATACAGTAAAATCCCTGTATCCGGCACCTACAGGGATTGGTAGTTGCCGGATAAGTGAATTTCCCGGTTGTTTGAAACTGCATATTGCATGAATGGAGAACTGTCGGCAACATGTGCCAATTTAAAACTTTTAAAAAATCAATTTTTTACCCATTTATTTTCCTCATTTTGTTTTGCCAGTTACTTGAGGCTGCAGGTTGCTTGAATTCTGGGTAACAGGAATTTTACTATAGATTTTTTTGTTAATCAGTGTTTGTGTATTTTTACTTCTGGTTGTTGAGGTTTATTTTATATTTCAATCAGAACTTTTCAAGCTTGAAGAGCTAATTGGTTAGAGGAACTTTCACTCTTCAGAGTTGACCCCCCCCCCCCCCCCCTCCCCGGTTACAGCATCTTTATTTCTTTCAGGAGAAGGCCTTGTATAACCAGATTCCAACTCAGATGCCCATTGAATCCGAAAACATCCCGGCAGCCCAGAGCGCTGTCTCTACACCAGCTATGACACAGGAGATGCATGTCATCACAAACAATGGCTCTGATCCCTTTCT
Source organism: Narcine bancroftii (assembly GCF_036971445.1). Classification (NCBI taxonomy): domain Eukaryota; kingdom Metazoa; phylum Chordata; class Chondrichthyes; order Torpediniformes; family Narcinidae; genus Narcine; species Narcine bancroftii. The sequence continues at coordinate 116,211,765 of NC_091477.1, read as the reverse complement.
CAGCAGGCAAGTTGCATTGTAATAGACAATAGATGAATTCCATATTTAGCTGGAGATAACGTTTTATCTAGGTAGAGGCATTATTTTCGGAGGGCACTATTAATTAATCCAATTTCCTCTCTCCTCCATCTCCACTATTGTTATTCCCCACTGGTGTTCATTTACAGTGGACCGTACCACTCTCGCCAAGCAAGTGCAGACAGTGGCTTAGGATTGGGAAGAACACCTGAAGACTTCCTGGGACACGTGGAGGAAATGGATACAGGTAAGTTGAGAGCAAAAGAGCCTTGTTTCTGTCTGGATTTAAGATGGGTGCTAGGTTAAAAATATTGATCTCAAAATGTAGTAAAAACACAAAAATGCTGGAGGATCTCAGCAGGTCTTGCAGCTTCCATAGGAGGTAACGATATATAACCAATGTTATCCCTGAACCCTTCTTCAAGTTATGAGCAAAAAGCCGGATTCAAAACTCCAAACTCAAAACGTAGCTATTTTATGAATGATTTTTCGGTATAAGCAATAACTTTTAAAAGAAATTTCTAAATGAAAGGAACAAGATCTACTTCAACATATATTGCAAAGCTATTACAGCATCAGTGCCTGGATTCGAATCTGACGCTGTCCACAAGGAGCATATGCGTTCAGCCCCTGACCTGCGTGGGTTTTCTATAGGTGCTCTGATTTCCTCCCACCCTCCAAAAACAAGACAGGGTTGGTACTTTAATTGTGTGTGATTGGGCAGCAGGAGTTTCAAGTGCCTGAAGGGCCTTCCACCATGCTATATCATTAAAATTTGAAATCTAAAAAAGTTAAAAGAAAGATCGTTTAAAGTATGGAGGAAAATCTTCCGATAGTTCTTGGATAAATCGATTTGAGAGGCACACATTATACCTGCAATGATAAGTATATTGAAATCTTGCCCGTGGAAGTGAATTGATTTGATCAGATTCCTGAATAAATTTAGTTCAGTGGGAACAAATGATGCTGTCGCATTGGATATATTATGTGAGCAAGTGAGAATGGTTGATACAATGAGTTGCAGTCCCATGTGATGTATTAATTATATTCAATGTAAATAATTCTATTGAAGAGAGTGAAGGGGAAATGGTTTGGTCCATTGGAATAATGGCAACCAGTCTAGGCCCAATGGAAGTCTAGGCAGTGTGTTTGGGTCCTGAGTGTGTGTAAAGTTCTCTGACTCTCGTGAATTGGAGATTGACCCAGTAATGGGAGGACTTTGTTCATCAACATATTGCTCCATCTTTCCAAGTTTTCTGTCCTGAAACAACCCCAAATCCCTTCCAACTCTGAAAATTCAAGGGTTAGCTGTAGTTACATGAAATAAATGGGAAATGATTTGGAATTCCATGTCAGTGTTGGATTTCCATACCATTTCATTGGGAATCTGAAATTAAAGTTACACTGAGCAAATAAGGCAGCTTCCAAGAAGGGAAGGATGAAGTGATTCAATTGTCAAAAGAGGTTCAATCGAGATGAGATAAACAAGACTTCCTTTTCCTATTCAATTCAGGGTCTAGACCTCACGAGCAAGGCTAGTTTTCATTGACAATGCCGAGCTGGCCTCAAGAATCTGTGGTGAGCCACATTGTTGAACTGCTACAGAGTTCTTTGTGAAGGATTTCCTCATATCTACAAAGAAAAACACTAACATTTCAGATATTCCCAAAATCTGAAATTTAGACATACAGCATGGTAACAGGCCTTTCCAGTCCACGAGCCCGTGCCGTCCAATTAAAACCCCCATACATTTTGAATGGTGGGAGGAAACCGGAGCACCCTGAGGAAACCCACGCAGACATGGGAGAACATACAAACTCCAAAAGTGTTAGATTCGAACCCTGATCGCTGATGCAATAACAGCATTGCATTAATGGCTACACTAACCATGCACCTTTCTCTCTTTGCCTATTTGTTATATTATTTTAATACGTTCAGTTATTGTATCAGATGCAAAGTGATTTGGTAAAATGGAATCTTACCTGTGGAAGCGAATGCTAAATAGATTGGACCAGATTTCTTTTTTTTTAATTAAATTTTTTATTTTTCACACCATAAATCACAATAGCCATGTTATACACTTTTTCTTTTTCACACATTTACAGTGACTTTTTCTCCCCCCCCCCCTCCCTCCTCCCAAGCCACCCCCCCCCCCCCTCATCCATTTTAGGTATACAATCTAGGTTGCATTAATTCAGTCAGACAATGTTGTCATTCAACAAAAATACACCAGAAATTCTACAGAGTCCATTCTTTTCTTTCCTTCTCCTTCCATCAACTTAGGTAATGTTTGTCCCCGGTAGGTTTTCGCTATTGTATTTAATGTAAGGCTCCCATACTTGTTCGAATATTTCAATATTATTTCTTAAACTATATGTTATTTTTTCTAATGGAATACATTTATTCATTTCTATATACCATTGTTGTATTTTCAAATTCTCTTCCAATTTCCAGGTTGACATAATACATTTTTTTGCTACGGCTAGGGCTATCTTGACAAATCTTTTTTGTGCATCTTCCAAGTCAATTCCAAATTCTTTATTTTTTATGTTACTTAGGAGAAAGATCTCTGGATTCTTTGGTATATTGTTTTCTGTTATTTTATTTAATATCTGATTGAGATCATCCCAAAATTTTTCTACTATTGGACCAGATTTCTGAAGTTAAAACAAATATGCTTAGATATTCAACAGGTCAGCCAGCATCTGTGGAGAAAGATAAAAGATTTAATGTCATCAGAATTTCCAATGAAGGGCCATTGACTTGAATCTCTCTCTCTCTTTCTATATGCTCTTAACCTGCTTAATGTCCCCGCAACTTCTGTTTTTATTTCTACACCTGAAGTTTTTCAATGTTCGTTAGAGGAGATTCCAAGATTCAAGCTTCTTTTATTGTCATGTAATAAAACAGGAAATATAATAGGACACAAAATTTTCCTTTACTCTGCCATATGGTCCTCCTACATTGTGGAATTATTCGGGTATTAGATTGGTTAACCTGGTGCTGTAACATCTGTGGACATTTTCTGTTGTTTTAACTTATTTCTGGTAGGTTAAAATGGTTGCTAGTATTTTAGAAAATGGCTAGAGATGCCAGGCTTTTTAATGTATCGCGTTCAGATATAAACTAGGTGAGTCACCACATCAGCGCAATATGTTAAATGAACTGCTTTTATATTGAAGAATTTTTTAAAAATTCTAAACATGCAGCACCCCCAAAGTTGCAGCATAATTAAACGTTTGATTATTTATTTTTAGAGATGATGTGTGATAACAATCCCTTCCGGTCCATGAGCCCATGCCACCTAAATTCACCAATTAACCTACCAACCCCGTACATTTTTGGAGGGTGGTAGAGGACCTGGAGGAAACCCACGCAGACACAGGGAGAATGTACAAACTCCTTACAGGCAGTGCCAGATTCGATCCTGGTTTGCTGGTGCTAAAACAGTGCTGGGCTAACCGCTACGCTAACTGTGCTGTCAAATTTTTGCCATGTTGTTTTTGGAGTCGCTACGCTAACCGTGCTGCCAAATTTTTGGAGTGAGTGGTTGTGCTTTGTGAGCTTTTGGGCTTGTGGAGGTACTTGCTCCAAGTAAGCTAGATATTCTTTACCCGCAGGAGAAATGGGGCAGTCCGCCATGACCACAAGCCAGCCCAACCGCTTCCCCGACTTCCTGGACTCCCTGCCTGGAACAAACGTGGACCTCGGCACCCTGGAGGGGGAGGACCTCATGCCAAGCCTGCAGGAGCCCTTTGGATCGGACATCTTGCCTGACGTGGAGTCCAGCCTCAATCCGAAGGAGACTTTCCTCACGTGGTTGTAATCATGGCGGGAAGCCAGAGGAAGGAAAGGAGAAAACTAAAATGGGAATTGAGATGGAGTTACCTTTTCTGCTTGGATCGGAGGCGACATGCCTCAAGTAGTGCTTTTTGTTTGCCTGACAACTTTTATGTTCGTCCTTACACCCCAAAGTGATATATGCTTGTCATTTAACTAAAGGCGGCTAGCAGTACTTTATATGAACTATACTCTAGAACTCTCTCAATATCTTTGACCTTCCACATAATCATGAGATTAACCTCTAGCAGAAGATCAAAGATTCCACTGCGTGTCCTGTCTTGCATGGCCAAATGAATGATTCTTTTTCATTATTTTAATATTATTATATAAGCAACTAAAGGAGAATGCAACTATTGAATCTTCAGAGATTGACCATTTGTTTTGGGGAGTAGAAGTCAGTTTGGTTCAACATTGACTGCAAGGTGGGGTGGGGGAGGGTTGGAGTGGGTGGTGGGCAAGGGGGGTGGAGAAGGGGCATTCATATACAAGTAGTTTTGGCGACCTTTTTATCTGCTTGAAATGACACCAGGCATTTTTCATCTATTTAACATGAACAGAGCTTTAAAATTGTTTGTGTTGTTCAATTATATAAAATAATGTACAAAAGGTGGGCAAGTTTTTAGTCAATTTGGTCACCACACAATAGTAGCACATGAGGCACCTCTTTAATTCTCTTGCTTCCTGTTGTAGCTACTGTATATATTATTCTGTCATCTGCTTTTGCTTATTTCTCAAGACGCAGATTGGTCGATCACAATTTCACATCCTACGCAGCCTGTTATATTTAGTGGAGGTGTTTAAAACCATTTAAATCAGTCTTTAATGCCTCCAGAAAGAGTATTCAGGGGAGCATGGTGTAAGCATGCTGAATCCCTTCATTTCACCATTCGCTTCTCAGCATCTCAATGTTCAAAGCTTTTGAGATAATGATACAGCCAAATTTAATAATATACCCTCCTAGTTTGTTGTTATAATGCTATGTGCTGTAAAGATAGACGTCGCAAAAGATAAACCTACCACATTTTTATCAAGTGACAGGTTAAATCATTTTTTTAAGAAAACATTTTTTTTTTAATTATTATTTGTAAGGAAACTTGGACTTTGGATTTTTATCACATTGAGAACTCGAATTGTTATACTTTTTAAAAAAAAGTTGAGATTAATTTTCATGGGCTCTTAAGAAATCTGGAATGATAAAGAGATTAAAGGTGTTATGGATTGGGAAAGTTCACAGGGGGACCAGAATGTACATTGCAAGTTGAGTGTGAATGATGGATTTGCAGCAGAAAACAATGAGGAGTTGGAAGAAACCAATGGTCAAGCACCGTGCATGGAGAAAAATTACTGGCCATCTCTCCCCACAGATGGCTGCCTCACCTGCTGAGACCCTCCAGCTTCTCTTTGTTCACATAAGATTCCAACATCTGCATCTATTGTGTAGCTCACGATGGATTTTCATTTTTGACATGATGGGCCGTGGGCCAAAGTCCTGTCATTACAAGATGAAGCTTGATAAGCTGTTCTGAACAGTCTGAAGGAACTTGCCCAATCCTACTTGACCAACGACTGATTCCCTTCCACGGGGAACTGGGTCAAGAAACTGGAGAGGGGAGAGAGAAAGAGAGGGATTGATCTAAAATTAATTTGTGGTCAGTGTTAATCATTTTAACTATAAAAACTGAGGTTGGGGCTGTTGCCTATTTATGGGACTGTATAAAAACTGCATCACCAATATTATGGTGGCTCTGTTTCCGTGCTCATGTAAATACCCAACAGCCAGATCCAGTATGAAGCATCAGGCTGGGATTTACAGGAACTACTTTAGACATTCTATCCTTCTCCCCACCTCCCTGTTTATTGTGAGCAGTGACTGGAAGGTCACTGTCCGGAATATAGCAGAACAGATAAGAATGCAGAATTGGACAGAGAAAGTCGATGAGCTTGTCTAATGTGTTTTGCTCAGGCACCCCTGCGGTTCGTACGCGAGACCTTCCGTAAGTGAACTATCCCTGGAACAGGGCAGTGCGTGCGAGAGATTGAAACACAAGTCAGATCTTGATAGTTGAGCAATGAGCTGCTGGAGGAATTCAGCAGGTCCTGCGGTGTCCATGGGTAGGGATGGCCAGTCAGCGTCATAGGTCAGGACCCTTTATTGAGACTAAAGTAGGATTTGAAGGCACATTGGTCATCTGGGCCAATATCCCAACACCCTGACCATTACTTGTTCCTCCTATCCCCTTGCCTTTATTGCATGTGTTCTTGAAGGTGTGTGGCCGTTTGAGTGGGTGGGATTGTGAACGACTGGGTGAAACCTGTGGTACAACCAAGGGAAGAAATCACTTCATCTTCACTTTGACCAAGTGATGGGAATTATATTGATGAGTATAGGGGAATGGCCGGGGGGAGGGGGAAACGCTAGCTTATTCTTGGACTACCTCCCACCCAGGACAGAGACAATAGTGAGTGTCCAGAAACATATAAGGGAACTACCCTTACCTCTCTAATATAATCTGAATTCATTAACTTTTTAACATGGGAGGCTCTTTCCTTACAGAATTAGCACTGTGTCTGATTTTGTTTTGTTTTTAAAAAGCTTGGAATCTTAATGTGAGTTGAGTGAATTGCACTTTTAGATCTTGTAGTTAACTAGTTTCTCTTATTATTGTAAATTTTTGTTAATCAACTGATCTTTTAGTATCTTTTACCAAATTCTACTCATGCTTGTGCATTATTAATGTATACTCGAATGTGGGCAGCAAGCAGAATCTTTGAATGAAACATTCGGAATGTAAGCTCCCAAGGCAGTGATATCTCCTGAGGCAGTTCTCACCTTCAAAGGATTGAGAAGTTATCCAGAAGAAGTCCACACAGTGACCAAAGTAAAAACGCCACGTTGGAGAAACTCAGCAGGCCAAACAGTGCACTTTATGCACTGTTTCAACGTTTCAAGCTTGAACCCTTCATCAAGGTATGAGCTAAATGTAGGCAGGGGCCCATTTATATTTGGCTCATACTTTGATGGTGGACTCAAGTTTAAAACTTGGGTTATATATCTTTATCTTTGTTGTATAAAGTCCACTGTGTGACCTGCTGAGTTTCTCCAGGATTGCACTTTTACTTCAGTCACAGCACAGCGTCTGTAGAGTTTCATGTTTTACTCCTGCACGTAGTGACCAGTTAAGTCATCCCTCCTACAATGAACAGGGCATGATGTTTATTGGGATGGGGGCAAAAATCACTGGGGCACAGAAATTGGTCTTTGAAAGAGAGTGCCAAAGACGTAGTGGTGTGGGCTGCTGGTTGTACCTGCTGCCATACTTCCTGTTGCCTCCAGTTGAATGGATAACCTGAGGACAACTGGCAATGAATGGTAACATCCAGCACTGGAATCTAAGGCCAGATTTCTCCTCTGGCCAGCAATGAGGAACTGTTCAGAGGATTCAACATGGAATATGTAAAATAGAAACCAAGAGAGGAACAGGTGAGAGAGTTAGAATACCAACAATATTTTAAGTATATGTTTGGATAACCTGGAAAAGGAGTATTGGGGCTCAAATGCCAGTTGAACAAGGACTGCTTGCGGGCGCACCTGTGAGAGCTTCTGAGAACTGCTTCAGTAATTGGGATTATTGGTTTAAAATATATTACTTCTATTACACTACAATAGAAAATTACATTTTTGTTGCTCAATCTATTCATACATTATAGAAATGTATCATGTTTATGTCCTTATTTTTTGAACTTGGGTTTTTTTTTGTACTGAGATGTGTGAACATTGCCTGTAGCAGGGTAGACATGCAAGTTGTATGTAAACACGGTTCAGTTCTGCTTTAAATCCTTGCAGTCCTGTACCACAAGCTTTAAAAATAAATATAAATTGGATTTTATCTTCTGAGTATTTGTTTTGATTTGAGCAATCAGAAGATTAAAACCATCGTTTCTATAATCCCATCATGGATTTACTTTTCACCTTCATATTCTACGATAGAAGGCATTAATAAATCTGCTTCAGAGGTGTGGTGCTTGGAATTGCCCCTGACGTAGTCAAAAAACACAGAAATGCTAGAGGAACTCATCCGGTCTCATAGCGCCCATAGGAGGTAAATGTATATTATCGACGATGTGGGCCTGAGCCCTTCAGATGTGATCCAGCCAGGGCTTTGGATAACTGTCTTATAACTTCTATCGACTCTTGTTCCAAACTTCTGTGTATTAAGAGAGGCGAGGAAGTTCTTCAGCCCCTCTCTCCGCTGTTCATTTCTCTTCCACGTTCAGCTTTTACAGTTGTCTCCAGTGTTCTTTCAGCCTCCTGCTTATCCATGATAGATTTCCGTCTGCCTTAAAGATGCAGAGTCTCTGCTAACATCGGCCATTAACAAATTTTTGAAGACTTGTGACTCTCTGCAAGATAAAATTGCTTCTCTTCTCAGTTTTAAATGTACCGAAGGGCATGTTACCGTGCTGTATGTCTAAAATTAAATGGGAGAGGGCTTGTCTTCCAGCCATGACACCTAGTTCCCGAGGAAGCAACCTTACCACTGTCACCCTGTCGAGACTCATCAGAATCATAGAGGCTTCAGCAATTCCCTTGCAATAAATGTCAGCTTTTCTATTACACTGGACAATGAAGATTTTGCTTCCTGAACACTTTTGGCTGTATTTTATGAATTTTGGGCTGCTGATCGTGAAAATTATCTTAAAATTTCACTATCACATACTTTTTTTAGATAAAACATATTTTATAATTTCCTGTCATACGAAACCACCAATGTCGTTGTAAATTCATTTTCTGCATTTGCACTAGGGCTTCTTCCCCGCTGATCTCGGTGCGGTCAGTGACGAAAATGGTGAAAGGTTTTACCAGGACATTGCGACCATGGAAAAGCGGTATCAGGGCAACTGGAATCCATCAACGCCGGCCAACTATTATGAGAGACATCAGATGCTAAGTACAAACGAAAATCAGTGTGGCAAAGCATTTTTAGGTCTGTTGAACTAACGCAGTGTGTCAGAATCATTATGCGATTAAACATTCTAGATCCAATAAAAGTTCATTTAATGCTTCCCCAACTTCCTCTGTGACACTGCAAATCTAAAATATCTTTGTGTTCAGCTTGAAGTTGTTTATCATATTCATTTTTTTTTCAGGAAGCAAACCTTTTGGAAAAAAATTGTTGTCACATGAACATTTTCTTCTTTGTTAAGCAGAAGGTACACAAGCTTGAAAACATGATTGTCTAGACTTGAGGACAATTTCTTTCCTGCTGTTGGATCCTTGAAAGGAACGGATTCCCCTGTACTTAACATCCCGTCCTAGTATCCCTCTACCCTGGACGTATTGATATACTGTGGCACCACTCCTTGCAGTTTTATTGTTGTCCATCTCGTGCTCTACTTAAGTATGGGATGTCTTATCTGGATAGCACACAATACAAAATGTGGCAATAAATCCCAAATTACCCTGCAGCTCTTCTCATTTAACTAAGATACAAATTTGCTTTTTTTAATTCTGATCATCTGAAATGTCCGTCTTCTTTCACAAGTGAGGCTTCCCCTCCACCACTATTAACTCAGCCCTCACTTGCATCTCCTCCATTTCCCACTCCACTGCCCTGGCCCCCTCCGCCCCCAGATGCAACAATATGGAATCCCCCTCATCCTCATACCAGCCTCTGCATCCAACACATCATCCATCGGAATTTCTGGCACTTACTACAGGATCCCACCCCAGCCACATTTTTCCTTCTCCTCCCCTCTCGGCCTTCCACGGGGTCCACTCCCTCCATGATTCCCTCATGCACTCCATCCCTCCCCATTCATCGCACCCCCGGCACCTTCCCCTGGGCCCACAGGAGGTGCAACACTTGCGCCCACGCCTCCTCCCTCACCACAGCCTGGAGCCCCAAACAGGCTTTTCAAGTGAAGCAACACTTCACTTGTACATCCACAGGACTTATCTACTGCATCCGGTGCTCCCTTTGTGGCGTTCTCTACATAAGGGAGACCAGTTGCAGACCGGGAGATCGCTTCGCTCAGCACCTCCACAACAACAGCGACCTCCTAGTAGCCAACCATTTTAATTCTGAGTCACACTCCCAGCCTCAGACGTCTGTCAGTACTCTCCCATCAAGACCACCTGTAGATTGGAGGAACAATGCCTTATTTTCTGTCTGGACACTCTCCAGCCAAGTGACATTAACTCTGACTCTGCTTTGTGCTAAACTTGCTCACCTTTTCTTTCCCCTCCCCCTCCCCTCTCTACCCACCCAGCCATCCCTCCGACCCCTCAATAATGCTGTCCCTTCCCTTCTTTCTTACCAAAGGACTCTATTTGACCTGCTGGACTTCTCCAGCAGTTTGTGTTTATCTTCAACCACGGTGTCTGTAGATTTTTGTGATTTACTTCTCTTTTGTTCTTCCTGCCAAAAAGGACCATTTAAGATTTTTCTGCTTTCTCTCTATTTGCCAGATCTTTGTTCACCATATGTATCCCTTTGTAGTTGAACAAGAAAGTCTGCAGATGCTGTGATTGCAATTCAGCGTGTAAAAGTGCTGGAGCAACTCTGCACGTCACACAATGTAGCCAAGACACATTTTGGGTCCGGCCCTCTTCAAAGAGCAGGCAGGTGTCTGAATCAATAGGTGGGGCAGTGGGAAGAGCACAGGCAACAGGCCATAGGTGGATATTTAAATTTAATTTAGATATGCAGCGCGTTAACAGGGCCTTTGGGTCCATGACCCTGAGTCGCCCAATTGACTTACAGCCCCCTCTCCCCGGTGCATTTTTGATTGGTGGGAGGAAACCGGAGCACCCAGAAGAGACCCACGCAGACGCAAGGAGAAGGTACAGACTCTGCAGGCGGCGCGGGATTCGCGCCCCGGTCTCCGGCGCTGTAACAGTGTTGTGCTAACCGCTACGCTAACTGCGGGTGGGAGGGCAGAAGAGGAAAAAAGCTGGGAAGTGAAAGGGGGAGGGGTAGCTCTCTGAATGAAGGAAAGGAGACAGAGGGATAGGGAAAGAGAGGGAGACAGGAGAGGGGGCTAACAGATACCGTAAAAGTCAATGCTATCTGGTTCGAGAGTATCCCTTTGTGGCCCTTTTAGGTCTTCTTCACCACTTGCTTTCCTCTCCAAAAAGTGGTGGTCCTGCCAGAGCTGCTGTAACGGCAGTACTGCTGCTGGTGTGTACTCGGGGACAGCTCTCCCCCGAAGGGTCCTACCCGATGGCTCCGAAGAGGCTTTAAGCGGCCTGTTAAAGGAGCTGATGATGTTTATTTTAAAGTCCTGTGAACACGAGGTCTGTGCCTAAGATGTGGCACCTCTGCTCTGCAGCGGCCAAGAGGGGGTGCCACAGTTGAGAAGGAGAAGCAGAGGAGATGACAGTGACCATGGTAGCAGACCAACGAGGGCCTCAGTGGCTGAAGGGCACACACAGGCGACGAGGTGTTGGCTACTTGCGGGTGAGGCACCCACACCAGGCTGCGGGCTGCTGGAGACTGGCTCAGTGAGGACCAGATAACGGAACCGGGATTCGAGATGGCAAGGAGGACTCACTGGGGGTGTCACTTTTGCTTCTCTTTCTCTGACTGTAAGGGGTGCCGAGCAATGCTAATGGTGAATCTTTTTCTCCCTATTGAAGAATGAAGGCAAGTTCATGCAATACGACATTTTTGTTTTATTATAAGAAGATAAATACTATCTGATCTTTGTGTTATGGGCTAATTTAGCAGCCAGACCTTGGCTCCCTCCATCTTGGTCATCGATGCTCCAGCACCAATCCCCAATGGATCATCTTTGGTCACATCTAGCCAATCAGAAAAAGTTCCTATTTATTATTGGTTGGTCAATCTCCTGTCCACATTAATATTTAATTCCATACACAATGAACATTTTAAAATTGGAAATAATGTTATAAGTACATAAGAAATAGGCCATCCAGCCTATCGAACCTGCTCCTCAGTTCAATAAGATCATGCCTGATCTGATCATCGACTCAACTCCGCCTACCTGCTTTTTCACCATATCCCTTAATTCCTTTTTAATGTAAAAATTTCTCTCACTGAACCTTAAATATGTTTAATGAAGTCGCCTCAACTGCTTCCCTGGGCAGAGATTTCCACAGATTCACTACTCTCTGAGAAAACAGTTTTTCCTCATCTCCGTCTTAAATCTCAGAAATAGGGGACACAGCCTCAAGATTCAGGGGAGCAGATTTAAGACAGAGATGAGGAAAGGCACAGGGAGAACGTACAAACTCCATCCAGACAGTGCTGCATTTGAATCCCGGTTGCTGGCACCGTGACAGCATTGCGCCAATGAGCAAAATTAAAATCAGGAAGGCAGTAGGATTAGGATTAGGGTCGGGGTTAGAGTTTAGAAAAAATACCAAGCCATTCTCTTCATTCATTACAAACAGCAGGGCAATTTAGGATAGGGGAGGACCACTCAATGATAAAGGTGGGGGTTTATGCCTGGAGCCACAAGAAGTGGACAAGGCATCAAATGAATACTTTACATTGCTGTACACCAAGGAGAAGGACACAGAGGACAGTTAGATCATTGTGGGATATGCTAATATTTTGGCCAAAGATATATTGAGATGGAATAGGTGTTGAGTTTCTTGAAAAATGTTAAGGTGAAACTAATGGGATTTATCCCAGGTTATTGAAAGAGGCGATGGATGAGGCCTTGATAGGTATCTTTGTATTCTTTCTAATTGCAGAGAAGGTTCAGCGGACCAGAGAATCAGATGAAATTTGGGGCTGCACGGTTAGGGTAGCGGTTAGCGTAATGCCATTACAGTGCCACCGACCTGGGTTTGAATCCAGCACTGACTGTAAGGAGTTTTTACGTTCTCCCGTGTATGCATGGGTTTCCTCCAGGTAGTCCAGTTTTCTCCCATACTTTAAAAATGTATGGCGGGAGTGGTGGGGGGGGGGGGGGGGGGGTTGTGGGAGGTTGTAGTTAATTGGGTGTATTTGGGCAGACATGCAACATACTAGTGAAAACAAGCTTTTCTTGTGTGTGATTTTGGAAAAGTATTTTTGGTGATTATTTAGTGCCACATCTCTAAAAGACACACAGTGGACCAGGCCATACGCTTTCTGATCATAGCACTGATTAACCATGAAAGAGCTTGCTGGTGTTGTCAGCCATTATAATCTTTTTGTTATGAATAAATGGTGCAGAACAGTCATTCATAAAATAGCTGACACTAAAAGATGAACAGATAAGACCTTCTTGTCATCTTTCAGACTCACGATGAGATTAGTGCACGATTTTGCAAGGACCTCACTGATTCTCAGGTTCAGGTGTCAAACAGGATTGTGGAATCGGTGGCAGGTAATGGGAGCAGGCACTGGTGGGGTGGGGTGGGGAGGGGGGTTGGTTGTGATTTAATGCTTCTGATTAGAGAAACATACCTTGTATTTGGAGATTGTGGATCGACAGCACATCAGCACCATTGGAAAGTTCTGAACAAAATGGAAATACGCCCATTAATTTGATCATTATTTGCAATCAGGTTGAAGAGAGAGGCAATGGGAAGCAAAGGAATCAAGTCAAAGATGCCTTTTCCCAGATTTGAGTAAAACAGAAAAGTCTCCTCATCTTCCATCTGGGCACCTTTCAACTGGATGGCATTGCCATCCACTTCTCTGGTTTCTGTTTAAACCCCCTGCCCCATCTTCTTCTCCTGTCTCCTTTCCTCTAGTTCTGTCTCTCTTTCTCTTTATCTCTCTTCCCTTCTTCTTCTCTCTCCTGTCACAGAGCCAAAGTCAATTCACAACTTTCCTCTTACCATATCTGGCTAGTTCTATTCTAGATAACCATTTTTTCCCCACCTTCATTATTAGCAGAAGGCTTTAAGGAATGGTATTGACTTGGAATTAAAATTTCAAAGATTTATTTATTCAAAATAACTTTGCTTCTTTTGAACAATTGTCTGTTAAATTCAAGCTTTCTAATAGATTTTTTTTTAGATATTTGCAAGTTAGGAATCTTGTTTGGTCTACGTTGGACACTTTTCCTCGACCTGCAGATTCAAATAGTCTTCATTTACTTTTTGATTTACAATTTGTTCACAGTGGATTGATATCATGTATTTATATTGATCTATTGGATTTAAGATTAGCCCCAATGGCTAAGATTAAAAATGATGGGAACCTGATTTTAATATAATTTTTTCAGGTGAGGATTGGTATTCCATTCATAGGTTGATCAATGAATCTTCATTTTGTGCAAGGCATTGTTTATCTGGCTCTTTAAATGCATGGTTGTCTAAAGCTTGTCATAACCGAAGGGTGGCAGTGGGAACGAGCTCCCACTGCTACACAAATGCTCTTAACGGCGTGCGTCTCAAACAGCCTCTGACAACCAAGCCCAACTCCTGGCCTTCATGTGTGGCATCATTCTTCTGCCCGGCAGAATGGTTCTCACTGACTGGAGGAGGGGGCCACTTGCACCTTGAAACCAGTGGCTCCGGGCAGATGGGGCTTGTTAATCACGGATGGTAACTCATCCAGGAGAGGGAAAACTCCGATTTCAAACCTCCGCTGCCTTGTGGCTATACCCGCTCACGGGAAAAGCTTTGTGAGTAAACACCGAGGAAAAATCCAGAGTCGGACTCAGTGTGCCCAGTACCAGCACGGCCACTCCTGCGACGCTGCTGGCACCAAACTGTATCGACCTTTGTCGTTCCTTTGGACCTGCTATTAGTATGGAGACAGGAGTCCCCCTGCACGGGCAAGAGATGGTTCTCCATATCGGCTCTGCCCTTGATTGCGCTCTGGAGAGACCACTCCAGCTATTCCCATGGTCAACCACGTCCATTGGAGGCCACACATAATGCATGCTAAGTCACAAACCCAAATATCTCCTATTGTGCCCTGGTGTCAAATTTTATCTGCTTTCGTCAAAGTAATTTACTTCAAAATGTTTTATCCCATTGAGTAAATATAAATGTAAATAGTGGTGTTTTGTTACTGATCTGGTAAAATGATTCTATAAGTTCCTGCTAAATATTTTAAGCCATCTGTTAAAAATTGACATGGTCTTTCTGTTTAAAATAATGTTTTGAGTCAGGGCCAGAGAAACTTAAATTCTTTTTAACAATGGCCAGCACCTCAGGGTCATAAGTGTTGTTTAAAGTTTTTAGTACCAGTGTAATAACTTAAAAAATACTTTTAACGGCTACCATATGTGTCTTTTGGAGATGGCAAGGATTATCGTGTGGGAATGCGTGCTTTACTATTTTTAACTAACTGCTGATGGCCAAATGTAGTCCAGCTGCTGGATCCCAACGTCGTCAGTCTACATAAAACTGCCTCTTTCTTACCCAAAGCTCCAACATCCACCTGCCTCTCCCTCAGAGAAGACGAAATGTCCTCGGGGTCGACAATGGGCTTTTAGCTGGGGATTGGTTTTGGATAATTTATCTGCTAATGGATAATTCTACTGCAATTTTCTGCTCTTTGCAAGCTTTCAAGCCTGCCAAATAGGCCCCGATAGAATTTTGTGTCACGGCCAGCCACTGACCATGTCTGACACCTCAGTATCAGCCAGATGGACTGCCACACAGCTGGGAGGCAACATCTGTTGGGTGAGATCATAAACCAAACTCCCATCCACCCGCTCAGAATCTTGTAACATGATCTCAAAGATGAGCAGGGGTGTTGGGAGATTTTCTCTGATGTTCTCAACCAATCTCACAAGGACAGATTGTAATGCTAAAGTTAAAACCAGGCCCATCAGCAGTGGAATCGAGAAGAACTTTCACCCCAACTTTGCTGGACATTTGCCAGTCTTCTGGAATTTTCATGATTTGAGATTGAAAATAGGCTGGAAGAGTGGCAAATGTCCACCAAAGTTTGGGAGAAAGTTCTTCTTGATTCCATTGCTGGTTGACCTGAGTCTAACTTTAGTATGAAACTCCCTTATTGTTAATGCAGTGGGTCATAAAATCCCATAAAGATGACCTGGTATCTATTGTTTCCCAGCAGATCAGGAGAAATTTGACAAACAGGATGAAATTTGGGACTGGGTTGGCCACTGACATTCACAGTGAAGCCTGTAGCAGTATCTACACTGGTGAAGTACAGGTAAAGTCTGTACTGTCCCGAGGCAAAGGTGAGGCTCCATTGTTCTTTCATCATGGATGGATTGGTGTTTCCTTGGTGATAATCTCATGGAGCATGTCATAGAGAACAAAATAGAATAAACCCTTCAGATCACCACATCAATCCTGTCGACCAAGTGCTTACGTACATGAATCCCATTTGCCACCACATGGTCTACAGCCTTTGTCTAGATACTTCTTCAATGGTCTGAGAATTTCTCTCACTACCATTCACTCAGACAGTGCGTACCAGATACCAACTATCCTCTGGGTGAAAACGTTCCCCTAGGAACCTCTTACCAGTATTCTAATCTATGTTCTCTCATTTCAGATACTTCTGCTTTGGTGGAAATTTTCCTACAATCTACCCTGTCTGTGTCCTTCCTAATTTCACCTAATATCAGGTCTAACTTCAGCCTCATCAGCTCCAAGAAAAAGAAGCCCAGACTTTCCAGTCTCCCCTCTTAAGTGAACTGTTCCATTCCAAGCAACGCTCTGATGAACCTCCTCTGTATTCTCACCAACTGAACCAGATTGTACACAGTATTCCCATTCAATTTAAATTAGAATTTTTTTTTAGACATCCAGCAAGGTATCAGACCTTTCCAGTCAACAAGCCCATGCCACCCAATTGCACCCAATTGACTACAACCCCTGGTATATTTTGAATGGTGAAGGGAAACTGGAGCACCCAGAGGAAACCCATGGAGACACAGGAAGAACGTACAATCTCTTTGCACAAAGCGCTGGGTTCGATCCCTGGTCGTTGATTCTATAACAGCATTGCATTGACCGCTACGCTAACCATTCAGCCCTCAATGTTCTACATAGTTGTAACCGGCACTTATATTTTATTCTCCAACGATTGCAAGTCTCATATCTGCCTCGAGCAGACAAGGAATTGCTGGAGGATCTCAGCTAGACAGGCAGAAATGGTCCAGTCGGCATTTGGGATTGGAGCCCTTTATCAAGACAAAGCTTAGTTTTGATAAGGGGCTCAGAGATGAAATGCCAACTGACCATTTCACCCGTGGATGTATCTGACCTGCTGAGTTCCTCCAGAAATTCTTTGCTTGAGTTTTCACCTGCTGCAGATTTTGCCTTTCTCATCCTGTGCTGCCACCTTCAGGGATCCTGGAATAAGACAGCCAAGTTCATGCTTCCTCCCTGGTGTCTGCCATTCGTTGCGTATGCACCCCCTTTCTTTATCACTCTTCCCAAAGTGCATCACCTCACATTTTTCAGGATTCATTTTCACCTGCCATTGCTCTTCCCAGCTTCCCAACTGGTCAATGTAAATTTATAGCTTCTGATTAACCTCCACAGATCAACACCATTACCAGTTTTTATCTCATCTGTATCTTTGCCAATCATACCACTTGCACTCATCCCCAAACGATTATTGCACATAACAAGCAGTCAGGGTCCCTGAGCTACACCATTGATCATAAAGGCCACCCTCCTCCTTCATCTTTGCCTGTCTCCTCCAGGACCCCACCCCTTTCCCTTCCTTCTCCTCTCAGGGAACTACCCATAGTCCTCTCCGCCTATCACACCGGAGCTTTTTTTCTCTTCTACCGCCCATGTGTATCCACCAATGACCTCTGATCTATTAACCTGTACTCTTTCCCCTTCTCCTTCCATCCTCCTCTCCTCTCTTTCTCCACCCACCCCCACTGTCTGTCTTTTTCTTATACCTGATGAAGAACTCAGGCCTGAAACATTGGTTGAGCACCGCAGCTCTGTCCGCCGCAATAGCATGGATCTTCCAGTGGCCACCCATTTCAATTCTCCGTCCCATTCCCTTACTGACATGTCCATCCATGGTCTTGTGCACTGCCAGACTGAGACCACCCGCAAACTGGAGGAACAACACCTCACTTTCTGC
This sequence comes from Narcine bancroftii, assembly GCF_036971445.1. NCBI lineage: Eukaryota > Metazoa > Chordata > Chondrichthyes > Torpediniformes > Narcinidae > Narcine > Narcine bancroftii. The sequence continues at coordinate 116,193,901 of NC_091477.1, read as the reverse complement.
CTGGGCACCCTCCAATTGGATGGTATTAACATCGACTTCTCTGGTTAAATCTAATCCCCCACACACCCTTTTTCTTCCCTCTCTTGCCTTTTCCCTAGCTCTGTCTCCCTTTCCCCTTGTCTCCTTTCACAGAGCCAAAATCAATTCTTACCTCTCCACTTAACAACTTTTGTTGGTCTGCACTCTTCAGCCTCTTTATTCTGTTTCTTTGCTTAACCCTCGAAGAAGGGCTCAGGCCCGAAACGATGGTAATATATCTTTACCTCCTATGGACATTGAAAGACCAGCTGAGTTCCTCCAGCATTTCTGTGTGTGCTTTCGGAAACATTGGTTACTCTGTATGTTGTGTGACCTGTTGAGTTTCTCCATTTGTGTATTAACTTCAGATCTAATTTGCCAATTTGCTGAAAATCCCACGGGTCCTTCCTTTGTGTGACTATGTGTATGAGAGTGTTTGTCATATGCATAAGTATCGGTTCACTAAAATTCTTACTTGCTGCAGCCACACAGGTACATAAGGTGCACCAGCTGCAATACAGTATGTTTCCAATTATCTAAAACGCTCGGGATCGGACGAGTACCGGTTAACTGCATTTTCCGGGTAGCTGAGAAATGTCTTTAAGACTCGGCTGTCGCTGATCCCAACACTCCTCCACTGCTGTCGCTCCAAGTGGCCAAGGTCCCCACTCGGATCGCAGACACCTCCCCAGCACCATCACGGGAATTGTCCAGGCACCCGAGGTCCCCCGCTCAGATCCTAGACACCTCCCCCACTGCTGTCACGGAAACTGCCTGGGAGTCCGAGGTCCCCTCTCCAATCCCAACTCAGTAGCATCAGTGTAAAATAACAACAGAGAACAAGGAGAGATTTTTCAAGCATGAGACAAAGTTTAATTCTTACCCTGGGTGCACTTGAGTACACAACAGCTCTGTTGGATTCAAAATGGCACTAACAAAGTGTCAGAGTCCCACTGGAGCAAGGAAGGTTTTTTAAAAAATCAACTTTTTTTCAACTTGTCGCCGCCAAAAGTTTTTTGCAGATAACTGACAATTTTGGTAAAGTGGCGTTTGGATAATCCGAAACATGCTGTAGTATAAACAAAATTGCCATTATATGCCAAGACAGAAAAAGAGATAATAAATGTTCAAGGATAGATCAATAAATATTCACCATTGCAGTTGGTGCAAATGCAGAGGCATCTCCTTCTGACCCATCTGGTTTTCAATTCTGCTGCCATACTGTAGAAGCACAGGGGGGAGGCTGCAGAGAGGAAATGCCAGGATAATCCCAGAAATCTGTGGATGTACAGTTCAGGAAAAGATTTCAGGCTGTGTCTCCTTTCATTGGGGGAGAAAAGTATAACCGGAGGCCATTATTCATCAGTTTAACCAGCCCTCTGTTCCCTTCTCCCTTGTACATCTTGTTACCCACTCTGGATAATTTGAAGTGGGGAGACTGTGGGCAGGGGGCAACAAATAGAATGGATACCTTTGAGGGGATTCTGGACAGGCATTCCAGCGAGAAGGGGACAGAGAAGACACAAGAGACTGAGGGTGCTGGTAACTGGGGCAACAACTTGCCCAGAGGGTGATGCTGAAGGAAAGAAGAAATGTGCAATGTACGTAAACACTGACTCCGATTTCTTGGACCACATACAGTACTATGTAATTCAAGCATACTTGTGAAGTATTAATGAATAACAATGCCCTTAAAACAAAACAAAACAATTGTTTGCATTGTTGGCAACACCCAGAGCCAATGAAAGAATAAAGCGAAATAAAAACTCTGGATGGAAGGTAGTTGATCTTGAACTTTATCTCTTGTTTCTTTTTCCACAGATGCTGCCTGACCAGCTGAGTGTTTTTTTTTTAACTATTTTCTGTTTTTAGTTTCAGTTTCTTTGAGGCAAGAACTAGAGGACATAGCTTAAGGGTAAATGTTTAAAGGAAACATTCGGGGAAATTTCTCCACACAGTGAGCAGTGAGGGAGTGGAACCAGCTGCCAACTGAAGAAGTGAATGTGGGCTTGATTTTGACAGGTACATGAATCGGAGGGTTATGGAGGGCTATGGTCTGGGTGCAGGAATGAACTATTTAGCCCATTGAGCCTGCCCTGCCATTTAATCTTGAGCTGATCCATTTTCCCACTCAGCCCCACTGTCTGGCCTTCTCCCCATAACCTTGCATGCCCTGGCTAATCAAGAACCTGACAATCTCTGCTTTAAATGCATCCATTGACTTGGCCTCCACAACTGCCAGTGGCAACAAATTCCAGAGCTTTATCATGTTGAGAATGAGTGGCTTCTGAGAAGATATCGCAGAACTTCAAGACAGAGAAAGAGAACAATTATGCCATAGAGAAGCAAAGACTCCCAGCAAGTGTTTAATAAACTCACAATAAATATCATACAAAATGTAATTTATGCCCATTTGTTTATTACAACCAACTCTCATTCTTCATAAGACGTGGATCTTCCAAACAAGAGGCTGGGGAAATGGACTAAAAGTCTTGGATCAAGTAAATGAAGCAGAGCTCGGGGACAGAGAGCTCTCCGGAGACTGGTCTGCTTGTGTTTCAGAATAAGACGCGGTCACTTTATTCCAAGGGCTGAGATGAAGTCAGGTAGGACAAGTTGATGAGAAGAAGAAACACCAGCCTTGAAGGGGGGAGACAGAAATTTTCCTGAACAAAACAACTTGAAAGTATTTTTTTTAATATATCTCAAATGCCCAAATATTCAAGCAGAATTGTAAACCATCACAACGGAGCACAAATAAATTAATTTAGCCCATAGTGACCACAAGCTTTCCAATAGCATCTTGATAGAAAGATGGGATTTGTGGGTTGGTCGCAAGTCATGAGCCTTGGCTTTGGTTCTTGTTTTTGCAATCAATAGAAATGAAATTCAGGCAATTTCTATAACATAATCAGAGCTAATGGAATGCCTCAAACATTCAGCAGAAATGCTAATTCCAGGGATCTTTATCAATGAATCAATTTAAATGGAAAATGAATTTTGCATATTTTTACAAAGATGTGATTTTTAAACCAGAATTTTCCCAAGTGAAATTGACATTATCTCTTTCGAGCGAGGTATCACTGATCACCATATTAAAAAAAAATGATTTCCTCCTGATTTTGGATATTGAAATAGAACTGAAAACAGGCTAGTGGGGAATGGGAGCCAGTTTCAATGGTGTCTGCATCAGGCTTCAGGAAAGCTAAAGGTGTTTCTTTTGGAAGTACTTCAAGTCCGTTTGGTAAAATCTCCTGCAGCTGCGGAGGCTTGATTATTGGTCGACTCGCCTGGATTTTGACCCATCCTTCTCAACGCTTAGCTCCTAGGCTAAAAAAATATGGAGAGAAAGACAAAAGGCCTTTAAGTTCATTTATCATCCGATTGCACCATACAAGCCGACGAAACAACGTACTCCAGTCCGTGGTGAGAAAAACAGTGCAATGCAAACACACATGACAAACTATATATGTACCCAGAACCTATTTACATGTCTCATGTATATATATGTTAAAAATAAATATTATTAATAAATAGTCTTATTGTGGAGAGTTGTTTTAGCAGTCATTCAGCGTTCTCATTGCCCGGGGAAAGAAGCTATTCCTCAGCCTGGTGGTTCTGGCTCTCATCCTCCAGTATCTCTTCCCCAACGCGAGCAGCTGGAAGCTGTGTGTGGAGTGGTAGGGGTTCTTACATATTTTGCGAGCCCCTTTAAAGAGCAATCCTGTTTTTAAAATGTACCATCTATTTATTCATTAATCTATCGATTTATTTATTTATTTCTCTATCTACCTGCACACACAAGCATATATATGATTTTCTAAAACAAAGAATTATTTATTAAAATAGGGTCTTTCCTGTTTTGCAACAGTGAATATTGGAATATGTTAATGAACGTTAACCCATCTGATCTGTCGGACATACATTTAGGTATTTTTCTTCATTATGATGAGAATTCTTCTGTCATCAGCTGTGAAGGTCTTCCTTGGAAGACCAGTCCCTTTGCTCACCAGTACACTCTTTTTTCTGAATGATGTTCCAAACTGCGGATTTTGGTCATCCTAAGGTTTGGGAGACGTCTCTTCCTGTTTTATTCTTGTTTCTCAGCCTCACAATGGCTTCCTTGACTTTCATTCGCTCCACACTGGTCCTGATGTTGAAAAATGGCAACTACAGACTCCAAAGGTGATCAAAAGCTTAGAAGCAAGTCGAGCTCTCTTATCCCTGCACCAATGAAGCAAGTGAACATACCTGAGTACTCACAAACTGGTGAATCTAAATGTCCCAAACATTATGGTGCCCTGAAATGAGGGGACTATGCATAAAAAGTTCTGTAATTTCTACATGGTCAAACCAAAATGTATATAAATAACATTGAATAAAACTGGAATGTGCACTTTAATTACATGTGAATTGTTTGATTACAAATTTAAAATTGTGGAGCATAGGGGTAAATAAAGGAAAAAAGTGTCTTTGCCTCAAACATTAAGAAGGGCAGTGCAATTTTGTTCTGGGAACACATATAATATTCAAGATTCCTCTAGGGTCACGTCATAGTATCAAACGTAATATTACACGAAATTGTCTTCTGCCTGCTGTAAGGTAGACAAAGAGTCACCATTACTGTCACTCAACACCCATTACAGTAAGAGAGAAAGAGAAGCAAAAGAGAATCCCTTCAGAGCAACTGCGTGTCTGTGGATTCACCTCCAGCTCTCTGAAGCAGCACAGATCCTTGTTTGATCCATCGGTAGCCCGAGCTCCAGATCCAAACCTCCGACACGATCAGGAAGCCTTCAGCACCCAAAGCCCTTGGGGAGCCCTTCTTGCACTCAGCTCCCTCTTGAATTCCCGGTTCCTATACCTGGTTCCCATGAGTCAGTCTCCAGCAGGTTGTAGCCCGTGTGGTTCCCCAACCGCAAGTGGCCAACAGCCTGCGTGGGTCCCTCAGATGCTGAACCCCTCGGTGATCTGCTGCTATGGTCATCATCCTGCAGGAACACGTCTTCTGTTTCTTCTTCTCAATTCAGGGGGCGTTCTCCCCATTTCTCCACTGCACCTCATGGCCACTGCTGAGCACAGGCACCATCTAGGGCACAAACCTTGACGCCTGCTGGATTTTAAAATAAAACACCATCGGATCCTTTAACAGGCACTTTAAAACCTGTAATGAGCCATTAGCATTAGCCGGTTGAACCTTTTGGATTAGCGATGTGTCATCACTCTCTTCTCTCCCAGGCCCTCCCTCTGTCAAAGCAGGGCCGCCATTTCTTTTTCTTAACATAATAAATGAATGCACTGGAACTACCTAAATCTTATTTCGAGAATCTTAATTGGTTTGGAATGAAACATTTGGTGTAATCTTTTATAGGGATTAAGTCAGTTACCAGAATCGCAGCAGGAACAACAGCTGCAGTCACCGCAGATAAATCCAAGCAGCCCATTGACCACTTGAATTGCACAGAGCACGAGCTGCGTTCCACTCATCACCAGCAGGAGCGAGAACAAGGTGACGTGCCAGGGGACGATCTTGGGAGGTTCCACACATATGTCCCATATTGAGTGATTTCCCAGGTAATCACTAACAAGACAAAAAAAGGCAAAACATAGTCATCAGGCCCTATTACACCACAACTGGAGGCCATTCAGTCCATCAAATTACCCTATCTTACATCCAGCATTACTTCACCTGTCCAACATTCCCACATAATTGTCTCTCCTACAGACGTGTAATTGTGTTTTTTTTAAAGAACCGTGTCCGATTCTTCTTCCTCTTCTCATTTCAACCCTACGTTCCAAATCATGAAACTCATTGTCTATCATCGGAAGCCATTGTCCCGACCCATCCCATTCCCTGCTCTTTCTGCCGAGCACTGCCTATCCCTTTCCCTTCAGCATCCATCCATTTCTCCATTGATATGTGTGATTGATTACGTTTCCACTGGACCATGGGGCAGTGAGGGCCACAGCCTGCATCAGGGAACCTTCCCCTCAGAGCCTGCTGCTCATTTTGGCCATGAAGGGAACATCATAGAATCGGGCGGCACGGAAACATGCTCAACTTGCCCAGATCATCTAAAATATCCCTCTCACACTTGTCCCACCTGGCTCATTTCCCTCTGGACCCACCCTATCCATGGATCCATCCAAATGTTTCTTAGCCACCTCCTCCGGCAGCCCGTTCCTTACACCCTCTGTATTAAAAACAATCCCCTCCGGTTCTGCAGATAAAATCTCAAAGTTGGGCTGAAACAAAAACGCTGAAAAACCAGGAAGCTCCTGTCTTGAAGGAAAAGGTTACTGTCTTCCCCCACCTACAATGCCTGTTCTAATTTTGTACATCTTCATCCTTTCAGGGTCAGCTCAGTGACTCTGACCTTTCACATAACTGGAGGTCAACCCTGATTGTCAGTCCACAAAAGGTTACACATCAGGTTGAGGTAGAGAAGGAGTACGCCAATAGTCTGGATGGACCATGTGTGTCTCAGGAATGAGGAAATGTTAGCCATATTGGAGCATTTTAAGGAGGACAAATCCCCAGGGCCTGATGGAATCTATTCCAGGGAAGCATGGGCAATGATTGCTGGGGCTCTGACAGAGATTTTTGTATCATCTTTACCCCTGGGTGAGGTACTAGAAGATTGGAACAAAGCTAATGATCTTCCCATGTTCATGAAGGGCAGAAGGAATATAGGCTGGTGAGGCTTGCTTGCATCAGTGCATGAGGATCCATTAAAAAATTCTTCAGGATATGAATGATGATCACTTGGGAGGACAGGGATTGAATGGAAGATTCAGCATGACATTAAGCATGGGAAATCCTGCCTCACAAATCTCCTTATCCCTTTGTGTGTTACTATTTCTTGGCAATGACCATCTTATTCTCTACACTTGGTGTGAAGGGATTGAAACATGCAATTTAAAAAAAATTGATTTTGCAGTTTGGAGTTGCGAGAAAATCCGTGGCATTTTCCCCAGCTCCTTGGGATTTTCTTTAACCTTCTGCAGAAAATATACCTGGTGAGCAGAAGTTTCCCTCTCACCCATCCAAGAATATGGTATCGTACCGACACAAGGAGATAGCTGAAGGAGTAGGCCATTCAGACTTCAAGCTTAACGAACAATCCAAGATAATAATGGGTGATGTGCCTGAGGTCTCAACTCCTACTCTGTGCCCATCGTTTCCACTCCCAGATCTTTCAAAAATGTATCTATCCCCAGGGATTTAGCCTTCATGACCCTATAGGGTACGGAAAGCTAGAGAATCACCACTCTGGAGGGGGAAGGCTTAAAGAGGATAGGCTGTGACTTTGTGCAATTCTCTCCTTACTTCAAAGTCTCATACAATTTAAATGATTAATTAAAAAAATTAGACATACAGCATACCATGAGCCCATGCCACCCAAATGCCCCCAATTAACTTACAGGCCACGTATGTTTTTAAGGGTGGGAGGAAACCAGAGGACCCAGAGGAACCCCATGCAGACATGGGGAGAACATTAAAGACAGTGCCAGATTCGAACCTGCGTCACTGGTGCTCCAATAACAACTAACCTAACCGTGCCCCCCCCCCCCCCCCCACCAAATTCAGCTGATTGCATCGACAAGCCTGAACAGGATGAGCATGTTTCTGGTTTATGACGTCTCTCAGGGCAAAGTGTACCTGAGTAATTATTCCCTGATGTCATGGCTAATTGATTGGAACAGATGGAAAGCAGTCAGTTATCTTTACTGCAGCTCTTATCTGATGTAGAGCCAACACTGCTGGTTATTTTGTTTTAGTCTCTGTAATTAATTGTACCTAGATTCAAATGCAGCAGGTATGCTTGTGTTTATGTAAAGAGTTCTGTCAAAGTTTGTATCCTGATCCAGTCACATATCTTTCCTTTATTGGAATGGTGCACATCAAATAAAGGGAAAATACAAACCCCCAAAGTCAGCACTGTGAGGGAACTGAATGGGAGATTCAATGCAGTACAGCAGCGAGGCTTCAATGAGGATATGGTAATATGGTAGCTATGTTGCTGGAGAACTGGACAATTGGCCCAGGGATGCGAGTTCAATTCCCTCCACAACAGCTGGTGGCTTCTTCTTTCTGTGCGTTAGGACGTGGGCAGCAGCAGGAGTTATGGGAGACCTCAAGGCCTTAGGGCTGGAGACGTGGAGCCAGATCTGTTTCCCTGCTGCACCAGAGTCCTGGGTGCAATCTCGACCGTGGGTGCTGCCTGTGTGGCGTTTGTGCATTCTCTCTCTGACCTTATGGGTTTCCTCTGGGTATTCCAGGTTCCTCCCTCATCCCAAAGATACACAGGTTGGCTAGGTTGATTGCCCACTGTACAGGAGTGATAGAATCTGGCAAGAATGAATGCAAATGTGGGGAGAATTTTTTTTATTTACAGCGTGGTAGAAGCTGGTTGAACCCGTGCCATCCAATTACACCCAAATTAACCTATAACCCCCGTACCCTTTAAAGGGTGGGAGGAAACCAAGCACCTGGGGAAAACCCAGGGAAACATGGGAAGAATGTACAAACTCCTTACAGACAGCACTGTATTCAAACCCAGGTCACTGGCACTGTAATAGCGTTGTGCTAAACGCTACACTGATCATGCCGCCCATGAAGTTGATGCAAGATTAGTGTTAATAGGTAGCTGTTAGCCAGATCAGACTTGATGGGCTGAATGGTCTGTTTTCATGCTCTATCAATTATGGGAGATTGAAGATTTCCATCACTGAAGGAGGCCATTTGGCCCTTCAGCTCCTGGAAGGCATCATTCCCCTGTATTTTCCTCATGGTCCTGTGAATGAAATCTTTTCAAATGCCTATCTAACTCCATTTTGAAAGCCCTAGATAAAGAACATCAGGGGAGAACATGTTTGTCTGTGTGATCATAATTGAGGTTTAGTCTTGTTACAGAAAAGGGTGACGGTAAAGTAAGAATAAAAGTTTTAAATTGTTGTAAGGCATAGACTGAAAAGTGATTTGGGGATGTGGATTCCTTTCAGGTAAACAGGGGGCTGTATTGAGGTTCTCCCACCTTAAGCAAATCGCCTACTAATCACAGAGCACCAATGGCATAGGGATGACTTAAAGTGGGATGTGAGTGGAAAGAAAAAGGTTGAGAACCACTGAGCTAGTCTGTATTCCCTGAAGCAAAGGATATTGAGGCATGACTGGATAATGATTTGTAAAATCTTGAGGGGCATAGATAAGGTGGATTGTTTATTTTTACCTCAGGAAGGCTAAAACTGGAGGAGAAGGGACCTGTTTTTCACACAGAGGGGGTGGGTATATGTAATGAGCAGCTAGAGACAGTTGGAGAGATGGTACAATCACACCATTTAAAAGGCAATTGGATGCATTCTTGGACAGGAAAGGTTCTGAGAGATAGGGACCAAGTGCAGGCAAATGGGACTAGCCTAGGAAGGAACGCAGATGAGATGGGTGAAAGGGGTTCTTTCTGTGCTGTGTGACTCCATGCTGAATATGTCTGGGGGAGGTTCCTATTTCCCCAGACTGTTACAAAGAGGGCACCAAGGGGATATGTCTCTTACCCATTTTTAAAGGGGTAGATATAAGTGCTATTGTAGTCTGTGATACATTTTGGACCATGATTGAGACCCACTGCGGAAACGATGAAGCAATAGGCAGCTCCTGCCACTCCTATCCCAGCGAAGATCATCGAGGATAAATTCTGGATAAAGATGAAAAGGAAATTAATTAAAAGATGACATTAATAAATATTAAGGTTGAACAAATTGGCATTGTCTTTCAGCAAATTCGAAAAGGCTCGTTCCTGTTGGAACAGGTCTTTTTAAGCTTTCTAGCTCTGGAACTACAGCCTGTTTGCTAACATAATTTACTCTCTTTGTCTCTTTTCTAACTCCACCCCTCCCTCACCTGCCTCCATCCATATGCCCTACTTGCTCCAACTGCCACCTCCTGACCCCCTTCCCATCTCCTCTTTAATATTGCCTGCCTTCCCTCCTTTCTCCACATTCTGAGGTGGAGTGTGGACCTGAAACATCGACTGTTCATTTCCCTCTGTGGGTGCTGGGGAAATATTCTCCGAGTTCCTTCAGCAGTTTGTTTTTGCCGATGTTTTACAATCCCTAAGTATTAGCAGAAGAGATTCATTTGAATTCCTCATGTGCGTTCTGTGCAAAAATGTGAGAATTTATAGCTCAAAGATTTAAGATGATATAAATCGGTGGCGAGGATATCATAGCGGCTAGCCCAACGTTATTACAGCACCGGCGACCTGGGTTCGAATCCGGTTTCCTCCCACTCTTCGAAATGTTCAGGGGTTGTAGGTTCATTGATGCATTTGGGGGGCAAGAGCTTGTGGGCCAGAAGGGCCTGTTACTGGGTTATATTTAACTTAAATGATCTTTTGACCTCACAAAGCCGAGCTCATCAGTTTTTGCACTGTTTTTAACTAAATGTTTATCTGTAATCGCTATACTATGATTTAATTTTTTTTTCACTACCTGCTGTAATTAAGTGGAGGTGGAGTCGATGGCAGGGAGGGAAGTTTTTGTGATGGTCAAAGCTGCACCTCTGGAGGCATTTGACAAAGACGCTGTCACTCCCACTTAGAATTTTACGTTTCCAAAAGATTACCCTTTTTTCTTCCATGCTCAAAACCAAACCTGATCAGTCCCTCTTCAAATATTTATCTGCTTTCATTTCAATTCCACCACTGAATCTGCATCTACTATTCTTCCAGGCCTTAGATAGGTTTAATTCATAGCTTCAATCTGTGACCTTGATCTTTACATACAGCGACAGCTTCTCTGCACTTGTCGATGAGAACCCCATGATTAGATTTCTTTTCAGCCCTCTTCACTCCTGTTTCTCCACTCTCACCATGTGGCTAAAACCCCTTAACTCTGGAATGATTCTGATAACAGGGGAGGGTGTGACAGGGTACAGAGCCGCTATCTCACATCTCCAGATACCCAGGTTCGATTTAAGACGCAGGTTCCATTCTGTCCTCAGGGCTACTTGTGTGGCGTTTGCACGCTCTCCCTGTCACTGTTTCGATTTCCCCTGGGCTCCCAAGCAATGCCCAATTACACCCATGTGACCAAATAACCTACTAATACCCTCATCTTTGGAGACCAAGTATCATTTCGAGAGTAAAGGCTCCTATAGTGTCTATTGGGTGGAAGAAGAGTAAAAAGTCCATAGTTTGGGTGAGATGCATCCTTGATGATCCTCTTTGCCCTGCCCACTTCCTCTATGTTACATAGCTAAAAATAATCATTTATTTCCCCTGCAGCCTCACTTCAGGCTTCATATTTTGCATTCTCCAGAATCCTTACATTAACAGCATCAAATATTTGCAGAGTTTGGTGGCAAGTCGGACAGTAATCAGACAGTGGGGAGTGGGGATAAGGGTTTTCCCTTGAAAAATCCCAATGATCTTCGCAATTCTCACCGCAAATCGTTTACCGCAGCTTTCGTTTCCACAGCACCCGCAGCAATCGTTGTTTTCCATTCCCATGAACACCAGAATTGGGAACACCATCTGCGATTAGATTAGGTTAGATTCAACTTTATTGTCTTTGTGCCAAGTAAAAATCAAAGCCAATGGAATACAATTAGCATCTAAACAGAAGTTAAAAGAAAGTGCTTTATACAAATAACTACATGCAATTCAGCAAGCAAACAATTCTAAAAGTACTGACAGTACAATGTGAGTGCAGGACCACTCAGCGCTGGGATTTAAGGTTCAGCAGGGTCACAGCCTCGGGAAAAAACTCTTCTTGAGCTTGCTGGTTCGAGAGTAAAGGCTCCTATAGTGTCTACTGGGTGGAAGAAGAGTAAAAAGTCCATAGTTTGGGTGAGATGCATCCTTGATGATCCTCTTTGCCCTGCCCAGACAGTGCTCCTCAATGGTGGGCAATTGGAAGCCAACAATCCGCTGGGCAGTTTTCACCACCCGCTGAAGTGCTTTACGGTCTGATACACTTCCCTTACCACACTGAGATGCCATAGGGAAGTCTGCTCTCAGTGGTACAGCATTAAAAATCCATCATTATCCTGGGACAAAGGTGAACTTTCTTCATGCTCTGCAGGAAACAAAGGCTCTGTTGTGCCTTTTTGGTCAGAATGGAGGAGTTCAGGGACCAGGTGAGATCATCAGAAATGTGGACACCAAGTAATTTGAAGCTTGATACACGTTCCACCACAACTCCATTGATGTAAATAGGAGAAAGTGCATGGCTTCCAGCATGCTTGGAGTCCACAATGATCTCCTTGGTCTTCTAAGTGTTAAGGGCCAAGTTGTTGTCAGCACTCCACGTGGCCAGGAGCTGGACCTCGTCCCTATAGGACGTCTCATCATCCCTTCTGATCAGGCCAACCACCTTGGTGTCATCTGCGAACTTGATTATGGAATTAGAACCATTTATAGGAACACAGTCATAGGTGAATAAGGAATACAGGAGAGGGCTGAGCACACAGCCCTGGGGCAGGCTGGTGCTCAAGGTGAGAATGGAAGAGAAGAGCTTGTCTAACATGACAGATTGGGGTCTATTAGTCAGAAAGTCCAAGGTCCAGTTGCAGAGGGATGAGCTTGATACCCAGCTGGCAGAGTTTGGCAATCATTTTGGAGGGAATCACAGTATTAAATGCTGAACTAAAGTCAATGAACACCATTCTGACTAAGAGTTTGAGCTGTCCAAGTGGGTCAAGGCAGAGAGAAGTGATGTGGAAATGGCATCCTTGTCAACCTGTTGGTACGATAAGCAAATTGATGAGAGTCCAAGGTGATGGGCAAACAGGATTTCAAATGTGATGGAACTAGTCTCTCAAAGCACTTTGCAATGATGGGAGTGAGTGCAACTCGGCAGAAGTCATTCAGACTCGTGGCAGTGGGGCGCTTCGGCACTGGCACGATGGTGGCAATCTTGAAGCTCATGGAAACAACTGGGTGGGCCTGGGACAGATTGAAAATGTCCATAAAAATCCCAGCCAACTGTTCTGCACAGACTCTAAGCACACGACCAGGTATACCATCCAGACCAGCTACCTTCTGTACATTCACTCTACTCAGGGTGGCCCAAACATCAGAGATGGAAAATGAGAGAGGCAGTTCATAAGGTGGAAAATCCATTTTGAAGGTAACCTCTTTGTTCTCTCGATCAAAGCCAGCATAGAAATTATTTGAAAAGGCAATAATTTGCTGAAATCATTTGCTCAACTTCTGGAAAAACAGAATTACTGGAGGAACTCAACAGGCCTTGCAGCGTCCATTAGAGGTAAAGAGACCTGTTGAGTTTCTCCAGCATTTCCGCATTTTTCCTTCACTTCTGGAGATTGGGCAATAAAAGCAACGTTTGAAATTGAATTGATGCAATTAGAAGTGTTTTTGCAAGGTGAAATAATGCCATTAATTTCATAAAATTCCCTTAATACTAAACAGTAAACCAGGTTCAAAATATCCATTATAGCAACAAAGGAAAAAGCGCCTGAGGAACACAAAGTTCAGCAGAATCCTTTGAAAGTTCTGTGGCTAAATTTCACGGGGCACTGCTGATTTTTGCAATTATTTGTTCACAGAATGTGATCACGTTCCAGGTATATTAAATCATTAGGGGGCAGAGATAAGGTGAATGGTTGCAGTCTTATTCCCAGGGTAGGGAAGATTAAAACTAGAGGGCATGGATTTCAGGTTAGAGGGGGAAGATTTAAAAGGGACCTAAGGAGACTTTTTTTCTCCCCCAGAGGGTAGTCAGTATGATGCTAGAGGAAGTGATAGAAGCGGGTACAATTACAGCTGTTGAAAGCTATTTGGCAAGGTGTATGGCTCGGGAAGGTTCAGAGGAATATGGCCTGAATGTAGGGGAATGGGACTTGTTTACTCGGCATGGACCAGTTGGGCTGAAGGGCCTGTTTCTATGCTCTATGACTGTCTCACTGGAAATGTCAGCACATTCCTACTTGTCCCTGCACTGAGGAGACAGTTTAAGAGTCGACCATATTTTTAGATCCAGTGACACTTTCAAGTCTGGATAAGGACGATAGACGTTCATTCTGAAGCCAGGGGTGATTTTTTTTAAAAACAGTCCAGTAGTTTTGGATTTACCATTGGCAAATTAGCCTTCCAAAAATTTTTTTTGGTTACTTTAAGTTGCTATCTCACTCAGTGGCCGATGCTATGGTCAAGAACTTTGACTCTTCGTTTAATAACTCAAACATTACATTACTGCAGGCCTGCCAGCAGTAAGCAAGTGCCATTATTTGTGCTTTTATACGCAATATCACATGGATCAAATTTCAAAGCAAATTTTATTTTTCAATTGCAATAATTATTTATTGGGTGTAATTCAAATTTAATTTGAACAATGTTGAATTATTCCAGAGAATCATGGAACATTACATCACAGAAACAGATCCTTCAGCCCTTCTAGTCTATGCCAAACTATTTTTCTGCCTCGTCTCACTGACCTGCACCCAATCCATAGCTCTCCCATCCATGTACCTGTCCAAATTCATCTTACATGTTAAAATTGAGCCCGCATTCATCATTTCAGCTGGCAGCTTGTTCCATACTCCCACCACTCTCTGTGTGAAGAAGTTGCCCCGAAACTTTTCCCCTTCCACTCTTAACCCATGTCCTCTGGTTTGTGTGTTACCTACCCTCAGTGGAAAAAGCCTACCTACATTTACTCTGTCTATACCCCTCATAATTTTAAAGATCTCTATCAAATCTCCCCTCATACTTCTACACTCCAGAGAAAAATGCCCTAATCTGTTTAACCTTTCGCTGAAAACTCAGTTCCTGAATTCGGGGCAACATCGTATAAATACCACTCTATTCTGCGAAACTGATCAGTTCTCCAACATGTCACTTACCAGCACTCCAGAGCCCAAAATCCCGCTGAAACACCAGACACTGTCTGCCAGTTTCTCTGGGGTGTTATACCCTGTTTTTCCATTCGGGAAGAAAAGCAGCGTGTTTGCAATAATGCAAAGGAGAGCTAGGGGAATGAGAGTGATGCCAAGGCATTTGGCGCATTTTCCGACGCACATGTTGTCTACTGCAAAGAGGTGGCTGGCTGTTGGTAGATTTGTCCTCGGGATGCGCTCCAACTTGGGTTGCAAAGCTGGGGAAAGATGTGTTAGTTCCTGCTTGCAAAATGATTAAAGCTGTCGCTGATGCTCGGTTGAGTTTATATAGGCCATGCCAGATAAGATAGTGATGTGATTACGTTAGATCAGACATTGCCCTCATTACATAGAGAGGATGCAGGTTGCTGGGGGAAAACCAAAAGGTCTTCACTCACCATGGTAACTATCTGCATTGGTTAATGATTTACCAATGACCACTGGTGCATCCAGAGTTCACGATGGCTGTGTCTGTGCTAAACATGTAAAGTGGAACTAGAAGAGACCCAATCAGCACCTCCACCTAGTCCAGTCATGTCAATGAATGAGTCACTTTCTGAAAGAAATACAATTATTAATTATTTTTGAGTCCCTGAACCTCGTTGCCTCACATTGCTTTCTGAAAAGGTGGGGAAGGCACTTAAGTTTGAGATGCTTGAATTCCATCCTTCAGAGCCACGAATCGATACCTTCATTAGAATCAGAATTTATTGTCACGTACATGTCACAAAATTCAATGTTTTGTGGCAGGGTTACAGGGGCAAAGTTGCTATAAGTTACATTTTTAAAAAAAACTAGTGCAAAGAGGAGAAAAGTGAGTTGGGTCAATGGTTCACTGTCCATTCAAAAATATGATGGTGGCGGGCAAGAAGCTGTTTTTGTACCATTGGGTGCTTGTCTTCAGGCTCCTGTACTTCTTGGTTCATTGGAATCTCTCCCCACCACTACCCCCCCTCCCACCTCCAATGATGTGATCTATTGGGGTTTTTGTTTGAAGAGGGCACACAAAATCATCGAGGACCCCTTCCACCCTGCACACGGCATCTTTCACCTGCTCTGGTCAGGAAAGAGATACAGGAGGATCAGAGCCAGAACCACCAGGCTGAGGAACAGCTTCTCCCCACAGGCAGTGAGAATGCTGAATGATTAAAGGAACTGCTCACACTAACCATCCGAGACTCTCATATTCACAAAACAGCATTATTTATTTATTTGTATTTATGAATACTCGTCCTGTGTATGTATTGTTTGCTTGTGTGTGTTAGGACTGGCTATGTGTCTATGTGTTTTGCTCAGAGGACCAAAGAACGCTATTTTGTTGTGTTGCCCTTGTGCTATCAGATGACAATAATTTGACTTGTCTTGACTTCCTTCCCGATGGTCACAGAAGAGGGCTTGGCCTGGGTGGTGAGGTTCCTTGAGGACAGAGGCTGCTTTCTTGAGATCCTGCCTTTTCTCGATGTCCTTGATGGAGTGAAGACTGATGCCCGTGATGGCTCTGGCTGAGTTCACATCTCTCTCCAGTCTTTTCCTGACCTGTGCATTGGCCCCTCCATGCAACCGGACAGAATGCTCTCCACAGTCCAGCTATGGAAATTAGCAAGTGTCTTTGGTGACGTACCGAATCTCCTCAAACTCCTCACAAAGTAAAACAGCTGGCGAGCCTTCTTCATGATTGCATCAGCGTGGAGGCACCAGGATAGATCTTCAGAGATGTTGACACCCAGGAATCTGCAGTTCTTAACCATCTCCACTGCTGACCCCTCAATGAGGATTAAGTTAAAGCTCCGTGAAAAAGAGGCTGGGAGCAGATTTGAAACTCCCTAAAAAAAGACAATTTGAAGATATAATAACAGATACATTTGTTGTTAAGAAATTTATCACTAACCTGCCTATAAAATTACAAGAGACTATAAAGAAAAAAGGTTTATACAGTATAAATCAAAAATCTGATGGGAGAAAGATTTAAAAATACAAATTCAGGAGGAGATTTGGTCAAAATTATGTTATGAAAGTGTTATGAATATAGTAAATGTTGGATATCAAATGGTTCTCTATAATTTTATTTATCATTTGCATTATAAGTTAAATGGACTGAATCCTAATTATTCAAATAAGTGTGTTCGATGTGTGAAAGAAATAGGGACTTTTTTGCATTAATGTGGTCTTATGAAAAAGTGGGAAGGTTTTGGAACGAATTGAATTTATTATTAGGGCAAATTATGAAGATAAATATCCCAAAGGATCCAAGAATATTTTTACTTGGAGATATTTATGAAAAGGATGTAAAATTGAAATTGGACAAATACCAAGAAATGTTTTAAAAGTATTGCAATAGCAAAGAAATGTACAGTGATATCATGGAAAGATAATAGAGAAGTGTTATTAAGTAGATGGTAGAATGAGATGCAAAATTGTAGACCTTTGGAAAAAATTACGTATAGTTTAAGGAATCGAGTTGAAAATTTTTATAGTATTTGGTAACCATATATGGATTTTATGGATAATTTTCCATCCACCTCTTCTATCTCATCCACTCCTCTTAATTAGTCATTTTTAATAACAATTAATGATTGTCTCTGCTAATATTATTGGATATTAAATGGGAGGTGTTTCTTTCTTTTCTTTCCTTTTCTTACTTTTGGGTGGGAGGGGGGATGGGGAGAAAAAATATAAAGGTACCTTTTTTTGTATCATTGGATATGGATCTTTGATTAATGTTTTATTCATTTTTTTCCCCTGTAACGATGCAAACAATTAAATGAAATTTTAAAGAAAAGTTAAAGCTCCAGGGTTGACAGGAAGTTGTCTTCATTCAGCTGATCTCTTATCCTTTGGATTTGCCCCAAATCCTGAAGAGTTGAAATATTCTCTGGAAACGGATAGGTGACATGGCTTGTCCCCTCCAAGCTCCTCCTGTGCTCCCTTTGAAAGGAATGAGCAGAATCGGGGTTCGGTAACAGCGAGAGATGTGAGGCCAGAGCCAGGGTTTAGCAATGGAGCAGGTCTGCTGATCATCTCGTGCATAATGGTCTTGTCTTGTGACATATAAAAGCCATTCAGCCGATTAAGGCCATGGTACCTCTTAGACCTATCCTATCAATTCCACCCACCCTCCCCACCTCTGTAATCTCATGTATTTCTCTTACATGTCCACGAATACCCAGGCTGATTTTCCTACACATGGCGGATGGAGGGGGGTGATTAGCAGATGCCAATTGCCCTTGGGGTTTGGAAGGAAACTGAAGCAGGTGGTGGGCAGGATTTTCCTTTTCACAGAAGAACGAACAATATAGTTATACAGACTTGAACTGCTTTCCATTCTGCTTTGTCTTTATTTTGTATAATTGGATGAGAACTCCCAATGTATAAATTGTACCCATTAGGAAGAAGAGGGAAGATAAAGGAAGCAGATGACTTAAAAGTCAGCAAACAACGAGAGGCTGGAGGGGCTCAGTGTGTCAGGCAGCTTCCGTGGAGAGAAATGGGCAGTCAATGGCTCAGATCAGGACCTTTACTTGAGTCTCCAAATCATAGGATTTTTGGCCTGGAGCTGGTTTATTCTTGCCCTACCTGTTGTACTTATCAATGAGTAAAAACCCAAGGCTGGAGAAACTCAGCAGGTCAAAACAGTGTCCTTTATGTAGCAAAGATAAAAAAATACATAGCCAGTGTTTCGGACTTGAGCACTTCATCAAGGTATGGAAAAATGTCAGCCGGGGTCTGAATAAAGAGGTAAAGGGAGAAGTGGAACATGGCAGCAAAGGCAGGAGGTAATAGGTGAAGAAGGGAGGGAGGGCACAGCAGCAAGCAGGGGAGGAGGGATGGCAAGGTGAATAGAGAGGAAAGGGAGATGAAGGCAGGAGGAAGGGAGGGGAATGGGGGGGGAAGGGACAGCAGGTTAGCAGAAACTGGAGAAATCGACATTAAGGCCATCCAGCTGGAAAGCGCCTAGATGGAAAATCTGGTGTTGTTCCTCCAATTTACTGGTGGTCTTAGAGGAATAGTACATGAAGCCATGGATAGACCTGTGAGGATGGGAGTGGGAGACATAAGTGAAATGGTTGGCCATTGGGAGATCCCTGTCACTGGTGCGGACGGAGCAAAGGTGCTCAGTGAAGCGATGTCCTGGTCTGTGCCCAGTCTCTCCGATGTAGAGAAGGCCACAAAGGGTGCAGTAAATCACTCCTGCAGATACACAAATGAAGTACTGATTCACTTGAAAGGCCGTGAACTACTGTGGTGAGGGAGGAGGTGTGGACCCAAGTGTGGCACCTCCGGAGTTGACTTTGCTTGGATAGAAGTAAAACAAAGTTTTTCACTGTACCTTGTTCCACATAACAATAAATAAATAAATAGATAAATAAACAATACCCTTCCTAAATTGTCACATCCAGAATTGGGCTAGATCTGATCAGTAGTTTGTAAAGATTTAGCAAAATATCCTTGCTTCAGTACTATTTTAAAAACAATAGATCAATAACAGGAAGAAACTCCTATGGAATTAAGGGCAGGTTACAGGTGGCACAGTTAGCTTAATGTTTGGTGCATTGTCGGTACAGCGCCAGTGACTGGGGTTTGAATCCCACACTGTCTATAAGGAGTTTGTATGTTTTCCCTGTGTTTGCATAGGTTTTCCCTGGGAGCTCCGGCTTCTTCCCACTGTTTGAAAAGTATCTGGGGTGCAGGTTAATTGGGTGTAATTTGGCGGCACAGGCCGAAAGGTCCTACAACATCGACTTCTCTGGAGCACCTTCTTTCTCGTCTACTTTCCTCTAGTTCTGCTTCTCTCCCTCTCTCTTTCTTCCCTTTTCTCTCTGTCTCCTTTCACAGAGCCAAAATCAATTCATTTACCACATCCAATTAACACATTTTGTCTGCTGGTCTGGACTCTCCCCCAACCATCCCATTTTCCCCTTTTCTCTCCCCAGCATTTATTCAGATACTGGTGCTGTAACAACGTTGCTCTAACCACCACACTGACCGTGCTACCCAAAGTGGTTCTCAAAGCGATTATACAACGAAGCCGCAAACTCAACGCGTATTGTATAACGAGCTCTGCTTGTTCATGTGTGCCCGAGCTTGTGTCCACATTGCTTGCACTTGCTGGAGACATGATCCACGGGCAGGTTCGTTGGCTGATATGGTCGGCTTCTTCTTTCACTGAAAGTCTCTTTCAGTCATTCATTGTCCATGATGCAAAAAAGTCACATCAAACTTCTCTTTCATCCTTCCACTTTTGGACTTTGTGGAAACTGTGAGCATGTTAATCTTATCAATGTTTACCTAATCTTTACCTTTTATAGATGGAAGTAGTTGTTTTGTATACATTAGGGCAAGATTTTTGATATTTGCTGTCATAAACTTGTTATCAAAGGTGTTTATGGTTTACCTATAAATAGTAGGGGAGATCTTCTCTCTGTGTTAACACTGCTAAACCATGACAACAGTTTAATATAATGATGTTTACAACCAACTCATTGTCATACACATTGTACATTTTTCTACGCACCAAAAATCCTCTGAATGGGTAAACCAAAACCACAATAGTAAACAGAATTGGAATTGCAAAATTTAGATTCCGCAGAGAGTGGCGGGTGCCTGGGATGCATTGCCCAATGTGTTGGTGGAGGCTGGTACAATTGAGACATTGAAAAGATTCTCAGATAGGCACATGAATGCGAAGAAAATAGAAGGAGGGAAGGATCAGAATGTTGTAGGTTTCCATTGGTTGGCACAACTTTAATTTTCTTTTATAACATAACATAACATAACAATTACAGCACGGAAACAGGCCATTAGGCCCTTCTAGTCCGCACCGAACCAAACACCCCTTTCTAGTCCCACCTCCCTGCACAATGCCCATAACCCTCCATCTTCTTCTCATCTATATACCTGTCCAACCTTTTCTTAAATAATACAATTGACTCCGCCGCCACTATTTCTCCCGGAAGCTCATTCCACACGGCTACCACTCTCTGAGTCAAGAAGTTCCCCCTCATGTTACCTCTAAACCTCTGCCCCTTAATTCTTAACTCGTGTCCTCTTGTTTTAATCTTTCCTCCTCTTAACGGAAATAGTCTATCCACATCCACTCTGTCTATCCCTTTCATAATCTTAAATACTTCTATCAAATCCCCTCTCAACCTTCTACACTCCAAAGAATAAAGACCTAATCTGTCCAATCTCTCCCCATACTCTAGATGCTTAAACCCATGTAACATTGATAAAGGCCAGCATACTAAAAGCCTTCTTCACCACCCTATTCACGTGAGTTTCTACCTTCAGGGAACGATGTACCGTTACTCCTAAATCTTTCTGCTCTTCTGTATTCCTCAATGCTCTCCCATTTACCACGTATGTCCTGTTCTGATTCTTCTTACCAAAATGAAGCACCTCACACTTATCAGCATTAAATTCCATCTGCCATTTTTCAGCCCACTTTTCTAAGCAGCCCAAATCCCTCTGCAATCCTAGAAAACCTTCTTCATTATCCACTATTCCACCTATCTTAGTATCTTTTTAAAGTATTTTTATTGATGTTTATATTATGCACAGTTTAACAGTAAAGATAGATAGTGAATTGTAAAATTTAAGAGGAAAAGAAAAAAAAAACCTTGTCATTCAGAACCCCTATCGTTAAGCAATAATCTGGAGATGGACAGCACAGCATGAAAGCTTCAGAACAACCCAAATTCTTTAGGTTATGATAATGGTCCATAAATGGGCTCCACGTCTTTTGGAAGTTAATATTTGACTCTTTAATGGCATATCTATTTTTTTTCTAAACTTAAACAAGACATAAAGTACATTAAAAAATGACTGGCCCTCTTAAAAGAACCGCTTATCCAAAATGGGTCTGGTCCCCACCATTTTGGATAATTGGAGATTAACTGTAATTTCATGTAACCATTGTGTGTAAATGGAGAATTGTCCTTCCTTTTGATCAACATTTCACGTCTGGGTGTCAATGAAGTAAAAGATAAAATTTGGTTTTGGGTTGGTGTCAGTCAAACAGCATCATCTAGTTCAATTAAAAGGGCAAGGTTCTAATTTGAACGTGCGAATCACTGATAATGTTTGAAAAACGTTAATTAAAAAAATATCTTAGAGGCAGAGCCTGATAATAGGTCCTTCCAGCCCATGAGCCTCCTAAATACAGTACACCAACGCTGTACGTTTTGGAAGGAAGGAAAACTGAGCACACAGAGGAAAACAACACAGTCACAAGGAGAGCATACAAGTTCCTTACAGACTGTGCCAGATTTGGACCCAGGTCACTGGCACTGTAATAGCGTTCCACTAACCGTGGGCTGAAGGGACTAATAACTCTTCACAATTATCCTAGTGCAATAAAAAAGTGACTTTGAAATTGAGCAAACAGCCCTTTCGTGGTCTGCGATTAGTCCACGATTAACAGCCTAGGCTGGAGTTTCCGTGAGAAATGAGGAAAGGTATGTATAAAAAAGAAATTTGCGAATGGAAAAAATGAGACAATTGCGGCTGAGGAGGGAAGTGAAAGCAAAAGAGAAGGCACACAAGGAAGCAGAAATTAGCGGGAAGGTAGAGGACTGGGAAGGTGATTAGGAAGGATAAGATGAATTATGAAAGGTTAGCAAATAATATTAAAGAGGATAAGCCTTTTAAATATATAAAAAGTAAAAGAGAGATAAAGGTAGGCCGAGGACTCAAAGAAAATGATGCTGGAGAAATTGTAATGAGAGACAAGGAGAGGAACTGAATGAATATTTTATGCTGTTTTTTTTAAAATAAAAACCGTGTATCAGTGAGAGATTGTAAGAGTCGATCAGAAAATGTATATATCCGACATCCACAATTCTTGTAGGTACTGACTAATGAGGATTTTACTGTACCAGCATTGGATTATGGCTAGAAATGAAAATGAAGCACTTGGTATACTGGGTTCTGTAACATTACACACTTGTGATCGAGTGTAACTTTAACCACGAATATGAAATCGTAGTTAAAGGGTTTGTGACGCAAGCAGGTACGGTACGCTTGCAGCCGTGTGCACAGTATTATGGTAGATATCGGTAATGGTACTAAACTGTAATTATGAGTGTAAACATATTTCACAAAGCTTGCTTGTTGGGTGTGATAGAGACAAACGAAAGTGCCAATACAGGAAAATATTTAGGGCTACGACGTCTTATTTATGATTTTTGTTTCTTGGTAGTGTATGTGATTTGATGCACAAACTCTATTATTATTTTAATACATTGAGTTTTGTTCTTTGTTCATTTTGAGATCATTTAGACTTCAGCTACTGATATGGTATTTTGAATTTTCGTGTGAATTTCAGCCCCTCAAAAGTAGTAACCATGTAATAGCTAATCCCATAAATCTAACATTAAAAAAATGATCTGGAAAATTCGACTGTTACATGAATATATACGGTATTTTGTTTTTGCCAAGTTTGCTGTGAGATTTTACATCCAAAATGCAATTTTTTTTTCCGGAAGCCCACAGAGCATGCAGAGAGGTAGTAAAGACAGGGCAGCCTGCAATCACCTACTCATGTGAACATTTTTTTAAAAAATCTGCCTTTTAGACAAATGGAAGCCAATTAATGATCCAGATAAGATTGCAATGATAATTTTGCAAGGCTAATAATCTTGTCAGCTCTGCCACTGATGGCGTAATAAAGATTTATTCAAGCCATGGTCAGTATAATGTATCTGACATTGAGCAGTAAAACAAAGAAAGATGTTGAGGCTGTGTTGGGACCTGAAATGCATTCATACATCCCCTTCTGAGTTTTCCTGAGGAGCTGACACCCTCACTAAATCTCTTTCTCTTGGAATAAGATTTAGCCAATAGGTTTTTGCTCCCTTTCCCTCAGCTCATTTATTCAAGTCAAGTCCAGTTTATTGTCATCTGATTATACAAGTACCACCCAATGAAACGGTGTTCTCTGGTCCTCGATGCAAAAACATGCAGACACACAACCAGACAACACACACACTCACACACACACACACACACACACACACACACACACACACACACACACACACACACACACACACTCACACACACACACACACAGACACAGACACACACACACACACTAATTGAGGAGAATATTTGCTAAATCAAAATAATAAAATTATTAAGAGCAGTTAAGGGGAGTTAATTTTTATGCTCTTTTTAAGAAAAAATTTCCTGACTCCAGAACATGTTTCTACCCCGAGGAAGAAAGATTCAGATATCGCACGCGAAGTTCACTATTTTCTTTATTTGTTTTTCTTCCAGAGAATTTGCTAATGGCTATATAACACCTGTAAACATACAGAGAAGCAAAGTTTAAACTGCACATTCGACTAACCACACAATTGTAGATCTTTTAACTGTAAAATAAAATCATGCGCTGTAGAGCTGGCTCTGAATGGGCAACTAAAGCGGCATCGTCTGCAAAGAGTAGTTCATGGACAAGTTGCTCTTGTGTCTTGGTGTGAGCTTGCAGGCGCCTCAGATTGAAGAGACTGCCATCCGTGCGGTACAGGATGTAAACACCCTCTTCATTGTTGAGGTCTTTCATGGCTTGTTTCAGTATCATGCTGAAGAAGATAGTAAAGAGGGTTGGTGCGAGGACGCAGCCTTGCTTCACGCCGTTGTCAATGGAGAAAGGTTCGGAGAGCTCATTGCTGTATCTGACCCGACCTTGTTGGTTTTCATGCATTTGGATAACCATGTTGAGGAACTTGGGGGGGCATCCGAGGCGCTCTAGTATTTGCCAAAGCCCTTTCCTACTCACGGTGTCGAAGGCTTTGGTGAGGTCAACAAAGGTGATGTGGAGTCCTTTGTTTTGTTCTCTGAACTTTTCTTGGAGCTGTCTGAGGGCAAAGACCATGTCAGTAGTTCCTCTGTTTGCGTGAAAGCCACACTGTGATTCTGGGAGGACATTTTTGGCGACACTAGGTATTAGTCTATTAAGGAGAATCCTAGCGAAGATTTTGCCTGCAATGGAGAGCAGCGTGATTCCCCTGTAGTTTGAGCAGTCTGATATCTCGCCTTTGTTTTTGTACAGGGTGATGATGATGGCATCACGAAGGTCCTGAGGCAGCTTTCCATGGTCCCAGCAGAGCATGAAAAACTCATGCAGTTTTGTGGAAACTGCCAAAATGTTTGGCCTGGAAGTCAGCCTGAAGAAAACTGAAGTCCTCCATCAGCCAGCTCCCCACCATGACTACCAGCCCCCCCACATCTCCATCGGGCACACAGAACTCAAAACGGTCAACCAGTTTACCTACCTCGGCTGCACCATTTCATCTGATGCAAGGATCAACAAAGAGATAGAAAACAGACTCGCCAAGGCAAATAGCGCCTTTGGAAGACTACACAAAAAAGTCTGAAAAAACAATCACCTGAAGAAACACACAAAGATCAGCGTGTACAGAACTGTTGTCATACCCACGCTCCTGTTCGGCTCCGAATCATGGGTCCTCTACCGGCATCACCTACGGCCTCTAGAATGCTTCCATCAGCGTTCCATCTTCAACATTCATTGGAATGACTTCATCACCAACATCGAAGTACTCGAGCTGGCAGAGTCCGCAAGCATCGAATCCATGCTGCTGAAGACCCAACTGCACTGGGTGGTCACGTCTCCAGAATGGAGGACCATCGCCTTCCCAAGATCGTGTTATATGGCGAGCTCTCCACTGGCCACCGAGACAGAGATGCACCAAAGAAGAGGTACAAGGACTGCCTACAGAAATCTCTTGGTGCCTGCCCCATTGACCACCGCCAGTGGGCTGATCTCGCCTCCAACCTTGCATCTTGGCGCCTCACAGTTCGGCGGGCACCAACCTCCTTTGAAGAAGACCGCAGAGCCCACCTCACTGACAAAAGACAAAGGAGGAAAAACCCAACACCCAACCCCAACCCACCAATTTTCCCTTGCAACCGCTGCAACCGTGCCTGCCTGTCCCGCATCGGACTTGTCAGTCACCAACGAGCCTGCAGCTGACGTGGACATTTACCCCTCCATAAATCTTCGTCCGCGAAGCCAAGCCAAAGAAGAAGAAGAAAATAAAATCAGCAAACATTGAACGTTTTTAGCACAAACGCAAACATTCCAGAAAACTTGGGTTTTAACCACCTTTTGAGAGAAGGCTTGAAGAATCGTATCGTTGGGATTTTATAAGTATTTAAACTCGATCAACTGAGAGTTTTCAATGGAAGTTTAATGGTTATCCATAATCATCTGAATGTTAAATATTCTAATTTAGATTTTATTATTTCATGAACATGATCATTAAATGTGTGCATTTATATTTAAATTGAGTTCCTCCAACCTTCTCTCCACAGGGCATCTTACAAGCCAAATTCCAGAATGAAAACATCAATAAAGAAACCATTAATATTGAGATTTTAAAATGAAAAGTCATCTCAAGCTTTCTGAACAGCAAATTAACCAGAAAAAAGATATATACACCAAGCCAGGGAAAATGCTATTAGGAGAAATGATTTTCAACAGTCAGATTTTAGGAGGAGAATGTGGGGTGGAAGGGTGTTGAAGTTCAGGGAGGGAAATAAAATGGTTCAAGACATCACCAGCATGGCTGCTGACACTAGAGGTAAGGGTCGTATAATGAGGTGAGATGAAGGAATAGTGTAATCTCAGAGGATTGTTGGACTAGAGGAGGTGACGGAGATTGTCAGACTGCAGGAGGTGATGGAGATTGTTGGGATGGAGGAGTTGATGGAGATTATTGGATTGGAGGAGGTGACAGAGATTGTTGAGCTGGAGGGGCTGACAGAGATTGTTGGGCGGGAGGAGGTGATGGAGATTGTTGGATTGGAAGGGGTTACAGAGTTAGGAAAGGAGGTTTTGGAAATTTGTAAGGTAACAGAATTAGGAAGGGATGAGATGCTAGAGGGCTGATGGGGTGCAGACGAGTTTACAGAGATAGGGAGAGTGAGGTCTCATTGCAAACTTTTCTCAATGAGATGATGAGAGTTAAGGAGGGTTGAGCAAATGGGTGAATTGAAGTCAAGAAATGAACTTTAAAATTAAAGATATTGGTGGTCAATGCTGATGTGTGAAGTGGGGGGTGGCGCAAGTTGGAATAATTGGCTCAGGCTTATCGAAATGGGAGTTCAGAGGCGAGAAAGATGGAACATTTAAGGCTGGAATGCAAAGACATGGAATAAGTTTTTAACACCACTTGGGATGAGGCAGGGTGCGATTGTAAATATTTTTGGTGATGAAGGGGTTATGAAATGGGAGTTGATCTGAGGTCAAAGACAGTCCTCAATAGCTCACGTCCATAGCTTTCTCTGGACAAATGAGATCCTGGCCTTCATTACTGATTCCTTGACAACATGCAAGCACCGAATTGGCTGAGCAACTGACAATAATCTATGATAATCCTAAACAGGTGCTTCGTGCTCAGTTGTATTTGGGAGTCTCTTTCAACGTGAAAGTACTCATGTTTCTTTCTGGGAGTAAGAGCTACCGTAGAGACCCCAAAACATTAAACATTTACATTTGGTGATAGCATTAGTTGGCTGGGTTTCTCTCAGGGTTGGTGTTACCTGATCTCAGTCTGCTCAACTAATGATTCTATCAGACTTTGCAAATGGTTCAATCCGTGCCAGAAAATATCCATCCCAACACCACTTCAAAGCAAGAATCCTTAACGTTTTGAGCCTGAGGTTTAGTAACAAGCAGAACAGTTGCAAACTAATTTCTCATTTTACAAGCATTTCTTTTTATATTTACTCCAACCAGAATCATGTTTGGAAAAAAAGCAAATTCTATACACACAGAATAATAAACGTACAAGGCTTAACCATGGGGGGCAGGGGTTAAGTGAGGTGAGAGCTAACATTCACTTTTCACAGATTTAAAAAAAAATGTCAATATGATTTATTATCATAAATTTGTAGAAATTTCAAAAGGCAAAATACTTCATGCATCAATCTCTTTGATATTGTATATCTCTATAATATAGAAATCTCAGAAAATCCATTCTCAGCTCCTTTTTTTCCCAAAAAGATACAAAACCAGTGTTGATTTAACTGGAACATACTTCAGCCTGGAGTTAAATTTGTTCATAGCCCTAGGGAGAGAAAGAAAGGATTATAATATATTAAAATTAACTGTTGCTTAGTACATGAAAAAAAAATGCCATCTGTTCAACTAAAGTATTCAAAGCAAACATGATGTCAATAGCAGATTAAAGTGAATATTTAAGACCAGTGGATATTAAATCTTATGTCTGAAGGCTTGGTATCTCACCCATAAGGCTGTTCCACACTGTAGTTGCCACCAAATCTCTGAACAAAATGATTTATCCAAAAATAAAAATTCTGAAAATCTGGAATGAAGCAGAATTAGACCCTTGGCCCTCTGCCCCCCCTCCTCCTGTCACGACTCCTTTCTCTTCTTCCCCCACACCCCCCCCCCCGGTATCCACCTATGCTCCTCCCCCTTCCCCTCTCTCTCTCTCTCCCCCCCACCCCACCCCCAATTTAAACCTACTTTCTCTGCTCACTAATTCCCCTACTCTGGGTAAAGGATCGCGTTCACTCCTCTCGAAATATAGTTTACCTCCACGAGATCATCCCTCATCTTACTGCACCCCAAGGAATAAAATCAGTCTACTCAGCCTCTCCCTTTCGCTCAGGGCCCCAAGTCCTGGCAACATCTGGCATAAACCATGTCTGCAACCTCTCCAGCTGACAACATCTTTCCTGCAGCGCGGTGACCAAAACTGAACACAATATTCCAAATGGTGCCTCACGAATGTGTAACATGCCATCCCATCCTCTGTCCTAATTCCCTGACTGATGAGGGCCAACATATTGAAAGCCTTTTTGAATTTTAAATGTAAAATTTTAAATGTTATTACATCTTTAAGATTTAATTTACAGCCGATTTCGGCCATTTAAACCCAGTTTGCCCAATTACACCCAAATTAACCCACAACCCCGTACGTTATGAAAGGTGAGAGGAAACTGAAGCACTCAGAGGAAACCCACGCAGACACAGGGAGGACATACAAACTCCTTACAGACAGCGCCAGATTCAAACTCGGGCTGCTGTCACTATAACTGCGTCAAGAAGACGGCTATGTTGTCTGTGCTGCCCGTCTACGCTCGAGTGCCAGTTTCAAGATACTATGTACTTGTACCTCTAGACCTCTATACAACACTCCTCAGAGCCCTCCCATTCATTGTGAAGGCCTTACCCATGTTAGACTTCCTAAAATACATCATCTAATATTTCTCTGTATTAAATTCCTCTGCCCAACCGATCAAGATCCTGCTGCAATCTATGGCAACCATCTTCATAATCGACAATACAGTGCAATCCCGCTGCCCTTGCTTGGTGTTAATTGATCTTTACGCTATAACATTTTTCTCTGTTCGCAGCTGGATGAATGTTAGAGAGAACCATTTGATCTGCTTGCAGAAGATCTCTTCTCGCTGTACTAATTATAATGTAACATACAGGTAAAATCTTAAATTTTAATCCAAAACAATTTCCCAGTCCATTTTTTGTGGGCTAATTGTTCCCCTTGAGTTGAAAATGTTAGTCTTGAAATATTCTTGTCTCCCTCCACTGAATGTAACATTCAATCATGTTCTGATTGCTACTATCTTGGGGTCTCATTGCCTACTTTTCCAACTTGTCCTGAAATGTCATCTCTGTCTCCCTCCCTGACCTATTGAGGGGTTTTGATTTTTTTGTTTTCATTGAACCAGCTGTCAGGCAGTCTCCAGAACATGCTATTCTTGGAAATGATTCTCCCAAATACTCAATGAACCCTTTACTTGAACTTTGAGCCATTGGAATGAATCTGAGAGACAGAGGACAATGAAGCAGTTCGACTATAGACTCAAACACAACCATCGAGGGACACATCTCATGGCAAACTTGTTTTCGTCATGTTGCTTGAGGGATTAGTATGGTCCAAGCTGCAAGGGCAATCTCTTTGCTCATCAAAACACAGCCACTTGATTGTTTCCATCTGAAAGGTGTCACATGTTACAATGGTGCACTCACTCCCTTAATGTTGTAGCAGGAAGTCCAAGTCCTTTGGCAAGGAATAGAACCCTAACCCCTATCCCCTAACCCTCTGTGCAAGAGCTGAAAGCATAGTTCTCATGGCTTTCCTAATAAACGCTGGAGATGCAAAGGAGAAAAACGGGGTTGAAGATCGTCAAGTGATTCTCAAGGGAACGTTGATGTGCTGCGAATGATGATAAAGAAGAGAAACTGCAGGTGCTGGAGAACGAGAGAACACATAAAACCTGCCACTCTTGATGAAGGAGTGAAACACAAAAGTCTGCAGACACTGTGGTTGAAGTAAAAACACAACGCTGGAGAAACTCAGCAGGTGAAACAGTGTCCTTTATATAGCAAAGATAAATATATATAAAACCAATCTTTTGGGGTTGAGCAAAATGCAGACAGGTGCCCAAACAGAATGGTGAGGGGTAGGGGAAAGGGGAAGAGCACAGGTCCAAGGCAAGGGTTAATAAGTGGATAAGGGAGGGAGGGAACTCCAGGAAGTGGGGAGGGGAGATAGCTCTGACAATGAAGAGGGAAGGGGTGGAGAGCTGGAGGAAAGAAAGTAGGGGATGGGAAGAGAGGGAGAACAAGAGATGGGCTAATAGAATCTGAAGAAGTTAATATTAATACGATCCAGTTGGAGAGTGCTCAGACACAACATTACATGTTGCTCCTCCAATTTATGGGTGGTCTTGGTCGGACACACCATGAGGCCATGGACAGATATGTCAGCATGGGAGTGGAGCCCAGGTTTGAAATGGTTGACCACTGGGAGATCCCTGTCATTGGTGCAGACAGAGCAAAGGTGCTCAGTGAAGCGATCGCCCAGTCTCTCCGACGTAGAGAAGGCCATAACGGGAGCGCTAGATCCAGTCAATAACTCATTGTGGATACACAAGTGATTTGTTGCTTTATTTGGAAGGACCGTTTAGAGCCCTGAATGGTGATGAGGGAGGACGTGTGGGTGCAAGTGTGGCACTTTCCGTGCCTGAAACATTGTCTTTCATGGATGAATGAAATGATACCTTTACCAAACCTGCATCATTTCTCTATAACAGAGGATGCCATTACATTGCCAACACATAACACTAAGGGCTCTTAAGAAAGTTTGGCCACACTTTAAAGATTCCAACTGAGTTTACCTTGAAACATCTGGGATCTCTGCAGAAAATTCCGAGCAGAATATTAAAGAGTAGAGCGACACAAATAATTAACTGTACAGCACTGGTCACCAGCAGGATGGAGAATAACCTGACATGCCAAGTGATCACGTTTTCAGGCTCCATACACCTATTCCATAGGTTGGGATCATTCAGGTAATTCCTGCCAACCAATCATAAAAAAACAGGTAGCAAATCTAAGAAGAAATTAACTCAGATCTACAGCCAAAGAACATTTTTCAATGTGAGGTTCAGCAAATATGTTTCAATTTGTCATTGTACTTACGTATATGACCAAAAACATTTACTTTTTCCTTCATTCATTCGAGTGAAACAATGTCTGCAAGACGCTGTGACTGCAGCAAATCCACCAAAGTGCTGGAGAGATACCCAGCAGGCCCTGCAGCATCCAGAGGAAGCAAAGATATATAAACCAACGTTTCGGGCCTCAAGGAAGGGCTGACCTGCAGACGTTGGTTATACATCTTTGCCTCTCACAGACGCTGCAGCACCTGGTGAGTTTCTCCAGCACTTTTGTGAATTTACTTGTTTTGTTCATTTGAAGACTGCCTGGGTGATCGAGCTGGAGCAATAAAGGATGAGAAGTGATTTTATAGCGATGTATAAGGTTATAAAGGGCTTCGATAGAGTGGACAGCAAGGACCTTTTACTCAGGGCATCAATACCAGAGGATTTCTCTTTAAGGTGAGTAGAGGATTATTGAGGGCAGACGTCAGAGGTACATTGTTTTTATATGATGGGGGCTGGTATAATCGGGCGATTCAAAATCCTCTTAAATAGGCATATGGATGTAAGAAAATGGAGCGTTATGGACGTGAGGTAGGGAAGAATTACCGTATTTGACAGCATACAAGACCTACTTTTCCCCCCAAAATTGGCTCAAAAATATCCTACGGGTCTTATATTGCAAAGTTGACATTTTAAAAGTTTCCCAGCAGACCGTATGCGCGGCTCCTGTTTTCCGGCCGCAGTTTCCCGGCGGACCTGTGCACAGCAGGCAATGGGCGCTGAACATTGTTGGGGAGAAGCAGTGGTCTGACCCGGGTCTGGTGGCAGATGAGCCGGTCGCTACACTGGGCGCTCCATGTCTGGTGGTGTGGACAGCGCTGCGGCCACACTGCTGCTTCGGCAGAGAGGTAAGGAGCCGTGGGTGACCAAAAGAGTGTGGTTGGTGTGAGGGTGCAGAGGGAGCTCCATGTGCGGCCCTCCAGCTCTGAGGAAACCCATCTAATTCTGAATCTCTGTTCCCCTAGTGAGAAGGCCGTAAATACACTAAAAGATTTTTTTCTTAACATTCCCTGCTGAAATAGGGAGAGGGAGTCTTATATGCCATCAAGTACAGTGGATTGTTGTGGAATAAGTTTATGTAGGATGGCATAACCTCGCGGGCTGAAGGGCCTGTTCTGTGCTGTGATGTTTTATGTCCTACTTCATCAAATTAGATCCATAGCATTTTTTTATGTGCGCTTGAGAGAGCGTTCATACCTTAACTAAGATTGGTGGTATACAGTGAAGAAGAATCTAGATGAACTGGAAATGTAGGCTGAGGAATTTAACTCAGACAGTGCAAATTGATGCATTTTGATAAGTTACTCAAGGGCAGAACTAACATAGTAAATGGACGGGGCACTGGAGAGTGATATGGAACCGAAAAACTGCAAGGTAGGATAAATAGCTCTCTGAAGGTGGCCATACAGGGCAGTGAAGAAGGTGTTTGACTTGCTTGCCTTTATCACCCAGGGCAGTGAGACCAGGAGTTGGGATGCTCCATTCCAGCTGTCCAATAAAATAGTGAGACCACACTTGGAGTATTGTTTGTAGTTCTGGTCACCCAAGAATAGGGAGGGCGGAATAATGCAGGAAAAGTTGTGGAAAGGATTTACAAGGATGTTACTAGTCCCGGAGGGCTTGAGTTATGAGGAGAGGCTTGGCAGGCTGAGGTTTTTACTTTGGATCGTAGGAGGCTGAGGTGAATCTGATAGGGGAAAATAAAATCACAAGAGACGTAATTAAAGTGAATAGTCACAGTCTTTTTTCCTACAGGAGGGAAGTCTAAACCTATGGGGCATATGTTTATGGTGAGAGGGAAATATTTATATGATGCCTGCCTGCTTTTTATACTCATACCTTAAAGATGTCAGATTGTCTCCTACGGATGCTGCGAGACCTTCTGAGCTCCTCCAGTATTTCTGTACTTTTCCTACAGACTTTTGTGTTTCACAATATTAATGTGGGACCTAGCCTTTTCCCTCAGAGGGTGGTGGGTATGTGGAACAAACTCCCAGTGGAAGCTGAAGAGGGGGGGGGGGGTATAATTTTTTTTTAAAGACAATTAGACATTTACATGGATAGGAAAGATATGGGAGAAACACAGGCAGATTATGCTGGTTCAGGTGGATGAATGAAGGAAGCCAATGAACAAGTTGGGCTAAAGGGCCTGTTTCCATGCTGTTTAACTCTGGAACTCACATTCTCTCTCCGTGTTACATTGGGAGAGGGTGGTGGTGGGGGGTGGGGGGGGGGTAGTTTCATGCTTAAATTTCTCGGATAGTTCTTGAGACAATAATACTTCCATCAGAGACAAAAGTGGTACTCATTAAATCAAGGCTGTCACCACACACTGAACTCTGTTGCTCTAAGTACCGCTCTTACCCTCTGTGAAAAGGATGTCTCCATTCTCCCAGTTGTGTTACACGGCATAATGGGCCAATATCCAATGCCACAAATGACACAATGAAGCCATACATGGATCCAATCACTCCAATCACACTGAAGATTACCACGCAGATCTAGGAGAGATAAACAACAAAACTAACTGGCCCAAGAGCTCAGAACCGGCCCAGAAGCAAATCTAAGGCAAGAGTCCTCTCTGAAAACAAAGCGAAGATACTCAAGATGGAGATACAAGCAACGAGGTGCGGCAAGAAGCGAAAATTTGCCTTATCCTAAACTTAGACAAGAACATGGAGGTGACACTTCCATAACAGATTTACCTTTTTTTTTGCAGTGTTTTGTCAGCATTTTCAGGGCTCTTTACTTTGTGCTTCATGCTTTACTTCCACAGAATATTAAATTCCCCTTCAGTGGGGTTGATGATAGAAAGGATAAAGGGACTTCCTCCAGTTATTTCATCTCACAAAGAGTGGTGATCGTCAAGAACCAACTCCCCACACATCCCATCCCACCTAACAGGAGATGGTTGACCGTCGGCGCCAATTCAAGATTTGAAAATTGTGGTTGATTGGGTGTTAATTAACCAGGAGGTTGATTAAGCCTCATGCAATCCAGGCAGATTAACTATGAACCGAGCAGACACCAGTTCTGGTGTTTACTAAATTACCCTTTGGAAGATGAAATTCTTCTCCTCTCTGCCATCTTTCCAGTCCATTGGAACTTTACTGGTGGACTGGCTTGAGAGTGACTTTGCTGTTTGAAGTTGGCCATCAGGTTCATTCCTATACTGTTTTAACACAGCCGTTGATTAATTTGCTGGACCATTGTGGAGAGCAAATCAGACACTTACAGAAAATCCTCAGGCAAGGACAACTTATTTCCACCTTGAAGTCAGTGAAAAGATCTTTATGAGAATCCAGTGATTTCATGGTTACACTGGACAACAATTCTTTTGAAAAGTTTGGGGATTATGTTCGACATCTTCAAGCTGAACACAAAGATAATTTAGGATTTGCTGTATCATGTAAAAAGTTAAAGAAACATTAAATTAACATTTATTGAATTTAGCATGTTCATTCACATGATGATGCTGAGGTCTCGGGTTGACTACACATGTTGCACAACAAATGTGAAGAGCCCAGGTTTTGTTTTGGTCACCAATTTTACAGCAGTAGTGGAGCTCATAGGCTTTCATAAGTGCAGTCATGCTGTGTCTTTGAGCCTTAAATGTACACTTGCTACAAATGTAACAGAATGTATCTCAGCTGTTGCGATATTGACGAGACATTTCTGCTGGATTGAATCTTCCTGAAGACAATCACACTTCCCTATTGCCTGAAGAATGTGTGCATCAACATGTGTTCAATCAATATCAATGTAATGCACAGCTTCTGTATATGTGAGCTGCTTTTATAGCCTGTCTGCATCTACCCTGACTAACCATGCCCAGGCCTAATACAACATTTGCACAGCACCTGCACTGAGTGCAGGCCCAGACCTACTTGGACTGATCAGAAGAGCTTGCCCTGTGGACAATATAGTAGTAGACTTAAAATATGACAGGAAATCATAAAAATAGGTTATATCTAAAAAACAGTACATGATAGGAAAATTTTAAGGTGATTTTCGTGATCAACAGGCCAAAATACATCAAATAGATGCAAAACTGTTCAGGAAACAAAGCTTTTGTTGTCCAGTATTAACAATGGTGAAACTAGCTTTATTTAAAGAAAAATAACTTAACAGTATTTAATTAACTGTAGTGGTTGGTTCTCCAACTGGGGAATTCTGCTAGATCACTCCCCATTCTCCCTCTCTTCCTATCCCTCTGTCTCCTTTCCTCCAGCTCTCCACCCTTTCCCTCTCCATTCACAGAGCCATTCCCCCCTCCCCATTTTCTATTGTGCCCTCCCTCCCTTATCCACATCTTCCCTGAGACCCTGTGGTCCTCCTCCCGCCTCTCCCTACCTCCCCTCCACCATTTTATTCATACGCCTGCCTATTTTTTGCTCATACTTTAAAGAAGGGCCCAAGCCAGAGGTATTAGTTATGTATCTTTATCTTTGCTATATGAAGTATACCATTTAACCTGTGGAGTTTCTCCAGATTCGTGCTTTTATTTGAAATCATATCTCCTGGTTGTTCATGAAGTTTGCTCCATTATTGGCCCAGTAATTTAATTATTCAGTGGTAATGACAATTAGTTAATTGTCATATACATAAGTACATTATACATTTGTACCGGCATTCTTACTGCAATCTAACAGATACTTTTTGCAAAAAAAAAGCAACTATAATAAGATACATTAAATTATTCTTGTATGGAAAGAGATAATAATTATAAAAGCTAGATAAATATTTACAATTACAATTAATATGAGGAAAAAGATGATGTTTCAATAAAGCAAATGGTTTGTTTTTGTGGTTTTGGAGTAGTTTATCACTTGAGTAGTAAGGAAAGTGTTAAGAGCCTGTTAGCTGTTGGAAGGATTGGTTAACGCAATGCTTTTACGGTGCCAGCAACCCGGGTTTAATTCAACACTCTCTTTCAGGAGTTTGTATGTTCTCCCCATGTCTGCGTGGGTTTCCTCTGGCTGCTCTGGTTTCCTCCCACCCTTCAAAAACACACGGGAGTTGTAAATTAATTGTGGAATTTGGACAGTACAGGTTCGCGAGCCTGATGGGCCTGTTACTGTGCTTTTTCTTTGGCTTGGCTTCGTGGATGAAGATTTATGGAGGGGGTAAAATGTCCACGTCAGCTGCAGGCTCGTTTATGGCTGACAAGTCCGATGCGGGACAGGCAGACACGGTTGCAGCGGTTGCAGGGGAAAATTTGTTGGTTGGGGTTGGGTGTTGGGTTTTTCCTCCTTTGTCTTTTGTCAGTGAGGTGGGCTCTACGGTCTTCTTCAAAGGAGGTTGCTGCCCGCCGAACTGTGAGGCGCCAAGATGCACAGTTTGAGGCGCTATCAGCTCACTGGCGGTGGTCAATGTGGCAGGCACCAAGAGATTTCTTTAGGCAGTTCTTGTACCTCTTCTTTGGTGCACCTCTGTCACGGTGGCCAGTGGAGAGCTAAATCCCCAACAACAACTTCAGATCTATAAAGTTTTAAGAACTGTACATCACACTTATTGGAAAGAAAGATTTTCATTTAGATAGTGCCTTTCAGTACTTTCTAAACACGAGGGTGTTTCAGTGTATGAAATGCAGCAGGTGCATACATACAGAATGGCAATGACCAAATTATCTGAGATTTTAGTGGAGTCCATGTATTGGCCATGGCCCTACTCATTTTTAAGATGATATAAGTTATTTCCAACTCAAATGAGGAGATAAAACATCTCATCAATACGATTACTTGCTTAGCCTTTCACCAAAAGGCCAGACTAGAATTTTCTAAGTCAATCATTGGATTTTGGATCAGAGTACGTGCAATACCACTGTGAGGAGGTCATCACTGAAAACTCAGGTGGAAGAGGGTACTGTGAGGGAGCAGGAGAATGGCTTAGTAAGGGTTTCATATAGTGAGTAGAATGGTATTTGATCAGGGAGGGGATGTGAGATGGGAATTGATAGACAGGAGTCTCAGTATTGGCAAATGGAAACGGAAGCATTGGAGTCCCAAAGGTAGAGGACGGGGTACCAGCAGACAGCAGAGTGGAGTTCCAACCATGAAGATGGGATCCCAGCAGTCAAGACAGTAGGGTCCCAGCCATGAAGAGGACGAAGTCGCAGCAGACAGAAAACTGGGGCCCCAGCCATGAAAGGGGCAGATACCCAGCGGATAGCTGACTGGGGTCCCAGCTGTGAAGGGGACGGGGTCCCAGCGGACAAGAGACTGGGGTCCCAGCTGCTGGAGGTGGGGGTCTTCTGGAGGGGGCAGTCCCAGAGTGAAACTAGGTGTTTTGAAAGAGAAGGAGAAACACTGATATATGACAATCATTCTCCCACAGACCTGCCCAGCTAAACCGATCCTTAGAACATTGCACTTGTGATTGGGTCTGGGATGCAGCAAGACTGAGATCCACAACCAATTCTTGGCACGTTAATGAACCTGTGACTGAAATTAGTGCAATGAGTGAGAAAATGGATTTAAATCAGTGTTTCTCAACCTTTATTTTTCAACTCACATACCACCTTAGGTAGTCTATGATTAGTAACGGATTACTTAAGGAGGTATATGAGTGGAAATTTTTTGACAAACACTGATTTAAACAAATAATTTTCAGATAATCACAACCTGCAGTTTGTTGCTTGCTTTGCTTACCAGGAATTTCCTGAGCCTCATACTTGATTGGCGCCTGCAGAAGTCTGGACATCTACAGTCACATGCTGGACATTGCTGCACTTGGTAGATGGCACCCAAGCATCCACAAAAGTTCTGACAGCAGGTCTTGCAAGTGCAGTCTTCGGGGCAGCAAACGCATGGTGCATTCTTGCAGCGGGGTTGGCACTTACAGTCAGGGCAGGGCTTGCATTCACAGTAGAGGCAGGGTTTGCATTCACAGCGGGGTTGGCACTTACAGTCAGGGCAGGGTTTGCAAGACACGCATTCCCGGCAATGCTGGCAGTTGCAAATCTTGCAGGGCCTGCAAGGTGGGCATTCGCAGAAGCGCTTGCAATCGCAGGACTGGCAGGGTGTGAGCTCCGGCCGCGCCCGGCAGCGCGGGCACTCACAGCTGGCACAGGGCTTGCATGCTTGGCAATCCCGGCAGCGTGGGCACTCGCAGCGGGCGCAGGATTTACAAGGGGAATACTCTTGGCAGGGCCTGCAGTTACAGGCAGGGCAGGGTTTGTGTGGCTGGCGTTTTTGGTAGTTGGGGCTTTCATAGGGAGCTCGAGGCTGGTAGGTCAGACACTCAGAACATTGCTGGCAATCAGTGGCTTGCCAACAGGGCAACAGACATCGAAAAGTATTGCAACAGTCGGTGCATTCATTTGTATCCCAGAATTCAAGGAACACCCATGCAGGGAAGATCATCTGTATCAGAGAAAGAAGAGAACACATTAGCCTTTATCCCCCATTAACCCTTGCAAATATACTTATTTCTTTTGTTTGGAACTAAAAGAAAATTTGCTGCAAACACTCAACGGGACAGGCAGCATCTGCAGAGAAACAGGCAATACCTCCGGGCAGTTCCATAGTTCTCTTTCCGTCAAGGGCAGTTGAAGCTGAGGCTATTGATTTTTTTTTAGGGCAAAGATAGATGAATTCTTGTTGGTGGGGTTAAAGGTTGCTGGATCCAGGTGAAATGTGGGAGCCAGTTAATAATCAGATCAGCGGTCTGCCAATGGGCTGTAGATAACAGAGTGGTGAAGGTGTCCTGTTGTGCCTGCATGGTGTGTATTACCTGTTACCTTATGACACAGGGTAAGATAGTGCCTCAGAGAGTGCATCCATTAGTCCCATCCCCCTCACCTAGTTCTCTGTAGTCTGTTCCATCTCATATGCCCTTCAACTCTTCAATCCCCAATCCCACACTAGTTCTCTTGGTGCTCACCTATGCTAAGAGCAATGCACAATTGGCAATTAACCCTCCAGCACGTCCTGGCCTGATCATCAGACAATGCAGCAACACCAATGGGTTCCTGTCCGTCCACCTTCCACCCAGTCCTCTTCACACCAACTTCTCCTCCCCACATCCTCCATCTCAATGAAGGCCTCCTCCAGCCCAAAATTATGGCCTTATTTTATTCTCTGCTGATTCAGCTCAATCTGATGAGTTCCTCCAGCCATTTGGCCCCTCATGACCATGCTGAACTCGGTGCCAATTTTCTAGCACTTGGCCAACAGCCTCTTATACCAAGTCGTATGTGAATCTGATCTTCTGGCATCCTCCAAGGCAGTGTGTTCCAGATTCATCCCCTGCATGAACGATTATTTCCTTAGAACCTCAATCTCAGACCTTAAACTCTGGTGATAAACATGTACTATCAGGAGAAATTTCTTCCCTTCAGCCCTAACTCTGCCTCTGATGGGGTGGGTATGGGGGCTTACAGACCTCAATCTTGTCGTTCCCCCCCCCCCCCCTCAGCTTCCACAGAGAGCCAGCCAATCTCTCCTCAGATCTGAAATTCTCCAGGCAATATCCTGGTGAATTTCCTCTGCATTCCCTCCACGGCAAACACATTTTTCCTTTGGTCAGCAGACGGGAACTGCACACCATACTCCAGCTGATGGCCAACCAATGCTTTGTAAATTGCACCAATACTCTCTGCTGCAAGGCCCTCAGCCTCAGTGAATGTAGTCAAGTTTACCACATGCCTTTTCATCTATCTTCCTCATTATCATCAACAAGATTCTTTTTTGTGATATCAACAGAGCTATTAATCATACCTTTCGACTTTCATCTCCAAACTGTTCAGGTTAATAACAAATAGTAATGGTCCTGGCACCAATCCCTGTGATACGTTATAGGCTCCTAATTACAAAAACAACCCTTTTACATCATCCTGTCTCCAGTTAGCATGCCAGTTTTGTATTCAATTGGCCAATACGCTCTGGCTCCCACCTCTTGGACCAATATTCCATGTGGGGACCTTTTCTAAGGTATTTACTTATCCAGGAAGTTTACATCAAACATTGGGTAGCACAGTTAGTGTAATGGGGCGGCACGAATAGTGTGGCGGTTAATGCAATGCTATTACTGCGTGTATCATAGATAAAAGCTCACACTTGACTGGAAGGAGAACTAACGCTTTTATTAGCTTACAACACTGATCGGGCTTATGAGCAGGCTTTGGAGGGGTTCAGGGTTTAGGCAGGAAACAGGGGTTATATACAGGCTCCTGGGGCAGGAGCCAGGAAGCGGGGCCAGTCATCAGTTCAAGACATTTCTTGTGAATCCCAGTTCCCTACACAATGCCAGTGACTCTGGTTCAAATCCCACGCTGTCTGTAAGGAGTTTGTACATTCTCCTCCTGTCTGCATGGGTTTCCTCCAGGTGCTCCGGTTTCCTCCCACCCTTCAAAACATAAGGGGGTTCAGAGTTCAATTTATTGTCCAAGTTCCGACATGACATCACATGCAACCCTGAATTCTTTCCCCTGTGGGCCAGGCAGAATTTCTACTTATCGGTGATGCAAAAGAATGTTCTCAAGAAAAGGTTTTAGGTTAATTGGAGTATATGGGTGGCTGTTACTGTGCTGTATGTCTAAATTTAAAAAAATAAAGAGATGAGAAAAGTTAAATGTGCCTCCCTCATTGATTCATTTTGTACCCTTTTCAAAACTTCTGTGAAATCAGTGAGATATGATCTCCCCCTACAAGTCCATGCTGTCTGTCTTTGGTTAATCCTTGCTTTTACAAATCTAGATTAAGTCTGTCCTTCAGAGTTTATTCTCCAATAATTTCCCTACCACTGATATGAGACTCAGTGGCCTTATTGATGCTGCCCTTATATCAGTCTATCACATTAGTACCTTATCTGTGGCCAGTGAAAAGTCAAAATCTAATTCACAGGTCTAGCACACTCCACCTTTGCCTCCACGGCAGCCGAAGATACATCTCACCAGGCTCTGAAAATTTATTCGCCTTTAAGCCTGCTATAACTTTTTTTAACCGTAGTTTGTTTCAGTATTTTATCACTTGCATCCCAAAATTCTCCAACTATTGTGTTCTTGTGAAGAAATATAGTGTGGAAAGGTTGGCGTAGTGGTTAGATGAATGCCTTTACAGCGCCAGCGATCGGGACTAGGGTTCAAATCCTGCGCTGTCTGAAAGGAGTTTGTATGTTCTCCCTGTGTCTGTGAGGATTTTCCCCGGGGGCTCTGGTTTCCTTCCACCATTCGAAACATACCCGGAGGATAGATTAATTGGATGTAAATTGGGTGGCAAAGAATTTTGGGCCGAAATGGCCTGTTGTATGTCTAAATTTAAAATTAACCAAGAAAATTAATAGACCATCAAATTCACTGACAATTGAATGAATGAAAAAAATGAATTTTTGAGAGGCATAGCTCATAATATAATGTT
This sequence comes from Narcine bancroftii, assembly GCF_036971445.1. Classification (NCBI taxonomy): domain Eukaryota; kingdom Metazoa; phylum Chordata; class Chondrichthyes; order Torpediniformes; family Narcinidae; genus Narcine; species Narcine bancroftii. Next base: position 116,152,108 of record NC_091477.1, on the reverse strand, counting down.
TTATATTAAACTCTGGAGTGGGTGGACCAGATAACAGGTGAATATTTTAATGAATTTTGAATTGGTGAATTTTCCATCGGTGAATTCGATGGTTGGTGATTTATCTTGTACGTGAATTTTTTGTTGGTGAATTTTTCATCGGTGAATTAAATGATCAGTGATTTTTCCATCGGTGAATTGATTTCGGTGAATTTATTGGACACCATGTGCTGTATATCTAAATGTAAATTTTTTTAAAAATAAATTCATTTGAGACCTCACATTTTCTGGCTTCATGATTTCCACTTGACTCTGTGGACTGGTAACAGAACAGTTGGGGAAGACAGCACCACATTAAGAAGGCATCAATGGGAAATCAATCCTCTCTCTCCTGCCCAGGCCTATTTGGAGAGATGAGTTTGTAGATGGTGGGTAGGCAAGGGGATAAGGGCTCAATGAACCCAGAGAGCAGGACAGAAATACAAACCATCTGAATGGTGTAAGAGGGTTCAGGAGCAGAATCTCCTGCCCCCGGATTACTCTCAGTATGTTCTGAGATGCTTTTATTGCTTTCTTTTTAAAAAAATTTGGACATACAACATGGTAACAGGCCCTTCTGGTCCACGATCCCTTGCTGCCCAATTACATACAACTACCTACAACCCCCAGTATGTTTCATGAGGTTTCCCTTCTGGTCTTGTCCAACTGGAACATTGGCAGGGCGGCACGGTTGGTGTAGAGGTTAGCGCAAAGCTGTTACAGCGCCAGCGATCGGGACCAGGACTGGGGCCCAAATCCACTACTATCTGTAAGGAGTTTGTATGTTCTCCTTGTGTCTGTGTGGGCTTTCCCTGGGGGCTCCGGTTTCCTCCTACCATTGAAAATGTACCAGGGGTTGTAGGTCAATTGGGCTGCACGGGCCCGTGGGCTGAAATGGCTGAAATACATACCATGGTGAATGTATAAATTTTTTAAAAATTAAAATATTTAAACCATATCTAGGCTTTAGTCTCCTGTACATATGGTTATTTCAAAGGTACACCTCCAACCACTAGTCCAAGCTCCCACAAAGATCTGCTGCCAAGTTTTATCCACATCCATGACCATTGACTTAATTGTCTCAGTCCTTTAATATCTCAAATTTGCCTTCTCTTCTTTAAATCCCCCCCAATGTCTCATGCCTTCCCACTTCTGTGAACTTTCCCTGCCTTACACAACTCCATCATAGAGGTCACAGCATGGTACAGGGCCATCGGCCCCACACATCCATGCCAACTAGATTGGTATTCTGGCACGTTCCATTTGCCTGCATTTGGCTATCATCCTTCTAACTGTGATGAAACCACTATTGTATATATTTGCATGCCATATGTAAATGTCATGAACTTTCCTGGTTGACCCCACTCTCACTGGCAACTCGGGACTCCTCCCCCTTTCTTCCCCATAAAGGCTGTCATGTCACAAGCCTGCCCCCAGTTCGAGTCTGGGTCAGCATGAGTGACCAACATGGGGATGCTGTCCATCTCTTGTAAATAGAAGCCTTCAGTCTCAGCAGCTTCGGTCTTTGTGTAATTGATTGGGCATCACCAACCCCTTGATTAGACTATCACAACATCCTGTCTCCCATTCCTTTCAGTTCACTGGAGGTGGCTGACCAGTCTTCATTTATGTGGGAACTACATTCTGGACTAACCTCTCCAAATATCTGTCTTTTCTTTCATCCCACCTTCCCCCAACCCCTTCCATCCTCTCCGGTGGAAAGGACAGTGGCACAACAAACAGAGATGTTGCCTCATTGCCCAAGCAACCCAGTTCAACCTGACCCCCCCCCCTTATTTCCTCACTCCCCCTATTCCCCCACCCCAGTGCTGTCCGTGTGCACATAGTCTGCAAAGATTTCCTCCAAGTTCTCCAGATTCTTCTCACATCCAGGGTGATGGTTTAGTTGCCCCCGACATGTAATTAAGTGATAAAACTTGGAGGTAGTTGATGAGAATCCCCTGAGAATGAGATCGCCCAGGGAAGGTTACTGTTAAAAATTGGTATTAATTAGGGACTGTTTCCATATTGTATCTTTTGTTGATACCTTTTCAAAATGTTTAATCAGCTCTTAATGAGTTTTGTTTTGTTGGTTATGCTGAGGTGCAAATCCTTGAGATGTTTTGTTTTAAATTAAAATTGCTATATAACAGGAACTTGCATTTATGATATAATATGGAAATCCCCTTGTGTTCCAAAGTGCAATATAACTGCATTGTGAATATGGCACTTATGGCTTGTGCTGTTCAATTTGGCGGTGTCTTTGAAAGGATATTCTACTCTCAATGCACCGACACGGTTGCCTGTTGCAAATACCCGTTTTAATCAAATTGAAGCTATCAATTCTTTTTCCCCCACTTTGGAATATTTTGCCACTTTGAGTCAGACACTCGGGGTAAAATCTACATTCCATCACCAACAATCTTTCCGGAACTTATGGAAAATTCCTGAAGTGAAAGGGGGAAAAATGCATGACACATTGCCCAGAATCCTACACATATATAAACTTTTAAAGTACTTCCACACTTATTTTACTCCAGACACAGAAATGACAGTCGAACTCAGCAGGTCTTTCAACATCCGTAGGAGGTAAAGGGCCTGAGTCTTCCTGAAAGCTTTTATCCCCTGTCTCCTTTCCTCTAGCTCCGACTTTCTCTCACTCTTCCCTTTTCCCTCTGTCTTGTTCACGGAGCCTGAATCAATTCTCACCTCTCCTTTTATCATAGCCCATTGACACCTTTTGTCTGTTGGATGGACGGTACTCCTCTTCTCATTTTCCCCAGTCTTTAATTCAGATGCCCTGTCTCTTTTCCCTCATGCCTTGAGGAAGGGTTCAAGCCTGAAACGTTGGGAGTACATCTTTACCTTCTATGGATGAGGCAAGACGCAGCTGAGTTTCTCCAGCATTTCTGTGTTTTGACTACAATCACAGTATTTCACTATTTTACAGACAGATATAAAACCAAAGCACATTCAATTGTTCAAAAATCCTTAATTATGCCTTTATTTAAAAACACTTTGCCTTTTGCAGTTTTGAAAATGACTACAAGTATGAATGAGTTTCACATACCAAAATTCCAGAGCCTATAATTCCTCCCAGATACCACACAGTGGAAGAAATGTTCTTTTTGGCGTACCTTGGGTCGCCATTTGGAAAGAAGAGCAAAACGTTCACGCAGAAGCAGAGAATAGCTAACCCAAGAAGTATTATGCCGAGACATCTTGCAGATTTGCTGGAGCAGAGAAACATGGTTCGCGCTCGATCTCAGCTCCAGAATTTTCCCCGGGCAGACCGCGATCGCTGTTGTGTCGCAAGGTTCCTGCTCAACCCCTCACTCCAGTTTGGTGAAATTTTTGAGGGGACGGGTCGCCATGATGCTGGCTCTAGCCAAAGAAGATTTCTTTGCGCACCATGTTAAGTGACTGTGCTGACCTTTGCTTTGGGAAAAAAAATCAACTGAATCAGGCTAGCCACCCTGAAAGCACTGAAATCTTTATGATGCCACAAGCATCCCTTTGACATCACAGCAACCCCTTGACATCACAAAGCCCCTTAAAATTCAAGTGCTAAGTGTTGAAGCCCATGATGCTGAATCCTATTCTTGGTAGGAGACTATTTTAGAAAATATTTTTACATTTATTTACTAAATGACACAGTGATACAAGATGCCAGGAACACAGTTCTGCTACACTTGCATGTGACATCGCCACAATGACTAGAGTACGTGCCTCATCCTGCGTTCCACCCTTTCCAAACAAACAAAAAGGGTTTGTCAAATACTTTTTATTTTATTCAGGGGAAATATCCCCAATAATTAATTGTAGGGAACAGAGTCGTTCTACTTGATGTTTGCTACTGAAATTCTTCAAGAGAACCAAAGCATTAGAGAAAAAGTATGACAACTTGGAGATCCCTTTCAACAATTAGCCTTGCGGCTAACGCAGTGCTGGCTCAGCGCCAGCGACCAGGGTTTGAATCCAGGCGCTGTCCATAAGGAGTTTGGACGTTCTCGCCGTGTCTGGGTGGGTTTCCTCCAGGTGCTCTGGTTTCCTCCCTCTGTTCAAAGCGTTGGAGGTCAATTGGGTGTACCGTTAACTGGGCGGCATGGGTTCGTGAACCAGAAGGGCCTGTTCCTGTGCTATTTGTCTAAAAAAAACCTGGCACAGTGACATCAGAGAACGTGTCCTGGTTTTGTTTCATGTTTCTCTATGTTCTAATGCTGCTTCCATCGAGATATTAATCCAAAGGGCAGTCAAGACTTCTGTGAAAATGGTGCACATTGGAATTTGATACAGCCTGCATGCATAATGCTTACCTCTACTAGGCAGTGCAGCCTGTTCCCAGTGCTAAGACATCATGTCAGGGGTACACTCGCTGACAAAATAGAACATGGCAGAGGCTAGAAATCTAAACTGTAACAAAAATAAAGGGAAATGCTTAGCAGATCATGAGCCAATGGTTGAAAGGAAAAAGAGTTAATATTGACTGAAGTGAGGAATAGTTTTACTATCTATTGTTTATGATATTGCCATTAAACAGAATAAAACAAAACATGGACTTCTAGTAAACCAATGCTGTTGTATATTGATCCATGGTGTTACATGCTGGTCCTCTAAATCAGGCATTCTCAACTTTTTTGTTTGGCTATGGCTCCCTTAAAGACTCTGCTCAATGTTTATGGGCCCCCTTCTATGTGAAGCGGACAAATTGAGTTGGTTTCTTCCGTACCGATTACATTAAAAAAACATAAAAATGTTTTGATTTCATTCTGTGGTTCCCTGGGGGTAGGGGAGGAGCTGTACGGCCCCTGTTGAGAATGGGTGCTCTAAATCAGTCTTGCCTCATTTTCACCAAGACTCTTTTATCCTTCACCCCTTTATGAGTGGTGTGATTTATATTCTTGGGAGTGCTTTTTTACTCTGTGTGTTTTATTCCTTTGCCTTTTCTACTGCTTTCATGACATTCATTCGCATGCCCAACATTTCACCGCTTTCTCACTGCTTGTTGTTCTTAAGTGTTGTGTCATCTGTAAGTTTTGAAAGGCTCTCTTGTACACCCAGGAGCCTGACTTAAACACACTGCAAGCAAAGTGGGCCCATGGTTAGGGGAACAGGATGAATCGCAGCCATTCACCATGACATCATTTCCTGTCACAAAGGCATTTTCTTGATCATCCCTTCATTGTATGTCTTCGCTTTTGTTTATTCTGAAAACTTTTGTAAGTCCATTAATACAGCTCCGACCGCAATACTTTTATCATTCCTCTCCGTTCCTTCGTCCAGTAATGCAGTCAAAGGAATAGAATGCAATTTGCTCATGACAAATCCATGCAAGATTCCTTTAAGAATCTAAATAATTATTAACTTAAGGTTTTCTTAAGGACTTAAGGACTATTAAACCCTGAGTGGACTGTTGTGCTTGGCTAATCTGTACAGTCATTTTTTTTCAATGAGTTTGTTGCGCTGAGGAATGCTATTACATTGGTTTATATTACGAGGCTGACACTCTGGAACTACGTGTTCAAATTCCAGTGTGGGAGGTGGGCAGCTTCTATTTGAATAATGATTACAATTGGAACGAGGCTGCCAATTGATAGATTGTTAATGATCTTGATTACAAAAGGGAATCATCTGCTTTGCTCTGCCGTACAGGTACGTCAAATTGGGGGTTGACTTTACAGCCTTTAAAATGGATGATCAAGAGTCAGTAAGTGAGTCATAGAGTCCAGAATCATGCCCTTCGTCTCTTCAAGTTCACAATGACCAAATGGTGCCACTTATACCCATCCTCGTGTGAAGCTGCTGGTGGTCAATGCAAATGAAGTCCAGCACCTCTAGGTTCAAGGCCCGTTTGTTTATCCAAAAGCTATCAGGCTCTTGAACTCCCTAACCCTAAACCAACCATTCTCTCTGTCAGGGGCCACAGCACATTTAAGGTGGGGGGGGAGGGGTTTGGGGGGGCCATGGACTGAGTATGAGGGGTGAGAGAGAAGTACGGAAGAAATCAACTAAACTTGACTGCTTCACATACTCGTTGAGGGGGCCATAGCCTAAGAAAGGTCAAGAATGGCTGCCCTAAATGGCCCCATCATCACCAAAACATCAGACTGCATTAATGAAAAGTCTTTCTTTGGACTAACTGCAACTTTGTGCATTTCATTATCTATACTTTTATATATATTTTGTCTTTGTATATTGTAATATTTAAATTTACATTATCTATGTTGGTGCATTTTACGTACCTGTATGGCTGCAGCATTGAGAATTTCAATGCATTTGTCCAATGTAAGCATATACATGAATAAACTCTCACATTTGTACTCATGCACCAATAAAATTTACTCTCCCCACATTCTCATCACCTGCTCCCGGATTTGACCACTCACCTCCACATTGTAGGCCAGTCATTCTCAACCTTTTTTCAGCTAATGGATCCCCCCCCCCCCCCACCCCACCCCACCCCCAGGGATTTTTCTCAAAGTTAATGGGCTCCCTTTCCTGTGAAGCAGTCAAGTTTTGGTTTCTACCGTACTTCTCTCTTACTGACTACATTAAAAAAAATATTGAGGTGAAAAGAAAACAGAGCTTTTACTGAGATGTGCTGAGGCCTTGAGGGTGGGGGGGGGGCGTCTAGGGAGTCTAGATTGGCCAATAAGCCATCCAATTTGCATGTCCTTGGGATATGGGAGTACCCAGAGAAAACCCATTGAGCCACAGGAGTTTTGGAGGCAAGGATACTACCTGGGTCACTGGAACTTTGTGGTCGCATACTATCTGTTGTGCCACGAGCCCAGCCAGTAATCTTCCACCTCATTGATGAGAAGCACTTGGCACTTATCCACAGATGTATGGATTCTTTAATACATAACGGATATGTATTATTACCGATTATAAATCCTTCTACTTGTGACTCCTTCTCTGAGGAGTATAACTATTTTTATGCTCGCTTTGACTGAGAGAATAAAGTGATCTTTTACCTGATGAAATACCTCTCTCAATCTCCACCATTGATGTACGGGCCTCCCTGAGTCGTGTGAATGCACAGAATGCTGCTGGTCCGGATGACATACCTGGCTGTGTGCTTGGAGCCTGTGTAGAATAGTTGGCTGGGGTTTTTATGGACATTTTCAATCTATCCCTAGCCCAGGCAGTTGTTCCTACAAGCTTTAAGACTGCTCCCATGGTGCCTGTGCCCAAGCGCTCAACCGCTAAGAGTCTAAATGACTTCCATCCAGTTGCAGTCACCCCCATCATTGCAAAGTGTTTTGAGAGGTTGGTCTTATCTCACTTGAAATCCTGTTTGCCTGTCACTATGGATTCTCATTAGTTTGCCTACCGTACTAACAGGCCAATCGAGGATGCCATTTCAACAGTGCTTCACTCTGGTTTGACTCATTTGGACAGCTCTAACTCCTATGTTAAAATGCTACTCATCGACTATAGCTCGGCTTTCAACACTGCCGTCCCCTTTAAGCTGATAACCAAACTTCTTCTGCATGGTATCAGCCCATCCCTTTGTACTTGGATTTTGGACTTCCGAACTAACTGGGCAATATTTTCTCTTCCATTCCTACCTTGAATACTGGTGTGCCCCAGAGCTGTGTGTTGAGCCCGCTTTTGTATTCCCTCTTTACCTCCAACTGCGTTCCTATGTATAGTATAAATTTAATAATCGAGTTCATAAATGACACCACGGTGATAGTCTTGATTAAAGGGGGAAATGAAGTGGCCTATGGGGATGAGATTCAGCACCTGGCCTTGTTGTTGTGTGCCAATAACATCTTGACAGTCAACACTCAGAAGACCCAAGAGATCATCATGGACTTCAAGCATGCCAGAATCCACACTTACGTCCTGTTTATCGAGCCTTAAATTCCTTGGCGTCCATATCTCTGAATTCTTCAAATCTGATTAAAAAGGGCACAACAGCATTTTTATATTTTGAGGAGCACGAGGAATATCCACCTCTGTCCAAAGATATTGTTGGATTTCTATAGATGCCCAATTGAGAGCATGCTGACATATGGTATTTCGGTGTGGTACGGAAATTGTCTTGCACCAGTGAAAACTGCCCAATGAGTTATTGGCATCCAATTGCCTACTATCAAAAACATCTATAGGGAACGATGTCTGGGCAGAGGGAGAAACATCATCAACGATGTATCACACCCAAATCATGGACTCTTCACTCTTTTCCCATCAGAAAGACACAATAGGGGCCTTCGATCATGCACCAGTTGGGTCTCGAAGAGCTTGTTTTTAACGAAGCCGTCACTATGTTGAACACTGAGTCATGGCGCTGAGTGGTTCTGCACTCACATTGCAACATCAGTACTTTCTAACAGTTCACTGTAGAATAGTGCCGTTGTGGGTTTTAATTTTATTATAAAGTGTATAGCACTATTTTTTTAAACTTTTGGTCGCTGCTGGTTGTATTTAATTGGCTGGTTTACTGGCACAATGGACAATAAAGTGAAGCATCACATGCAGGTAATTTGCAATGATATGAAATTTCATTCAGTATGAGAGCTTGAGATGGAAAATGAAGGAAACTTCAGGAAACTGGAAGTTAATTCATAGAACGTGCATCTTAATCAATGCATCAAATCTCCACAAAGGGCAAAGATCAGCAAAAAAAAAGAATCACATGTGGTACCCAAAATGGCAAAACTGTTCACCCAAACAACAATAATAACTACTCATTGAAGTAGTGAATGATGTGTAAAGCAATTTAAGGGATGTTGTAAAGCATGAAAAGAGATGGCGTTCTTGACAAGACAGGGGTGATTTTCTTCAGTTCTTCTGCATGACATAATTTTACAGGATACATTATCTGAAGAGTGGGCCTGGGGAACTGGTTCGCTGGAAACTTGCCTAGTTTGGAGGAATCCTGGCTCACCAGAATCTTGCTGAGCTTGGAGAATTCCTGGTTCACCAGAGCATTGCTTGGTTTGAAGGATTCTTGGTTCACTGGAACCTTGACTAGATTGGAGGATTCCTGGAGAGCTGTCACCTTACCATTAGTAGAGTTTATTAAAAAGGAGAGACATTCTCCTTGGTGTTTTGAGGAGCTAAGTGTCTATAACTATGGGGCACCATGGTTGGCAAAGTGGTTAGAGTCATACCTTCACAGTGCAAGCAATCGGACTCGATTTCGAATCTCGCATTGCCTGTAAGGATGTCTGCATGTTTTTCTGGAGGCTCTGGTTTTCTCCCACCGTTGGAAACATCTTGGGGTGTAGGTAAATTGGGTGTAAATTGGGCAGCATGGACTCGGGCTGAAATGGTCCATTACTGTGCTGTATGTCTAAATTTAAATTTAATATTTCTTGATAAGAATCCTCCGTCTAGCAAGTTGCACTGCCCTTGAGATTGATATTTAGAGTCTATTTATGCTGATATTGTTTGAGGAATAATATTGAGATATGGTGGATGGGGAGGAAATTATTTTTTCCTGTGACATCACTGTGATGGTCTATTTCCACCTGGTTCTTGTATCCCAACTTTTTCCATTGCTGTCACTTCAGGGATAAGTTGGTGTTGAGTACAAATACTTGTACTCAAATACTTTTCCTCCCACCTTGCATATCATGACTTTGTTCTATTCTCTTAGTTTCTTGTTGAATCTATTCTGGAGGCACCACATTCCGCTCTTCTTTTTCTCCTCATCTGGATTTCCCCTCTAGTTTAAAATGACAGGCGATCCATTTCTGACTCTTGTACACCACCACTCTCTCCTCCACCCCATCCCCTCCAGAATACTCCAGTTCACATTTTCCCCTTTGCCAATTTGTACTCCCCTTCCCATAGCACTCCAGCGGCTGACAATGGAAACTAGGAATGCCCAAATACAAAAACATTTACACATTACCATGTGTTGATCATGAGTCCCACGTAGCATTGCTGAGATTTCATAGTGTAAATTCTGTTATTTCGACTGCTTAGGAGCAAATGAGCAGAAAAGGAAAAAACCCAGAAGGCAATGGTTGTGGTATTTTGTCTTCTAAAGGGAGTGAATAAATGCTGGAAAACAACTCTGTGAGTTGACTCTTTTTCCACACCTTATGCGAACTCCCTGAGACATACAACATCTCTCTCTCACTTGTCAGGAAATTGCAACAGCGGCTGCACTCCCTGAGAACACTGGCAGGCAAAGCGATTGGCCTGTTGACTTTCTACAGGTGCTTTATTGAGTGTATCCTGGTCAGCTACATCACAATATAGTACTGTTCCTTCAGAGAAAGGATCCAAGGTTAATCCACAGGACCATCAGAGTGGCAGAAAGGATCAATGGGCTTTCCCTCCCCTCCCACCCATATCGAAATGATCTAATGGTTTGCTGTTTGAAGGGGGGTTCACAAAATCATTAAGGACCACAAGCATAGCATCTTCCAGCTACTTCCATTGGGAAAGAGATACAAGAGGATCAGAGCCAGAATCACCAAGCTGAGAAACAGCTTCTTCCCATGGGCAGTGTGACTGCTGAACAACTGATAAATTGCTCATACAAACCCTTCATGACTCCACTATTTAATTAACAATATATATTTATTTTACTATTTGTAGACACCTACTGTAGCATTTATCTGTAAGGTGTCTTGTCGTATATGTGCTTCCAGTGTATTGCACCAAGGACTGGAGAACACTGTTTAATCAGATTGTACATGTACAATTGGATGATAAACAAACTGGAAAGATAAGTGAACTTGAACTTGAAGTGACCTCTCATCCTTCATTGCTCCAAAGAGAAAAACCGAAACTCGGTACCCTTGTTTCAGAACACAGTAGTGTAAATGATTTTAGTGAAAATTATTTAAAATCAATTTTAAATTTCAGTACGGTAACAGAGCCTTCTGCCCCATGAGCCCATGCTGCCCTAATTAACCTGCAACCCCCTACATTTTGAAAGGTGGAAGGAAACCAGAACGTCTGGAGGAAACCCGCGCAGATACAGGGAGAACATGCAAACTCCTTACAGACAGCACCAGGTTCGAACCCGAGTCGTTGGTGCTGTAATTGGACTGTCCTGTCCAATGCGAGGCAATTTGAGGACATAAATGTACAAATTGGGCAGAACCAGTTTTTGCTCCTGCTCCCAGCTCCCTAACCTGTCACACTCTTTGTGGAACATTCTTTCTGAAATGTTATCTATGGAAAGGTTGAAAGTGAAGCACTTACTTTATCTCAGTGCTGCCCGGGATCCCCAGCATGAGTTTCCTTTATGAGAGTGAGGGATCTAAAGAATTGTAATAATCAGTCATTGCAGGATAAGGGACTTTATAGCAGTTGAAACTCATTATAAAAGAACTTCTATGACATATAATTTTTTTAAATCATTTACAGATGCTGAAGCTACAATTCAGTATGTATCATTCAACAATAATTAACCTTTTATGCATTAGCAGGTACTAGTCTGTAACTTAGCACTAACAGCGGTCGATGACCCTGAAATAGGTTTTACCTCACTACTATTGCTTCATAATTGAATCAGGTAATTAAATGAGACTGGGCATGTTACTATGTGATATCTTTTCCCTCCCAGGGCTGGGAGTGGCCAACCAACAATTCTGCACCCCACATATCTGTCCATGGCCTCATGTACTATCCCACCGAGACCACCTGTACATTGGAGGAACACTTGATTTTCCATCTGGGCGCTCTCTGATCAGATGGCATTAAGATTGACGACTCCGGTTTCTGCTAGCCTGCTCTCCATTCTCCTTCCCTCCCTTTCTCTCTCCACCCCATTCCCTCTCTGTTCCCAGAGCCGTCCCTCCTCCCCCTGTTTGCTGGTGTGCCCTCCCTCCCTCCTGCCTTTAGGACAGTGCTTCTCCCCCTGCCTGTCCACATTACCATTTTGCATGGGCACCTCCCTACATTTGTTCATACCTAGATGAAGGGCTCAACCCCAAAATCTTTATCTTTACTATATAAAATACACTGACCTGCTGAGTTTCTCGAGCATTTTGTTTTTACTTCAACCACAGTGTCTGCAGACTTTCCTGCTTTACTGCCAGGATTGGTGTTCACTCTGGATCCCTCGAATTGTAAGGACTGGAGAATGGGTCTGGACTTTCCCCACCCATTTTCCAGAAGGGATCAGTGAAAAGAAGTTGCGACCAGGGTGATGGGGGGTTGTTTATGACTTTGATGTGGTGAGGCACTAGGTTGTCTTTCAGGGGATGGGAGATCAGTGCCCGTGATGGGCTTGGCTAGGTTTGCCATTCCTGCAGCCTTGTGGATCCCTGTGCATTTGAGTTATCAAACTACTGCCTGATGTAACCAGTCAGTACAACTTTCACAGTACACAAGATAAAGGAACAGAAGTAGGCCATTCAGCCCATCGAGTCTCTTCCACATCTCCACCCTGAGCTAAACCATTCTCACATCTGGTTCAAATTTTTGACCTTTTCCCCATATCCCTTGATACCCTGACTAATTACATATCTATCAATCTCCTCCTTAAACTCCCCCAATGATCAGTTCCACAGTTTAGGTTTAGAGGCAATGGGCCAAATGCAGGCAAATGAGACGAGCTCAAGAAAGCAACTTGGCATTATCAAGATGGGTCAAAGGGCTTGTCTCTGTACACTATAAAAGCCCTGGTATCCAGAATTCAACAAACAAATAACCTCAAGGAATCAGCAAGAAACATCGAGGAAAATTTATAAAAACAATTAAAATAAATAAGAATAAAATAAAGAGGTAAAAATACATACTGTAAGTTTAAAATTGTAAATGTTCTCTGAAGTAACACACAAACCTTTGGTGAAGATGGGAGCAAATATTCAGCCAGTGGAGAGCCTTGGTCATACTTTGCTTGTAGCACCTGTTTGACAAAAGTTGTCTGAAACAACAGTGGCATTGCCCAGGTTGAAGAGCTGATTGATATCACTCAACATTGGGGTGACTCTCTTAAAGTGTCTCCTTATCCCTGCTTAGTAAGAGTCACCCCAGTCAGAGGCTTTATCTGTAAACCTGGGGAAGGGGTGGGGGGGTGGGGCGGGTTAATTATCTATAATATTATTGTTTGTCTTTAAGGAGATTCTGTGAATGGGGAGGAACCTGCAGATGCAACAACAGTTAAATGTTTTCAAAGAATGTGACTGAAAATAAAATAAAATGCCTTAAGGTTTATCTATTCATGCAAGTGAAGTTTGCTCAATGTAAGTACAGTTGTAGTACTTATAGCCTTTTGTCTTTTAAATTGTTTATTCTTAATGCAGGCATATTAGTATGTCCAGAAAATACACTTATCCGGCATCTTCCAATTCCCACAGGTGCCGGATACCAGGAGGTTCACTGCTGCTCTAAATCCCAGAAGTTGCATTGCAACTTTGGATATACCAGATTAACACTTTCACAGTGGCAAGTTCTTTTCTTCTTCCAGATGAAGAATAAGGTCGCCAATTTAAAAAGAACAAAACATTACTCATCCCATAGCTTTCCATCTCCCAACTGGAAACTTGCTGCCCCACAGATTAGCAGACACTCTCAGACTTAGAAAGTCACTGTAGAGGAAGCTGAGCATTCTTTCCATTGGTAGTCAATGCCCCTTTTCATCAGTGTTGGCCTCAACTAGGAGTGTGACGGGCTCCTGGTCAAAGATTAAAGAACCTGATTATCAAAACTCCCTCTATTTTCATACTGTGAGTTTTTATGATGCTGGAATTTTCTCAAGTGTATGTTTGTGTTTATAATTAGGGAATTGGCTCGGTTTGGCAAGAAAGGGCTCTACGAGAGAAGAGTAGTAGGGGCCAATGTGGACATTGTTCAGAAGAATGGTGTCGTTTTGAGTCAAATCAAGACCATTGTCCTCTGATTGCACAAGTGCAACTTGACGAAACAATGTTCTCCGGTCCTCGGTGCAAAAACATGCAGACACACAGCTAGACATAATGCACATACAGACAAACAACACATATGAAGGTCAAGTATTTATATATACAAATAAATACATAAATGCTGTTTCCTGAATATGTGCTGAGGAGGGTTCGTGTGCAGAGTTCCTTGGGTCATGCAGCGTTCTCACTGCCCGTGGGAAGAAGCTGTTCCTCAGCCTGGTGGTGTTGGCTCTGATCCTCCTGGATCTCTTTCCCAAGGGAGCAGCTGAAAAATGCTGTGGTAGGTGGGAGCATAGAGGTCATGCCATCTTCATACCATCCTTCACAGATTACCAGGTAGGCCTCGATCTACATTGCACTTTCTTCTGGTAAAGACCGAATCGTTATTTAACTGTAAGAATTGTGAATGAACTGTGCTAGATTAGTCCTAGAGCAACATGGTTAACATAAAGCCATGATCGTATTGAATGGCGGAGCAGGCTCGATGGGCCATTTTTGGCCTACTCCTGTTCCTACTTCCTATGTTCCTATGTTCTTTAAATGTCAGCACAACACGAATGCAGCGCCAATGACCCAGGATCAAATACGGCACTGCCTGTAAGGAGTTTCCATGTTCTCCCCGTGACCGCGTGGGTTCCCTCCGAGTGCTCATGTTCCAGTCCCAGCTACTGCTGAACTGTAGAACTGAATTCTCTCTCTCTCTCTCTCTCTCAGAGAAAACCACGTGACCCTCTTAGAACAGCCAACTGCACTCACGACAGATTGCGGCTCCGGACCTAATCTTCCGAGTTCATTCATCTGTTGCTTTCCAAAACTATAATCCATTACTCCACAGCATGTCCAATTAACACCTACTTGTGAAGTCCTTATAGGCATTCTTCAAAGTTTTTGCAAAGGCACCCGGAGCCTGGGCTGTCTGGCTTGAGCAGAGCTCTGGCATTTTAAATGTGATCTGTTTTGAAGAGTTTTTGTATGTGACCTACACTAAAGAAATCCTGCCACAATTTATCTCTTTAAAACATATCTATATACAATACAAAATATAACATAATCTGTCACAGTTCAAACTCCTTACAGACAACACTGGGCTCAAACCTGGGTCACTGGTGCTGTGATAGCATGCTAACTGTGCTGTCCTACTTAACTAACCTTCTACCAACTCTCCTTTCACTAAATTCAGTGCAAAACATTAAAAACGGCCCAGTAGCATCAGAAAACCACTTTATTAATGTTTAAACAACAACAAACAACAAGGGAAGGCTTTTTAATTATTAAAATAATGTTTAATTCTCACCAAAAAAATGTTGGCCGTTGCCGATCCCGACACCACCCAACCGCCAATCACCGAGACTGACCAACTGCTGCCGCTGATCCCTGGGAAAGTTTCCCGGGCCAGTGGAACACTCACTAGCGAGTCAGTGGGCTCCTCTCTCTCGGGTCCTCAATCCAAATCCTCCCCTAAGCCTACTGCACACACACATCGGGGAGTCCAGTGTGCATGTGGGGTAGTAGGCCAAGGGGAGGGTTCAGCGTTGGGAGCTCTGTTGTGCCAAGGTGGGAGAGAAGGAAGGGGAGAGGAGGATGGAGGGAATGGGAGGGAACGCAACTGAGTCTGAGGTCCTGTTCCTGCCCGGGAGGTTGTTCTCCTTGATGACGCTGGGACAAGGGATTCTTCTAACAACTTGTGGCTGGGAGACAGTGGCACACAGTTTGAGAGGGAGAGATGGAGAGAAAAATCATTAGGGCTTAAGGCATTGGTGAGGCCAAGTTTAGAGTATTGTGTACAGTTCTGGTTTCCAAATTATAGGAAGGGTATATATAAGGTTGAGAGGGTGCAAAGAAAGTTTACGAAAATGTTGCCTGGATTGCAGTATCTTGATTACAGAGAAAGATTGAGTAGACTGGGACTTTATTCATTAGAATGTAAAAGGTTGAGAGGAGATTTGATCGAGGTTTTTAAATTTATGAAGGAAATAGATGCGAATAGACTCTTTCCCCTGAGGGTAGGGGAGATTGGAACAAGGGGTCATAAGTTAAGGGTTAGGGGGCAAATCTTTAGGAGTAATATAAGAGGATGCTTCTTCACTCAGAGAGTGGTGGTTCAGTGGAATGACTTTCCAGAAGAGGTAGTTGCGGCAGGGTCAATTCTGTAATTTAAGAGGAGATTAGATGAGTACATGGATGTGAGGGGTTGGAGGGTTATGGGCAAGGGAGTGGATAGGTGGAACTAGTGGAGTTAACGTAAATTGGTGCGGACTAGAGGGGCCGAGAGGGCCTGTTTCCGTACTGTAAATTGTTATATATGGGAAGGTAAAGAAGAAATAGAATGAGAGAGGGGAGGGAGTTACATGAAACGAGGACAATCGTCATTCTAATTTCATGTCAAGTAGATTTTTTTTCAACCTGTGAGGTCAGTTCGGCTCCGAAAAACTTTTGGAGAATTGATTTCGGATAATCAGAGTTACACTGTTGTAGAGCTCGTCGAAAGAACCAAAGACTCGTTGATCCAAACCAAGGCTTTTATTAGCAAAAGACCGGAGCTCTTCACAGGTGGCCGACCAGTCCGGAATGATCCGACCTGGCTAGGGACACAACCCTTTAAGGCCCAGACAATAGGTGTGGCTTAGCTCTCAGCCAATCGCTGTAAGCACAGTCAAGATACAGTAACTATATACACTATGTACATTGGTGATAGATCTGTACTATCACAACTGTACTTCGCAAACACTATTTATTATCTGCCAGACAATCGGCTGGACTCGGGGCTCCTGTTGCAACCTAGTCTTGAGAGAAGAAAGTGAAGATTTGGACACAAAGTTCACACTCCTTCTCTCCCATGTTTCTAGAACTGGGCCACAACAGCGGCGACTGAGGTTTTCAAACACGGTTTCGCTGACTGTTCCTGATTCCGCGTGAATCCAAAGGAGGTTCAGGTGCCCAAGCAGTACTGTCCTTGATGGTCAGAGATCATCCGTCTCCAGAGGTGATGTTCGGATCAAGAGTTTAGTCATCATGGCGCAATTACTTCATGTCTGTTGCAAAGCAACTGGCCAGTGAGTTGGAGATAAGTTCAAAGTTCAGATTTATTGTCAGAGGACATACATGACATCACATACAAGCCTGAGATTCTTTCTCCTGTGGGCCAGGGAGAATTTCTACATATCGGTATTGCAACAACAAAAAAAGATGCTCAAGGAAAGTTACATATACAAAACAAAGAAGTGCATTGCAGAAAATAAATTTTCACTAATAAATAATGTGCTAAGTCAGAGTCCTTAAATGAGTCTCTGAGTTTGTTGGTGGAGGGGCAGCAGCTGTTCCTGAACCTGGTGGTGTGAGTCATGTGGCACCTAGATGGCAGCAGTGAGAACAGAGCGTGTGCTGGGTGGTGTGGATTCCTGATGCTCTCCAACGGCAAGGTTCCTTGTAGATCTTCTCAACGGTGGGGATGTTAACATAACAATTACAGCACAGAAACAGGCCATTAGGCCCTTCTAGTCCGCACCGAACCAAACGCCCCTTTCTAGTCCCACCTCCCTGCACAATGCCCATAACCCTCCATCTTCTTCTCATCCATAGACCTGTCCAACCTTTTCTTAAATAATACAATTGACTCCGCCGCCACTCTTTCTCCCGGAAGATCATTCCACACGGCTACCACTCTCTGAGTCAAGAAGTTCCCCCTCATGTTACCTCTAAACCTCTGCCCCTTAATTCTTAACTCATGTCCTCTTGTTTTAATCTTTCCTCCTCTTAACGGAAATAGTCTATCCACATCCACTCTGTCTATCCCTTTCATAATCTTAAATACTTCTATCAAATCCCCTCTCAACCTTCTACGCTCCAAAGAATAAAGACCTTGGCTGCATCCAGTATCTATTGCCAGGCTTGCCGCTCAGAGGTATTGGTGCCCCCAAACCAGGCTGTGAAGTAGCTGGTCAACACACTTTCTACTAAGAGATTAGTTGCAGAGGCGCTAGTCGTGAGCGCTCCAGTTTCCTCCTATAACCCAAAGGTAGGCACGTTTCCAGGTTGAGTGGGCATTGTAAATCACCCCTTGCATACTTAAATGGGAGAGGTGGCATCTCAGAGGTGTTGAAGGAAATGTTGGGACAATTAAAAAAAGGGACCAGTTTAAAATTAGTGTGATCAGTGCAGTATCTGTGGGCTAAGGATCTAGTTCTACACTTGATAATTCCACCTATGATCAATTTCTCTGGGGTAGGTTTTATGTCCTTTAATCCTGATTGCAGAAGAGTGGAACCATCTATAAAGGCTTTACAAATGTCCCAGTTGCAAAGAGGGAGGTGTGGAAATGGACGCTTATTCCTGAGCACTGCCACCAGAAACCCACAAACGATCTTTCAGAACTTTCCATCCAGAGATTACCTAACTGGTTCAGAACGCTGAATGACCAAAGGTTCTGCTCACACTAATCATCCAAGATTCTCAATTTCATGAAACAATATTTATGTAATTATTCATATATGTGAATCCTTGTCCTATATATGAATTGCTTGTCTGTATGTGCGTTATGTCTGGTTGTGTGCATCTGCGTGTTTTGCACCGAGGACCGGAGAACGCTGTTTTGTTGGGCTGTACTTGTACAGTTAGTTGACAATAAACTTGACTTGTCCTTCCAGACAGCAGCGGGTTCGAACCTGGGTTGTTGGGCGTCGTGCTAACCGTTCTGCTAAGATCAAAGAGAATTAAGAGTTTCTACAGATGACTCTGGCCATAAACATGAATTGATGTTAAAACAAGAAGTTCATCTCTCGCCTCTGCTTCTCACAAACAGCTTCTTTTCTCTCCCCTTGCGGATGACCAGAGCAACCATTGTCTCCATGGCAACCCCTGCAAGGCTAGTGGTGACACGGTTTACTTCACAGTGGTGGACAAGGAAGGAAATGCCGACTCTTTCATCAACAGCCACTGCCTGCATTTCGACATCGGTCTTGTACTAGATGTCTGTGGATTTACATGCGTGTTAAAGGCCTCAGTAGCCAGGGCACAGTGGGCGGATATCTACTATGGGAAAATGCTGCGTACAAGGAGCTGAGTTACAGGGAAAGGACAAACAGGTTAAGGCTTTATTCTCTGGGAATGAGAATGAGGGGAGATGTGATAGAGGTATACAAAATTATGAGGGTACAGATAGAGTTAATTCCAGCAGGCATTTTCCTCTGAGGTGAGGTGAGACAAGAACTAGAGGAAATGGGTCAAGGGTGAAAGGTGAAATGTTTAAAGGGGACATGAGAGGAAACTGCTTAACGCAAATAGTGGTGAGAGTGTGGAACCGGCTGCCAGCTGATGCGGTGAAAGCAGGCTCGAGTTTGGCATTTAATTTAATTTTTAAAAAATAATTTTAATTTAGAGATACAACATGGTAATAAGGCCCTTCCAGCTCATGAACCTGTGTTGCTCCATAAAAGTTTGGATAGGAATATGGATGGGAGGGGTGTGGAGGGCCATGGTTTGGGTGCAAGTCAATGGGACAAGGCAGAATAATAGTTCGGAACAGACTGGATTGGCCGAAGGGTCTGTGGTATCATGTTCTATCTAATATAGGAGCAGGGGTAGGCCATCCAACCCCTTAAGCCTGCTCCACCATTCAACAAAGGTATGTGGGTGAGTCCAGGACAAGAGGGCACAGTCTTAGAATTAGAAGGTACCCAGTTAAAACAGAGACGAGGAGAAATTACTTTAGCCAGAGGATTTGTGGAATTCATTGCCACATACAGCACGATTATTGGGGGAGTCTAAGGGGGAGATTGATAGGTATCTAATTACTCAGGGTATCAAGGGATATGGGGGAAAAGGCCGAAACTTGGAACTAGATGTGAGAACATTTTAGCTCAGGGTCGATTTGCGGAGCAGGCTTGATGGGCTGAATAGTCTACTTCCTTTCCTTTATCTTGTGATCTTGTGAACATGGCCGATCAATTCCTTTCATGTACCTGTTCGCCATAGCCCTCAAGTCCTTGACCTTTCATGTGTTTATCTAATCTCCACCTTAAATATATTTAATGATCTGGTCTCCACTGTCCTCTGGGGGCAGAGAATTCCAGAGATTCACTCCCCACTGAGAGAAGAATTTCTCCACTTTGGGACACCCCCCTCTCCGTGCTTGTGTCTAGAGCTACATGTTTAAGGGGGCATAGCTACTTCCATAGCTCCAGGGACCTCAATTCCATTTGTGCAGAGCTTGTTTGCTCTGCCATTATGTGTCATAGCTGATCAGAGACTTGATCCACAGATCTGCTTTTCCTTTATGTCCCTTAACATTTGAAAATTCATTATCCTTGTATTTGAAAGATAACAAATGTTTGTAGAACAGGTTTCATGTTTGGAGTTACTGAGCTGTAGGTGATTAGTGTTGTGTCTCAAGCTGCAAGTTGTGGCTTCAGGTTCCCTTCCAGAGACTTCTAACTAAGTTGTAGCCAACTCAGTGTTGCTGCAGCAGTGGATGATCTGAGACTGTAAGCCAAGGCCTTGTCCAACCCCCTAAGTAGATTACAGAAGTGAAAACACAGAAAGGCTGGAGGAACTCAGCAGGTCTCGCAGAGTCTGTCGATGCAAAAATTGATCACTGACATTTTGAGCCTGAGGCCTTCTTCAAGGTGTGACAACCTGAATAAAAAGGCTGGGGAGGAAAAGATAGGCAGGAGAAAGAGCATAGACCAAAGATATTTTGGCTCTTTGAAAGCAGAGCTTAGGGAAGGAGACAGAGAGAAAAGGGGAGAGAGAGAGAGAGAGAGAGAGAGAGAGAGAGAGAGAGAGAGAGAGAGAGGAAAGGAGACAGAGAGAAAAGGGGAGAGAGAGGGAGAGAGAGAGAGAGAGAGAGAGAGGAAAGGAGACAGAGGGAAAAGGGGGGGAGAGAGAGAGTGGAAAGGAGACAGAGGGAAAAGGGGGGGGGAGAGAGGGGGGGGAACAGAGTAAGGGGAGTTCTGGTAGAGTTCTGACAGATGTTTCTCTCTCAGTCAAAGGGTCCAAGCACTTTGAGAAAGCTTGCAGTGGTTAATTTGTCTGTTGTGTTTCCTATATAAACAACGATGGCAGTGACCTTAGGTATAAAGTGCTTCGGCAAGTTTTGTGCTAGGAAAGACACTCGTAAAAGCTCGATTGCCTCTCTGACTGAAGCCCCTGTGGTGTGCCTCAAGAATCGGTGCTGGGTCCACTGTCGTTTGTCATCTCCATCAAAGACCTGGATGATAATACGGTAAATTGGGTCAACAAGTTTGCAGCTATCACAAAAGTTGGAGGCGTTGTGGACAGTGAGGAAGGCTTTCAAAGCTTGCCACTGGTAAAATGGGCTGAAAAATGGCAGATGGAATTTAATGCAGACAAAAGTGAGGTGTTGCACTTTGGAGGGACAAACCAAGGTAACTCTAGGGCACTGAGGAGAGTGGTTGAACAGACAAATATGGGAAAACAGATACATAACAAAGAGAGCTTATGGGTTGGGGGTTGTCATGTGATGCAGCAGAGATAGGAGGGTACGAGCCCCAGGGCTCCCCAGAAATATCTAATTTAACCCCATTATAAGTGCCCAGAAATGCCTCTAAATGAGCTGAATAGGATGGAATATGGAGCAAAAGACAAAGAAACAAACCAGGCCATTTACTCGGCGATCAAAATCCAGCTTCTACAGCAGAATTCATTTCAGCAACAGGCCGTCGGGAAAATGGAAAAATGGCGGCTGCGAAAGCCTTGAGCTCTATGGAGGGACCCATCCCTGGAACCAGCCCAGCCCAAGAGTTGGAGGAGGGAGATTCACATGTCCTCCTCCAGGAGGTTAAAGAGGTAAAGAAGCTATCCGTAATAAGGTGGACTCCAAAACTGAAGAGATTAATCAGTCCATCTCAGGACTTAAAACGATGTTAAACCAGTTGAATTCCTGCATGGCTGCTGTGGAGGAGCACGCTTGGTGGGCAGAGAATCAACTAACGGAGATGGACCCCTCCCTTGGTGTGTTAAGGAGAGAAAATGACTTTCTACTGGGGAAAATAGACCAGCTAGAGAGCCACAACCGATATGATAATATCCGTATTGCTAACTTGAAAGAACGCTGTGAAGGAAATGACCCTGTAGGATTCTTCACTGGCTGGATCCCAGATATTATGGGACAGGAACATGTTAATAAATGATTGATAGGAGGGGATATAACACCTTTCTAAAAATCTGGCACCCCTATTTAAAATATATAGGTACCTCACTGGCGCCACCATAAGGTTATGTCTGCTTCCAACTAGCCAGCAGTCCTCTGTAAAGATATTAACATTGAATTCCAATCATGTCTCTATGTTATTATCGTATTCATTGTCGATGGGATTTTTCTGTTTCTTTTTCTTGTTTTTTTCCCATTTCATTGGACATATGGGGGGAGGTGAAGGGATTAGTTTTCTTGATGTTTTGTATTTTCTATGTGTGGTGAAACCACGATTGTACATGTTCGTTATATGTAAATTACATGACTTTTCCTGGTTGACCCTGCTCTCACTGGCTGACTCGTGACTCCTCCTCTTTCTCCCCCAGTTCGAGTTCGGGTCAGCATGAGCCAGCAAAACAAGGGAGGCCATCCATCTCTTGCAAATAAAAGCCTTCAGTCTTGATTAGTTCAGTCTTTGTGCAATTGATTGTGCATCACTATGGCTGTTGATTGCTGGATATATTTAAAACAATAAAGAAAATATAACAAATAAAGAGAGCTTTTAGCACATTGGCTTTCATTTATCAAAGTATTGGAGTATAGGAGATGGGATGTAATGGTAAAGTTGTATAAGATATTAGTGAGGCCAAATTTGGAGTATTGTGCTCAGTTATGGTCATCTAAGTGCAGGAAGGATAACAATAAGATTTAAAGAGTGCAGAGGAGATTTACTAGGATGTTGCCAAGACTTGAAGAACTGAGTTACAGGGAAAGATTAAACAGGTTAGGGCTTTATTTGCTGGAGCGTTGAAGAATGAGGGAAGATTTGATCGAGGGATTTAAAATGATCAGGGGGACAGACAGAGTAAATGTAGGTCGGCTTTTTCTACTGAGAGTAGGTGAGATACAAACCAGAGGACATTGATGCAACCCGACAGAATCTGTTTTGAAGTTGAAGACTTCGGCCCCTCCGAGTTCTCCCTCCAATCTTAATCTTGAGCTTAAGGGCCATTCCAACGACACTCAGAACCAAGGTGGCAGGGGTCAGTGAATCCCCATTGGCATTCACAGCTCCCTGGACTTCACTGCCTCCCACTGTGCTCCCTTTCTGTGTTTCGTTGTTTGTTGGTAAAATTCCATCTTCCAAGCCGAAGATCCCCATGTGCCCCTCTTCCTTGCTATCCTCAACACTGGATTCATCCGCATGCGGCTCTCAACCATGTCCAGCTCTTCTACCTCATCCCAGCTCCTCTTGCCTGCAACCAGGAGACAATTCTCCTCCTCCTTCAAACCACCGGCTTCCTACAGTTGCCCATCCCTGCAATGCCCTTGATGAAGGGGCCTGACCCTCAGTGTCGACTATTCTCGTTCTTCCACTGAGTTCCTCTAGCAGCTCATTTCTTGCTCCAGATTCCAGCAATCTGCAGTCTCCCGTGTGACCACTGCAATACCTGATCATTCTGTCTTCCCACCATGGCAAGTTGTCCCCATGGACTGAACTGAGTATTGAGTGAATAACCTAGTATCGCAGGTTCCAACAACTCTCTTTGTGTTTCACTGCATGAGGCAAGATCTCAAAGCAAATTAGTGATGGGTATAGGAGAACAGGAAAATAAAGCAAAGTCTTTAGATATATCAGTAATTGAAGTGGAGATTAAATGGTACGTCTGGACCAGCCATTTAGATTTTTATTTTCCTCCTGCAAGGATTATAGGAAAAATGGCAATTGTACAGAGAATGTAGGAGATATGGAAGCAGTTTCCTTGAGGAGAAACTGCATCATAAAATATTGGAGGAAGAAAATGGCTGCTGGGCCTTGAAGTGACACCCCTAGAATTCTACACGTTGGTGAGTGAATGTACAGAACAAGCTGCAAGAGGAAGTGGTAGAGCGGGGTACAATTGTAATATTTAAGGGACATTAGGACACAATAGGAAAGGATTTGTGCGATATGAGTCGATCGCAGGCAAATGGAACAAACTTGGGTGGACTATTTGATTGGCATGGGCATATTGGGTGGGTTTCTGCACAGTAAAACTAACTCTTGTGCATACAAGAGCTGTGTGACCCTCTGTTCATACAAAGAGACACAGAAAATTAAATCTATTAAGCTTACTCCACTTTTTGGTCAGGTCATGTGTGACAGGCTCCTGGAGTCCATGATTCCTCTGTTCAATATCCCTCAATAAACTTGCTCAAAGAGAATCATTCACTCTTAACCTTGACTGACAAGGCAAACAATCCTTCCAAGTGAAACAACACTTCACCTGCGAATCTGCAGGTGTCTTTGACTGCATCCAGGGCTCTGGTTGTTGCCTCCCCTACATTGGAGAGCCTGGAAGAAGATTGGGAGATTGCTTTGTTGAGCACCTTCTCTCTGTTCACTGCAATAGCCACTCAATGGCCACCCACTTCAATTCCCCGCTCCATTCCCATGCTGATGTGTCTGTCCATGGTTATGTCTGCTTCCAACTAGCCAGCAGTCCTCTGTAAAGATATTAACATTGAATTCCAATCATGTCTCTATGTTATTATCGTATTCATTGTCGATGGGATTTTTCTGTTTCTTTTTCTTGTTTTTTTTCCCATTTCTTTGGACATATGGGGGGAGGTGAAGGGATTAGTTTTCTTGATGTTTTGTATTTTCTATGTGTGGTGAAACCACGATTGTACATGTTCGTTATATGTAAATTACATGACTTTTCCTGGTTGACCCTGCTCTCACTAGCTGGCTCGTGACTCCTCCTCTTTCTCCCCCAGTTCGAGTTCGGGTCAGCATGAGCCAGCAAAACAAGGGAGGCCATCCATCTCTTGCAAATTGGAGGAACAGCACCTCGTATTCTCTCAAGGCGATGACTACTCCAACTTCCTTTAGCCCCGCCCCTGTCCCCATCTCTCCCTTTCCTCCAGCTCTGCCTTCAAAGAGCAACCCCCTCCCCCGATCATTTCTCACCCTCCTCTCCTGTCCAACTATCCATGTCCGATAATGGCTTTTTTGCCTGTTGGCCTGACCTCCTACCTCTGCTCTGTCTTCCCTCCTCCCCCAGCCTTTTTATGAGGCACCTGCCTGCATTTTGCTCTTGCCTGGAAGAAGGGCTCAGGCCTGAAATGTCGGTAATATATCTTTACCTCCTATAGACGCTGCGTAACTTGCAGTGTTCCGCCAGCATTTTTGTGTCTTTACTGCAATCACAGCATCTGCAGACTTTCATGCTTCTCAACACATGCTGGGAGTTGAGTTCCAATTTTCTGTTGCTTCCTATCTCTCTTCGAAAGCACTTCTGATTCCATTGCTAAGTATAATTTTTTTTTAATTAATTAAGGGTTATGTCTGCAGCCAAATCATTTTCCTCATACAGATAGACCCCGACTTGCGATGTTCCGAAGTTAGGATTATCAGGATCCGTTCTGGATAAGGCAAGTCGGGGTCAGCCTTTATCAACGTGGGAGGTTTTCCTTCTTTGAAGGAAATTCTTCCTTCCAATCAGCCGTCACTGGGGAGGGATCGAAGAGGGAGTGAGAGTGACGGCAATCTGCACGTGCGTTCAAACTCACAACGTAGGTCGCAGGGAGACGCAGCTGCCCGCAGTCATGTGATCATTTTATTTTATAATTTTACTCTAAAACTGGTTCGCAACATCCTCTGGCCAAATCAAGGGTAGCACCTTGCTTTAGGAGCTGCAGTTACGTCCACTGTCAGCAGGAGGTTGTTGCAGGGTTGCGCTGTGACAGAGTATGGCAATTATATCTCCAAGCACACCCACCAAATATCCTGTGGTGATTGGCCTTTTGGAGTTGCTTGTAAACTGAAAATAACTACATCCCAAAATAGTTTAACCTCCCAAGCCTCATTTGTCAGAAGGTCAGCCTCCAGTTGTTAACATAAAATAATATTTCTCCCCGTTAACATAATTCTTAAATGAATTTGGCCCATTGCACCTCTGCCAAGCTCATGAAAAAAAAGCTAGTTTGCAGCAGACATTAGAATATTTGATAAGGGTAAAGTTTATTGTCATGTCTATTGCACAGTTTACGAATGCACTGAAGTTCTTTCTTTCTGATGCAAAAATAAAACAAATATGACAGTAAATCTATTAGAGTTAATAAGGGGGAAAAAATACAAAAGATAAGGAATCTTCACAGTTTTTTGTGTGCTGAAGAAATTACAGTGGTGGGGGAGCCGTCGATGATTAGTGGAGCATATGCCCTAAAATTCTTAGAGCAGCCAAACAGGTAAAGGCAAAACAACTCTGACATTAAATGTAGGCGATATGGAAACAGTGCTTGAGCAGGAACTGTGTCAAAAAAAACACTGGAGGAATTACGATCCTACGATTAAAAAGGATTTGCATTGTGCAGTTTACCTAACAGCAGGTTTTACGTTTCTCTCATCTAAATGTTTTTAATCACGCTACCTTGTGCCCTTGTTACTGAATAACTTGAAGATAAACTCTCGGAAGGTAGAGAGTAATATTGATAAAATGTTCCTTTTGTTTCATAGAGTATGTTAGAAAGTGAATTGGTGTAAGGTGGGAAAGCACCTTATTGATAGAGAAAGAAGCAGAATGTTCTGTGACCTATCTATCCCTCCACTGCAGTGTCCACCAGTGGCCGCATTTCTCCAGCTTGAGCCTGCTCGAGATTTTATTCCAGTTCTAGCTTTAATTTCACATTGCTAAAGCTAAGTTTCACCCTATTAACCTAGAGAGGGCTTATTAAAGATTAATTAGAGTGAAACATGATAGGCTGCAGATGCTGTGATTGTAGTAAAAGCACCGAAATGCTCGAGGAACTCAGATGGCCTTTTCAGGAGCCAGAGATATATTGCTGATGTTTCGGGCCTGAGCCCTTCTTCAAAGGAAAATCAGAAAAGGCCGAAGCAGGATGTATCAGAAAGTCTCAGAATTCAAACAATGGGGGGAGGAATCCAGACCAACAAAAGGTGTTAATTGGATGTGATAAGGGGCTAGGTAGAAGGCTTGGAACTAGAACTGGAATCCATGTGACACCAGCTGGTGGTAGAAGCAAGTAGCCGGGAAAGACACATGGCTGTGGAAGCGATTCTGGGTGAGAATTAGGATCAGAGGACACGTTAAAATGAGAGACTGGATGAGATCAAGTGAAGGAGGCTGGAGGAGGGGTGTAATATTATGGAGTTCTCTAAAATCATGAGGGCAGAGATAAGTTGACCAAGCACAGATTCTTCAGGAGGGCAGAGGTTTAACATGGGGGAAAGATTCAAAGGGGATCTGAGGGGGAAACTTTTCACTCAGAGGGTGGTAGGTATATGAGATGAGCTGCCTGAGGAGGTAATAGAGATGCCTACATCATTTAAAAGGTTCATGGACGAGAAATGCTTAGAGCAATATGGGCCAAATATAGAAAACGGGGGGAGTGTAGTGATGAGCGCAATTCTATTGCAGTGTCAATGACCGAAGTTCAAATCCAGCACTGTCTGTAAGGTGATCTCTTCACATGATCTCTTCACATCTGCATGTGTTTCCTCTGGAGGCCTTGGTTTCCTTCCACCTTAAAAAATGTTGTAGGTCAATTGGGTGTAATTGGGCAGCACGGGCTTGTGGGCTGAAGGGCCTGTAACTGTGCTGTATGTCTAAATTAAAATTAAACTTAAGAAGTGACCTGTGATGGGCATACAACATCTCCTCACTTGTCAGGAAGGCACGTTCTTGGAAAGCTGAGGCTAGTGGCCACCATTCTATCAACTTTCTGCAGGAGTTCTATCGAGAACTTCCTGGCTGACTGCGTCGCAGTGTGGAGCTGTTTCTGTAGAGCAGTGGTTCTCAACCTTTATATTTCCACTTACATGCCACTTTAAGTATTCTCTATATCATAAGTGCTCTGTGATTAGTAAAGGATTGCTTAAGGTGGTGTGTGGGTGAAAAGAAAAAGTTTGAAAGCCACTGTTTTAATCGTACCTAATGGACTCGTCATGTGCATGGATTCATAACTCCAAAGGAAATGGGCCAATGACAACTTTTCTCAAGCAAAATATTTCAGTAACAATTGGGTCTAGAACAGTGATTCTCAACCTTCCCTTCCCACCCACAAACCACCTTAAGCAATCATGGCATAGGGATTACTTAAAGTAGTATTTGAGTGGAAAGGAAAGGGTTGAGGACCACTGCTGTAAAGCATTGGATCAGAGGTCAATCCATAAGGCCATAAAAGCAGAAGAGAGGATTACTGGTGTCTCCCTCCCACCTCTCCCCTGCACCCCCCATCAACTCCCCCATTGACGTGATCTACCAGGATCATTATCTGAAGAGGATACGCAAAATCAGCGAGGACCCTAACCATATTGTACTCAACATCTTCCATCTACTTCCATTGGGGAAAAAGAAACAGGAGTGTCAGAGACAGAACCACTAGGTCAAGGAACAGTTTCTTCCCACGGGCAGTGAGACTACTGAATGAATGATGAACTGCCAGAACAACTCTCCAAGACGCCACTCTTTATTTATTAATAATATATATGTTCTGTGCTTGTCTGTATGTGTGTTGCACTATTTGCACTGTGGACTGAAGTATACTATTTGGTCAGGTTGTACTGGTACAATTGGATGATAAAGAAACTTGAACTTACAGTGCCAGTGACGGGGTTTGAATCTCATGTGGTCTGTGAGAAGTTTCTCCCCAGTCTACAAGGGTTTCCTCTGTGTGCTCTAGTCTCCTCCCACAGGGCTGTGTTTTTCATCAGTAATGGAGCACCACAGAGGTTCTACTCACTTTACACCTATGAATGTGTGGCTCAGTACGACAATAACACCATCTACAAATTTGTCGATGATACCACGGTAGTGGGTTGTTTAAAGAAAGGGGATGAGT
This sequence comes from Narcine bancroftii, assembly GCF_036971445.1. NCBI lineage: Eukaryota > Metazoa > Chordata > Chondrichthyes > Torpediniformes > Narcinidae > Narcine > Narcine bancroftii. Next base: position 116,123,251 of record NC_091477.1, on the reverse strand, counting down.
GAGCATACAGGATGGAGATTGAAAACTTGGCTGAATGGTGCACCAACAACAACCTCGCACTCAATGTCACAAAAAACTAAGGAGCTGATTGTTGACTTTAGAAAGGGAAAACTAGAGGCGTATGATCCAGTGATCATTGGGGGAGTGGAGACAGTGAGCAAATTTAAGTTCTTGGGAGTCACTATCTTGGAGGATCTTTCCTGGAACCTACACCCTAAAGACATTGTGAAGAAAGCATATCAGTGCCTCTACTTCCTCAGGAGTTTGCAGAGTTTTGACATGACACCAGAAACCTTGGCAAATTTCTTCAGATGTGTGGTGAAAAGTGTGCTGACCAGCTGCACCATGGTCTGGTATAGGAACACCAATACTCCCGAGTGGAAAGCCCTCCAAAAGGTAGTGGACATACAGGCAAAACCCTCGCCAGTATCGAGAACATCTAAGGGAACCCTGCCATCGGAGAGCAACAGCAATCATCAAGGATCCACACCACACAGCACATGCTTGTTCTCGCTGCAACCATCAGGAAAGAGGTCTAGGTACCACAAGGCTCGCACCACCAGGTTCAGGGACAGCTGCTTCCCCTCCACCATCAACAACAAACTCAATCAGGGACTCAATGAAGGTCTCCAACTTGTCTATTTTAATGATTTTTTTAATTTGCACAGTTTGTTTACATTTATTATCTGTTTACCATTCTTTTTTTGTCTACATGTATATGCTGTGTAGAGTTTTTTTTGCACTACTAATTAGATGCAATTCTGTCACACCCACAGGAAAAAGAATCTCAGGGTTGTATGTGATGTCATATATATACTCTGAGAATAAATTTGAAATCCGAAATCTGAATCTGAATCTGAAATCTGAACATCCCAAATACGTATAGGGTTAGTAGATGAATTGGCCACATGGGTGGCATTTGGAAGGCACGGGCTCATGGACCAGAAGGGCCTGTTACCATGCTGTATCTCTAAATTTAAAAAAAATTACATTCAACATTTAAAAATGACATGGGGCTAGCTCATGTACAACTCAGTGACTATGACCCAGTCAACCTCTTCCAAGCACAAATTATTGGACCAGCTGTCCATTGATTGAATGCACATAGCTGGCAAATACCTGGCCATGACCTAGAATAAAGAGCATGTGAATTATCGTAAGAATGACCTCTAAATTCCTCACCCTTGTGGTAATTAACACTTTTAGTAAGGACTCGTGAAACCTAGACACACACCATATGGTCTTGTAAATAGTCCAAGTGCAAACGGTTTAGAAAATAAGTTAAATGTCGTGTTGCAGAAAATGCGTGCCTCCTGACTCAGCTTGGAGTCTCTCAGTGGAAGCTTCCTGACCTGATAGCTCTAATCGAATCATTACTCTGATGTAGCTACCAGACCTGACACAAGCTTTGTTCCCACACGGAGCCTTTTACATTCAGAGAGATGCAAGTTGCTCTGTGTCTACGTAGTGTTGATAAGGTGAAATAAAATGAGCAAAATATTCTTGCTACAACCTGCTGCCAGTTTCTTCATTTACTTAACCCTTGAAGTACCGGACCTTGCAGAATGTAAAGGAGTAGAGGACCATGCCTCCCTACATTGAAAGGACCAATTATTCAGCAGAGAGAATCCTCACCGATGTTGGTTTGTCCACACAAATGATCCCATGTGACTACCTATTCTGAATTCTCTTTATTCCATTTTTATCCAAATTATCAGTCAGTTGCTTATACAAAATGTCACAGCTTTCTTTCAGAAACAGTGTTCCTTCTCCCCCAACCCCATTCTCTCTTTCTATCCGTCTCCATCTTCTGGAGATCTCGGACATTGGAGATGGCAGTGAACCATTTACCCTGATCTTAAACACTTTAATGCACCCTATCCTGGTGGAAAATAAATTATTTACACCTCTCTTGCTACTTCTCTTGAATCCAAGCTCTCCATATTGCCTGTGTTACATCCTAGCATTCTCCTACAAAGGAATGCTCCTCAATGCAACCCCAGAGTTTCATGCCCCCCCCCCCCCCCTCCTTGTCAAAGATGCTTTTAAAACTTAAAACCCTACCTTCCTGGCTAAGCTTTTGTGTTTGTTCCAATATCTCCCTCTTGGGCTGCATTTCAAACTGCGGTTTAGCACTCCTGTGAAGCATCTTGGGAGGCGTCCTTAGGTGAAAGGCACCATACAAGTTGTTACAGCTCAGGAGGACATTCAGCCATTCAAGCAGGTGCTGATATCCCATGAAAGCGAGTGGGTTATTTTCTTAAACCTGACGAAGGCAACAGGCCTGAAACGCTGGTTGCCCTTTACTTCCTCTGGATGTTGTGTGACCTGCTGAGTTTCTCCAGCACGTTTGTGTGTTGCAAACCCATGTGACTTTGGAAGGTTAGAGGAAACCGGAGCCAAGCAGTCATAGAAGGAATATGCAAACTCCACATCGACAGTACCCGAGGTCAGGATTGAACCTGGGTCTCTGTAGCAGTGAGGTAGCAGCTCCAGCATTGTGCTGCCTCATTAGCCTTTTGCTTCTGGCTGTTCACACTAATTTAATGGTAAAGTAGCTGCTGACATCAGAGGCAGTTCCTTGTCTGCCCTAATGATAGAGTCTACTGTCACATACAGAGCCGTTGTCATACCCACACTCCTGTTCGGCTCCGAATCATGGGTCCTCTACCGGCATCACCTACGGCTCCTAGAACGCTTCCACCAGCGTTGTCTCCGCTCCATCCTCAAAATTCATTGGAGCGACTTCATCCCTAACATCGAAGTACTCAAGATGGCTGAGGCCGACAGCATCGAATCCACGCTGTTGAAGATCCAACTGCGCTGGGTAGGACACGTCTCCAGAATGGAGGACCATCGCCTCCCCAAGATCGTGTTATATGGCAAGCTCTCCACTGGCCATCGTGTCAGAGGTGCACCAAAGAAGAGGTACAAGGACTGCCTAAAGAAATCTCTTGGTGCCTGCCCCATTGACCACCGCCAGTGGGCTGATCTTGCCTCCAACCGTGCATCTTGGCGCCTCGCAGTTCGGCGGGCAGCAACCTCCTTTGAAGAAGACCGTAGAGCCCACCTCGCTGACAAAAGACAAAGGAGGAAAAACCCAACACCCAACCCGGACCCACCAATTTTCCCCTGCAACCGTTGCAACCGTGTCTGCCTGTCCCGCATCGGACTTGTCAGCCACAAACGAGCCTGCAGCTGACGTGGACATTTTACCCCTTCATAAATCTTCATCCGCGAAGCCAAGCCAAAGAAAGAAAGATATGCACAAACTTCTTAATTGCTGCAGCTGAGTATGTACTTCACAAAAAGAACCCAATTACAATAGTGTGCATTAAATTAAATTAAACAGAGACAACATTGGATAGAAAGATAGATCATAGATATTCACAGTTAGCAAGAAAAAAAAGTGGTGCTACAATGGTACCAACAGATTTTCTGGTGTTGGAGCAGTGTAACAATGGAAATTCATGAGCTTAATAGCTGTTGGAACTTATCTGTTCTTGAACTGTGAGGGGCTGGTCTCAGACTTCCTGAAGGGAGCAATGAGAAGAACTTGTGACCAGGGTGATGGGGGTTCTTTATGATATTGGCTGCCTTCTTGAGGCAATTTCCCACACACTGTAGACATCTTATATGGATGGGTGGTCCGAGCCTGTGGAGGATCTGGCTACATTTGTTACCTTCTGTTGTTTTCTAAGTTCCAGGGCACTCGAATAACCAAACCAGGCTATGATGCAGCCAGTCAGAATACTTTCCACCTGTAGAAGTTGGGTGGGTGATTCAGTTGCTGTCCAGAGGTTAGGGGTGGGCCTTGTCTTACAGCTGAGTTGGGTCTGTGATGCGCTCTCCCAGGAACTGTACGGGGACTGTATGAGCAATATTTATGTATTGGGTGGGGCAATGTCTACAGACTTAGTTATACCAGTATCTGGAAGTGAGGTTGGGGGGTTGAATTGAGGTGGAGTTTGGGTTTACCAGTGCATGCAGTTCATTGGTGGTTCTGACTGGAGAGAGAGAGAGTGTGTCTGAGAACTGGGATATGTCAATGGCTTGTGACAGCTATAGAGAGCATGTGGTGGTAATAGAGCCCAGGGCTGGGAGGGGAAATGTTGTTGAAACTAGGGGGCATAGATTCAAGATTAGCAGGGAAATATTTCAAGCTGCCCTGGGAGACAACACAGAGTGTGGCAAGTATGTGGAGTGAGTTTCCTGAGGAAACAAGTTGAAAAGACATTTGGACAGGTGCACGTGTCAGAAAGTTTCAGAGGGGATGGATTCTAAACACAGGCTTATGGGGTGGACTGGTTCAATGTCTGGATTGGCTCAGTCTGGGTCTGAAGTGAGGGGTGTTTGGGGTCTGGATTGGATCAGTGTCTGGGGTGGGTTAATGCAGTTCAGAGACAGTATTGTGGTGAGGCTGTGGGCAATTTGTCAGACCATAGCAATGACACAACATCCATTGGGCAATCGTTTCATGAGGCCATACATATTGTTCCCTGCCACACATTACCACAGCAGTTACGATGTTAATTGTCTTTGGGAAGATCCCATGCACCTCTTTTCCAATGAGGGAGTCTGGTGAAAGGCCATGTAAGTGGAGCCCAGCAGAGGGTGGTGTTGCATGACTGAAATTGGCACCTTTCATTCCAGCTTCAACCTTTAATTATGTCCTTTCTTTGATTGCAGATGATTTTGCCCAATTGTGGTGGTTTATCGGCCTTGAAGATGATGATTGTTGTGGGAACGAGAACTGCAGGAAGAGCTTTGCGGTACAAACTCCCCCTCATAAAATGCTCTACCAATGTACAATCTACCCGATACTCTGTTGTCAAGTTCCACTTCAAGTTTATTATCATCTGACTGCACACATACAATCCAGTAAAACAGTGTTTCTCCCAACACAGTGCACACTCGTACAATACACAATACACAGCACATAATAATCACACACACACACACACACACACACACACACACACACACACACACACACACACACACACACACACACACACACACACACACACACACACACACACACACACACACACACACAATGTATAAATATTTTGGGATGATTTACTCAGTTACAGGATTTTTTTCCAAAAATAAACTTTATTCACAATGAAGTATTTACAAAAGAGAAACCCATTGAAAGTTTTTTCACACCCTCACACATTTCCATCATTGAACATTTTTACATACACTCTGTTTACACCATTGCCACCACTGTGCACCTTGTCGTTGGTACCCCCTCTGTTGTTTGAGGGACTTTCCCTCAGATACAGCCCCTCAATCTCCAGTGAGAGAAGGACCCTAGACTGTGGTCCTTCCCACAGAACCCTCCCATTGGCTGAACCAAGCCTCAGTGTGTCCCTCAGCTCGTACTCCGGCAGTCGGCAACATCTCCATGTGCTGAAAAACCATCGAGTTTCTTGATAATTGACAGGCAGTCTCACCCATACATGCAAGTGACCTATCCGAGCGTGCTGCAGACAGGTGCGGAGTGACGCACAGTCATAAGCACATTGTGACATCTAATCCTACTGTACCGCGCAATGCTGCAGCCAGACAGAATACACTCAATTATGCTCCTGTATAATGCTGTCTAGATGGCAGCCAGTAGCCTTGCCCTTCTCAACCTCCTTAGGAAGTGAAGGTCAGAAACCTGAGACTAATGGCATTACTGACGCTGCCTTTTCTCTTCCAATCAGATGATTGCCTCCGTTCTGGTGGCTCTGATCGGGATGATTGGTGGTGGATACTGCATCATTGTCTCTGCTTTGGGACTATCCCAAGGTCCCTCTGCTTCACAGAGATGGGATGGCGATATCCCTTCAACGACACTAATGGGAGGTTATTAAAACCAAATAAGTTGAATGCTTCCACTGTGAAATGACGCACTTTATCAGGAAGGCTGAGCAAGTGGTTATAATGGGACAAGGTTGTAATTGATCGCAGAAAAGAATGATCTTAATGGCATGTGTGGACAAACCTTTGAATGCTGAAGGGCATCATTAATTGAGAAGGAAACCAAACCTTTGAATGGAGATTGTCCCATCCAGTGATATTGGATAGAGACATAAAATAATGAAAGGAAGAGAGAGGCAGGAAAGTTATTTCCAGTGGCAGGTGAGACTAGAAATAGTGGACGAAGCCTCAAGAATCAGGGGAGGAGATTTAGGACATTGATGAGAAGGAACTGCCTTTCCCAGAGATAAGTGGATCTGCGGAATTCTCTGCCCAAGTAAGCAGTAGAGGCTGCCCCATTGAATGTATTTAAGACATAGTTAGACAGCTTTTTGAACTGTCGGGAAATGAGGGTGATGGAGAAAAGGCAGGTAGTTTACCTGATCTATTGAATGAATGGTAGAGGAGGGCCAAATAGTTGAGTCCTGCTGCTAGTTTGTGTGTTTTTTTTCAGACATATAGCAACTCACACGCCTTTCTAGCCCACAGCCCCACACCGCCCAATTACACCCACACGCCTTTCCAGCCCACAGCCCCACACCGCCCAATTACACCCACATGGCCAATTAGCCTACAAACCTCGTAGATTTTTGGTGGGTGGAGAAAATTGGACCACCCATAAGAAACCCACAGAGGTCACAGGGACAACATTCAAACTCCATACAGATTCAAACGGATTTGAACCCAGGTCCTTGGCACTGTAATAACATTGCACTAACCGTTACACGCATACACTAACCATGCCATCCTTACACTAACTTTGCCACTTTACACTAACTGTGCTGCATTTACACTAACTGTGACACACTTAAACTAACTGAGTCACCCTTACACTAACCGTTCTGGACACAGACAATTCCTTTAGGAAGGTTGTCAAGACTTTGGAAAGAGTTCAGAGATTTTTCTGAATTTTCTTTTTTCTCAACCGTTGGAACTTGGGTTATGAGGTGTACTTTTGAACATATCACCTTTGAACGAATGAAGTGTGTGAAATGTTGAGGCCTATAATACAAGTCACTGCTCAACAGGATTACATGGTGGCGCAATAGTAAAGTCACCGTTTCCAAGCATCGGGGAGGCAGGTTCCGGCCCGACCACTGGGGATGTCAGCGTGACTACGTGAATTTCCTCCCATTTCCTCGCACATCCCAAAGACATGCAAGCTCATTTGCCATATATAGTGCCCCATAATGTGGTAGAATTTCAGGGGGAATAAACGAACACGGTTGGTGTAGCTGTTAGTGCAATGCCTTTACAGTGCTAGCAATCAGGACTGGGGTCCAAATTCCTCTGTCTGTAAGGAGTTGGTACATTCTCTGTGTCTGTGTGGGTTTTCCCCAGGAGCTCCGGTTTCCTCCCACCATTCATATTCAGGGGTGTAGGCGGCCTGGACTCTGGGCTGAAATGGCCTGTTACCTCCATGCCTAAATTTAATTTTTTTAAAAATTAATGGGAAGAGATTAATATTGGATAAGTGTAGAAAATAAAATATAGAACATTAGAGCACAGCACAGGCCCTTCAACCTACAATGTTCTGCCAACCAATATCGACCAATTCAACAATCTAAATCTTCCCTACATTACACCCATCGCCCTCTATTTTTCTTGCATCCGTGTGCCTGTCTAAGAGTCTTTTCAATTTCCATATTGCCCCATCGTCCACCACCAACCCTGGCAATGCATTCTAGGCATCCACTACTCTGTGTAAAAAAACTTGCTCCTGATGTTTCCCCTAAACTTTCCTCCCCACATCTGGTACAGAGGTCCTCTGGTAAGATGTTTGTGGATGGGCATGTGGCCTTGTTGCATCTTTCTGTCTCTTACAGCAATAGTCAAGGAAAGGTGACATCTGTGGTTCTGGTGTCAGTGACTGGGTCTTGTAGTCTTTGCAATGAAGAGTGAGGGAGTAGGATGGGTTGAAAGGGTTAATGTAGTCATGCAGGAGGAAGGGCAGCTCAGGGCAGCTGAGTGATCTGTTTCAGTCCTGTGAGAACCTTTCAAGTTTATTGTCACAGTGAAAGTTTTCAATATGCATGTTATCTAGCAAGGCATACATACACATTACAGCAAATTAAACACAGCGCAGAGTTCAGTTACAGGGAGAGATCAGTTATTTTACCAGTGTGATGTTTGTTCAGGAGAATGGCAGTAGTGGGAAAGGAACTGTCTTGAATCTGCTTGATTTCACACTCATTGGGGAGGGGGGGGGTGGGATGGTTTGAAGGGAGTGTGGCCGGGTGCGATGAGCCAATTAATACATTGACAAATTTACTGAGACAGCATGGTATAGAAAGAGTTGATGGAGGGCAGGAAGGCTTATGTGATTGTCTGAGCTGCGTTCTCAGCTCTCTGTGGTTTCTCGTGGCCTTGGTTTCCATCCCACTTGGCGTTAAGTGCCAGATAATGTTGTCCGGGGTTTGCTGTAGGACCATCTTGATGTGAACCTTAGGAATGACCCAGTGAAGGCTATCCTGGAAAGAAATGAGACTGGAGGAATTGACACTCTGCTCCATCTCACTTCCCAGGTACCTCATCAACTACACCACCTGGAGCCAGTGCACTGAACCAAAGCACATTGTGACATGGAACATAACTTTATTTTCCATCCTCCTGGCACTGAGTGGGGTCGAAGTCAACTTGTGCTTTGTTCAGTTAATAAATGGTTTTGTCGGAGGGATTGTTGGAAGCAGTTGCCGTAACCAAGAGGTAAAATCACACATTTTCATTTCCAATCTGGATGGAATTTTCACTTGAACCCATGGAATGTTCTTGGAGCAGTTCCCCTGGAATCAGCTCATGGGGCTTTCATTGCAAATTAAGTTCTGTGTCAATCAGGTTTTTGAAAACTTGTGCTCCATTGTGGAAAGCATTGTGCAAGACACAGGCTTCACCCACAATTAATGAATTAGTCCCTGAGATGAGCTTGATACTACCCAGGATTCTTCAAAAATTACCGTATATACATGTGCAATAATCAAATTTTATGGACCTATTCTTAGGGGGATTGACTATTACACAGATACTACTTTTGACCACGATAGGTACCTGTGTTGTTTGGGGTTTTGGGAGCTTGGATGAGTTGGTGGCCGAGGCCTAGGCTAAAGTCTGCGGCCAGGGGATCAGGAGCTCAGGTGAGCAGGTGGGCTTGGCCTAGGCAAGAGTCCGCGATAGAGGTGTCAGGAGCTTGGATGGGCGGGCAGCCGGGGCATTTGGAGTTCAGTGGGAAGGCGGCCGGGGTATCAGGAGCCTAATTGAGCAGGCAGTCGGGGCCCAGGCAAGAGTCCATGAGGTGTCAGGAGTTTGGATGGGTGGGGGGTGGGTGGCCTGGGCATAGACAAGGGTCTGCAGTTGACATGTCAGGAAGTCCGGTGGGCAGGTGGACAGGGACAAGAATGGGGGGCGGGGGTTGACTTTTAAACACAATATATGGAAAATTCCAGATTTTAGGGCCAAAAATAAGAGGGCAACTTTTGTCTATTACACATGAATATATTGTAAGTGAGTAGTCTCAATTCAAAGATGCTCAAAGGCATTTATTAAACGTCTTTGAGTGAAACAAGAAAGTCTGCAGATGCTGTGATTGTGGTCAAAGCTCAAAAATGCTGGAGGAACTCAACAAGTCATGCAGCGTCCATAGGACATAAAGATATAAACCGATGTTTTGGGCCTGAGGCCTTCTACAAGGTATGAGCAGAAAGCAGGCCATCATCTGAATTAAAAGGGTAGGGTAGAAGGGGAAAAAAAAGAGCAGGGGGAGAACCATAGGACAGTAAGCCATAATTGGATGAATCAGAGGGAAGGAGAGGAAAGGTGAGGATTGATTAGGTTAGGGGGTGGCTCTGTGAATGCAGAGCTGGAGGGTAGGAGATGGAGGGACAGAGGAAGGTGTGGTGGGATGAGGTATTCCACCACTGTAATAACTATATGCCCTGGCCTGGATTGCCCCATCCTTCGCTCTGACCCTCCCAGGAGATTCCCTAATAAAGGTCCCAACCCCAGACTTAGACCCCAGATCACTTCCTGCTCGGATCCAGGCCTGATCTAATGTCCAAGTTAATAAAAGCCTTTTGACTCCCATCTACTGCCTAGTGGAGTCACTCAATTGCCCATTAGAAGATTATAAAATGAGAAAGGGTTGTTTCCTACATACAATGTGACAACTATACCTCAATATAATTTAGAAAAAATCTGGTAAATCTTTTATAAAGTTATTTGATTGGTTTAAAAATCTGGTTTGCTCACAGAAGAGGACAGAAGCCAGGTCAAGGGTACCACTCTATTTATCAGAATGGGTCTGAGGACAATATTTTTATTTAAAAATCACTGCTGCATCAGCTCTTGGCAGATTTTGCAAATTCGTTTGAACAAAAACATGAAGCTAAAAAAAACATTTCTCCAAGTAGATTTGATTCCCACTTGAATCTCCACAGACCTAATTGAGAATTATATCTTTTATTGACTGCATTTTGTTGGCCGTACAGTTGCCCGTAATAGTTCTTACAACATATTTGTTCTCAGTATGTAGTCACTGTTGACAATGTTGCAATTCATTGACTCTTAATTATCTATTTGTGCCCATTCTTGGATGGATTTGTGATTAGGAAGGATGTGGACCGCATGCAAGCAAATGGGACTGGCCCAGAATGCTAACGAACAGCATGGACATGCTGGGCTGAAGGGTCTGTTCACACAATATGATAAAAATCCCGATTTGTTTTCGAAATCCACTTGATTTTTGTGGTCACCTTGTCCATGAAGAAATGGAATGCCCTTAATCTTGTTTAATTATCTCTGAGCTTCCTAATTCCTTTACAGGTCTGCCTCCAGCTTGCGTGCTCTCCAAAGGTTTCAAAGGTCATGTAATAAATACATTAAAATGTAATATACCTGATATCAACTTTTCTCTGCCCGCACCCCTAAAAATAGGAGAAAGAGAAGCAAACCTGACCTCCCTCTCTTGTCAACATGCCCCCCCCCCCCACCCACCAACTCCCAGGTGGGTCATACCAATGTATTTCCTTCCTCTGTTCACATCTTCTAACACGACATTTTTTTTAAAAACAGGTCAGAAGAAGCAATGATGTTGAAGTCAACATATACGAGATCAGATGGGGGAGGGTTTCTGGGAGGGGGGGCCTAGCAAGCAAGAAATAAGATGAGTGAAGAGTTGGGAATTAAATTTTAAATTTAGACATACAACACAGTAACAGGTCATTCTGATCCATCATGTCATGCTATTCCAATACACCAATTAACATACAAACCTCGTACGTTTTGAAAGGTGGGAGGAATCCCATGCAGGCACAGGGAGAAGGTACAAAGCCCCTACAGAGAGTACTGAATTTGAACCTGAGTTGATTGTGGGTGAGAATTAGAGAGGGTGGGGCGGGGGGGGGGGGAGTGATAGGCAGAGGGGAGGGGGGGATGTTAGAGCAGCAAAATGAAAGGAACATCAGAAATGGGTGGGTTGATGCAACTGAGAAGTGAATCTCTTTGAGACACAAGGAGAGAGGTGGTGGTCGGGGAACTTAGGTAAAATGCGGCTGACATCTGATGGCATTCCTGTTCAGCACTTGGTTTCCTGTAGTGAGGATTACTGTGTGAACTCACTCAGCCGGGGACATCAAGAATACCTATCTTCATTGTGGCGTTTGAGGGCAGCACGGTTAGTATAGTGGTTAGCGCAATGCTGATGCAGCGTCAGCGACCAGGGTTCGAATCTCACGCTGTCTGTAAGCAGATTTTTGTATGTTCTCCCCATGTCTGTGTGGGTTTCCTCTGGGTACTCCAGTTTCCTCCCACATACAGGGGTTGTAGGTTAATTGGGTGGTATTGACTCAACAACAGCCATGAACAGTAATCTGGTGATTAAAGTCAGCCTGAAAGCCAAGGGCACACTTACGAATGCATAGAAACCTCAATCTGAAAGGAGAGGTGACTCTCAACATAGAAGCTCAGTTTCTGAGAGAATCATCCGTAGAAAGGTAGCACTCAGGACCTGGGAGGGGTGGAGTCCAAAGATTAGGGTATATTTAAGACAGAGGTTGACTGATTCTTGATTAGCCAGGGCATCAAAGGTTATGAGAAGTCTGAGCAGTGGGGCTGTGTGGGAAAATGAATCAGTTTCTGTTTAAATGGCAGGCAGACTTGATGGGCTGAATAGCCGATTTCTGCTTCTATGTCTCATGCCTTAGACTTCCAAGGGTGATGGACTTGGTTGGGAAAGGTAACAGTTAAAGATAAAATTACCTGACTGTGGGGTTGGTGTGATTACCTGCTCTCTGTCACCTGACAATCTGTGGCAGGAGATACATTTATATCTATTGGCCTTGGGGAATTTAGGTTATACTAGATCATTTAATGAGGGCCTGAGGGGAACCTGTTTTTTGCCACATAGAGGTTGCCACACACAGTGCTGGAGAAACTCAGCAGGTCACACAGAGTCAATAAGAAGTAAATGTTTTGGGCCTGAGCCCTTCCAGATTCCTAACGAAGGGCCTGGGCCCAAAACCTTGACTGTCTTTCTATCTATGCTGAGTGACCTGCTGAGTTTCTGCAAAACATTTGTGTATTGCACTCGACCTCAGCATCTGCAGATTTTCTTGTTTAACCTCATGCAGAGGGTGGGGCTATAAAGCGAGTCACCAGAGGACGTGAAAAGTCAGGTACAACTGTAATGTTTAAACAGGTACATGGATAGGAAAGGTTTACAGCAGCCATTCTCAACCGGAGCGGCACAGTTAGCATAGCGGTTACCCCAATGCTATTTCAACGCTAGCAACAAGGGTTTGTATCAGGCACTGTCTGTAAGGAGTTTGTATGTTCCCCTTGTGACCTGCATGGGTCATTGTCCAGGTGCTCCTGTTTCATCCCATGTTCCAAAAAAATGTATGGGGTTGTAGGTAAATTTGGGTATACTGTAATTGGACAGCACCTGTTAAAATCTACCTTGCTATAAATAAATTTAAAAATCAAAAATATTTAAGGATGGCCATGGACTGAAATCCTAAATTTAAATTTTTTTTTAATATAGTTGGTAGGAGAGAAGCACAGAAACCAACTAAACTTGACTGTTTCACAGGGAAGGGGGGCCCATAAAATTTGAGTTGAGACCTAAAGGGGCCGTAGCCGAAACCAAGGTTGAGAATGGCTGGTTTATAGGGATATGAACTGAACACAGGGATATGGGACTCGGCCTAGTTCTGTGCTATAAATCACTACAACTCGATTTAGCAATGCCGCCTGCCACAAAGCCCATCATACTGTAGAGGGCTGTTCTATTAACACGAGTTGCCTGGACATTGTTCAGATCCCCTGCAAAATATCAGTCTACTCTCTCCTTCCAGAATGATGCTTAAGAGGCAGCCACGTGGAGTCGAATGGAAGCGGATGCAAGCTCCAGCGTCCCGTCGTGCTGCGCCGGAAGTCCTTGTGCTGTCGTCTGCTTGCATGAACTCAAGCTCCTGAATTTCCTCAGACTTTCATCCCACCTCACATGAAGTTGGGTTCCACCCATCTTTGGACAAAGTCTGAGGGAAATCAGAGCCCGTGTGATGCTTCCATTTATTTATTCTTAAACATTAGATAAGTGCCCTGTGTAAACTGTTCTCCCTAGACTCAAGCAGGGCCCCTCTTTGGTTTGAAACTAAACCTCTTAATGAACACCCAGGACTTTCAAGACATCTTATTGATTTGGTCAATGAGGAGAACACATTGGTAATTTGCAGCATTAGTCAGGGGGCCATTGAGATTACTTCCATTGTAACCCTGTCATTTTCCTCTATTTTCTAAATGTTGTTAGTTTTGTTCCAATGTACTAATGGTTACCACTGATGACTATTCCCCATGGGTGGGTTTAGTAAAGGCACAAAAGTGCTGGAGGAACTCAGCCAGTCTCAGACCATAGGGGGTAGAGGTACATGTTCAGTCCACGGGGAGTTGTTCATTGATCAAGTGAATGGCTGGAAAATTAGAAATTGGAGCTATCTGCAAGACCACCTACCATTTATGTAAGCACAGGTTGATTCCATTATATCTGGAAAGGATACAAATTGGAGATATAATTAGCTGATGAAAGGACTGGTGTGATGCCCTGCATTCTCATTCATTGGGAATCTGGGGCATTCCCAGATTTGCGCTAACTGCTACCCCAACCGTGTTCATTTATTCCCCCTGAAATTCTACCACATTATGGGGCATTATATGTGGCAAACGAGCTTGCATGTCTTTGGGATGTGCGAGGAAATGGGAGGAAATTCACGTAGTCACGCTGACATCCCCAATGGTCGGGCCGGAACCTGCCTCCCCGATGCTTGGAAACGGTGACTTTACTATTGCGCCACCATGTAATCCTGTTGAGCAGTGACTTGTATTATAGGCCTCAACATTTCACACGCTTCATTCGTTCAAAGGTGATATGTTCAAAAGTACACCTCAGTCATAACCCAATATTGTGCTGACTTATATAATCCCACTCCACAATAATTTATCCCTTTCCAATCATGGGTGGCTCGGTTATGTGTGGTGTTTAACGCAGCACTATCACAGCTCCAGTGACCCAGGTTCGAATCCGGCGTTGTCTGTAAGTAGTTTGTACATTCTCTCCATGACCTGAGTGGGTTTTCTCTGGGTGCTTTGGTTTCCACCCATCCTCCAAAAATGTATGGGGTTTCTAGGCTAATTGGGTAGCACGAGTTTCATGGGCCAAATGGTCCATATCATTTAAATAAAATATGGTTGATTTCAGAATAATTTCATTCATTAAGATCAAGAGAGACTGGGAACAGGATTTAAATCTTTCATTCTCTAATGAGGTTTGGGATTCCATTTGTAATTTGATTAATGTGACCTCCCTTTTTGCAGGATATTGTTTATTGCAATTTAAAGTGATCCATAGGGTACATATGTCTAAAGTTAAATGGTCTCGTTTTTATTTTGATATCAATCCTCAATGTGATGAATGCAACATTGCTGAGGCTTCTTTGATTCATATGTTTTGGACTTGCCCTAGTTTAGAAAATTTTAGAAAGATATTTTTCGAACATTATCCGTGATTCTTAATTTAGAACCTTGCCCTTTAATTGCTCTTTTGGGATCTTTTCAAGAAGATGACATTTTACTGACTCCAACACAAAACTGAATTTTTATCTTTTACTTTCATTGATAGCCAGACATGCAATTTTTGATTAAATGGAAAGATAATACTCCACCTACACGTACACAATGGCTAAATGATATTATGTCTTGTTTAAGTTTAGAAAAAAATTAGATATGGCATTAAAGATTCAAATACTAATTTCCTAAAGACATGGGCCCCTTTTATGGACTATTCCCACAATCTAAAGTTTTAGGGTTGTTATAACCTTTCGATGCTGTGCTGTCCATTTCCAGGTTGTCATTACTTGATAACCACATGTTAGATTTTTTTTCCAACCTTGTATAGTGGTCAGGGTTTTGAATTAATGCGGGTGAGGTTTCTTTTTCTTGTAATTTGTGTTTCAATATATAATTGTAATGATTAATTTTTATATTATTGCAAACTTCAATAAAAAATCTTTAAAAATATAAAGAAACCTCATAGCCACTCACTATTTTTCGAACATCCATGTGCCCATCAAAGAGTCTTTCAAATGTTCCTATTATACCAGTCTCCACAACAACCCCCATCAATGCATTCCAAATATCACTCTCTATGCAAAAAATAAAAACCTTACCTCTGAGGTCTCCCCTAAACTTTCCTCCCCTTGTCTTAAAGCGATATCCTCTGGTATGGCCTACATCCATCCTGGGAAAAGGGCACTGGCTGTCCATAATTTTCTTCTATATAATGGCTGCTTCAGATGGAAAGCATTGAACTTGTGTTGTTCAGAAGGATTCTTTATGCCTCTGACCTTCCTGTCAGATCAGGTCAGATATCTGATAAGCTAAACTCTAGTGCCTGATTTTACCAGTGATATTTCACAGGAGACAAAAGTAAAAAGGTAGGGACAAAAACTACCCCCTCCCCCACCCCACCGCCCCATCAACCCAAGTTGAAGGAGAAATCCGCCTGGCCCACTGGGAAAAGAATCTCAGGGTTGTACATACTCTTGACGATAAATCTGAACTTTGACCTTTGACTAGATGGTGGGAATGATAACAGCAGCAGCAGGCAGTAGTCAGGGTTCAGGGAGGGCGGGCGGAGAGATTGAACTCCGCGGACCTAAGGAAAACAACTACTGATAAGTTGAGCAGAGGGTGAGGAGAGAGCGAGCATACCATCTTTGGGGGGCGCGGGGGGGGGGGTCAGGACAGGGGCTGGGACGTTGGAGGTGAGGTGGTGACACCAGGGAAATAACCAGGACAGAGGGGGTGTGAGGTACTGAGGGAAGCCAAGACTTTCAATTATTTATTCTTAAACATTAGATAGTGCCCTGTGTAAACTGTTCCATCAAGGCTCAGGCCCTGCAGCTCTTTGGTGTGGAATCTAAAACCTCATAATAATAAACATTCAGGACTTTCAGAACATCTCCTTGATTTGGTTAATGAGGAGAACTCATGGGTGATTTGAAGCATTGGTCATTGAGATTACTTTCCTTGGAACCATTTCATGTCATTTTCCTGTATTTCTATATGTTGTGTATCATTTTATTCTATTATGTTAATTGCCATTCACAGTTACCATGGTAGACCACACTGATGACTATCCACCATGGAGAGTGGGACATTTTGGAAACTTTGGCCTTGGACTCCCCTCTGAGGTATCAATGGAAATTGACTTTGAAATTCAGTGAAATGACTAGGCTTTGATGCAAACAAATGTTCCTATTTCTGTCGAATGCTTGTGTTGACACTTTTCCCAAGCTCCTTGAATAAAAGTTCACCAGACTGTCTGCAGCACAAAAAAGTGCTGGAGGATCTCAGCAGTGGAAAGCAATAGGCAGTCGACATTTCGGGCCTGCAACCCCTCTTCCAGATGTCCAGTCCCTTTCTCCTGTCAGAGAGCTCCTTTCTCAGCCCTCTGCCCCCTCCTCCATCACCTTTCAGCTCCTTCCCCTTCCCAACTGCATCCACCTACATTGGAGGAAACTGGAACAGCCAGAGGAAACTCACAAAGACAGAATCAGAATCAGAATCGGAATTTTCTTGACATGAACAAGTCATGAAATTCGTTTTTTGTGGCAGCGTCAATAGTGCAAACATTCATATTATAACCATCTTATGACATTACTATATATAAGAAAAAGTGCACGAAAAGTAAGGCCGTGTCTTTGGTTCATTGGTTATTCAGGAATCTGATGGCAGCGGGGAAGAAGCTGTCCTTGTGCCGTTGAGTGCTCGTCTTTAGGCTCCTGTACCTTTTTCCAAATGGTAGCAGATTGAAGAGGGTGTGGTCTGAGTGGTGGGGGCCTTTGAGGATGGAGGTTGCTTTTTAAAGACCCTGCCTCATCTAGATGGTCCTCAATGGCGTCAAGTCTGGTGCACGTGATGTCGCAGGCCGAGTTAACAACCCTCTGGAGCTTATTTTTGACCTGAGAGTTGGCGCCCTCCATATCAGGCAGTGATGCAGCCAGCCAGAATGCTCTCCATGGTCCACCTGTAGACACAAGGAAAACATACAAACTCCTTACAGACAGAGCCAGATTCAAACCTGTGTCACCGGCGCTGTAATAGCGTTGCACTGACTGCAATGACAAATGCTGCACGTGGCTTTTAAATTATTTATTTGGACCATTAACTGATCCCATCAGATTGTCAGACGCGCTGCTCACTGATGCAATGATGACAAACTCAGTACATTTTAATAAACTAGCTCGACATTAAATGTGCACTTGTTCTTGTCACTATTTTCAATTTTAATTTGTGTTTTACAATAAAGAACATGAGAAACAGGAGTGGGTTAAGGCCACTCCGAGACTGTTCCATCATTCATTGAGTTGGTGGCTGTGCCAGTTCCCAGAACTGCTTTGTGCCCCCTATTTCCCTCGATACCAAACCCCTGAAGCGTTTAGGAAACTGCCAGTGCCCATGGCCCTTCAAAAGATCTGCTTGCAGTTAGCGCCCTCACAATTTCCAGTCCTCATTCCTGATTTGCCAGCAGACTGGAGTGAGCTCTTTGGGTACTGAGCCCTGTGCTGTAGCCTTCTCGCTGCCTTCCCCTTCATGGTGGGAAGGGGAATAGAGGGTGGAGATGCTGGGATTGTTGATCCCATTATATTCCCTGCCACTAAAGCTCCCTACTGCTTCTTTGCATCCTTTCTTGAATAGCAGGATCACATTTGCCACTCCCTCATCCTCAGCAACAAGTTGGGAAAATAATAAGCAGGATGGCCTCCTATTTAAAAACCCTAGAATGTAAAACACCCAGCCCTTTGAATTTATCAACCACCAAGGTCTCACGTCCATCTGCACTATTTTTGACAAATTCTTTCCCCCTTCAGTTCCTGGTCCAAATTGCCAATGGACTTGTTAAATTTTTTAATTAGACATACATCACGGTAACGAGCCCTGCCGCACAAATACCCCAATTAACCTAAAGTGGGAGGAAACTAGACCACCTGGAGAAAACCATGCAGACATGGGGAGATCATATAAAACCCCTCGCTGGATTCAAACCTGGGTTGTAATAGCGTTGCACCCACCTCTGCACTAACTGTGCTGCCTTTCTAACATATCTGACCGGTTTTGTGTGCCTTCTGTGAAAACTGACTGATTTCTCCGCATCATGTCATAAATTTTTGTGTCTCTGTTAATAAGCTCATCCAGCTCTATTGAGTTGATTTGTCATAAATACCTGGTACAGTGAGGAGGGTTCTTCTGCAAACAGACCACCAGGTTATCTCCAACGGCCATGTTTAGAGCACCATTTACACAGTGTGCAATTAGCACCGAGCAAGGGCAGCACAAGAACATTGTTATAGGGTTCGTTCAGGAGCCTGATGGTTGCGGGGGAGAAACTGTTGGGGCACATGTTTACACTTGGTCACATGGGCCTGTTACCATGCTGTATCTCTAAATTTAAAAAAAATCTGGAGATCCACCACAAACATCAGTGCACAGAAGGGATCCATAATGGATGGGCTCAATCACAACCGAGGATTCTCCTGTAAGAGAGAATCTCAGTATCCTGCGCAGAATGTTGAAAAGGATTGATACATTATTCCAATGTTGACAGTTCATTCTGTTCTCCAGCCCTGTGGAAACTGATCTCCTGCCACTAAATCTCTTTGATGTGACAGATGACAATAATTACTACCATGTTCAAAATATCTGAGTGCACAATCCTTCTCAATGGTCCTTGTATATCACCAATCGCTTAAAGTTATACTTTAACTGCAGCTGCAACCTTCCTGCTGCAATACATTGTGTACGTTGATTGCAAAGGTTGGGCAATACAGTTGATACAGGTGTAGGAGGAACATTGTGAACAATGAAAAAGTTGGCTTCAGATCTCAAACTTCAAAAATCAAAACAAGCTGAGCTTTTAAGATTCATTACAGAGCTGTCTGCAATGCCAGTGGAACTGAAATGCTCCCACTCAAATTCAGACAGTGGGAACACAAGCACAGTGTGTGGAAACAGGACATTCAGCTCAAGAGGACAGGCTGAAAAAAAAATCTATTATTTTTCCCTGATCCATTGGTTATCCAAGGGAGGAAGGAATGAAGGACTTCTTTTGCCTCTCAGTGGGTCTAGTGGAGACATAAATGTCAGAATAGAGTAATAGAAAGCTGTAAATCATTCTGCAACAGAAGTGACAATTTGCTTACATTGGGTCAGCCAATGGCCAATGGCCAATGGTCAGCACAGACCATGGTCTTGGAATTCATTTAGAATATCGACATACAGCGAGGTGACAAGCCATTTTCGACCACTGGTCCTTCTCACCCAGTTTACATCCAATTAACCTAGATCCCTGGTTCATTTCAAACCGTGGGAGGTGATAATGAAGACTGCCCGTTTCTTTGCAACTCTGGCAATGAATTAACAAAAGCCAAGCCATCATGATCAGTCTCAAAAATTTGAGATTGAAAATTTCCGTAAAAAACCTTCAAAATTGCAGGATAATGAAAAGCAAACTTATAGTCTTTTTGCCATAAGACATCTTTAGCCGAATTAAATTCCTGTTGTCTTTCTAATAACCTCTTGACTCAAATCGGCATTAAAAAAAACACTATTATTTTGAACCATCAATGGGGATTGACTCTGCCGTGCTTTCTGTACCGCCATTCGTAAAATCATTTCTCTGTCTTGATATTTCAAACAGCGAAATAAGGTTGCCCTTGGTGTTTGTCCTGGAAGTGTTTTTTTTTCCTCAACGCTCTATGGCCCCAATCCAGTTCCAAACCTTCAGGAAAAAGCTCTTTACCCAGTACCTCTGGGATCCAACATTTTTTTAAAAATTATTGTATCGGAACATTCAATGTCCTCTGGAAGACCAACTATTTTCACATTATTTCTTCGGCTTTGATTTTCCAATGAATCAATCTTCTTCAATAAATCCCCTTTTTTGAATCCGCCAATCTACAAAAGAACCTTCCACTTTTTCCATTTTTTCTCTATTGCGTTCCACTTGATTTCAACACAGAAAAGGCTGTTTCAATTTTTAAAAAATGATCTTGTACAATATCAACAGATTTTATACATCGATTAATATCACTCTTAACTACAGACATTTCTTGTTTCATAGTTGACATTTCATCACACAACGTATTCATTTTTGTTTCCATCTCCATAAATCCTGAATTCGAACCCCGGCCCCGATCACTGGTGTTGTGTTAACTGCTACGCCAACCATGTCATAGTCTTCAAATTAACCAAGGTGTTTTAAACCGAGGCGAAATTAAAGAATTTATTTCAAAGAACTGTTGAATAGCTGTATACTTTTATTACTCTTTGAGTCCAAGCTTAAATACCTTGTTTTGAGAGATTAATTAATGTTCCCATTCAATTTACCTCAGTCCATCAAAGGACCAATCACAAACAAATAGGCACAACTCCTTCTTGATTGGGTAATGTGGTCATGACACTCTGGCCTTAGTGGTCTTGGCATGTCTTCTAGGTCTTGTAGTCTTATGGTCTTTTCTATCCCAGAAAATACCATAAGACTACAAGATAGTGGAGCAGAAGTAGGCCATTCAGCCCATCGAGTCCCCTCTGCCATTCCGCTCTTGGAATATACTCCTTGAAATTCAGAAGAATGAGGGGGAAACTTCATAGAAGTATTTTGCATGCTTGAAGGCCAGGACTGAGTAAATGGGGCAAAGTTATTTTCCGTGTTGTGAAAGTCTAGGATAAGAGGCCATAACTTCAGGATTGAAGGGTGCCCATTTAAAACAGAGATGCAAAGAAGTTTCTTTAGCCAAAGAGTGGTGAACCTCTGGAACTGGCGACCACAGGTGGCTTTAAGACAGAGATTAATAGGTATCTGAATAGTCAGGGAATCAAAGGTTATAGTGAGAAGGCAGAAGAGAGGGCTTGCGTGTACCTCATAAGATAATCCCTTCATCCAAGGAATCATTCTTGTGAATCATCTCTGAACCCTTTCTTAAATAAGGACCCAAAAATTATTCCCCATACTCACCAATACCTAATAAAACCTCAGCATCACATCCCTGCTCTTTCATCCTATGCATCTAGATATGAACACAAACATTGCATTTGTCTTCTTCATCTCTGTCTCAACCTGGAGGTTAACATTTAGGGCAGTGGTTCTCAACCTTCCCTTCCCACTCATACCCCACCTTAAGCAATCCCTTACTAATCACAGAACATTACTTAAAGTGGGATGTGAGTGGGAAGGGAAGGTTGAGAATCACTGCTCTAGACCCAATTGTTATTGAAATATTTTGCTTGAGAAAAATTGTCATTGGCCCATTTCCTTTGGAGTTATGAAACCGTGCACATAATGAGTCAATTAGGTACGATTAAAACAGCAGTTTTCAAATGTTTCTTTCCACCCATATACCGCCATACCCTTACAGAGCACCTATGGCATAGGGAATACATACGTGAGTGGAAAGAAACAGGTTGACAACCATTGGTTTAGGGTATCCTGCACGAGGACTCCCAATTCCCTTTGAACCTCTGCATTTTGAATTTTCTCCCCATCCAAATAATAGTCTCCCCTTTTATTTCTTCTACTGAAGTGTATGGCTGTACACTTTCCAACATTTCCTTTTCTTTGCCCATTTTCATACTCCAAGATAGTTCACTGATGGCACCAGCTCAATCTCTGGGAGTGACATTCCAGGGTCAACACATGACTGGACTCTCCCTCTCCTTTATCTGCTTTCCAGTTAATGTGGTTTGCTCATCGTCTCCAGGAGGAATGTGACCCAGCCCCACCTCCATCTGGCTGCCTTTGGAATTTTGCTGACAATCAATATTTGACACTTTTAAGTTAAAGTCTGCTAATCTCAGCAATTTTGCTTTTATTTTCTCCCAGGCCATAATACTTCAACATCGTCATTAGATTCTATGATTCTAAGTGCAAGTGCTTTGGAGGAACAGCACCTGTACACTGAGTTTACAAAACCAATGTTATTTAGCAATTGTCCCTGTTCCAATTGGTCAGGTAAATCAAACAGGGCAGATGGCTCCTCCCCTACCGTATAAAAGTAGCCACTCCATTCAGTTTGGCCACTGGAGAATTCCAGATCTACCAAACATGAAGACAGTATTAACTCTTTGTTTCTCCTTGCTGTGTTTCAGTGGCTTTTCCCTGGCCATTACCCGCGAGTATTATTTTGGGATTAGGGAAATCGAATGGAATTATGCTCCAAGTGGCAAAAATATAATTGCTGGCATAAAGTTCGAGAAGGACGAGTGAGTAGAAATAAGCAAAATGACTAAGAAAGAACACCAAGCGATACTTGGTGTCTGGATTAAACATTTGGGTATTTGAAATGTGTGGCTCTGACAAAGAAAGCCAGTCTAAATGATATAGATCTGCTAGGAGGGTCAGAATGGAAATGAGTGTCTGATTGTGTACTTGAGCTAATTTGCAGATGGAATCTGGAAATTAAGAAAATGAGAGAGGATTATTTTGTTTGCCAGGTAAACAGTGAGCCACAGACGATTTCTCCATCAATATGCTGGACTTTACTTATTGACAGATCGTTGCACTGAAAACCAATATCTCTTGTGCAATACTCAGTACTGTTCTTTTTTCCCTGCTCGATACAGAGCCCACCAATAAACAGAAAGGCTTTGTAGTGTGGGATTAAGTGGAAAGTGAGGTGGAATGTTTTGATTGGAAGAACAAAAAGATGAAACTTTTTTTTCAAAACTAAATGTCTAAGTAATGCACAAGGGCTCAAAATATTGGTGCATAGATCTGAAAAGTAATGTCAAGGTCATAAAGAAAGCAATGCAGATCTGGATTTCATTTGGCTCGCGACAGAATTGGGAAGCGACAAATAACAAAAGAAATACTTTGATGAAGGGGTCACGCCTGAAACATTGACCATGTATCTTTATCTTTGATATATAAAGGACACCGTTTGACATGTCGAGTTTCTCCAGCTTTGTATTTTTACTTCAACCACAGTGCCAGCAGATTTTCATGTTTTACACAAGAAATAGGTGCAGGGTAAGACATCAGATCTTTTTTGTAAGAAAATTCTGTGTGATCAAAGTTCTGCATAATATTTCGATCTGGCACTGACCTTAATACATTTTGTGTTCAAAAGAATGCAAGGAAAAGAAACAGAAGTAGGTCATCTGGCTTGTCGAACATGCCCTGCCATTTAATAAGATCGTGGATGATCTGGCCGTGGACTCAGCTCCACCTACCTACCATTTCCCCATAACCCTTATTTCCCCGAGGATGCAAAAATCTATCAAGCTGCATTTAATGAGGTATCCTCCATTGGTTCCTTGGCCTGAGAATTCCACAGATTTACTACTCTGGGAAAAGCAGTTCCTCCTCATCTCTAAATCTACTACCCTGAATCCTGAGGCTACATAAACATGCACAGATAGTAAGGGGGGAATTCAGACAGTTTTCATGTCATACTTCCAATTAAAAAGGTGAATCTGTTGATCATGGATTTTAATGCACAGCAGATTTATATTAACAATGTACAGATGAACAAAGGGCACTTTTTGGAACAAATCCCAACATGCATTTTTCCAGAAATCTCTCCAGCCCTTCCTGAAGAAGGGCGCTGGCTCCAAATGTCTCTTTACCTCCTATGGACGATGCGTGACCTGCTGAGCTCCTCCAGCATTTCTGTGTTTTTACTACAATCACAACATCTGCAGACTTTCATGTTTTATTCCTGGTATGGCTGCATCAGATGCATTTGAAATGGCATAATTTCATTATTCTTTTGCCAGTAGTACCAGGGAAATTATTCCAGAATTTCCCAGGAACACAATTTGTTTGGCAGTCCTGGCACAACTCGGCTTTAATAGCACTATTCCCCCTGGGAGTCCATACGATACAAGCCAGAGTCTATACTTTCTCTAGTTGGGTTGTCTAGAACTGGGAGCCAGTCTTCAAAGGATATCATTTGACAAAGTCCCAGGTGAGAGGCATGTGCAGAGAATTAGACAACATGGGATCCAAGGTGTTCTGGAAAAATTAGTCCGAAGTTGGTGATGGGGTCAGGGGGTAGTGGTGGAGGGTCATTTGTGAGTGCAGGTCTGTTACCGGCAGGGTAACTGTGGAGATCAACGCTGGGATCTTTGCTGGCACCAAGATTGGTGGAGCTGTAGATGGTGATGCTGGTTGCCAGTGGATAGAGAGGGCTGTAGACCATCTGGAAATCTGAGCTGAGCAGGTGCAGAAGGATGAAACACGAAAGTCAAAATACAGAAATGTTGAGGGAACTCGGCTGGTCTCACAGTTTCCCTAGGAGGTAAAGGTATATTAATGACATTTCGGGCCAGAGCCCTTCTCCAAGGTACAGATGAGGAGGGGTGTAGATTAGCTGAGCAGATACAGGTTAATGTGGACAAATGCAAGGTGATTCTGGAGACTTTGACACTCAGTTGGTTTCTTGAACTTGGACAGGTGTTTGCAAGGTCCTAATGGAATCAGCACTAGATATAGATAATTGCAGCAGTCTCCACCCAGAGGTGTCTCTCTGACTGTGCTTCTGTGACACTGGGCAATGGCTCACTCCACAGCTTGATGTGGAGAAGTTAGCTGTGAGGGCTAATATTAGCTCAGCAGGGGCGAGGGGTGTGACATGTTGGGCCCAGGACTGCACGACAACTGCTGGGGATCTGACAGCATCCACTCCAAGTGCTTACACTCTGCCTGGATGTCTCCTGTCCCAATTTTGGATGAGACCATGCAGGCCATGAATAACTGAGTCGCACAGCACAGAAGCAGGCCTTTTCCCCCCCCAACTCATCCACACCAACCAGCTTCCTAACTGAGCTAGTCCCATTTACCGGCACTTGGCCCATATCCTTCCTATCTGTGTGCCTGTCTAAATGTCTTTTAAGTGCTATAATTATAACCGCCTCTACTGCTTTCTATGGCAATGTATGCTAGAGGTACACCACTGCCTATGTGGAAAGTTTTTGCTTGAGTCCCATTTAAATCTTCCCCCCCACCCCTGCACCATCAATAATCACAAAAGTCTGAAATTGTGAAACTGGAGGGCTTTTATTAACTATAGTCAACTTCATTGACTGACCAAGGCAGAGTGGAATGGCGAGTGTGCAAAGGGCTCTGGGTAGGATCAGTCTCAGGAGGCGTGTCCAGCTGGCAGCAGCCAATCATAGCATAACAGTGGGTTACCACATTCACCCCCTCGTTTTTAAGAAGAGTCTGAGAAAAAAAAGATGAAACAAATATATATTTTACAGATTAAGTCTGTCACGGCGTCTCCTCTGCCACAGTGAACGATGTGGTAATGGTTGGGGCATCCTGAGCAGCTTGTGGGGTTGGCCTGTCATCACTGGTTACATCTTGTCAGGGCGGGGGGGGGGGGTGCAGGTGAGCGAGTAAGGGAATGTGGTGCTGGTGCATCATGGGTGACAACATGGGTGGAGAGTGGTCAGCCGCAGACTCAGTGACCCCTCAGGTAGCAGTGGGGGAAAGTGTCTGTTGGTGGTCAGTGGTGATCGGACAGGTGTCTGATGGTGCCAGATCCTGGATCGAGACTGTGTCCTCCTGCCCGGCAGGGAAGACAACACAGGCATACTGGGGGTTAGCATGGAGAGGAAAGACCCTCTCGACCAGTGGATCAGTCTTAGATTGTCTGGCGTGCTTTCGAAGCAGGACCGGTCCTGGGGAGGTCAGCCAGGTGAGCAGTATAGTCCCGGATGCAGATTTCCTTGGGAAAGCAAACATCCGTTCATGAGGCGTGTTGCTAGAGGTTGTACATAGAAGTGATCTGATGGAGTGGAGTGCGTCTGGAAGGACCTCTTTCCTTTGGGAGATGGGGAGGCCCTATGACTTCAGTGTCAGGAGGTTGGCTTTCCAGACTGTGGCATCCTGCCTTTCTACTTGCCCCTTCCCTCTAGGGTTATAGTTGGTGGTCCTGTTTGTGGTGATGCCCCTGGCCAACAGGTACCTTTGCAGTTCATCACTCATGAATCTTTTGTGTAGTCTTCCAAAGGCGCTATTTGCCTTGGCGAGTCTGTTGTCTATCTCATTGTCGATCCTTGCATCTGATGAAATGGTGCAGCCGAGATAGGTAAACTGGTTGACCGTTTTGAGTTTTGTGTGCCCGATGGAGATGTGGGGGGGCTGGTAGTCATGGTGGGGAGCTGGCTGATGGAGGACCTCAGTTTTCTTCAGGCTGACTTCCAGGCCAAACATTTTGGCAGTTTCCGCAAAGCAGGACGTCAAGCGCTGACCAACTGAAAAACCTCACAAAGATAAGCGTATACAGAGCCGTTGTCATACCCACACTCCTGTTCGGCTCCGAATCATGGGTCCTCTACCGGCACCACCTACGGCTCCTAGAACGCTTCCACCAGCGTTGTCTCCGCTCCATCCTCAACATCCATTGGAGCGCTCACACCCCTAACGTCGAGGTACTCGAGATGGCAGAGGTCGACAGCATCGAGTCCACGCTGCTGAAGATCCAGCTGCGCTGGATGGGTCACGTCTCCAGAATGGAGGACCATCGCCTTCCCAAGATCGTATTATATGGCGAGCTCTCCACTGGCCACCGTGACAGAGGTGCACCAAAGAAAAGGTACAAGGACTGCCTAAAGAAATCTCTTGGTGCCTGCCACATTGACCACCGCCAGTGGGCTGATAACGCCTCAAACCGTGCATCTTGGCGCCTCACAGTTTGGCGGGCAGCAGCCTCCTTTGAAGAAGACCGCAGAGCCCACCTCACTGACAAAAGGCAAAGGAGGAAAAACCCAACACCCAACCCCAACCAACCAATTTTCCCTTGCAACCGCTGCAATCGTGTCTGCCTGTCCCGCATCGGACTGGTCAGCCACAAACGAGCCTGCAGCTGACGTGGACTTTTTACCCCCTCCATAAATCTTCGTCCGCGAAGCCAAGCCAAAGAAAAACTCATGAATGAGGTACCGCGGTGGCTGTGGATAAAGCCGGGGTACCCAAAGCGTGTGAATTTATTGCAGAGGGCCTAGATAACTGCGGCCTTGGTCATGTCTGGGCAGGGAATGGTGAAAGGGGAAACGTGAGTATTCATTAATGATTGTAAGTAAACATTCTGGTTGGTGATATGCTGACTTCAGGTCAATCGTAGAAAATACCCAATATTATGCGATCCGTTTGACCATATTGGATATGCGTGGAAGGGGGTACGCATTGGGCTGCATGTACTCGTTGATGGTCTGGCTGTAATCTATGACCATCCTATTCTTTTCCCCATTCTTTACCACAACCACCTGGGGACTCTGAGGGCTATTGCTGGCCTCATGATGTCCTTGCTCAACAAATACTGAACCTCTGACTTAATGAGCGCTTTGTTTGTTGCACAGTACTATCTACTCCTGGTGGTCACACTGGCTTGCAGTCAGGGGTGAGGTGGCGGACAGTGGTGGGGCAGGGGCGGGGGGTGGGGGGGCGTTTGACCTTGAAAGTTGAGAGGCCACAGATCACACATAGAGGCTACTTGTGAACTGTTCATTGCAAATGATGAGGAGGGGATGGGGCTCATCAAATTTCAATATAACTTTCTGAAGTTGGCACTGGAAGTCTAGCCCCAAAGCAAGGGGGCACAGGATTGTGGCATTATGAGTAGTCTGAAATGTTTGTAAACTATGCCTCCAATGGTCAGGGACACTATATACAACCCATGGATGGCTGCTGTATGTGATTTGGACATACTAAGGGTATCGGGGTGAATAAAACTTTCTGTACTCCTGCTATCAAATTAACAGTTGATTGAGCGCCTGCTCACCGAGATTGGGTGATGCCTCTTGGATCAGGGTGACAGAGGCCAGTATAGACTCATTGTCTGAATCTGATAGGTGCTCACGATCCCGAGATGGCCACTTTCGATCCCAAGATAGCCGCCCTCGCTATTTCCCTGTGGTGTCGTATGTCTGAGAAGACCGTGTTTTCCGTATGGCCCAAGATGGTGGCCCCCACAGGGCGACGCTGGTTCGTAGAGGAGATGGCGCAGATTGTACTGTCTGGAGTGGTGACTGCCCGCACGCAGCGCTGCTAGGTTTCACAGATGGTTTGGACCAGAAAACTTTGGAATTTCTGCATTACCTTATTCTATGACTGGAAGTTGCTTTGAGATGTATGGTGCTCTCCAATTGTAAATGTCTTTTTAAATTTAGACATACATCATGGTAAGAAGTTATTCCGGCCCACGAGACTGTGCTACCAATTAAACCCAATTGACCTACTACCCCAGTGGGAAGAAACCGGAGCCCCCAGGGAAAACCCTCGCAGTCAAGGGGAGAAAGGACAAACTCCTTACAGACAGCATGGGATTTGAACCCTGGTTCCAGTTGCTGGCGCCATAACAGTGTGTTGTTAACCACTACACTAACCTTCTTCCTTGATGCCAATACTAATGAGTCTACTTTGGAATGTTTTAGGCATGCATCTGTGTTCCTGAAACGTGGCCCGACCAGAATAGGAAGTGTTTACAAGAAAGCTGTGTACCTGGAGTACACTGATGGAAATTACACCAAGGAGGTTGTCAAGCCTGCATGGCTGGGATTTCTGGGACCAATCATTAAGGCAGAGCAAGGCGATTCCATCGTCGTTCACCTGAAGAATTTTGCTCTTCTACCTTATTCAATCCATCCTCATGGTCTCACCTACACAAAAAGCAACGAAGGTAATGTTTTTGTTGGTTGCTGTTCATTCCCTTTAGTGTTCAGATTCCTAGACCATAATTTGACAGGAGAGGATACATAAGATCGGGCCACTGCACAGCCTTGTCTCCACCTGGTAATGCTTTAGAAAAAAAGTAATTGGTCTGATTGTAAGTGAAAAATACCAAGCATTGACCTTGAAGATGCTTCAAGCTTAGGTCAATGTACCAAGACCTAAATTCCACAGCATCTTTTCCATAGTGATACATCGGAACAGAGCCTGAGAAGAGAAAATCTGGCCACGTAACTATACTGGGCAAGAATGAGAGAATCATAAGGAATCTCATGACACAGGAGGAGGCCATTCCACCACCGTGTCCATGCTGTTATAAAAAAGACGCATCTGCATGGTCCCAACTTCTCACACTTGGCCTTGCAGATCACACGTCAGCAGATACTTTTTGTATGTCACAGGGTGTCTGCCCGTCCTCTACTTTTGGGCAATGAGTTCCAAATCCTACTGCCCTCTGTTTGCTCATGACCCCACTAATACTTTCAACCATTACTTTAGATCTATGGCTCCTGATTTTTGACCCCTCTGCTAAAGAAAAGGTTCCATTATGGTCGTGCAATGTACATTTAGAATGTAACGTACATGAAATTCTTTAATGTTTGTCGACTGTAAAGCAGACAGAGAGTTGCCACTTTGGCCAGTGCCCCTCACAGAAACCTACAGCACCTGATGTTTCTAGTTGGGCTCCCCTCCAAGTACTGACCAGGCCTGAGCCTGCTTGGCTTCCAAGATCAGACAATCTCAGGTGATTTCAGGCTATTAGGAGCTGTACCCCGTAAGGTCCATGTGCCTTATAATTCAGTATCATGAGATGATGGAGAAAGGAGCAAGAAGCTTGGTGGCTTTGTCTGTAGAGATACCCAGTAGAAAGTGACTAATACTTGAGGTATTATTTAGACTGGGACTTTACTCCATCCAAACTTCCCCATTGCCCTTCCATTATTTCTTGATCTCCAATTTGAGATTTATTGTCAGACTACATACCTGCCATCACATATAACCCTGAGATTCTTTTATCTGCGGGTGAGGCAGGCCAAAAAGAAACTGTACACAATGTATACATGTAAACAAAAAAAATGTAAATAAACTGACCATGTGAAATAGAGAGAGAAAAAAATCAATGAAGTTCAAAAGTAAGAGACCTTAAGTAAGTCCCTGATTGAATTTGTTGTTGAGAGGTCTGATGGTGGAGGGGTTCCTCAACTGTCTTGTGGCACCTCTACCTCTTTCCTGATGGTAGCAGCGAGAACAAAGCATGTGCCGAGTGGTGTGGATCCATGATGATTGCGGCTTCTCTCTGACGGCAGAGTTCCCTGTAGATGTTCTCAATGGTGGGAAGTTTTTTAATCTGTGATGTCCTGGGCTGGGCTGATCATTCTGACTACTCTGAAGAGTATAGAGATCTGGTTTGAACCAATCAAATTTGTCCAGGGCTCTCCTTCCCTCCAGGACCATTATTGAGAAGGAAAATAATTCTAGGTTCCTTCCTCTCTACTTAGCCCCTCCCAGGCTCATCTACAATAGGGAGGCCCTTTGTGACCATAAAAGAAATCCTCCCTCTAGCTGCCCTTAAAGCCAGTGTTTAACCCTCACTCCCGATAGTCACTTCTGAGTTAATGCAATACCGTAGCATTTCAAGCATGATGACATCAGTAACGTCTTATGTTGCCACAGTAATTTGATAGTTAAAAATTCACCTATTTTACGTTTATTCTACTGACCTGAAGCAGGTGATGCCTCTCACAATCCCAGGCACATTATCGACAGTCTAAGCAATTAGAAAGTAAATATTAAGCTTCTGAGAAGCAGACAGTGGTTAGAATTGATGCCTCACTGATTGGGGGACTTGGACTTTGCTCATTCTTACCTCTGATCCTCCATATCAAGGTGGAGAATGAGTGTGGGGGGCTGGGAGGGGGGGAAATCGACAACTGAAAGAGAACACATTAAAGGAAACAAGGATGAGAAAAATGGAACTGACGTTGTTGTTCTTTTTTGATCTGGCATTGAGCAGATGAGGCCTTCTGCTTGATAATAAGTCATTTCTTGGAGCAGCAGAAAGTTCGATTGGCCATTTTTGTTTGTAAAAGATCACGGTTATTGTCCTCAAATCATAACAGTTTGGACAAGTTATCCACAATTTCAACATGCAATTATCATCAGGAATTTAATCCTCTCCTTTGTTCTGACAGGTGCTTTTTATCCTGACAACTCCACAAATACTGAGAAACGGGATGATATTGTAAATCCAGGAGGTACTTACAGCTACCACTGGGACCTAACAGAAGATCAAAGCCCAGCAGACGATGACGTGGATTGTTTGTCGAGGATGTATCACTCCCATATTGATGCACCCAGGGATATTTCAAGCGGACTTATTGGACCATTGATCATTTGTAAAAAAGGTAATGATTGATTTGTACTGTTCCAAGTACAAAAATGTTGACATGTGACATCTAAGTCTTGAATATGCAAGGAAGGTAGGTATAAAGAACCAGGTGAGAAGAGACGTTGTATTTGTAGTTAAAACACACCGAGATGCTGGAGGAACTCAGCCAGTCTTGAAACCACCATAGGAGATAAAGATATACTGCCTGAGCCCTTCAAGGAATAAACAATAAAGAATAAACAAAGAATGGGAAAGCATAGAATAGAGACAGTGCTGGCTGGGGAGGCCAGACCAACAAAAGGTGTTAATTGGATATGAAAAGAGGAAAAGTGAGAATTCGTTTTGACTTTGTGAAAGGAAACAGAGTTTGGGAAAGGCAACAGGGGCAGGGGGTGGGGGGGGGAAGAGGGAGGGGGAGAGATGTTTAAAGTTAATGTTGATGCCATCTGCTTGGGGGGTGCCCAGATGGAAGATGAGGTGTTGTTCCAGATACTCCCCACAAGCTTGTTGATCTAGATGTCATCTTTAATAGAAAAGTTCATCTTGAACCCAGCAATCCCAAAGACCCAGCAGATATAGCTCCTGGATCTGTCAGGCAGGAAGCATCTAGATTTCAACATCACCAAAATAACCCACATCTGTGTCTTATATTCATTGCAGTTCTATAGAAAATCTTAGTCATATCTTACATGGTATCTTTGACTCAGCATCAAAATCAGGACTTCCAAGCTGGGAAATAGCTTCTTACCACAGGCTATGAGATTGATGAACAGTCTTCTGTGACCTTAGGTCTTTTATAAATGAAATGAGTAAATTATTCCAAAATATTTATTTTACATTACAGCTTTATGTGTACCAGTGATTTTTATGTGCTATGTGTTCTATGTGTATGTGTGTGCATCATGGTCCAGAAAAAAACAATTTTATCTGGTTATATGATAAATCTGAACTCGAAACATCTTTGGGTGCTCACTGTCTGGCAATCATTGACTGGTACAATTGGGACTCCACTTTTAATGATAACGTCATTTCCTGGTTGACCCTGCTTTCATTGGCTGGCTCATGACTCCTCCCCCTTTCTTTCCCATAAAGGCTGTCATGCCACAAACCAACCCCCAGTTAGAGTCCAGGTCAGTGTGAGCGACCAACACAGGGATGCTGTCCATCCCTGCAAATAAAAGCCTTCAGTTTCGGCAATTTCAGTCTTTGTGCAATTGATCGTGCATCAATCCCTTTCCACCGCTGACCACTCAATGAGGTCTGGTAAATGTTCTCCTGATTTCCCCAGCCAGAAGTCCACAATCAATTCCCTAGTTTTGCTAAATTTGAGTGGAAGGTCATTTATAGTTCTGGTCAATGGTAACCCCCCACAAAATTTATAGAGAGAGATTCCACCACGCTAACGTCAGTGAATACCAAAGCCAGGTAGTTGGACTCCTGTTATTGGAGATGGCACATGTATGATATGAATGCTATGAAGTGATATAATCCTATTGTGCAATTATCAACAAATAAACTTATTTCTGACCATTTAAGGAAGTAAAGTTAATGAGTTTGAAGCAGGTTCAGAGAAAGTTTACCAGAATGATAGGTGGGTTGAATTATGAGTGAAACTTGGATTGGTAAGACTTCACTAACATTCAAATGCATGAGAGGGGCTTCAAATGAACCACAGGAGAATCTGACATGTTATGGATGTGGAGAGGATGTTTCATCTTGTGGGAGATTTCACAATTCTTGGCTGGTGGGAGGGTGTTTAAAATGAGAAGTTGTGTATTGAAGATAGATGGCAGTGAGTGTTTGGAACCCTCTTCCTCAAAGAGTAGGGGACTCAGAGACTTGGAACATTTTTCAGGTAGAGTGAGATAGTTATTTGTAAGTTTATGGTGTCCTTTTCTTAATTATTTTCATAATTTATAAGGCTATTTAGATCCCATTTAGTGATTTAGCTGTTTCCTTTTTTTTTACAGTAGTGGAGCATGTATGTTCAACCAACAATTTCATCAGGGTGGGATTAGATCAATGGTTTTCAACCTTTTTCTTTCCACTTTAAGTATTCTCTATGCATTGGTGCTCTGTGATTCATAAGGGATTGCTTAAGGTGGGATGTGGATGGGAAGGCAAGTTGAGATCACTGGTATACTTAGTTGAACATCAGGTAAGTGATGGTTAGTCAGGTCTAGACTTCATGATGACTAGAAAAGATGCCACGGTTAGCACAGTGGTTGTGCCAGTGACCTGGGTTCGAGTACGGCGCTACCTGTGAGGAGTTTGTAGGTTCTCCCCATGTCTGTGTGGGTTTCTTCAGGATGCTTCGGTTTCCCTCTTCCCTCTCCAAAAATGTATGGGGTTTGCCAGTTAGTATATGGCAGCATGGGCTCTTGATTGGACGGGAATGTTACTGTGCTGTATTCTTTCATTGAATTTTTAAAAAACTAAATTTAACATTTAAATCCTAGGGGAGATCCAGGGGGAAGGCAGCACTGCCTGGAGTGAGATGATAAAATGAAGGCCTGTCAAGGATTTCTTGATACCACCCGAAGAAGAATCTAAATAAGATCATTCATTATTTCCACCTCTTGGTTTCACTTTCAGGTGTTTTATCTGGCAAGAAGAAAAGAGTTGATGAAGAATTTTCACTCATGTTTTCAGTCATGGATGAGAACTACAGCTGGTACCTGGATGACAATATCAAGAAATATTGCACTTCCCCCAACAAAGTGGATAAAGATGATGAAGATTTCATGGAAAGCAACAAAATGCACTGTAAGAAACCTTTAAAAATCTGTGATGTGACAATGTTGCAGGGAAAGGTGTAAAGAGCAGCCTATGCCTCTTGTTTCAAGTCTGAGTAACATTCACCACCCCCCCCCCCCCACCTCCCCAGGTCTCGTCCACCTTATCAACCCTGTCATAGACATTCTGCGTTTCGAGCCGTGTGGCCTGGTCGGTGCTCTCAGCTCCTACGGTCCTCACACACCTCTCGCATGGAGTTCATTCTGCTCTTTCATTACTTTTCCTGGACCTCTTCACCCTGGAACCACCTCATCTTCCTTCATTAAAGGACTTTGCTAT
Source organism: Narcine bancroftii (assembly GCF_036971445.1). NCBI lineage: Eukaryota > Metazoa > Chordata > Chondrichthyes > Torpediniformes > Narcinidae > Narcine > Narcine bancroftii. The sequence goes on along the minus strand of NC_091477.1, from coordinate 116,088,536 downwards.
TGTGGTCCATGCCAAATATTGTTTCTGCCTCCAGTCAGTTTTTAAGTTTAATTATTTAATTTAGACATACAGCACGGTAACATGTCGTTCCAGCCCATGAGCCTGTGGTACTCAAGTACCCCAATTAACCTTCAATCCCCATACGTTTTGAAGGGTGAAAACCCACGTAGACTGGGGAGAATGTGCAAACTCCTTACAGACAGCTCTGGATTTGAACTTGGGTCACTGGGATGGTAAAACCTCTGCACTAACTGCTACGCTAACCCTGCCACCCAAGTTTTGCTGAGAGGTTCACTGCCAACACCTGAGCCCATCCTTTAGGATGAGGAAGGGACTTCCAGGTCAAAATAGGAGGCATGAGGCTGAAATTGCTGGCACTTCCCTGACCATGGGATTCTGGGAGGGAGCCCTATTCCAGGGTAAGTGAAAGGGCTTGGCCACATCTGCCAGGAATCGAAGAAGTTTCCCATCTCAGTCTCCCCACTCTTACTGATCCCCTTTCTCCTGTACTCGAGAGTTCTTTAGCCTAATTGTCCCATCCCTCCCCTCATCAGCTTGACCCCTCCTACTCCTCAGAGTTATTGCCTGCTCTCAGACAGGGGACAGCATCAACTAACCTGGGGGGAGGGTACACAGTTAGCACAGCGCTATTACAGCGCCAGTGACCAAGGTTCAAATCTGGCACTGTCTTTAAGGAGATTGTACATTTCCTCCCATCCAAAATGTGCGGGGGTTATGGGTTAATTGGGTGTAATTAGGTGGCATGGGCTTGTGGGCCAGAAGGGCCTCTTATCATACTGTATGTCTAAATTTAAATTTATATTAAGACATTTAGTCACTTTGTCTGGATCACATTTGACACAAAATAATTGTAAAGTTATAGAGCAGCGAAACCGACCCTATGGCCCAACTCATCCAATCTGATCGGTCTCTGCCTGAGATGGTCCTATTTCCTCACACTTGGTTCTTGATACAACATTAGAATTGATCTGAGCATTGTCTCAAATACTCCAAGTACCTGTCACTGCCAGTGGAATGTACACTGCCGATGAATCTTGTCTTCAACAAAAAATATTTTAAAGTCACTTCTGTGACATCTGACAGAATCAGGTGATTCCTATTTCAGATGTACACCTGCCCAAGAGGCTGGTGTCTAGAGGATGACGGTTTTGGGAATGCAGTTTGGAACCGATGGAGATGTGGCAGTAAGAGTTTTAAGCTCCTTCCAACAGTTAGAGTCCAAGGGGAGCCTCTTGGTATTTTGAGTTGGCCAGCATTTCACTGATTGCCATCTTTCTCTCTCTATTTATCTATTTATCTAATGGAAAGGAATGGAGCAGGGATGGGGAACAGCTCTTTTAAAACTCGCATTCCATCTTAAGCAATCCCTATGCCATTAATGCTCTGTGATTAGTAAGGTGGGATGTGAGTGGGAAGGGAAAGTTGAGAACCACTGCTCTAGACCCAATTATTTCTCAAATATTTTGATTGAGAAATATTTGCCATTGGCCCTTTTCCTTTGGAGTTATGAAACCATTTGCATTACGAGTCAATTAGGGATGATTAAAACAGTGGTTCTCAAACCTATTTCTTTCCACCCACATACCACCTTAAGCAATCCTTTCCTAATCACTTGCGGCATAAGGGATTACTGAAGATGAAATGCGAGTTATAAGGGGACAGAAAAATATATGGTGCGGGTAGAGATGGTGGAGAGAGGATCAAAATATGATTCAAAACAGGACAGTATTTCAGACAATCGAGAAACTAAGCAGGTCACGCACCTTGACGAAGGACTCAGGTCCAAAACATTGACCCTATATTTCGAATAGATGTTGCGCGATCTGTTGAGTTTCTCCAGCACTTTTGATGATTCCAATATCACAGCATCTGCAGACTTTTTTGTTAAACACAATATTTCAGACAATGCTTCGTAATGAACTTACCATCCACTTCTATTTTTTTCAGCCATTAATGGTTACGTTTACGGGAACCTCCCTGGCCTATCGATGTTCATTGGCGACAAAGTGGTGTGGCATCTTTCCGGGATAGGCAACGAGGTGGACATCCACTCAGCTTACTTCCATGGGCAGATCCTGATTAATGCTGATCACACCACAGACACCATCAGTCTATTCCCTGCCACATTCGTGACTGCATTGATGGTGCCCAACAACCCAGGAAAATGGATGCTCAGCTGTCAAATTAATGACCACATTGAAGGTGGGAGCATTTCCTTCCCACTCTCAGCCCTCGTATGACATCTGTGTTTCTCAACATGCAGCTTCAGCACTCGGCCGGATTTTATACTCTTGGCATTCAAAGATCAATAGCTCATAAAAAATACAGCAGTGCCAAAGCCGGCCACGGTGAGCGTAACAGCACAGTTAGTGTAGTGGATAGCGCAATGCTGTTACAGTGCCAACGATCGGGATCGGGGTTAAAATCCTGCGCTGTCTGTATGGAGTTTATACATTTCTCTCTGTGTCTGCATGGGCTTTCTCTGGGTGCTACGATTTCCTCCAACCCTTCAAAACATACCTGGGGTGTAGAGTAATTGGGTGTACTTGGACAGCATGGGCTCGTGGGCTTAAATGGCCTGTTACTGTGCAGTTTGTCTAAATTTAAAAAAATTCCACTGCAAAACTTCACTCAAATGCTTTAGTCAATTTTATCATCCAATTGTACAAGTCACCCCGATGAAAGTGTTCTCTGGTCCTCAGTGCAACACACTGCAAACACACTTAAAAGACAAACAGTACATTTGCAAAGTAAATGCAATTATTGTTAAATAAATAAATGAGTCACAGTGGACTTGTTTGAGGAGTTCATCAGTTGCTCAGCAATTTCACTGCCTGTGCAAATAACTGTTTCTCAGCCTGGTGGTGATCGCTCTCTAATACTCTAAATCTGTTTCCTGATGGGAGTAGCTGGAAGATGCTGTGTGCAGGATGGTAGGGGTCCTCACCGATTTTCGGAGCCCCCTTTTGACAATGATCCCAGTAAATCCCATCTATCCTATCTGCTGCTCTTATGGTCCTGTGGATTGACCTCCAATCTGATGCTCTACAGCAGGGGTGTCAAACTCAATTTCACGGAGGGCCAAAATTAAAAACTTGGACTAAGTCGTGGGCCAAACTAAATATTTATTGAAAAATTTATTGAAAAATTTTCAACAACATCTGCGTGTTTTCTCTTCTTTCAACATATGTCATGTTAAACTTTTTCTTATTCAAATAAACGTTTAATAATAGTTTTGGTTAAACTCTTTCCAGAAGAAGCATTAACAAATGAGAAATAAAATATTCAATAAATAATATTTCTCTGTGGCCTTTAAGCTCCTTTTAAATGTATTTTTTTCACAAGCCAACAAGTCAAAAAAATAACAACTTACTTCAGTGACAAACAGGTTTGTCTTTTAAAATGATGAACATATAGTCTGCCTCCCACCTGTCTTGAAAGGTCCTGTTTCCTGTCTTTCGTTTGGCCATTTTTCGTAAGGGGTTTATTACATGTGAGTTGGGCGACAGGTCGCAGATGTTAATGAAAGTAAAGAGGAGGTGGGGGTGATTTGCGGGCTGACGGGCCGGCGCCAATGCATTTGCAAAGCATTCTGGGATTTGTAGTATTAGCTGTGCGTGTGCTATACTGGCGCGGCGGCCAGCGGGCCAGCTCTAATACATATTTGATATGTTCTTGCGGGCCAAATATAATTATATCACGGGCCAAATTTGGCCCGCGGGCCTGAGTTTGATATGTGTGCTCTACAGCATATACATAGCGTTTTACAGCATGGACACAGGTCTTTCAGCCCCACATTTCCATGCCACCCAATGTGCCTTCCTGATCTGATCCCATTTACCTATGTTTGCCCACATCTTTCAAAAATTTTCCTATCCATGAACCATGTCCAAATGTCTTTTAAATGTTGGAACTGCACCTGCTTTCTCTGTCAACTTGTTCCATATACCCACCAACATCGGTGTGAAATTTTGTTGTACAGGTTCCCTTTAAATATTTCCCTTCTCACCTTATAACTATGCCTTCAGGTTTTAAATTCCCCAACCCTTGGGAAAAGATTGTGGCCATCCAACTCGTGATTTAATAATCTCTACAATGTCACCCCTCAGAGTCCTTCACTCCAAGAAAGACACCCTCAGCTTATCCATTCTCTTTATTGTCATGTAATAAAACAGGTATAATATTACATGAAATTGACATTACTTTGCTGTAAGGGGACAAAAATTCGCCATCAGCTGAAATTGTCCAGGGCCCCTTACTGCCAGAAAAAGAGAAGCAAAAGAGATACCACCGCCCCCCCCCCCCCCCCCCCAACCACCACAGTCACTGAATCTCCATGGATTTTCCTCCAGTACTCCCGCAGCCTTCGCAGCAACCTGAGCTCAAGTTCGAACCTGTGACTCGATCAGGAAGCCTTCAGCGCCATCAGCACCTCCTCGCATCCCGATACCTAGTACCTCTTCAGCCAGTCAAGATCCAGTCTCCAGCAGTCCGCAGCCTGGCGTGAGTCCTTTGACCGCAGACGCCAGCAGCACCGAGCCTGCATGGGTTCCTCATCTCCAGTCGCCAACAGCCCTGCTGCCTGTGTGTCCTTCAGCTACAAAGCTCTAATAACGAAATCCTTCCTGTCCTACAAACATTCTTGCAATTTATCTAGCCTAATCATGCCCTTCATATAGTGTGGTGACCATAACACCAGGTGCTGTTTTGCCAATGTCCAATACAGCTGTAATGTGGCTGTGTAACTCATGACTCATGGGCAAAGTGAGGAGGGGGAGAGGGAGAAACTGCTGTCTCCTGATTCAGGAAGAGATTCATCAACTGGGTCACGTCACCTGAATTCATGACCTGATAATTAACCAGGACTGCTTTTATGATTCCAGCTGGCATGCAGGCCTTGTTTGAAGTTCTGGACCATGAGAAGAAAACCAAGAAGACCAAAAGCAAAGCGAAAGAACGAAAATATTACATTGCTGCAGAAGAAGTAATCTGGGACTATGGACCATTAAAAGTGGATCAATTCACAGCAAAGCCTCTGGACAGTCAACATGGGTATGTCTCAGTGATCCATTCACACCAGTGTCGTCATAAGAAACTTTGCACTTCTAGATTGAGAGAAACTGGAACTGAAGACAAATTTCTAAATAGATCAAGATATGATATTTAAGTCAAGTTTATTGTCATCTGACTGTACAAGTACAACCTGACAAAGCAGTGTTCTCTGGTCCTCAGTGCAAGACATGTAGACACACAACCAGACATAACACACCTACAGACAAACAATACATGTGCAGGACAAGTATTTAATAAATAAATAAATAACGATTGTTTTGTAGATACGAGATCCTCGGACAGTTAATGTGAGCAGTTCCTTGGGTCGTTCAGCGTTCTCACTGCCCGTGGGAAAAAGCTGTTCCTCAGCCTGGTGGTTCTGGCTCTGATCCTCCCGTATCTCTTCTGCGTGGAATAAGTGGGGCAACATTATTTTAGGGTGTGAATATTTTCAGGCTGGAAATTTGTCCAGTTACATTTTAGTTTTGGTTTACTTCATGGCTGTTTTCTGGATTTAAGTAGAGTTCTGCAAAATCATGTTTTCAAAAAGCTACAATCAACCTTTTATCTCTTTCGAGGTAACCTAATTGAAATTGGTAATAATATAAAGACAGACCTACAGTGTACTTTAATAAAATTTACTTCTCCCCCAGTTCCCTACTGCATTCCACCAACCAATCAAACTCAAGATTTGTCCAGTTGTTTATTCATGTATTTTTGAAGCCAATTGTTGTTTTCTTAAAGCAAATAATTTAAAATATAAATTTTGTAAAGTTGATATTCACCTGCTGGTGAAGAGTTTTAGCGCTGAATAAAAACTAAAAGTAGATTTTACAGGTACCCTTAACTCAACCCATGTAAACATAAGAGCAAGTAAGAAACACCCTATATCAGCCATTCTCAATGAGGATCCTACCCCGTGGGGGAGGGGGCACAGCCCATTTAAATAAAACCCTTGTTTTCTTTACACCTCATAGAACATAAATATTCTTTTGTATTTTTTTTTATGTCGTGAGTAGGCGAGAAGTACAGAAGAAACCAAAACTTGACTGCTTCACAGGGAAGAGGACCCATAAACTTTGAGCAGAGACCTGGGAGTGGGGTGGGGGAGTGATAGCCACATAAAAAAGGTTGAGAATGGCTAGTAGATAAACAAGAAGTCTTTAGATGCTGGGGTCTAGAGCAGTGCACAAAGGTGCTAGAGAAACACAGCAGGCCACACAGCAGGCCACACAGCATCCATAGGAAGTGAAAGGCAGTTGGTACTTCAGGTAGGCAATGCCACTGCTCCCCCCCACCCAACAGGTGCTGTATTAAGCATAGGGTATTTGTTTTAATTCTTAACTCTTGTCACTTTTTAAATGTCTGTCATGATTTTTAAATATTGGTCATTTTTCAAGGCTTGCCAGGAGACATTGACAACCTATATGATTCTTCTAACAATAACATTTCCATCCTGCTCTTTTCAATAGAAGCATAAGACCTGTGGCTTTTGAGCTCCACCCTTGCTCAGATAATGACTGATTTTCAAGTCAAGTCAACAAGTTTAACATCATCTGATTGCACAAGTGCAACCTGACGAAACAGTGCTCTCTGCTCCTCGATGCAAAATTTGCAAAGGCACAGCCAGACAGAGCACACATACAGACAAGCAATACATATGCAGGACGAGTCTTCACCTGTATATGCAATTAAATAAATAAATAATATTTCAGAAATATATGAACGTCTCGGATTGTTAGTGTGAGTTGTAAAGCATTCTCACTGGCCGTGGCCAGCACCATCTCCATATCTCTTGATTGACTTAGTATCTAGAAATGTATTGATCCCTGCTTTAAATAAATTCTGTGTCAGCCTCTACAACCCTCCAGGTAGAGGTAGAGAATACAAAGATTCACCAATTTTCTTTTTAACTCAGTCCTACATTGTCTACTCTTTGAGTCCTGGTCCCACCCTCCTGAGCTGGGGAAATCACTCTCCCTGTTGAACACTGCAAGAATTTTGCACATTTCAGTGAGATCTCCACTCGTTCCTCTAAACTTTAGAGGATACAAAAACTTTAGAGTCAACGAAAGAAGAAATACAAATTTTACTCCACTTTCATTTCAACAAACAATGAAACCAAAGTGTTGGCTGGGCCCAGCTTGGTCTTCTTCCATTGGAAAGGGAAAAGCCATGATTTTTATTTCAGATTTTTTTTGTGCCTGCAGGTTTGATTTTGGTTTCAATTCACATCAGTCAGGAAAGACTGTGTTTCCAAGGAATCAATTGCTTTGTACTTTTAACAGGATACTGATTGAGAGCCCAGAAAGCAGCTTTATTTTACATTGTTATGAAGCTACCACTAAATTAAATAAAACCGGATTAAAGGACAGAGATGCAGAGGAATTCCTTCCGCCAGAGGGCGGTATATCTGTGGAATTTGTAGTCACAGGAGCCAGGATACTGGGTGTATTTAAGGCAGATACTGATAGATTCTTCATTAGCCATGGGATCAAAGGTTATGGGGAGAAGGCCGGGCAGTGGAGTTGAGTGGAAGACTGGATCAACTAATGATTAAATGGTGGGGCAGACTCCATGGTCTGAATAGCCTATTTCTGCTGTTATGGCTTATGGTCTTAAATGTAATGTCTTCTTGCACCTTTAGAGATGCTGTGACTTTCTTTGAAAGAGGAGAGAAAAGAATTGGAGGAATGTATATTAAGGCAGTTTACAAAGAATACACAGATGATACCTTTAAAGTATTAAAGCCCAGGAACCCAGAGGAACAACATCTTGGAATACTTGGTAAGAATAAGTGCAGAAGTTGTTTTTCAACTATTTTAATTACTTTAACTTGTGTCACTGAAGATGACAAAATAGAATGGGCTACATATTTGCCTCTTGAAGGATTGGTGCCTTTTATAGTTTGGGGGTGGCACCGTTAGCTTAGCAGTTAGCTCAATGCTATTATAACGCCACTGAGCCAGGTTCGAATCTGGCACTGTCTGTAAGGAGCATGGGTGCTCTGTTCTCCCCCAACCTTTCAAAAACATACAGGGGTTGTGGGTAAATGGGTGTATTTGTCGGCTCATGGGCTGTAAGGTCCTCCTACTGTGTTGTTTGTTTAAATAAAAATTTAACTACTGAATCAATGCAGATAAAGTGAAGTGAAGATGTGAAACCACTACTGACTACACAAAGGAAAGATCCAGCCCCTTATTCTAAGCATGTTTTGGTTTAAGGTAGCGAGACAGAACGTGCAACGACATGCCACAGGGGTGTCGCAGTGCAGTTGCCTCGTAACTCCAGAGATCCGTATTCCCGGACTTCCCTATGGTCTGTGTGGAATTCAAAGGCTCTTCTTGTGACTGTACTGATTTCCCTTTGTTCTTTTGGCTTCCTCCCACCAACCAAAGTGATACAAGGAGCTGTTTGGATTGCATCTACTGAAGACCAGAAGTGTGTGCAGCAAATGTCTCACATCCAACACTGGTTGGTTGGTTGGAGAATTGTCCACTGTATTTACCCATCCTATGGGTGAAATGAGAAAAGAGAATCCAGGGGAGTAAATAGGCATAAAACACAGAACATTACAGCACAGTACAATACAGGCCCTTTGGCCCATAATGTTGTACTGACCCATATACCTACCAAAAGAATAACTAAACCCTCCCTACCTTACAACTGACTATTTTTCTTTCATCCATGTGACTGTCTAAGAGTCTCGTAAACCCCCCCCCCCCCCAACCTATTGATTCAGCCTCTTCCACCACCCTGGCAATGCATTCCAAAAACCTACAACTCCGTGTAAAAAAAAAAACTTACCTCTGATGTCTCCCCTAAAATTTCCTCCCTTCACTTTGTACAGATATGTGGAGGTGGGAGAATAAATGGAGAATTTGGATGATGGGATAACTCAGAGAGCTTGTATTATGTTAATGAGCCAAATTACCTTCTTGTCTGTGATGAATAAGAACATTAGAGGTTATCTCATTTAAACATAAAAGCTTTGGAGGAAGGTTGCCAGGGTTGATGTTGAGAAGCTGAGAATGAGGGCACAAGAATAAGAATAAGGGGACATCCGTTTAAATAGAGATAAGGAGGAATTTCTTCTTTCAGTGGGTTGGAAATATTTGGAAGTTCCTTTGGGGAGATGTGAAGATGGGGCCATTTAATATGTACAACATGAAGATAGCTTTCTGGATTTACTGGGGAGTTGGCAAGAAGTGGAGCTGGGACCAAGGTCAGACCAACCAGGGGTCAAATTCTGTTCTTATTTGTTTTGCTCTGTTACTCCTTCTCCCTTTAGAACCAGCACACATCCAAGCTCCATGGCCCCTGAACAAATAGTTCTCTCTCTCTCTGCCCCGTTCCTTTCAATCATATCTTGAAATCGTTGGTCAAATTACCAGTAAAATTACTAAATTTCAGACAATACCAGCCATGCAGACCAAAGAGAAAACCCTGGAAACACCCAGATGGTCATGCAGCATTCACAGAGAAAGAAACAGCATTGACGGCCCTTTGTCAGGTCTGCTGTCTGAGGGCATCCCTCCCCTTAACGTAACCTTTAAAGTCCAGTTCCCAGACTGCAGCCCAACCCCCTCTCACCGTGCTCTGCCTTGGGACAATCGTGACATTACCTAAATGCAATTTGTTGCTCTCATGCAGCAATCACAAATAAAATTCTTAAGGGTGACCAACTATGTTCCATAGGTCCTGTCATTAAAGCAGAGGTTGGAGATAACATCAAGGTGACCTTTTGGAATAATGCGAGCCATACCTACAGTATACAACCTCATGGAGTGTACTACGAGAAAGATGTTGAGGGGGCCAATTACCAAACCAACACCACAGGTAACTCGGTCTGAAGATATTTATCCATCAAAAATATTTCGACCTCCAGAATACAGTGACAGGAAGATGGACAAGGATAGTACAGTAAAACCCCTGGTATCCAGCATCTATGGGAATTGGTAGATGCTGGATAAGTGAATTTTCTGGTTGCTTAATATTGTGCGCTGCGTAATTGATGAATTAACAATGATAAACTTCTGTATTTTTTAGCTGTTTACTTTCTGATTTTTTTTTTCTGGTTGCTGGTTGCTTGAATTCCAGATTACAGGAGTTTTATTGTACAGTATTTAAAGTTTAAGAAACAGAAGAGATATCTAAAGTCATTTGGAGGTGAAGAAATAAAATAAAGCCCCAAAATGAATATTTCTTTTAAATGAGCTCAACCGAAGCCAGTTTAAAATGAACTTCTGGTAGGGAGTTATGATTTCCTGGTATTTACAGCCTTCTCTTTGCTGCTTCTCTGTGAACACTTCCATCCAAACTATCACAGAACAGCCCCATTACCAAACTGCGGCAGTGTACCATTCTAATCTCCGTGTTGTAAATCCTCCCTGACATCACTCGACCTTGAGGTCACCTGCCATTGACCTCACCTCTGACCGTGGTCTCACCAGGCTCTAGTCACACCTTCCCCGATCATCAGGCTCTGATCTCACCTGCTCCAGCCTCACCAGACCCTGACCCCACCTGACCATGGCTTCGTCAGGCTCTGGTCACACCTGTCCATGACCTCACCAGACCCTGCCCCCCCCCCACCTGACCATGACCTCACCAGGCTCAGACCTTACCAATCCTTGACCTCACCTGACCTTCACCTTGTCTGATCCTTGCCTTGCCTGCCCCTGACCTCAGCGGGCTCTCGTCTTCCTCGCCTAGATCTCATCAACCCCTGACCTGACCCTGACCTCTCAGGTCTCTGGGCTCGCCTGAACCTGAGATGCCCCATCTGTGAAAGGTCCCCTGATTGGCCACCAAAGTGGTGGTAAATCATCCAAGGTTCTCAGGACCAAGGAAGCTTGATCAAGAAGACGAAACATTATTAACAAAGAAGGTGGGAGAGTATTTGCTGGATCTGTGTCTCCTCCTCTACGAATGTGTTCATCTCTGTTCCTTTCAGTCCACATTAAACACATAATATCCCAAACTTAAACATCCTCCTTAAACAATTCCCTGATGTCCAGCACCTCTATGTTCAGAAAAAAAGTTTTGATCCAACAGCTACCAGGCTGCTAAGCTTCCCTGTATAACTCTATCCCTCACCATAAATTAGTCCAGGACCACAAAAGGATCTGTCTGCCCTATTGAAATATCACTCTTTTTCATGCGCTAACTACAACTGTGAATATCTATGAATCTATCCCTTGATTCATACATTGGAGAGGGACAAGAACTTCGAATTCCTGGATGTCAACATCTCCGAGGGTTTGTCCTGGAGCCTCCATGTTGGTGCAATCACAAAGAAGGCTCGTCAGTGGCTATACTTTGTGAAGTGTTTGAGGAGATTTGGTATGTCACCGAAGACTCATAAACTTCTACAGGTGTACTGTGGAGAGCCTTCTGGTTGGTTGCATCACTGTCTGGTCTGGAGGCACCAACTCTCAGGACAAGAATAAACTCCAAAAGGTTGTTAATTCAGCCAGCGACATCACAGGCACCAGACTTCATTCCATCGAGGACTTCTACATGAGGCGGTGTCTTAAAAAAGCAGTCTCTATCCTCAAAGACCCCCCCCACCCCCAAGGCCAGGACCTCCTCACTCTGCTACCATCGGACAAAAGGTCCAGGAGCCTAAAGACAAGCACTCAGCTTCTTCCCCGCTGCCATCAGATTCCTGAATAATCAATGAACCTTACTTTTTGCGCACTTTTTTTTAATATAGTCGTGTCGTAACATGGTTATAATATGAATGTTTGCACTACAACGCTGCCACGAAACACCAAATTTCATGACTTATTCATGCCAATAAATTTTGATTCCGATTCTTATTTATTATCTCTTTCTGTCTCATGGCCACTTGTAGCGATGTAATTTATATTATTATTATCGGTGATCTTACATGACTTACTGGAAGAATTTTGGTGCATCTGTACATTGTACTGAGGTACATGACAAGAAGCCATGAAGCTCTTGTACTCATACACATATACTCATGCACCTCCAGACAACCCCCTGTTTGATTCATCTTTCAGACTATCATCTGTTCCTATTTGAGAATGCCTTAGTTAAGCAGCTCAGGACAGCCTTCAAATTGAACTACTGCATCAAGCCACTACAATTATTGTAATGGAATACATTTAAACGAATTAATTACAGAGTTGTACTATGGCGTAACATAGGATGACGATATTCAACCCTTCACAACTGTAGTGGCTTTTTTTGAAGGAGCTTTGAAATGCATTTTAATGGCATTGAAATTAACATCTACCTTGCAGAATTTGTGGGACAACATTTACGATCCCCTCATGTTTTGCCTGGTCATACATTCATTTATCAGTGGAAAGTTCCCAGCAAGTATGGGCCTGGCAAGGCTGACCCTGACTGCCAGGTCAGACTCTATTACTCGGCAGTAGACCCCATCAAGGACACCAGCTCAGGCCTCGTCGGGCCCCTGATCATATGCAAAGAGAACAAGCTGGACTCAAAGGGCAAACAGGTACGATAAACTTGTTGATGACTCTCAGTGGGCTTCACATCTACAGCAGTAACCAATACTCCATACTCCTGGAATGCCTTATTCCTATTATGAACAGAGTTCCAGTACTTTATTATTATAAGGTCAAAGTTCAACACACAGCAGCCCTTTGAAAATTAACGAGTGAGCAAGATGCTCAGAAAACCATCAGATTTTCAAATAATTATATACAGGATAGATGGAGTCTTACTGAAGCAAGCCACAAAACATTCCAAAGTCCCCAGTTGAATATTTCCAATCAAAAAACAAAATGGACCATTAAGGTTCAAGTTCAAATTTATTGCCAGAGTATATGCATGACATCAAATACAACCATGAGAATAATTTTCTGTGGGAATTTCTACTTATCGGTAGTGACTGCAAACTGTACTGAAGAAGAAAGATAAGCATACAACAGAGAAATGTAAACAAACTGACTGTGCAAATACAGAAAAATTTAAATAGCAATAAATAATATACAGAGTCCTTAAATGAGTCTCTGATTGAGTTTGTTGCTGAGAGGAGTCTGACGGTGGAGGGGGAGCAGCTGTTCCTAATCCTGGTAGTGCGAGTCTTGTCTCACCTGATGGCAGCAGTAAGAACAGAGCGTGACCTGGATGGTGTGGATCCTTGACGATTGCTGCTGTTCTCCGATGGCAGATTTTCTCGATGGTGGGAGCGCTTTGCCTGAGATGTAATGGGCATCATTTTAATAATTACTTCATTCCAAAATAATATCAATGTGCAAAGAAGCGCAGATCTTGCAGAGAACAATACAGCACAGGACTGGCCCTCGATGCAGTGCCAACCCATATATTCCTTCCAAAAAAAAAGTAAACAATGAGCTGTTGGAGGGACTCAGTGGGTGAGGGACTCGGTCAATGTTTCGGGTCAGGCCCCGTTATCAAGTCCTCACCGGGTTCTACCTGACTGCAAAAACTATCGTCTCCATAAAGGGTCCTGATTTATAACGTTGACTGACCATTTCTACCCACGGATGCTGCCTGTCCCTCTCAGCCCCTCCTGCTGATGGTTTGCTTTAATATCAACGGAAGAGGGGTAATAAATAATGACCTTGTCAATGTCATTTTCTGTCGCGTTGCGAAGAGCATCAGGTTCGGTGGGTTCGCAGAGAGACGAGTCTGGACAAAGTGTTACAATCACATGTAACTTTAATGGGAGACAAACGGGGGAGATCATTAAGCGGTACTCGATTACTTTTTCACTTAAGCAATGATATAGACCAGTGGTTCTCAACCTTTTTCTTTCCATTCACATACTATGCCATAGGGGCTCTGTACTTAGTAAGGGATTGGTTAAGGTGGGATGTGGGTAGAAAGAAAAAGGTTGAAAACCACTATTTTAATTATACCTAATGGACTCGTTATGTGCATGGTTTCATAACTCCAAAGGAAATGGGCCAATGACCATTTTTCTCAAGCAAATTATTTCAGTAACAATTGGGTCTAGAGCAGTGATTCTCAAGCTTCGCTTCCCACTCACATATCACTTTAAGCAATCCCTTACTCATCACAAAGCACTGAAGGCTTAGGGATGACTTAAAGTGGGATGTGAGTGGAAAGAAAAAGTTGGGAACCATTCATATAGACATTCATCTCAGACCTAGATTGGACCTCTACAATAGTGAACCTATACTTGACATGCTCACACACTTGAGTACACCCACTACAAACAGCGACTCTTACACCTAGTGCCAATGGGGGTGTGGCTCTCTGCAAGTATTGATCTATCGCAATACTAGGGCGCACCTTTGGTGTAGTGCACACCTTACCCACGACACTTCCAGCGATGTCCACAGTAACGACCTGGCACGGATTGATGTCTGGGGTTCGGTCCAGAAGGCAGACAGAATGTCCTATGCTTTATACAGGTGTTAATTTGTACTTCTAGCGAATAATGACCCTAAATGATTTAAAGTAGTCTCAATGAAAAGGTGTGCACTAATGGGTGGCTGGAGTCCAACCTTGATTGACAGGTGATGAGACTTCTGAATAAGTTTCAGTCAGGGATGACATGTGACCACCTGCAATACTGACATTCAGACAGGCAGGGAGGCCCCGTTTAATCCGTACACAACACTTGCATCACAGGTATACCTTTGAAATGTTTTTATGACTTTAGAGAAGAGTTGCACTGAAGAGCTGTGATTTTTACAGTGACAGAAACTGAGTATTTTTTAAATTTCTTTCATCTGGCTTTAAATTTTCTATGTTCCCCACACCCACAGAAACATGTGGACAAGGAATTTGTCCTGATGGTAACTGTATTTGATGAAAATCTAAGCTGGTATTTAGAGAATAATATCAACAAGTTCACGACTAAGCCCAAAGCTGTTGATAAGGAGGACGAGGACTTCCAAGAATCCAACAAAATGCACTGTGAGTCTTTATGATGGATCAGCGTGGACAACGGGTGGTGAGGTCCCTACATAGGGATGAATATTTCTGATTTACAATCAAACATTTGAGTACAAAATAGTGTTAAACAGTAAAGTCTGCAGTCGCTGCAATTGTCATGGAGAAAATCAGTAGGTCGTGCAGCGGGCAAAGGAAGTAAAGGGTAATGAATGATTCAAGCCTAAGCCCTTCGTCAAGGTATCAGCAAAAAGCAGGCAGGGTGGTGGGAGGAGAGAAGAGGAGGGAAGAAGGGGCAGGGGGAGGAGCACATGCCAACAGGCAAGAGGTCCTAGGTGGATATGAATGAGAGGACAGAAGAGAAAAAAAGCTGAGGTGATAGAGGTTAGCTCTCTGAATGTAGAAGGAAGGGGGCGAGGAGATGGAGGAAAGGAGGCAGGTGGAGAAAGTGAGAGAGCGAGAGAGTGAGAGAAGGACCTAATGGAAATTGAAGGTAAATTTTAATAGCAGTGTGCCTGGATAGAATATTCAGTGTTATTCCTCCAATTTGAGTAGTCTTGGTTTGGCAGTGCATGTGACCATGGACAGACATGTCGGTGTGGGAATGGGTTGTGGAACTAAAATGGTTGGCCACTGGGAGGCCCCCATTGTTGCAGAGGACAGAGCAAAGGTGCCCACCGAAACGATTGCCCAGTCTACATCCAGTCTCTCTGACTGAGAGATAGATGTACAAAATAATGTTCGGCAATCGATTGCAGTTTTAAGGATTTACTTAAGGATGTTCATTGTGAGTTGATGGGAATGTGGAGAGAATTGATTGCAGGTAAAATTGATGGGGGAATAGGGTTGCTCTGCAAACCACCATTCACTTTATTTGCCGATTATCAAGTACGAGATTTATTATTAGAATACTTTGGTAGAGAGATAATACTACCTGGGCAAACAAAATTTGAGAAATTAAATATGGATAATGGTAAAAAGGGCTTTGTTTCAGAAATGTATTTGTTATTACAGACAATGAATGAAGACAATCTTAAGTTTTAAATTCAAGTTTATTAGTCACAAAATATCAGTGAGAAGGGTTCATCTGGGAGCAGACCAACAGGTTATCTCCAACATTCATAGAGTCTTCTGAACAACTGAATTACAGAGTATAGGATTGCAATGAAAAGAAAGATCAATCAGCACAGGCAGCATGAGGCACTGTTGTGGGGTTCATTCATGAGCCTGATGGCCGAAGGGAAGAAATTCTCTTTAGGCTTCTTAGCGTGTGCTTTCACACTCTTAATCCTTCTCCCCAATGGGAGGAGCGTCCCGAGTATGACAGGTCCATCAGTTTATTGACGGCCTTTCTGAGGCAGCAGGAGATGTCGATGAAATTCGTGGAGGGGAGGGAAGTTTGCATGATATCCCGTGCTTCACTCGCCACCTTCTTTAGCTTCTTCTGATCTTGAGCTCCCGTCCCAAGCTGTGATGCATCCAGCAAGTTGCTTTTAATGATGTACCAGTCGACGTTGTTGACAAGGGGGTCATGCCAATTTTCCTCAGTCTACTACGAAGCCTGTTGGTGCGCCTTCCCGACCTTCACGTCAATGTCCATGTCGCAGGTCATCGGAGATATTTATTCCTCAGAACTTCGACTTCAGCACCATTAATGAGTTCAGGGATGGGGACCTTGGCCCCTCTTTTGAAGAAGATGATCATCTCCTTCATATTTTTGATATTGAGAGAGAGTTGTTACCTCGGCAACACAACACTAGACTTTCACTCTCTCTCCTGTGTTCCATCTCGCTATCATTTGATGACAAGACTGCTCAGGGATCTGGCCAGTCAGGATTTTGGGATTTTCTGGATTCTTGGCCAGTATTTCTAAAATTCAAACTTAAGGAGAGAAAAAAAGAGATGAACAGATACATTTTGATAGTTTATTAATGAAACAGGTTTCCAGATAAAATACAAAGTACAAAAAACCCCCAAATAAATTATTCATTAATTCATTTCTGTGACTTCTGTGCATCTGTGGCACTTACACACACACACACACACACACACACACACACACACACACACACACACACACACACACACACACACACACACCTGGATACAGAAGCCTTATAAATTTCAAAAGTTTGAGGGTTTTTGAGAAGTCCAGTGGTCTGGATTTTTGGACTTTAACTGTATTCATGATTTAAGTTATGTATTAAAGGTCATTTAATGTATAGTATTGCAGTTATTACACAAACGTGCTGGAGGAGCTCAGCAGGCCCCATAGCAGCCATAGAAGGCAAAGGTATATAAACCAACATTTCAGGCCTGAACCTTTCGTCAAGGTATGAGCATAAAGCAGGTGGGTGCCTGAATAAAAAGGTGGGAGGAGAGGAGGCCAGAAGAGGAGCCAAAGCCAAGATGCCATAGATCGGAAGGCAGGAGGGAAAAGCTGAGAATTGATCGGGAGAGGGGTGATGCTCTGTGAAGGCAAGGCTGAAGGAAAGGTTACAAAGGGATGGGAAGCAAGAGAGAGTGAGAGCATGAGAGAGAGGGGGAAGGGATAGTGAATTGGAGGAAAGGATACATCAGGGTAGGGACCAAGATGGTGGGGGTGGGGGTGGGTGGGTGATGGGGAAGCCTAACAGAATCCAGAGAAGTCTATGTGAATGTCATCGGGTTGGAAGGTGCCCAGACAGATTGCAGTTGTTTTTTTCCCCCAAAAGTATCTGTTTGTTTATGACAATAAACTCATGATCATTATTATCTCTGTAATTATCTTGTTCAAATTTATACAGTATGCTATCTATTTGTAAAGAAGCTTTTTCGTTCTCTCCGGAATGTGACTTTTAGCAATCAACGGATACATGTACGGCAATCAACCAGGCCTGGTGATGTGCAAGGGGAATACAGTGGTCTGGCATATGATTGGCTTGGGGTCAGAGATCGATATCCATGGGATTTACTTCCAGGGAAACACCTTCACCAGCCAAGGAAGGCGCAGAGACACAATGAACCTGTTTCCGCACATCTCAAGCACAGCCATCATGAGACCGGATAGTTCAGGTAGAGATGTTTAATAATGTTTGATAAGCTTGAGTTTATTTGTCATAAAATAGCTAGCGTAGTGAGTCTACATATATGGTAACCTATGACCATGTCCTCCTTTGGATTAGCCCCCGTAGCGATGAGTAGGGTTCTTCTGCGAACAGACTAACAGGTTATCTCTAGTATTCATATAGCTGTGTAATGAACACAATTGACAGAATATAGTATTACAATGCAAAGGAAGATCAAGGGGCACCAAGCAAGGGCAGTGTGCTGTGGGGTTCATTCAGGAGCCTGATGGGTGCACAGAAGAAACTGTCTTTAAGCCTTGCTTTCATACTCTTAAGCCTTCTCCCCAATGGGAGGAGGGAGAAGAGAATATGGCTGGGGTTAATAAAAAAACACACCAAAATAATGGAGGAACTTAGCCGGTTTTTTCAGCATCTACAGGAGAAAGAGATATATTGCCGACATTTTGGGCCTAAGCCCTTCTTCAAGGAATAAGTAGAATAAGCCAGAAGCAGGAAGTCCCGGAAAGTCTCAGAATTCAAACAATGGGGGAGGAGTCCAGACCAACAAAATGTGTTAATCGGATATGATAAGGGAGAGGTAAGAATTTATCATGTCTGTGTGAAAGGAGACAGGGAACAGAGAGATGATGGGGAAGAAGGGTTGGGTTAACAAAAGCCAGAGTAGTTGATATTAATGCCATCTGGTTGGGATGCCTTGACAGAAGATGAGGTGTTGTTCCTCCAATTAACAGATGGTCTCTATCAGGCAGTGCATGAGACCATGGACAGACATGTCAACAATGGAATGGGATGGAGGATTGATATGGGTGGCCACTGGGAAATCCACGTTATTGCAGCTGACAGAACAGAGGTGCTCAATAAAGCGATCTCCCAATCTACGTCCAGTCCCTCTGATGTAGAAGAGCCCACAAAGGAAGCGCTGGGTTCAATTCTCCCTCCCAAAGGATCTGTTCCAGTGCCCTATGATTCCATAGCTCATAGCTCGGAATGATTTGAACTGTACTTTTTGGCATTGTCTTGCGTAGGCACCTTTGGAATTATCTGCAAGACCACAAATCACTTCGCTGGAGGAATTAAACAGCTTTACCATGTGAATAAATGCTCCTTGTTCAGCGTTTCTCACACCTTTTACCATGATAAGACATACTACATTGCAGCTGTGGAGATCGAATGGGATTATTCACCCTCCAGGAATTGGGAACTGGAAAGACACATGTTACATAATGAGAGGTAATTGAAAGAGCACGTGTTGACAGATGGGATTGCTTTAGTTTGACATCCTGGCCTACATGGAAGGCTTGTTCCATGTTACAACAGTGGTTAGGAATGACAGTACAATTACCTCCAAAATTTCACACTGACATGTCCATCCACAGCCTCATGCACTGCCAACCAATGCCACCCACAAACACCTTCTATTCCATCTCCAAACCAGACCTCCAGTTTCCTTTCACCCCAATATCTCTCTTTCCCTATCCCTCTCTCTCCTTTCCTCTCCCCATCACTTCTCTTTTACACTATCACCTGTATCCACCTACTACCTCTTACCCATTTGCCTAAACTCCCCCTCCCCCTGACTCTGCCTCTTCCTCCCTTACCTTTTTATTCGGGTGTCTACCTCATTTTCCTGATTCTTGACAAAGGCCTCAGGCCTTTACTTCCTCTTGACATACATAAACATAGAACACAGGACATAGAAATCTACAGCTCAGTACAGGCCCTCTCTCTGAGTGACCTAATAACGTAATAACTTCATAACCTTCCATTATTCTTAGTTCCGTGTACCTATCGAATAGTCTCTTAAAGGATCCTATTGTCCTTGCCTCCACCTCTGTTGCCGGCAGCATATTCCATACACCCACCACTCTCTATATGAAAAACCTACCTCTTACATCCCATTCCCCCCCATACTTACTCCCAAGCACCTTAAAAATATGCCACCTCGTGTTAGCTATTTCTTTCTTTGGCTTTGCTTCGCAGACGAAGATTTATGGAGGGGTAATGTCCACGTCAGCTGCAGGCTCGTTTGTGGCTGACAAGTCCGATGTGGGACAGGCAGACACGATTGCAGCGGTTGCAAGGGAAAATTGGTTGGTTGGGGTTGGGTGTTGGGTTTTTCCTCCTTTGTCTTTTGTCAGTGAGGTGGGCTCTGCGGTCTTCTTCAAAGGAGGTTGCTGCCCGCCGAACTGTGAGGCACCAAGATACACGGTTTGAGGCGAGATCAGCCCACTGGCGGTGGTCAATGTGGCAGGCACCAAGAGATTTCTTTAGGCAGTCCTTGTACCTCTTCTTTGGTGCACCTCTGTCTCGGTGGCCAGTGGAGAGCTATTTGACCCCTGTGAAAAAGCCTCTGGCCTTCCAAACAATCAGGTCACCCATCATCCTCTGTCACTCCAAGGTAAAAAGACTAAGTTCACTCAGTCTATCCTTACAAGGCACACTCTCCAATCCAGGAAGCATCCTTGTAAATCTTCTTTCTGCAGCATTCTCATTTTCCTGTAATGAGATAACCAGAACTGAACACAATATTCCATGTGGGGTATAGCCAAGGTCTTATAGAGCTGCCACATTACCTCATGGCTCTGGAACTCGATCCCATGATTAATGGCCCGAACACCATGCACCTTCTTAGCAACACTATCAACCTGCTGAGTTTCTCCAGCACGTTTGTGTGTTTTGTTGTTTCCTCACATGAGATGAGATCATGTGGACTACCTGCTTCCTCAGAGCAACCTATTTTTTTTTACCAATTTTTGCTGTGGACTGTAATTGACTGAGAGACTTCCAAAGAGAAGCTTTGAATGGTCAACTACAATGTACAGCTTATGTGTCTATATAATTTACCATGTTTCAGTAGATTCCATAGAGGAATTATTTAAAATGCAGCACATGGGAACTTTGATCAATGCATTAAAAAAATACCCCTCGAACTAAGACTGTGAAAAGGTTTGATCTCCTTACCTCAGGATGGGGGAGAGAGAGAAACAAAGGTTTAGCAGATGGATTCTTGGGATGGTGTATTGAGAAGAGTTGTGGCTGTCATGTGACAGCATTGTCTCCTGCCTAGTCTGAGGACACACCAATCACGATTTGGATCCATCCCACCCATTAGTGCACATCTTGCTGTTGGATCCATGTAAATTATCTGGACAGCCCTCTCCAGCCTGCCTGTACTTGGCCTTGGGCCATTGGCTGTTGTAATTAGATTAACCCTCCTGACACTGAGCTATTGGCCCCCAGTAAATGATGTGGGCTTGTCCCTCCAGCACTATAAAGGGGTCCTGTGCTCTTTGTTCTCTATTTTTTGCCAGCTTGGGACCACCCTACTTCACTCCAGGCCTAGAAATGTGGAAGGGGGCTGGAGAAACTGTTGGTAAGATGTGCACTGTTAAAAGGGTTGGGAGCATTTAATTAGTGTCCTTTGTAACCTAGAGCCATGCCTGCACCAAGTGGAGGGGTGGTGGGGCATTGTAGTGATTTTTCCCTGATCATTGTATGTTCCAGTTGTGTGTGTGTGTGTGTGTGTGTGTGTGTGTGTGTGTGTGTGTGTGTGTGTGTGTGTGTGTGTGTGTGTGTGTGTGTGTGTGTGTGTGTGTGTGTGTGTGTGTGTGTGTGTGTGTGTGTGTGAGAGAGAGAGAGAGAGAGAGTGCGCGTGCGCACGCTCTGTATCAGTTACCATCTTCCCACACTTGTAAATAAAATCCTTCCTGACTTCAAGACTGTGTTCAGTCTTTGCCTTTCAGACCCACCAAACCTGTTTCTTCACTCACAACATTCTCATTCCATGAGATGGGATGAACTAGAATGTGCCTAGACTCCCTTCAGATTTTTTTAAAAAAAAGAAAGCTAACCTTATAACCATATAACAATTACAGCATTGAAACAGGCTAATTTGGCCCTTCTAGTCCTCACTGATCCAAGTACCCTCCTCTAATCCCACTTACCAGCACTCTGCCCATATCCCTCCATTCCCCCTCCCATCCATATACTTATCCAACTCTTTCTTAAATGACAAAATTGACCCTGCCTCCACCACCTTTCCCGGAAGCCCATTCCACACAGTAACCACTCTCTGAGTAAAGAAGATCCCCCTCGGAAAGATCCACTAACACTAGCATTGTATAGACCAATATCTCTGCTCAACACAGATTATAAAATAATAGCTAAACAATTAGCAAACAGATTGGCCGACTGTGTACCAAAAATAGTAAAACTAGATCAAACTGGATTTATTAAGAAAAGACGAACAACGGACAATATCTGTAAGTTCATTAACTTAATCCATGCAGTATAAGGAAACAAGACACCAACAGTGGTGGTTGCCTTTGACGCAGAGTAGAATGGAATTATTTATTCAAAGTACTACAGAGGTTCAACCTACCAGAGAAATATATTAATTGGATTAAAGCATTCTATAATGGACCATTGGGGAAGGTGACAGTAAATGGATACATATCAAACCAATTTAAATTAAGCAGGTCAACTAGGCAAGGATGTCCACTATCTCCCTCAGTGTTCGCGTTAGCTATAGAACCCCTGGCAGAACTGATAAGAACAGAAAATAAAATAAGAGGGATAAAAATAAAAGAGAAGGAATATAAAATCAGTCTATTTGCAGATGATGTCATAGTATACTTAACAGAACCAGAATTATCAATAAAAGAATTACATAAGAAGTTGAAGGAACATGGAGAAGTATCGGGGTACAAGATTAACGCAAATAAAAGTGAAACGATGCTAATGAATAATGCGGATTTCACAAAGTTTAAGAAAGAATCACCATTTAAATGGCAAATTCAAGCAATCCGGTATTCATCTAGATAATAATCTAGGCCATCTATACAAATTAAATTATCAGCCATTAATGAAGAAATTACAAGATGACTTAGAACAATAGAAAGATTTACCACTAACACTGATAGGAAGGGTAAATTGCATTAAAATGAATATCTTCCCAAGGATACATACCCTCATCAACAATCTCTCCTTTAAAAGTCCTCTATTTCCCTATTACTTCCTTCCCAGAAAACAAATTGCCCCAATCCACCCCTTGTAAATCCTTTCGCATCTCCTCAAACCTAGCTTTTCCCCACTCAAAAACCTCCACTCTGGGCCCAGACCTATCCTTTTCCATAATTACCTTGAAGCTAATGGCACCATGATTACTGGACCCAAAGTGCTCCCCCACACATACCTCTGTCACCTGACCCATCTCATTTCCCCAACAGTAAATCCAACACAGCTCCCTCTCTAGTTGGTACCTCCACGTATTGATGTAAAAAGCTATCCTGCATACATTTTACAAACTCCAACCCATCCAGCCCTTTCACGGAATGGATTTCCCAATCAATATTCAGAAAATTAAAATCCCCCACCATCACTCCCCTGTGCTTATTACAAATATCTGCTATGTCCCTACTAATTTGATCCTCTAATTTGCGTTCCCCATTTGGTGGTCTATAATACACCCCTATAGTTGTAACTTCCCCTTTCCCATTCCTCAATTCCACCCAAATAGCCTCCCTGGATGAGCCTTCTAGTCTATTCAGACTTATAAAATCCTTTCAGGAGTAGGTAGGGTAGATGTGGTTATGATGTTTTTTTTGGAACCATAGAACACCACATAACCACAAAACAGTACAACAGGCCCTTTAGCCCCTCTACTCTGTGCCAAAGTGTTATTCTGCCTCGTCCCATTGTCCTCCACCCAGACCATGAGCCTCCATTCCCCTCCCGACCAATACCAATTGAAGTTTTCTTTAAATGTCAAAATCTAGCCCACATTCACCACTTCAGCTCGCAGCTCATTCCACACTCCCATCACTCTCTATGTGGAGGTTCCCCTTAAATTCACTTTAAAGATTTCCCCTTTCACCCTTAACCCATGTCCTCTGCATTCATTTCACCTGCATGCATTTATTCTATCCAAACCCCTCATCATTTTGTGTATGACTGTGGAGTCTAGAACCTCTGGTCATTGTCCAAAAAATTAGAGGTCAGTCAGTCATTCAGAATTGTGATGGGAAGAAATTTTTTTTTAAAGAGAGAACCTTAAACATCTCAATCTCAGTACCCAGTACCAGTCAGTGGGGACTGAGATTGAGATGTTTTGCAGTATTAAGGGAATCAAAGAATATGGGGTCAGTGGGGCTATGGGAAATGGTCAACCATGATCTTGTTGTCTGGGGAGCAGGCAAGGGGCTGAAAGCTTCTATTTCTACATTCTTATGTCAGCAAGTTGATTCATATCCGTGGTCTTTCAAGTATGCTGAAGCCAATTAATGCTGGTAGAATGGAACATGCCTTCTTGGCCTCCGTCGGTCATGATCTATCATGGGCGTTGAGTCTCTGGTAGTCTCTGGTTTGTTCAGCAGTGTTGATCCTGGAATGGCAGGCTCTGCCATAGTTGCTGGAAATATAGGGCATCATTGAATTGTTGTCTGTACTCTTCGCTTAGCTCTCCACTCCTGAAACTAACTCAAGCTAATGGAACATAGCTACCTGAGTAATACTGTGAGTAAATATGAAATGCAGCTCAAGTTCAATACACTCATCACTCCATTGTTTCCAATGTACAGCAGATATTAGCATGTCCCCAAGGCAGATATGTTGATTCCATTACATTATAGAAGGCAAAGTCGTATTCTGCTCTGCATGGATACATGATATTGTTGGGTTTTCCACTTTTACATGCAACATAGAGCACAGTACTGGCCATTCAGTCCATAATGTGGTGCCAACCTACAACAAGCTAATTTTTCCCTACCTCACACCCATTTGTCCAGTTCTTTGAACTCTTCCATAGAACTGTACAACTTGCCCAGAGTAGTTTACAACTTTAATCAGCATGGTTTTTGGCACCAAAACAATAGTCAAATTAAAGTATAAAATGTTTGTAACTTAATAAAATATAAATAATTTGTATGGTGTGCTAAATTGTGTCCTTCACCATATTGAAAGAGAGGGGTTTCAAAATTAGATCAATGTTAATGAAGAACAGATTTTTTCCATTCAGCAATCATGCTCTTGAACCTCTCCCCAACACTAATCACAAACTGGCCTGACACCACCAAAGCTGCACTATTATCATGCCTCTTGCACTATGGGTTTGGAAGAGTTTAATGATGTGCACATTTTTTGCTTTCAAATGTAGTCCTGGCGAGCCTTACGTAGTTCGAGGAAATGTGACCATCGGCTCTAAGTACAAGAAAGTAGTTTATCGGGAGTATACTGATAAGACATTTACTAAACAAAAGAACAGGACTATAGAGGAAGAACACCTGGGAATTCAAGGTATTCTGCATGTTTATTTAATATATTTTGCTGTTTATTTTAATCCAGTGGTTCTCAACCTTCCTTTCCACTCACATCCCACTTTAAGTATTTCCTGTGCCATCGGTGCTCTGTGATTAGTAAGGGATTCCTTAAGGTGGGATGAGAGTGGGAAGGGAAGGTTGAGAATCACTGCTCTAGACCCAATTGTTACTGAAATATTTTGCCTGAGAAAAATTGCCATTGGCCCATTTCCTTTGGAGTTATGAAACCGTGCACATAATGAGTCAATGAGGTATGATTAAAATAGTGGTTTTCAAACTTTTTCTTCCCACTCACATACCACCTTAAGCAATCCCTTATAGGGAATACATAAAGTGGTATGTGAGTGGAAAGAAAAAAGTTGTGGAATCACTGGTTTATTGACATATCTATTTTTCCATGAGATGTTTGTGATCAATGGTTTCAGGTAAGCATGACGGACAGTTAGATATACTATAATCTTCATCTATTAACATGTATGTTCAGGGTGATGGTAACATGACATTCACCAATGAAAGCTTGAAGCTTGAAAGCATGAAAGATTGAAAACTTGGATGAATGGTGCAACAACAACCTTGGCCTCAATGTCACCAAACTAAGGTGTTGATTGTTGACTTCAGGAAAGCCAGAGGTATATAATCCAGTGAATATTGGGGGATCAGAGGTGGAGAGGGAGAGAAAATTTAGGTTCTTCAGAGTCACTATCTCAGAGGATTTTTCCTTGACCTATCACACCAATGGCATCGTGAAAAAAGCACATCAGCACTTCTACTTCCTCAGGAGTTTGCATAGGTTTGGTATGACATCAAAAACCCTGGCAAATTTCTACAGAGGTATGGTGGAAAGTGTACTGACCAACTGCATCATGGTCTGGTAAGGAAACACCAACACCCCTGAGTGTAAAGTCCTCCAAAACATAGTGGACATCACAAGCAAATCCCTCCCCACTATTGAGCACATCAGAGAGCAGCAGCAATCATCAAAGTCCCTCACCAACCACCACATGCTCTATTCTCACTGCAACCATCAGGAAAGAGGTGTAGGTGCCATAAAACTCCCACCACCAGGTCTGTATTGCACAGTCATTTTGTTTACATTCATTATCTGTTTACAGTTCTTTTATTTGTTTATATGTTTACACTGTTTATTTTTTTGCACCACCGGTTAGTGATAATTCTGCTGCACCCACAGGAAAGAGGAATCTCAGGGTTGTATGTGATGTCATGACTGTACTCTGACAATAAATCTGAAATCTGAATCTGAGTAAGGTAATGTTTGTTTGCAAAATGTTTCTTCCATTAGAACACAAAATGTCATAAAAGTCTTTCTGCGCCTTTACACAGGTTCTCTGTCTTGGATCAAATTGTGTTGATAACTTTACTCTTTTGCCTAAAATATCTGTTGATTGTTTTTTTTCCCTCCTCACACAGGTCCTCTACTTCATGCCAATGTCAATGACAAGATCAAAATTGTGTTCAAGAACTTTGCTTCTCGGCCCTATTCCATTCATTCACAGGGAGTGAAGTTAGAAAGCCCCAACATTAAATACACTCTTCCAGGTAAGGTATTTTACCATAGATATGGTCTGTTCTGTAGTGAGTCCTAGAGTCATACAGTATCAAACACGATCTCTGGCCTGATTTATTCATTGGCCTGTAGTTGGTCCACATCCTTCCTATCTATATAACTGTCCAAATGTCTTTTGTGCCCACTTCTACAATTTGTTCTGGAAGCTCATTCCAGATACGGACCACCCCTGAATGAAAAAGTTGGGTCCTTCTTAAATCTCTCCCTTCTCACCTTAAACCAATGCCCTGTGATTGTAGAGTCGCCTGGGAAACAGACTGCGAGCATTCACTTTATTCATGCCCCATGTGATTTTTATAAACCTCCACTCCTCGGCCTCATACAGTCGCATATATAAAGACATAGCCCATCCATCCTCTCCCGATAACACAAGGCCACCAGCCCCGCAATGTTCTGCTGAATCTCCTCTGCACTCCTTCCAACTTATTGGCATCTTACCTAGTATGGGTTCCTCTTCCTCTTTTCCTTTTCTGTCATTAACTCAATTAGGGTCTTGCAGCAGCTTCTTTTTACTGACCATACCTGACCTGTAACTACAAAACATTCCATCATCTGCAGCCAGTTGTGTTTCTTGATCTAGTGAGGAACTTGCAAAGAAGATTCCAAACAATGGGAATGGATAGCGTGCAGGAATTTCACCAGAGCTCACATCGTAATGCACGTATGAAGGAATAAAAACAGTTTTGGTTCTGACTCGGTATTAATTCTCTAAGGTGCTGGAAAATAGGTGGAAATTCAAACTGATGACAAGGGTGTTAAATAAAAAATGGGACTGAGTGGGGAAAAATGGATCAGCTCATGATTAAATGATGGGGCAGACTCAATGGGCTGCATATTTCTGCTCTGATGTCTTATGGTCTGATGGTTTGACCTTCACAAAATGACCTCTTGACATTTGTTGTCAGTATTACAGACATTGCACTGTTTATTGTGGGATGAGAGGGAGGACTCAAGGTAGTGCTGGATGTAACCAGATGTGAATGGAGTTGGCAGACAACAGAAGCAGTTGGGAGTGTCTAGTTTATTGTACTGAAGCACTGTCATTTTCCCTGTAAAGAGAATCAATAGTTGATTAAACTTACCTTATTTTCAGGTGAGACGGAAACTTATATTTGGAAGGTTCCTGCTCGATCTGGTCCTATGGATAAGGAATCTGAGTGTATTCCATGGGCCTATTACTCAACAGTAGATCAAATTAAGGTACAACATAAGTAGGTTAAGTGAACCAATGACAATTGCCCATTAGCAGCGACCCTTTGAAGATGTTCTCGATGTGAGATGGAGGGTTTTTTTCCTGTGATGTCCTGGGCTGTGTCTACTACCTTTTGCAGGGCTTTACACTCAGGGGTATTGGTGCCCCCAGATGCAGCCGGTCAGCACACATTCCACCACACCTCTGTAGAAATTTACCAGGGTTTCTGATGTCATACCATAAGGCTTGTGTCTTACTGAAACTTTGTCAATGGGCTGGCAAGATTGTTGATTTACTGTAATAACATAATTAAAATCGTGCAATTTCAAGCATTTTGAAAAAGATGTAAGTGAAAGTTGATTCATGAGCACCCTCAACTCTGTACAAGAGAGAGTGGAGAGCACCAAGATCCTTGGAGTTCACTCAACTAGTGACCTATCATGGACACTCAACATCTCCTCACTTCTTTGCTCTTCTTAACAGCCACCATTGTCAATCTTCTACAGGAGCTCTATCGAAAATGTCCTGCCCAGCTGCATCACAGTGGTGTACGGTTGCTGCAGAGAAATGGATCAGAGGTCAATCCACAGGACCATAAGAGTGGCAGAGAGAATCACTGGAGTCTCTCTCCCTTCTCCCCACCCCCCCCCCTCCCCCGCCCCGAATGCCCGGGATCGTTGTGTGAAGAGGGCGTGCAAAATCATTGAGGACTCCTCCTACTCTGCCCACAGCATCTTTCAGCTGCTGGCATTAGGGAAGAGGTACAGGAGGATTAGAGCCAGCAAATGTAATATGATTAGAGCTGAACTGACCTAGGCTTGAACTTCATTTTCTGCTTGGTTCTTCTTGGTGAAAGGCAATGCCCCAATATTTTACATCAGCACCCGAGGCTCAAGGTTGGTTTTAATTGATGAGGCTCCAGCACTAACTCTCCCTGGACTGATTTGTCTTGCTTGTTGTTTCCATATGTATCATAAATGAATTAACACATAGAAAGGCAATTATTTTTAAATACAATGGACTTCCCTCAAAGTGCCTGTGGGAAGAACCAGAGAAATCACACGGAAACATTTTGTGAGTACTTTGCCTGAAAAATGAGGTAGAAACAAGGCTATAAAGGGAAGAGGATGAACTTAAACTTGTTCCAAAATGCGTGTTAGACCAAATGATCCGTGCCATCCCACCATTTATTAATCTTTTCTTTCTGTCTGACTCAGGATTTGAATAGCGGCCTGATAGGAACTCTGGTGACCTGTCGCAAGAGCTTCCTTCACTCAATTGGTCTGAAGAAAGCAGATCACAAGGAATTTGCTCTTCTCTTTTTAGTTTTTGATGAGAACAAGTCATGGTATTTGGATGAAAATATAAAAAAATATTGCTTCATGCCTAAACAAGTCAATAAAGCAAACGAGGATTTCATTGAGAGCAACAAGAAACACGGTATGTTCAAAGTTAATACTTTCTCTATAAAAGTATATTCAGGAGTGCTCTACCAGTCTGGAATATCCTGATCATTAGCTTTCAGTCATGAGATCCACAGAATGGCAATGCATTTTAGTGCCTTTGTACGTTCTCTGTGGTGAACGTGGAGGACAGTTTTAAGACTCACCTCAAAAAATTGTTACTTGTTCTTAATAGAAGAGTGACAATGTAGTGTAGCATTCTATGGATGAATTCAAATTTTAAGTTTTATTTACTGCACTATAGAAGCCAATTCTGGCTATTTAAACCCATGCTGCTCAATTTCACCCAAATTTCACCCGTACGTTTCAGATGGTGGGAAGAAACTGGAGCACTCATAGGACCCCCACACAGACAAAGGGAGAATGTACAAACTCTTTACAGACAGGGCCGGATTCAAACCCGGGTAATTGGCACGGTAATAGTTTCACAATAACTGCTATGTTAACCATGCCACCTGATTCTTAATCCAGGATGTGGTCTGGATTGGAAAGTAAATTTTATTGGGCAAGGTTAGTTGAGCTGATAATTTTAGAGCGGAGAAGGATGAGAGACAACTTAATAGAGGACTACAAGGCATAGATAGGGTGGACAGCCAGTGCAGGAATAACAAACACCAAGGGATATGAGTACAAGGGAGGGAAGCCAGGGACGGTGGTGGAGGCTGAAACATTATGGCATTTGAGAGACTCCTAGACATGCCCATGGATGAAAGCAAAATAACGAGGTAGGGAGTGTTTCGTACTTTTTAAAAGGAATATATAGGTCAGAACAACATTGAGGGCTGAAGGGCCTGTACTGTGCTGTAGTGTTCTATATTCCATCATATTTTCTTGATACAGATTCTCTCAATGTGGATCTCCTGTGTAG
Organism: Narcine bancroftii; assembly: GCF_036971445.1. Taxonomy (NCBI): domain Eukaryota; kingdom Metazoa; phylum Chordata; class Chondrichthyes; order Torpediniformes; family Narcinidae; genus Narcine; species Narcine bancroftii. Next base: position 116,058,086 of record NC_091477.1, on the reverse strand, counting down.
CATTGTACAGTCATGTTTTCCACAGCTCTGCTTATGAGTTAAAATGTGGATTGTGACCATTTAATTTGCCAAGGAGAGTTTTCCAACTTCGGTGTTCATGTTGGGCCTGTGCACCCTGATCATGAGGAACCTAGCTGTGACCTATTGTTTGCTTACATTTCTGGAGCACCATTAGGTTAATTCATGGGAACTTTGGTACAATCTGCTGTGTCCTCACACAAGAGGCAGCCTCAATGGGCCTACTTCTACTCCTATATCTTTTGATCTTGTTAACTCCTGAACCATGGGATATCATTCTCCATAGACCAAGTAACTTCTCTTTTACAATGATTTCACCCCCCACCCTCACTACCTCCAGTGTTGGGAAACGTCTATGCAGTTAAAACCGCTGAGCTGATGAATCACCCAGGGACACAATCTTGTTGTCATGCTTCATTACGCCATGGCGAGCTTGGAGTTCGGTGGGTTTTGATTGTCAGTTTGAATTGACTTAATTTTTTTAAAATTTTGCCTATCGCGCAGCATTAAATATCAGGATGGAGAGCTATAGATTGGGTGAAAGTCAGCGGGACTAGGCAGAATAGTAGATTAGCACAGACTAGAAGGACATTTTCCGAGCTGTAATATTCTATGGTTCAAGTAAGACATCTCCTTTCTTAGCATGAAGCTTAGTGACCAGTGGGAAGTGATTGAACGAATGAGAAAGAAGCTGAAACAAAATCGACCCAAGCTGTGGCAGGGCATAGAAAGAATTGACTGAGCAAGGGGTAGTGAAAGAAGAAATCAACATCGCAGTTAAAAGGTGCTGAACAAGCAGTTATTGTGGTCCAACCACACATGACCAGGAGCTCACAAGTCGGACTAGCCTGTGTAACTCTATTTTGGGCAGCATGGACTAGAAGGGACATGTGGCCCCTTTGTGTCAGAGGTTTTGACGATTCTTGAATTATCATTTCCAGAATTACACACAAAGTGAACAGGTATAACTGTTTCTTACTGAACCCTGGTTCAGATACCACAGCTATATAGTCACAGTGCACTTTATTCTGGATCCGAATTTAAATTCTAGATTAAAAATTTTAAATTTAGACATACCGCACAGTAATAGCCCCTACTGGCCCACGAGCCAGTGCCACCCAATTGACCTCCAAGCTTTGTATGTGTTGAAGGGTGGGAGTAAACCCACATAGACACAGGTCACTTCTGCTCTAACAGCGTTGCACTAACCATGCGGCAGGGGTTTATTTCACTTTTTTTATTTCCCATTCCAGCTATTAATGGGAGGCTCTTTGGAAATCTGGATGGACTGGATATGCATGTGGGGGAAAAGGTGTTTTGGTATCTCATTGGGATGGGCAATGAAGTGGACATGCACACAGTTCATTTCCATGCACACAGCTTTGAATACAAGGTAAGGCTTGTTATATTATTTCCTTGTGCTGCACGAAGGTAGTCAGGATGCACTTCACAAATGGCCCCTCAGTCTTATGTTAGGGAGAACGAACGCAAGAAGAGCAAACCACCCTGAGTAAAGGTGCAAATGCAGGTCAGTGATTTAAATATTTTATTAACTGTTTTTCCTTGTGTTCTTTAATGTACTTTTATTTAACTAAAAAATGTTTTAAAAATTAAAAATGAATTTATATGAATTAAGCTAATTTGAACCATTTTAATGTCTTTTATTCTCAACAATTAAAAAAGCAATTCAAAGGCATTTAGCAGTAACAAGGTTTCTGAGGGTTCTGAGGACCTTGGGATTCACCATCTCTCATGATCCAATGGGAGTGATCAGAATTGAAACCTTCTCTTTGTTCGGCCAAACTACACAACCTTCTGAACTAGATCACATTTTACTTTCCATCAAAGGCAGCTCTAATGTTTACAACATGCAAAGTTCTGAATCTGTGCCTTGGAAAGCACTCCTGACTCATTTGTGGTTCCTTCTACACAGATGAATGGAGTCCACCATGCAGATGTCTACGATCTCTTCCCAGGAACCTTCCAAACTGTGGAAATGATTCCACAACATCCTGGTACTTGGCTTATCCACTGTCATGTAACAGATCACATCCATGGTGGCATGGAAACAACATATACAGTCCACAAGAAACCAGGTAAAATGCCACAGGACTACAAAATCTGAAGCACGGAAATGGTTTTGGTGACCACGTGTATGCAGAAAGATGAAGGCAGTGTTAACTCTTTGAAAATTATAACATCCCAAGTCCACATTACAAAGTAACCGAGGGTCAGAAAGCAGCTGCAGAGGGGAAATTGAGAGATGACGTTTTGGTTCGAGATTCTTCATTTGGAGCGGTGGCTTTCAAACTACCCCCCTAAACAATCCCTATGCCATCAGTGTTGTGATTAGTAAGGGATTGTTTAAGGTGGTATGTGAGTGGGAAGGGAAGGTTTGAGAATCACTGCTCTGGACCCAATTGTTACTGAAATACTTTGCTTGAGAAAAATTGTCATGGCCCCATTTCCTTTGGAGTTATGAAACCGTGCACATGTCGAATCAATTAAGGACAATTAAAACAGTGATTTTCAAATCTTTTTCTTTCCACTCACATACCACTTTAAAAATTCATTACAAATCACAGAGCACCGATGGCATAGGGAATACTTAAAGTGGTGTGTGAGTGGAAAGAAAAAGGTTGAGAACCACTGGTCTAGAATGAGAGTAGAGGGGCGATAGTTTGCTTAAAGAGCTGAAAACAGGAGATAGAAACCAATAGGTAGGACCAGCTGAGGAGAGGCTGATTGTTAGAGGCAAGGGTGGAGAAGGTAACAGAGGCTGGGAGGTGACGTGAAGCCAAAGGGGTGCAGATTATGAATTTGATAAGAAAGGAAGGTGAAGGAAATACAAGAATGATGTGGACAATTGGGAACAGCAGGGAGAGGGCCTTGGTATCCCCTTTACACTGGTGAGACCAAGCACAGACAAGGTGACGTATTTGCCATGCATCTCAACTGTCTGGAATCAAGTAGCTTTCAAAAATTAACTTTCTCTCTTCACCCATCCAGAAAAAAAGGGCTTCTTCTCAAAATTTTTTTGAGGTTCTTGAAGATAACATAGATCTCCTTCGCAATTGCTGCTTGTGACGCCTTCAACTGCAGCAGAAGCTCATCTGAACGATCGATAAATTGAACGTGTAATAGAGTTCGTTCTGTGGATTTGAGTGATTTTTTTGCTGTCAAGTGTCCAATAAAATAATAAGTCCACTTGTTTGTTTATTGCTGCAACTCCAAACGTAAAATAGGTCTAACAACAAAAGAAATCACGGTTAGCGGAATGCTATTACAGCGTCATGACCTGGGTTTGAACCTGCCACTGTGTATGGAGTTTGCATGTTCTCCCTGTGACTAAATTTCATCCGGGCACTCCAGTTTACTCCCACGTTCAAAGACCTATGGGGTTAATTGGTCACATGTGTGTATTTGTGTGGCGGGGACCCGTGGGCCAGAAGGATTTGTTATTGTGCCACATCTCAAAATTAAAAAATAAGTAAATGAGCTTGGCACACAATTGCACAGCCCAGTGATTCTCAACCTTTCGCTTTCCTCTTACATCCCACTTTAAGTATTCCCTATCCCATCAGTGCTCTGTGATTAGTAAGGGATTAAGGTGGTATGTGGGTGAAAAAAAATTTGAAAACCACTGTTTTAATTGTCCCTCATTGACTCGTTATGTGCACGGTTTCAGAGCTTCAAAGGAAATGGGTCAATGACAACTTTTCTCCAGCAAAATATTTGTTACAATTGTGTCTCGAGCAGTGATTCTCAACCTTCCCTTCCCACTCACATCCCACCTTAAGCAATCCCTTACTATCACAGAGCACCGATGGCAGAGGGATGACTTAAAGTGGTAGGTGAGTGGAAAGAAAAAGGTTGAGAACCACTGGTGTAGCCAATAGGCTGAAGCTGAACATTTGGGTGACAGTTATTGTCAACCAAACAACTTGAACCACAGCAACACAGGAGAGATTTAGAGGGATCATTATCCTGAAATATTAACTGTATTTTGCTCTCCTCTGATATTACCTGGTGTGCTGGGTGGATTGTGCATTACTTGCTCGTCTTCCTGGAATAATCACAGCAAGTAACTGGATATGTGGGCAGGGGATAAATGAGTCATGGATCGATAATCTTAAGACATCACTGCTTTCACCTGGGCAGGGAAGGTGTCGGGTGGTGCCAACACTGCATGCCCTACAAGGATTTAAACTAGTGCAAAAGGAAGACAATCAAAATGAAAACTAAAAAAAAAACCTCATCATAGTATGGTACAACACTCAGTAGCAAAGACACCTCACCAACGATTCAGGTCTGAGCCCTTCATCAAGGAACCTTGACCAAGCAGCCTTTGCTACAAGGACGCTGCACAACTTGCTGAGTTTCCCCACCACTTTTGTGTATTGAACTCCAATCACAGCATCTGCAGACTTTCTTGTTTAACAACACATAATATAATTGGCCCACTGAATCCAGGCTTGAGCTCCAAGCACCCATTCACACCAACCCCATTTCCATATAACCACTTACAGAACAGGCCAGTTCGGCCCTACTAGTCCATGCCGTAGCAAATCCCCACCCTCCTAGTCCCACTGACCAGCACCCGGTCCATACCCCTCTAGTCCCCTCCTATCCATGTAACGATCCAGTCTTTCCTTAAATGTAACCAATGATCCCGCCTCGACCACATCTGCCGGAAGCTCATTCCAAATCCCCACCACCCTCTGCGTAAAGAAATTTCCCCTCATGTTCCCCTTACCATGTCCTCTAGTTTGAATCTCCCCCACTCTTAATTGAAAAAGCCTATCCACATTTACTCTGTCTGTCCCTTTTAAAATCTTAAAACACATTCTCGTAATGCTCCCGTACTTACTTGGGTCGCCGCTAGTGACACACATGGAGTGATGCTTCCAGACAGGCATCACATCCACTTCATGACCCACCCCATTCTCAAGTTTGATAAAGTAAAACCCCTAGTATCCAGCACCTCTGGGAATTGATAGATCCTAGATAAGTGTATTTTCCATTGCTTGAGACTTACTCTTAACAGTGCCTAACAAATACAACTGTATTGAGAATAAAAACAGTTTAAAAGACAAAAAACACTATACTGCAATTACACTGAACAAACTTCACTTGCATGAATATATAAACCTTAAAGCATTTTTACCTTATTTTCAGTCACATTCTTTGAAAACATTTAACCGTCGCTACATCTGCAGGTTGCTCACCCTCCACAGAGCCACCAATAATTAACCCCCTCCTCCAACCCCGTTTACAGATAAAGCCTCTGACTGCGCTAATTCTTACTAAGCAGACACTTGAAAGGAGTCACCCCAACGGAGAGCGGCATTAACCAGCTCTTCATCCTGGGTGACGCCATTCCTACTTCACACAAATTTGTTCTAACAGTTGCTACAAGCATACCTCGACCAAGGCGTCCACTGGCTGAATATTTGCTCCTAGCTTCACCAAAGGTTGGTGTGTTCAGAGAACATTTACAATTTTAAACTTGCGTATTGTTTACTTATTATTTTATTCTTATTTATTTACAGTATTTCATTTTTTTTGCTGAATTCCAGATATCAAGGGGTTTATTGTATTTAGTGAAAGTACCAAGCTGAATTGCTGGAGAGGTTTTGTTATTGAATTTTATTGCACACTTTTCTCACCACTCTCAAACTGTGAACCAATCAGTGCACCGTGTTAGATAAACATAGCCAGAAGAGTAAAATTTAACAGTAGTATCACTTGCCCGTTCTAAAAAAGGCTTTTCTTACACTTTCTGATTAAAAGGTTACTGGGTTTGAGAAAAATTCATCTCTGGCACTAATGTAAACATGAAGTGAAATATCAATAGCATAAATAAATAAGTGGATAAATACACATGATGGCAAAAAGAGGATCAATGATCTGCAGGTCAAAGGAATACAAATAGCCCTTTCAGGAAGGGACAGGAGGGGGTTGGTACAGTTACACAGGGGATAGATGGGATCATAATCAAAGACCCATTGCACTTTACATAAAAGTGGCATCACATACAGGCAGATCGATTTGATTAAAAGGGCAGAGATGCCATAGGTCAAAGGGCCTGTCCCTGTGCTGTTCTGCTCTATAGCAAACCTCGAGAAGCTGGAGAGACAGAGGGGGTAGGGCAGCATCCATGGAGGGAAATGGTCAGCCAATGTTTTGGGCTGGGGTTCTTTTCCCAGTTGAAGGAGGGAAGCGGAGGGTGGAGAGACAGGTAGAGGAGGAGGCAACTTAAGGTTGGAGAATGAAGTGAGAATGGGAGCAGGTGATGGAACCAGCAGGACCAGGCCGGGTTGGGGAGGATCATCTAACTCATCTAAAATTGGAAAATTCAGTGATCACACCATTGAGTTTGGGCTAGCCAGGTAGAACATGATATGTTGTTGCTCAAGTTTACGTTTGCCCTCTACAGTTCTATGTTTTTATCATCCAGTTCATCAGATACAAAAGGAAGTCTTTCATCCAATTCTTCACGTTTCACCACAGTAGGTAGTATTGAGGCATCTTCATGGAAGAGAAGGTTTCAAAAATGACAAGACAAAACTAAAAATAAAACTTACTCCAGAGAGTAAGTTATGCTATACATAAAGAGCAATTCCAATGAAGTTCATGTCAACCATTAACCTGCTCTCAGTCCATCCTTTTTCAAGTGTTCATTAATACTGCTCTAGAGATAACGTGGATTTGTCGTAGGAACGTGTAAGCAGTCGGTGACTCTGCTACCTTACTGTGAAGTTCTACTCCGAGACGGGAGGGGTTGTTCTCTCAGTGGTTTATCGTGCCGTTTCCAGTTAGGTCTCCTTATTTTATGCCAGCGATAGTTGTCGGGTTGAGTTTCACAGTTCTAGCTCGCATCATCAAGCTTGAGGCTGGGGGTAATGCTGTTCCTTCCAGAGCTCAGGAGATCAGAACACAGTGCAGATGGGCATTGCCCGAAACAGATTCCAGGTCAGGTGATTGAGTTCTTCCTGCTGCATTCCAGGAGGTGAGGTAGGAAAAATGAAGCCACGCCATCATCCGGCAGCAGTCTCAGAAAATCCAGAGGCGGGAGAGCGTTGGCCACCACCGCCAGAGTCTCTGGGAAAAGATACAAACGAAGCAGCCAAATGAATGTGTGTGACCCTTGTGTCGTGGAAAGAGATATAAACAATAGTGCAAGGGAACCGTGTAAACAATGCTGGCATGCACGCTTCGCTGTTGATGGTGCTGCTTGAGGTATTCCGCCTTCCGTCAAGTTTACGTGTGGGGTTAAGCTGGAAGCAGATCAGGCTTCACCCAATGTCGAATGATTACCCTGCGATATGGATCATAGACTTTGAGTTATACAGGCCCATCAGCCCAACTTGCCCATGGCATCCATGGTGTCGACCTGAATTCAGCCTTTTTACCCGTGTCCCCCAAATAAATGAGCATACATGGAGTTGCTGAAAGAACCCAGTGTGGCAGGCAGCAGGGATGAGGTTTTCCTTTGATAGGCTCCCTGGTCAAACATTCCACCAATGTTCATTGTCCAAATTCACCGAATGAAGGCTCAACCACAAAGGCAGTGAAAGCCTAATCATTAAAGAGGTCTTAACAGGAAGATACATTTCTTAACAGTGAAAGGTTAGGGCCAGTGGTTCTCAACCTTTTTCCCCACTGACATACCATCTTAAGTAATCCTTTAACCATAGAGCACCTTGGGAATCCTATGCCATAGGTGTTCTGTGGTTAGTAAGGGATTACTTAGGCGATATGAGAATGGGGGAGAAAAGGTCGAGAACCACTGGGATAGAATGGGGTACTCAAAGGGGTTGATTCATCGTCATGGAGTTCTACACCACAGTAACAGGCCCTTCTTGTTCAACTTAATTGGTGGAGCAAGTGCAAATAGCTAAATGGCCTTTGCTACAATGTTTATATGAACATAGAATATTACAGCACAGTACAGGCTCTTTGGCCCATGAGGTTCTCCAAACTTACACATCCTACCCCCCAAAAACACCCAAACCCTCCCTATTACAGAGCCCTCTATTTTTTTTCAAATCCTGGAGTGCCACCTCCAAATCCCACAAACATTTCTTAAGAGAGGGGTGGGTAAAATAGAAACAAGTTATTGACTGAATTTAAGAAGATAAAACTACTGATGCTAGAAAAGGAAACACTTCCCCTCTGGAACTAGCAAAGAAATAAATTGTCTTTCACAACCTAAGGATAAGCCCAAATATTGTTAACTGTAGTTAAGTGCCAGCAATACAGTCAGGACAAGATCCTGAAGAAGAGAACATACCCCACAATGTTGACACCAGGACTTTATTTTCTCCTCCAACTCCTCTTGTCTTCTCACAAAGTTCCGGCAAAAGCTTCTTCCACCAGAGGGACTGAAAACAGCAAAGCACAGGCATTATAATTAGTGGAGAAAATCTTGCTGGAATCCTTGGCTCAATTAAGGTCAAAAACAATGGGACAGTTCTGTTCAATGAGGAGGTCGCTGAGATGCAGGAGTGGATCCAAATGTGCTCCACAGGAGCCTTTGTGCTGAATGGAGGCAATCATGGTGGGGGGGGGGAGGCAAGGGTTAGAACAATTGCTGATGTGTCAGTCAGTGTGGAACGAGCTGCCAGAGAAAGTGGTAGAGACAGGTACAATTACGACATTTGGACATGTGCATGGATGAGAAAGCATTGGAGGGACATGGGCCACGTGCACTGGCTCAGATAGGCAACTTGGCCTGTATGATGAGCTGGGCCAAAGGGCCTCTTTTCATGCTCTCAGAGTCTATAAGAAGTACTTGGATGTGCATTGGAAGAACCAGGGCCTGAAGATGGTAAGTGAGGTTCAGTCTTTCTGAACTGAATGGTCTCCTGTGTCCCATGTTTTCTAAGACTCCATTTAATATTTTCATGGTCCTTGAATGGGAAGGTAAAACACATGGAGAAAGGGATCGAGGCAAACCTGATTTCCCTGCTGCATCTCACGAGTGGCAAACGGTAGAAGTGCCTGCGGACATCGTTCAAGCAGCAGGTCGGTGACATGCTCACATTTGCCCAGTTTGGTGTCACATAGTGCATGGATACTAAGCTCAGCAGCACCATCCTCAGGGAGTTGTTGCAGAAGATGAAGAACAGATCTTATGTCGATGGAAGAACCACACAAAATCGACTGAATAAAATAAAAGAAATACTCAGTAGCATTCTCATCTGTGTGCAAAGCATTTGAATCACTCGGACTCTGGGCCTCATTTGTTGCTGAACAGAGAGAGGGTGAAAGATGCAAGAAGATGGACATAGGGATGGTTTTGGCCAATGACTGCAAAGCTCAGTAGTATTGGCTGCGGTGAAGCCAGATGTGGTATTCGCCAACCAATCTAAATGTGGTAAAACAAAAGTCTGCAGACACCATGGCTGAAGTAAAAACACAATCCTGGAGAAACTTAGCAGGACAAAGTATCCTTTATATAGCAAAAATAAAGACTCACAACCAATCTTTAGGGCTTGAGCCCTTCATCAAGGTATGGCGCCTGTCCACATATTGTCCATACCTTGATGAAGGGCTCAAGCCCTAAAGATTGGTTGTGAGTCTTTATTTTTGCTATATAAAGGATACTTTGTCCTGCTAAGTTTCTCCAGGATTGTGTTTTTACTTCAGCCATGGTGTCTGCAGACTTTTGTTTTACCACATTTGGATTGGGGGTTGGCGAATACCACATCTGGCTTCACCGCAGCCAATACTACTGAGCTTTGCAGTCATTGGCCAAAACCATCCCTATGTCCATCTTCTTGCATCTTTCACCCTCTCTTTGTTCAGCAACAAATTGTGCTGGTTGACCTGCTGTGTTTCTCCAACGTCGTGCTTTTACTTCAACTCAATTCTGGGTCGGATATGAGGTGTCAAAATCTTTTGATTTTGAATACAAGTGAATAATGGATAGAAAAAAACCCCAGAATGCTCGAAGAACTCAGCATCTTGCTATTAAAGGGGTGCAGGAAAGGTTCACTAGACTGATTTCTGGGATGGCAAGACTGACGCATGAAGAAAGATTAAATAGGATTCTATATTCCTTGACCCCCTTGCTATACAACACTCCCTTGATCCGTCTCTCCTTCACTGCGTAGGTCCTGGATACATTGAACCTGCCAAAATGCAACATTTCTCTAATCAATTTTATCAACCATTCCACCTGACCAACTGATTAAAGTCCTGCTGCAATCTTTGACAACCCATCTTCAATTCCAGACACTAGTTTCATTCACAAAGTGCTAAGCATGCCATGCACGTTTTCATCTTAAATCCTTGATATAGATCACAAGTTACAGGCCCTAGTCTAAAAAAACCTCTTTCACCATCTTCCATGAAGCCAATTTCTATCTATTCTTCTGTCTCTCCTTGGATTCCATGTGATCTAACCATCCAGAGTTGCCAACTGAGCTGAAATCCATATATTCATCTACAGCTCTGCCCTGGTCAACCTTCTTGATCACATCAAACTCGATCAGATTTGTGAGACATGACCTCCTTCTTACAAAACCACGTTCACTAGCAGAATCAGCCTTTGTCCCTCTAAGTGCACGTATCTCTTCCTCCTCAGAATACTCGCCAGTAAATTAAAAACAAAGATGCCAGGCTCACTGGTCTGTAGTTCCCAGGCTTTTCATTGCAGCCCTTTTTTAATAGAGGCACATTTGTCATCCTCCAGACTATTGGCACCTCACCTGCACATAACGACTCATAAATCTCAACCAGGGCATCTGAAATTTCCTCTCTAACATCCGACAGTGTCCTCAGATGCATCTGATCAGGCCCAGGAGATTTGTCTACCTTCATACGTTCCAGGTCCTTCAACACAACAGCGGTACAGTTAGCACGACACTGTTACAGCCACCAGCAACCCAGGTTTCAATCCGGCGCTGTTTGTAAGGAGTTCGTATGTTCTCCCCGTGTCTGTGTGGGTTTTCCCTGGGTACTCTGATTTCCTCCCATCATTCAAAACTTATGGGATTGTAGGTTTATTTGGGTGTAATTGGGCAGCATGGGTTTAATGGCCAGAATCAGCCTTGATTGTGCAGCAAATAAAATTTTAAACTTAATACCAACTGTTCTCAGGTAATTACCATTGACTGACCCAAATTCCTCAGCTGTCATGTCTTTTTCCACAGTAAAAATAGAGGAGTATTCACTGAGGACCATCTGTGTGAGGAGAGAGGTTGAGTGTCACGATGATCGAGGTTGAAGAGGAAGTTACAGACACATTGAGTCTGGGCTTTGATGGAGGCAGTGATGGAGAAATGAGAATGGATGAGATTGAGGATTATAGCCAATAGGGAGAAATAGTTGGAGTTAAAGAATTTTTTGATAAATTTTCAACCCTATACGAAAGTGTGATCACAGAAGATTTAGTACAGTGCTTTTCAAACCAACCCCCCCACCCCACCCCCAACCAAAACTCTCATTCCAGCTGAAGTAATCCCTATGCCCTAAGTGATTAGTAAGGGATTGCTTAATGTGGGATGTGAGTGGGAAGGGAAGGTTGAGAACCACTGCTCTAGACCCAATTGTTACGGAAATATTTTGCTTGAGAAAAATTGCCATTGGCCTATTTCCTTTGGAGTTATGAAACCGGGCACATAACGAGTCAATGAGGTCTGATTAAAACAGTGATTTTCAAACATACCGCCTTAAGCAATCCCTTACTAACCACAGAGCACACATGGCATAGGGATTGCTTAAGGTGGAAAGAGTTTGAAAACCACTGATTTATGCACCATCTTACATTTTAATCAAGCTTCATACTCTCAGCCTCAACTAGGAATATCCATGCAGACCCACTGAACCTCCTACAAACTTCTGGCATTAAAACTGAAGCTCAACCTTGCTTGCCCTGTTTTTTTTAAAAAACTATCTTACCTATTTCACTGCCGTGGGTGACACACACTGTGATCTCCGAACTATGCTTCCTAGGAAAGAAACCCAGGACCAACCTGTAGCTTTTGCAGATCTCCACAAGGATCTAGTAACTGGGAACTGGATTCATTGATGGTATGGATCCATGGAAAAATCGGACCAAAATGACCACACAAATCGATCTGTTTGAAAAAAGTGATTAAAATTTATTTTAATTGTTACCTGATGAAGGGTCCAGGCCCGAAACATTGGTTACCCTTTACTTCCTATGGACGCTGCTTGACCTATTGAGTTTCTCCAGCACGTTTGCATTAAAAATTATTTGTCCCTTTTCTTGTTCAATTATATTTGGGATTTATTTATCCTTTTTCCTGCCCTCGTAGGAAAATAATACAAGAACACTACGATATACTGGGTATCCTACACCAAGGAAGTACCTGATCCTTCCACTACCTACATGTTGAAAGCAGGAAATAAGCAATACATTTTAAAAGGGTTAACTACTCCATTAAAATGGTTGATGCAATAAACACACATAAGAAATCAAAGTTAGCACTACACTATTACAGCGCCAGTGACCCGGGTTCAAATCCAGCACCGTCAGTAGGGAGTTTGTGTTCTCCCTGCGTCTGCATGGGTTTCCTCTGGGTGCTCCAATTTCCCCCCACCCTTCAAAAAGAAGTACGTGTTAGTGCAACGCTGTTAGAGCAGAAGTGACCTGTGTCTATGTGGGTTTACTCCCACCCTTCAACACATACAAAGCTTGGAGGTCAATTGGGTGGCACAGTCTCTTGGGCAGAAAGGGCCTGTCACTGTGATGTATGTCAAAATTTACATGCCAGAATGTTGCCTGTGATGTAGAGCTGGTGATGTGTTTCTTGGCCCGTTGTCAATAGGAGACACAGAGGCCAATTTTTATACATAGAAAAAATATATTTTGAACAGGCCATTTTTAATCTGGTGCCTGGGTTTCTTTCAGCTTTTACTTTGACTTTATCCCAGTAAAGTTCCTTCTGACAGAAGAAGGGATCCCTCAGGCCTGGCATAGAATCTAATGGGGAGTATATTTTGTAATGGGCGAGTGGACAATTAGCTCAGAATCAACACCCAGGTTATAGTTATTAGAAAATAGAACATTACAGCATAATCCAGGACCTTCAGCCCACGATATTGTCCTGTTCTATAGAAATCTACTCACCAATCTAAACGCACCCATAATGCTCTAAAAGTCCTGTGAATGTCCCTATTGTACCAGCTCCATCTTGGCAATGAATTTCAGATACCCACTACTCTGTTTGAAAAAAAATGTCCCCCTGCTGTCTCCCCTCCCCTTACCTTAGCACAGTGGTTCTCAACCTTTTTCTTTCCACTCACATACCACTTTAAATAATCCCTATGCCATCGTTGCTCTTTGATGAGTATGGGATTGCTTCAGGTGATATGTGGGTGGGAAAGGAAGGTTGAGAATCACTGCTCAAGACCTAATTGTTACTGAAATATTTTGCTTGAGAAAAATTGGAGTTATGAAACCGTGCACATAACGAGTCCATTAGGTACAGTTCAAACAGTGGTTTTCAAACTTTTTCTTTCCACCCACATACCACGTTGGCAATCCCTTACTAATCACAGAGCACCTATGGCATAGGGAATACTTAAAGTGGGATGTGAGTGGAAAGAGGTTGAGAACCACTGCCTTAACAGATGTCCTCTCATATTTTGCTATTGTTGCCCTGGGAAACAGTTGCTGGCTGTCCACCCTTTTTAATGCATCTCAAACTTGTCGAACTCTATTAATAACCTCTCCTCCTTTGCTCCAAAGTTAACCTCGCCTCATAATACACGTTCTCCAATCCATGCAATGGCCTGGTAACTCTCCTCTGCACCTTCTCCATAGCTTCCATATCTTTCCTGTAATAAGATGACCAGAACGGAACACAATATTCCAAGTGTGGTCTAACCAGTCTTATAGAATATCACATACACAAGTACGAAATGGAATGGAAATCTCACTTGCTGCAGCTTCTCAGGTACATGAAACAATCAGCATTTTAAAAACAAGGAAAAAAATTATAAATATTCAGTCATAATAGAAAAAGATCAGAGTCAGTGGTCCCTGAACTTTGGTGTGGACTGTCAAACAGAATCTTCAACAGAACAGCCTTTGGCCAGTGTGGAACCACTGAAAGCAATATTATGATTACCACATAGACAAAGGAAGAATCAAGTGTATTAACAATGAAAACTTATCTTTGACTTCATTGGCACACCAAAGACCCAATCATTATCTTAAAATATATCTATCATTGCACTCTCTGACATTTTACCAATCCCACACTAATTCCTAGGCACTCAAGCACTTCAACCCATATCACAAGCTTACCCAGGTAGCATTACAAGGGGCCAACCTTCCATGAGTTGGTTCATTGTATGCAAGGAAATAAGAATTTACATTGGGAATGGGGACAGATATAGCTCTACAAAGTTTTGTTCATAATCACCCAGCCTAATGATCATCTGGAAAATACAGAGGCCCAACACAATGTGATAGTATCATCGATTTTCATGACATTGCCATTGTTGTTCGTATTCTTGTGGCCACTTTAACATGTTCAGCTTTTACATAATAAATGGCCATGTCATCAGCTCCCTGTGTGGACAGATACCAGCGAGGCTGTGGTTGCAGGCTGCACACAGTGGGTAAGCTTGCTCCTGGGCCCCCTGACTGAGTGGTACCAGCAGGTGGAGGGGCTAGGCCACATCTACATACCAGTTCCTTCACCGTTTTGAGCGGCTTCCTGTCAGGCTTCAGCTTCCGAGCCATCCTCTGGATGTACACCGACACCAGTTTCATTAGCACGAGTTCAATCACTTCTTCCTTGCTGCAGGATATCAATGTGGCTTCCCAGAAATCAACCAGTGCCTGTGGAGTCATCGCCTCACCACCTCGGACACCTTTACCACAGAGTCCCTGCCAACAATCAAAACCCAATCACTCAACCATTATTCTGACACTTCCCTCCTATGCTTCTGGGATAAAGTACCATCGTATTTATAATAGTCTCCTACTCCCATTTCTTGAGTGATTGCAAGCTAGAATTGGGTGACTGGAGAAGACCTTGCAACACTTTGGAAAGATGAAGGGCATAGGTAAACGATGGTTCCAAACCAATTCAAGATGATGCTGTTAAATACCAAGTGGGTCATCTAATGTGCATTTGTAGACAAGGTCTTTTTTCCAAGATGAGGCAATCTAAAACTAGAGGGCGTAGATTAAGGGGAGAGGGGAAAGGACCTTTTTACATCAAAGATGGGGTTTATGGAAGGTGCTTCCAGAAATGATGGTGGGTACAAGAATATATGGGCTGTTGATTCGAGATGAGGAACCCATGCAGGCTGGGGATGCTGGCAACTTGTGACAAAGAACTCGCATCAGGCTGCTGGAGACTGGCTGAACGGGTACCAAAGTATCGGAGCCAGGATGCGAGAGGTGCCGAGGGCTTGCTGATCGTGTCAGAGGTTCGGATCTGGAGCTCGGGTGACCAACGATATGGACTAAAATGTGTGGCTGCAGAGGCTACAGGTGCATTAGGCGAATCCACGGAAACGAAACTATTCTCGGGGGGGTGGACTCTCCATTTGGTTCTCTTTCTCTGACTGTAAGGGTACCAGGCAATTTGTGTTAATGGTGAATCTTTGACTGCCTTATGGTATACTAAAGGAAATTTTGTGTAATATCACATTTTCTGCTTTATTGCATAATAAAAGAATCTTGAATCAATTGTAATGTTTAAATAAAATCATTTAGACAGGATAGAAGAGGTTTAGAGGGACATGGGCTGAAACTGGGCAGGTGGGACCTGTTCAGGTCAGCACAGACAAGCTAAGTAGAGGGATCGTTTCCATGTTGTGGAGTTTTCCGACTCCTACAAAGGAGTTGGAGTTGACTACAAGTAACATCATTTGGTTGCAAACAGCCAGTCCATTTTTCCATTCTCACCACACTGATAGCCAACAAATTGAATCAGGGAAATACCAAACTAAAGCACAGGGAAAGGGTAAAGGAGTGAGATTAACTGGAGAGCTTTCAAAGTGCTGGTAGTCAAATGGCCTCCTGCATAATTCTTCTCTCTGCAAGGATATTAATAAATCAAGAACATTGGCTCCTTCTAGTGGTTACCTTTGATATTTACCTCTAATGCACTTCAAAACATTATGCCCATGTGAAAGCAAAATACTAATACTCGCTGTGAAATCAGAGCCAAAATTTAAAACTGTAAACATTCCATCAAACGGAAAGACCCAAACCGTCGCCAATACTTGTGGAATGAAGTTTCAATCCACCTTGCGAAGAGCTGTAAAGAGACCGTTAAGGCTCAAATAAGAAGCCGTAGAGAGAAGATGGCAAGGTCTTGGTGAGGATTCAGGATTAACTGGAATTGAATTAAAGAACAGTTACATGGCGACTTGGGACTGTTCACCTCGGAGTGAGGGTGGCCAGTGGAAGGTTCCAGAGCGATGTGGGCAATGCCACAGTCAGAGTACAAAGATCGTTGATAACCGGCCTGGCCAAACATGGACAATGACCTCCAGTACCAGCACAGTCCGAATCCAAAGGTCAGAGATAGGAACCAGGAGAGGGATGTTTTTGTCATTATGCAGAGTCGTTACAGCTCTCGGTCAGCAGTGGTAGGAGGTTCAACAACTTGTAAGAGGGAACTTAAGGTGGGGGGGGGCACAGTTAACACAATGCTGTTTGAGTGCTCGCAACCTTGGATCGAATCCCGCGCTGTCTGTAAGAAGTTTGCACATTCTCCCAGTGTCTGCATGGGTTTTCCTCTGGGTGCTCCAGTTTCCTCCCATCCTCCAAAAATGTACAGGGGTGGCAAGTAATTTTGGGCAGCACGAGCTCAATGGCTGGAAGGGCCTGTTTTCATGCTGCATGTCCAATTTAAAATTCAAAACTGGGAAAGATTTGCAAGAAAAAAAGTGTCTGTGGATGATCAGGTGACATAGTTGTGGTGAACCAAAAAAAAACACTGCATCAGTCTTCTTTGCTCCGCAGCTGGCTAACAGCACCCCCCACCCCCAGAAAGGACAGGATTGCACTGGAGAAGGTGCCAAGGAAATTTGCGAGGACGTTGTCTGGGGTTGAAGGTTTCACTTGTGAGCTATCAGGTGGTGTTATTCTCGGAGCAGAGGATGCTGCGGGGAGACTTGGCCTCAATTACAAGGGGTTTGGGTAAGGTGAATAATAAGAAACATTCATCTGAAATCAGGGGCCACAGGTTTAAGGTAGGAAGTAAGAGAACATGAAAGGAATTTGAAGAAACATTTTTGTTTCCCACCCAATGGATGGATGCATTCTCTGAGGTGGTGGAGGTCATATTTAAAAGGTATCTGAATGGCCATTTGAATCACCAAGGCATGAAGGTCACGGACAAAACGCTGCTAAATAGGATTAGCAGATATGGGTACTCATTAACTAGCACTGACATGGTGGGCCGGAGATCTTCGTTTTGAGCTGCACGAGTTCAGAGAACAGATTGCATCATACGCAAGGCCAGTTGGGCTCAATAGTGAATCTAGAGGGTTGTCCTATCATCTTTACAAGAGGATCCTTTTACATCTGGTATATCTCGCTTAGAACCTTTCACATGAATGGGTTGTTGACCTTCAATAAAGGCCACCATTCAACTACATTTGGTTAATTTCATTTACTTTACTGTATGCTCGTGGTTTTCATCAACTTGAGTTTCACGGTTTCAAATATTAATTTTATGTTTAAAACTTGAATTAAGTTCAATTGATTTTAATTAGAGGCGTTCAAGGACAGTGAATCAGCATTAACCAGGCCCAAAAGCCCACTTACTGATTAAAGCCCATTCTCCCCACAGGCTGGCTGGTTATTGGGCACACCTTGGCCACTAAAAGCATCTGCAGGGCAGGCAGTTCCAAGGAAAGGTGGCACCATCATTTTTATATGGACACATGTTTGTCAATCCCACAAGAGGAAGTTAGAGCATGGCCTCCCAAAAATCTAGATTTGCATGTATTAATATTGGAGCACGTTAGAAAATTCTTATAAAGTGACAATTCTATTTTAAATTTCTTTTTCAATTTTATATTTTAGACCTACAACCCCATTTCGGCCCACGAGTCCATGCCACCCAATTTACCTACATCCCCTGGTTTCGAATAGTGGGAGAAAACTGGAGGCCCCGGGGAAAACCCACGCAGACACGGGGAGAACGTCAAACTCCTCACAGCGTGGGGTTAGAATCATGATCCCGATCGCTGGCGCTGTAAAGGCGTTGTGCTAACTGTTACACCAACATTATTTTCAAGATAATTTGGTTCCTTTCATTGTACCTTCACACAACTTTTCCATGTGTAAGAGCAACCTTCTAAATGGGGACCCTACAGCCCCCTGGGGGCCACAGCACATTTAAGTAAAAGCCTGGTTTGCTTTTCACCTCATGCAACAGAAATACTTTGAATGTATTTTTTAAAAAACGTAGTCAGTACTGAAGAAACCAAATAGACTGCTTCTCTGGGAAGGGGGCCCAGGAACACTGAGTAGAGTTCTGGGGACACGGTTGGGGGGGGGGGGGGGGGGGAAATAGCTGAAAGAAAAAACATTGACTATGGCTGCATTAGAGTGTCATAGTTAATATAACTGGCTCTCCACAACTCCAGTTCAATCCTAACATCTCCCTGTGACTATATCCCACAGATGTGCAGGGCAGTAGCTATACTGTAAATAACTCCTGGTGGCTGGGTGAATGGAGGGTTCAGGGGCAATTGATGGGAAGGTGAGGGGAGTAGATTGGAATTAGTGTACATGGGTGCCTGATGGGCTAGGCTGAAGGGCCTGCTTCTGTGCTATATTTACTCATGTTAAACTTGACAAGTTCAGTATTTGATGATGAACAGAAGATTCCAAAATTAATTTTGATATAACAAAATAAAATTGCAGACAAACCTTGAAGAACAAGTCGGCCTCCTCGAGAGTGATTTTGTCACTGTTCAGTAGAGCTACAAATGCAACTACCAAGAGGCCCGGCTGAGTCCTCTCTAGCTCACGGGAAAACTCTGTTGCCACCACACCATGACGTCGCAGGAGATTCGGTTCGTCCACAAATCCACTAACTAGCTTCATCTACCAAAAGCAAGCAGATGACAGATGAAACAGTCAGTAACCCAGGGTGGTTTGATTATCAACCCTCCCCACCCACACCCCCTTCATATGTTCTCAAACGTAACTCCTGGCTTTCAACACAAGAAATAAAGACTGGTCAGCAACATCATGGTTGCATTTTTTTTTAACCTCAGTACCATCTTGCACTAAACACATTCTGCAATTCCCTTATTATCTAAAAAGCCATTGATTGATTTTGACGTTACTGTTTCAAGGACAGAATCAGGAAAATGTATTTGCTCTGAATTTACCCAATTTTGGTCAGAGATTAAATTCCATCCCTTTTCCCATCTTCAGTCCTGAGAAACATAGGCATGAAAATTAAAAACTAAATGGATGGATACACGGATAGGATGGGTTTAGAGGGTAAGGGCCAAATGCAGGCAGGTGGGACATTTTGATTGGCATGGGCAAGTTGGGCCGAAGGGCTTTTTTCACACTGCATGACTCTGTGACTTTGATCCATCTTCATCTGGAAAATCTTGGATGTTAAAGCAGAACAAAAATCTTCTGTAGTCTGGCCAAGTGTCCACCAGGTGTCTGGACTACCGGTAATCATTAAATTTGTGATGTGTGTCTGCAGAGATCCCAGGTTGAATTTGTACACCTGCAACATGTTGGGAGTTTTGTTCCTTATCCATTGCAAAGGGAAACACCTTTTGAGGCTTGACATCAAGGCTAAGCTGTGCCAAGTTGGTTCCCTCAGATGTGGATAAAAGATTAATTGGTGGCTCGGTTAATGTGGAGGCCAGTGATTGGGGCTCGAATCGGGCACGGTTTGTAAGGAGTTTGTACATTCTCCCCATGTCTGCATGGTTCCTCCTACCCTTCAAAATATACCAGGGTTGTAGGTTCACTGGACAGCACAAGCTCGTAGGTCGAAATGGCCTGTTTACCATGATGAATGTCTAAACTAAAAAAAAATTTAGAAAGGAAAAGCACATTCTAATCCCTGGTGCTCCAGGCATCTTTTCTCTCTCACTTGTCATAACTGATTAACCAATTGTTGACATTTGGGGGAGCTTACTGTGCAATTTTACAAGTTGTCCACCTGTGCTCGTCCCATTTGCCGGTGTACAGCTATAATCCCTTAAACCTTTCCTATCCATGTACCTCAAAACACAGAAATGCTGGAGGAACTCGACCATAGGAAACACTGCGAGACCGGCCAAGATCCTCCAGCATTTCTGTGTTTTGACTCAATCACAGAGCCTGCAGACTTTCGTGTTTCACTCTATCCATGTACCTGCCCTAATGCCGTTCCCTTTTTAACATTGTAAGCACCACGACCTATGGGTCCCCCTTCCACATACCCATCACCTTCTGGGTGAAAAACAGTTGCCCTGCACGACTCTTTTGTGGCTCATCTGCAATCTCGTGTGTGTCTCAAGAAAAGGTTTCCCTGTATGTCTCTCACACCTTAAATCTATGCCCTCTAGTTTTGGGCTCCCCTGCACTGGGGAAAAAGACTCAGTCCTTATGAAGGGTTCTGGCCTTTAGCATCTGCAATCTCATGTGTATCAGGAAAAAGACTATGTCTACCTTATCTATGTCGTCATATTATGAGGTCTTCTCTGCAGTTTCCTGCACCCTGGGGTCAAAGCCTCTCTAGAATTCAAGCCCTCCCTGTGAATCTGACCTACACTCATCCCAGCCCGCTGACATAATTTTTTCTAGAGCTGGGTGACCAGGCTACAGACTTTATTAATTGCAAAGTGCTTTGGGACATTCTGAAAGGGGCAGAAAAGACAAGTTTTCCTTCAGCAAGAGTTTAAAGCGGAGAGTGCAGCATCTGCCTCAGACTTGACCTCTGGGTATCGAGTCATGGCCATTTGGTATTTCTGCTGGTCTTCGATCCTTAGTGCCACCGCTGCTTTGGTCAGCATCACCAGTGGCGATGGGCTGATGGAGGCCAGCCTCTCCAGATGGTCCCACGCTGTTCTCAGGCACACATTGTTCATACACGGGCTGCACAAAGCGTGGGGGATGTGGGTGGGCTCAGACAGCTTGAATACCTGCAACACCAGGTCTGCTGTTTCCTATAGAATTTAAAAAAATGTTACTGTTCTAAATGCATTTTATTAAATATTTTAGCCAGTTACTTCAAGCTCCTAAATGCATCAGAATTGAGATTCGGGGGGTGAGGGGGGGGGGGAAGAGAGCTGCAAGATTACATTTTAAACAAATTTAGACATACAGCACAGTAACAGGCCCTTTCAGCCCATTACACTCAATTAACCAACTGTTTTTTTTTGAAGGGTGAGAAGGAACTGGAGCACCCAGAGGAAGCTCACGCAGACACAGGGAGAACATACAAATTCCTTATAGACAGTGCCGGGTTCGAACCTGGACACTGGTGCTGCGACAGCTATGCTAGCTAACAATGCCGCCCCTCTGCGCTTTAACAAAGTTTTGCGCGGTAGTTAGCGCAATGGTGTTGCAGCACCAGCGCTCTGGGTTCGTATCCGACCGCTCTCTGTAAGGAGATTGCACATTTTCCCCGTCTCTGCATGGGTTTCCTCCCATGTTCCAGGGGTTGGCAATTTAATTGGTAAAATGCGGGCATTTGGATGATATGCGCTCATGGGCCCTGCTATCGTGTTGCATCTCTAAATTTTAGCAAAAAATACTTGTCAACAGGAAATTAAACTGCACATAGTAACTGACAGCTATAAAGCAAAAGTACACCAGTAAAACACCCCAAAGGAGAGTTAATAAATAAACATTAAGCCAAACCACACTGAAATTACCTGAGATCATCAAAATCTCAGAGAAATAACTATTAAAAATTCAAAAGTTGAAAAGAGGCAGAAAGCTACGGGAAGGAAATACTGCGAGTGAGATTAGTACAACTGGAAGGATGGGAGAGAAAGGCAGAGTGATAAGATCCCAGGAATGAGAGAGGGCGGAATGCAAGGAGCTCAGAGCTTTGCACCGTTGGAGCAGGTCACAGGGGCAAGGCTACAGAGGAGTGAGAAGGATGAGGTACAGCTGAACAAGGCTGATAGACTACCGTATTTTCACTCCTGTAACGCGCACAAGCATATAATGCGCAGAAAATCAAAGCATGTAAAATATTTTCGAATAACGCACACATGCATTTACCACTCGGGTGTAGTATTCTAAATCCTGACTGGCATTTAAACGGGATATGAGACAAACACATACCGGTATCTGCCACAGTTAATCTCCCACAATTAACACCCAATCAACTTCCCTCAGATGAGTCAATCACCCATTATATAGATGATATCCTCCTGCAACACATTAACAAGCTTTGGAGAGGAATCAATTAAATAGATCAAAGACAGCCTTCAGAGTTGAGCAGGATTTTAATTCTAATGTCTTAATTCAGAGGCTCTTGACATGTTAATCTCCTCCCTCAGGAAATTAACATTGATAAGGAGCAGGCCCCGAGCCAGAATGCCCTGTTTATAGGAATACCGTGGCATTCAATACAAAGAGATATTCCCAAGATCAAAATTTCCAACGCCCGCTATTAATTGTGCCCGTTCTTTCATTGCTGCTATTACACTCTAAAGCTGACTATAACATTCCCACGCTCGCTATAAATTGCTGGTGAGACTTTCCCAGGGCCACTATTAATTGTGCACGTTCTTTCAATGCCGCTATTATATTCCCACACCTGCAAATAAATTCCCGGTTCGATTTTCCCATGCCTGCAATTAATTTGATCAATCAGGGCGTCAAGGGTTGCGGGAAGAAAGCCAGGGAGAGAAGCTGAGTGGGATGATGGATCAGCTCATGATTAGAATCGTGGAGCAGACTCGATGGACCAACAGGTCTACTTCCACTCCTATATCTTGTGATCTCCTGCAGTCGCAGGGGGTAGATGCCAAGTGGACGATCATAGTAAATGCTGGAGGAACTCAGTTGGCCTTGCAGCATCCACAGGAGGTAAAGGTATGTTTACGGTGAGTTCAGAGCCTCATCATTCTGAAACCCTTTTGTTGCAGCTCCAGTGACTGTATCATTTCCTTTTTCAGCAAGTTGACAGGCAGATTCATCTTGCACCATCTGAAGCTGACAGCCGGACACCATTAGGCAGCACTGCACGGAGTTGTCTGAATTAAGTTAGATTACATCCAAGGCTACATTAAGGCTACTTACTGCACTGAGTGGCTCTTCAATTTCCTCATGGACTAAGTGCTTTATGTAGTACATGAATCCTTTTCCAAATTTTTGAGGTTCATTTTCCCATAAAAGTCTTCTGCTGATTAAGTCATTCAATGACTTGCCAGACATCTTGTAGTAGGGGAGAGTGAGGTGAAAATCACCGGTCTCAAACCTAGTGCCAAAATAAGTCCGCACAACAGTTAAAACAGCCGTCAAACAGATTAGAAACATGCAGTCTTTCAACCCCTTAACATGGTGCGAATTAAGAACATAGATGAAACATTGTCTATTCTCAAAAAAATCAGATAGTCCTGCCTTAAACAAGAATGGTCATGCAATGAGAATTGTGAGATGCATCAAAACAAAGAGCAAACAAAGAGGGTAATTGGCCCTCAGTATCAACTAGACTTCCTTTCTCTACTTCTTGTGAATCTTTCCTCAAACAACGATTATATAGCCTTCTCTGGCATAGTCAGAGCCTTCCACCATCTGATCCATGAATGGCCTGCCCAATCCTGATCTCCATCCAGCTCTCATGAAGGTTTTCCTCATTCTACCCTATCAATCCTTCTCAAGGGTCTATGAAGAACTTGATCTCTATCATCCCTAATCTTCTATGGTTCAGGAGATTCCAGTGTGAGATGTGTTATCTCCTCTCATACTATAGCTCTTTTGGTCTCCATTGCAGTGGCTTGCTGTAGTCTTCTGGGTTCTGGACTGTATACAGGGCTCCAAGTATGAATCGTGTTAATATAAACAAAGACTTTTGCAGGCATCACGTGATCCTGATCAAGAAGGTGCAGCTCACTGAGCTGCTGTTTCACAGTTCCCACAGCCCATGTTCAAGCCCAGACTTCTAGTGCCGTTTGCGAGGAATTTACAATGTTCTCCCTGTGACATGTTACCTTCCTCTTACTGTTTCAGTTTCATCTCACTTCCCAGTGACATGCAGGTAGGTTCATTGACAATGCTAAATTGGTCTGTGTGAAATAAATCCCAGAGGGAATTGATGGGAATGTTGGGAACAACAGGTTATCAGTGGTGTAATGGGCTTGCTGTGTGAGCCAGCACAGACTCAATGGGCCAAACAGCATCCCTGTGTGAAAACATATGACACAGCCAGACAGGATTCAATGTCACATTAATGCACTTCATGGTAAACTAGGACTTTTGAGATGTGGAGGCACGTACTGACTGAAACAATCCCCCAGTTGGACGCAGTTCTCTCTGAAAGCGGACAGTAATTGGTCATCATCAAGCTGGCCGAGGTCAGGATCCAGGAGGGCAGCCTTTAGCATCAGGTGGGTCTCACTCAGCAGATGGACGTAGCTCTGTGGACTGCAGGTCTTGTACTTCAGACTATACTCCACCTGTGGCAGGGTTTCAAATTTTAGAAGTTCAGATCTGCGTCCAACGAGTAGCCCAATACCAAATGGAAAGGTCGACTACTCACCATCTCCCTGCAGAGCTGAATTGTTGAAATCACCTGCAGGCAGTACAAATTCCACCCAGCCTCTCCGGTAACTGTCTGGTTGTTAGTAACAGTCTTGGTCTTCTGGGGTCTGCAAAAATATTAGACGCTTTGATTTGGTGCCTCAATGGAATTAGACAAACTTTCCCGTCTTGTATTTGAACTAATTACCACTGAGGTTAGGCAAGACAAAAATTAGATGACGTGGGCTAACGGTGATACATTAACGGCCTACATCGCTATGGTGGGAGTATGGATCGAAATGCCAGCCGAAGTGGTGATCGCTGGCTTGATTTTGATATTTACATAAAAATTGGATGGGAAAGGCGTGGAGAGCGATGGTCTGGGTGTAGGTCAACGGTACTGGGCAGAATAATAGTTCAGCATAGACTAGATGGGCCAAAAGGCCTACTTCTGTGCTGCAGCATTCTGAAGGTTTTTGGTCATTCACTAGATTTACTTTCCACAGGTGTCGTGAATGACGAGTCTGGATTATTCATCTTATAATTTACATACCCAGTCCTGACCTCTGGATGATGGGTTTTGAGTTAAATGCAGTGCAGTACGTGGTGTCCACGATCGGGAAATGCTCGCAAGCTCTGTCTCCTAATTGAATTGGAATGCATTGGGTTCACATTGCCTATTTGTGAATAGACGATGGCAGAACATCAATGGTTTCTAATACCTTATTAATGCAATCCCCAGATTCCCTTAACACTACACACATTGGTTTTTTGTATTTATACGGAACATTACAGCACAGTCCAGGCCCTTCAGCCCACATGATGTGCCGACCAATGTAAACCTACTCCACAACAATCTAATCCTTCCCTACCTCACACCCATAACCTATTTTTCCGACATCCCTGTGGTCATCTTTTGAAGGAGTCTATTGTATCTGCCTCCACTGCCACTCCCTGCAAAGCATTCCAAGTCCCCACCAGTCTGTGCAAAAAAAACTTACCTCCAAAGCTTCCTCTTAATTTTCCTCCACTTGCCTCGAACAGGTGCTGTCGGAGCTCTGGGGGGGGGGGGGGGGAAAAGGTGCTGGCTGTCCACCTTATCCAAGCCCCTTATAATCTTGTGTACCTCTATTGAGTCAGCTCTTCAATTTAGGTATCAGGGCCAAATAATCACATGGACTCAACTGGAGTAAATCATTCTGGAATATTCCATGTTTCGAGGAAGGTAATAAAAAAAATCAAAAAGGTTCCTCAGTCAAAGGGTAGACTTTCACCCAATTTGTACGCTGCCCTTGGAATGGATGGCCCAGGGAATGGAGTTAATGCTGTAGAAGGATGGACTGAAACACTTTCACTCACGATCCTTTTCTGGATTCATTCCGCTTGCTTTGCGCCTTGACCTCTGCTTTGGCCATCAGTATTAAGTGGTTCCTGGAATGACACGCAGCTCTCAGCCCGATAAAGAGTTGCATTCGCAAGGCAGAGACAGGGAGAAAGAACGGTGGACAGGCCTAACCACAGAAAACAGCAAGAGGAGAATATTTATATTAATGAGGCATCCATCAGTAAAGGGAGGGCATTTAACAGTAAAGCATCCTCTGCCAACTACCACCACTACCCCAATCCTACTTCTGGAAAGCAAGCCGATGGATATTCCACAAGATTAGCCGGTCAGATCAACTGATAGTACCCCAGTCTGTGAAACATTAGGTTGGGGTTGAATCCAGCAGTCAGGCACATGTGGCATACACTCCCATCTGATGTGCAATCTCCAGTTACCGATTCTTTATAATTTTAATGATACAGTACAGTTGAAGGCCCTTCC
Source organism: Narcine bancroftii (assembly GCF_036971445.1). Classification (NCBI taxonomy): domain Eukaryota; kingdom Metazoa; phylum Chordata; class Chondrichthyes; order Torpediniformes; family Narcinidae; genus Narcine; species Narcine bancroftii. The sequence continues at coordinate 116,031,567 of NC_091477.1, read as the reverse complement.
GACCCATGAAACGCACGTCATCCAATCAACCCCATATGACTAGGAGGGTGGGAGGAAACTGGAGCACCTGGAGGAAACTCATACAGATGTGGGGAGACCATGCAAACTCCTAAAAGACAGCGGTGGATTTGAACCCGCTGTAATAGCATTACGCTAACAACTATACCAACTGTGCTGCCCATCTGCTGGAACATAACAAACAGGAGAACACCAAAGGGCTTCTCAAGCATGATCTGACATTGAATAAGATTGTGGCTGTTCTGACTGTCGGGGTCATCCCTCTTTCTGGCCTAGAGTCCATGACTCTCGATTCCCTGTCATCCAAAAACATCAGCTTTGCTACCTGGTTATTAAATGTGCACATTCTCTGGAATGGAGAACTCCTACTTGTTACCCTCTAAATGAAATTCTTTCTTAGTTCATTCTTAATCTCTGAAGTTCAATGAGAGGAAAGTCTCTTCATTGAAAACACTTTGAATGCTCCTCAAGGTGAAAGGCATGGACAGAGTAGATGTAGAAAGGTTGCTTCCCCAAGGTGGGGGAGTCGAGGACAAGAGGGTAAAATTTCAAGATTAACAGGCGTCTGCTTAGGAGAGAATGTGTTGGAATTTCTTCAGTCAAGGATGTAAATCTGTGAAATTTGTTGCCATAGGCAGTTGTGGAGGCCAAGTCAGATTTAAGGCAGAGATTGATAGCCAGGGCATCAAAAGGTTATAGGGAGAAGGTCAGGCATTGGGGCTGAGTGAGGAAATGGATCAGCTCATGGTGGGGCAGACTTGATGTGTTTAATGGTCTATTTCTGCTCCTATGTCTTATGATCCAAGTCGGAGTCAATTTATCCTCCATTAACAACATTAATTCAATAGACTGTGATATCATGGAACTTCTTTTGCTTTTAGAAGCCGCCATATGGAATGAAAGATTGCAGCTGAATTATTAAGAGTAAATCAGTACCTTGTTATTGGTGTCAATCTCTGGATCAATATCCCGAGCAGCTACTGCACTGCATCGGACACTGTAACACAGCAGGTTATTCCTGTCAGAATGGGAAAAGGTTTTACAGACAGGAATCAACATACACCAATTAGCTGAAGAGCATGATTACATTGAAGCATTAGAGCTCATAAAGCACATGTGGCCAGGTAGTCTGTTCTGCCAGAGTGCAATGCTAGTCCATTAACTCGGGAACCTGCCTACATTTTGTTCAGACCTTGAAGGGTTCAAGCGAAAAACATTGGTTATGTATCTTTATCTTTGCTCACTGTCAAAAGACAAAGGAGGAAAAACCCAAAACCCAACCACCAATTTTCCCTTGCAACCGCTGCAACCGTGTCTGCCTGTCCCGCATCGGACTTGTCAGCCACAAACGAGCCTGCAGCTGACGTGGACATTTATCCCCTCCATAAATCTTCGTCCGCGAAGCCAAGCCAAAGAAGAAGAATAAAAGACACTGCTTGACCTGCTGAGTTTCTCCAGCATTGGGATTTTACTTCAATCATGGTGTCTACAGATTTTCATGTTTTACTCTTAGTCACTGCTCAGTGACTGAAAATGGCCCATCCAAGGCAACATCCAGGCAAATCTCATCAGTAACCTCTAGAACCATCACATCTTCCCTAACACATGGTGACCAGAACCATACAGTCTTCTACTTGAAGTCTGTAATGGAAGATTCTAACCTGCTTTTTTTTAAAATTTGCAGCTCTTGGTTTTTCAGGGCTGAGAACCTGCTTTTTTAAATTTGCAGCTCTTGGTTTTGCAAGGCTGAGAACCTGCTTGTTTTTAGAATCAGCAGACATAAGCTAAATTCCACTGAGGGGCCAGAGATGCAGTTATCTGAAGAAAGGACATCTGCGTACCAAGAACATTTAATCTTCCTGCTTGTTTTGGTCACAGACTGTCAGAAGCCTAGCCTTGATGCAAAATAAACCATTGTATTCAAAGTGATAAGCTGAAAATTATGTTATTCGTTAGAAGCCTAACATGCTCGCTTATCTTTCTTGCTGTGCTAGGAATAGGTGCTTGGGTAAGCAGTTTTTGTGTAATATAAGCCATGGTCCCGCTGCTGAATTTTGAGACTCTCCGAGAGGTGGCAACATCTCTCAGCAAGAAGAAGGACTTCTAGAGTCCAGCCAATGTCCCGGTCAGGGGAGGTGGAGAAGCTGCTACCGGCGCCCTGACAACCTACTACAAGTGTGCAGTGTTGCCTCGCTTTGGCAGTTGGGACCAGTCCAAGCGTTGATAAGTATAGTTGGGAAGGGCTTGCATATTGTAGTGTGAAATCAGCTTTTGAATTTGCAATAAACATTTGTATAATCTGAACTGCTCTCGGTGTGTGTGTGTCTATTTTCTTTCGGTACCTCAAATACTGTGACCAATCTAAAACGAACAAAGTGAGAGGTACAAGTTTACCCAAGACAAGGTCTGACCAGTGTTTTTATAAAGTTAGAACACAATCTCTTCACTTTTGTATTACATGACCCAACTAATGAGGCCAGTATCCTACCTCCCTTCCTAACCATGGAATCTACCTGTGCTGCCACCTTCAAGGATATTCAGACTTGCAAATCAAAGTACCTCAGCTTCTCTCAACTGCCTCAGATCCTACCATTCATGGTGCTTGTCTCAGTATCATTCTTTGGCTTGGCTTCGCGGACGAAGATTTATGGAGGGGGTAAAAAGTCCACGTCAGCTGCAGGCTCGTTTGTGGCTGACAAGTCCGATGCGGGACAGGCAGACACGATTGCAGCGGTTGCAGGGGAAAATTGGTTGGTTGGGGTTGGGTGTTGGGTTTTTCCTCCTTTGCCTTTTGTCAGTGAGGTGGGCTCTGCGGTCTCATCAGTATCATTAGGACTTCCAAAAAACATGCTTATCAGGATTCAACTCCATCAACATTAAACTAGTCAACACATCAATATCTACAAATTATCAACAACTCTTGATCTTCAGGTTAACTTGCTGATCAATTGGCCCACATCCATATCCAAATCATTCCACAGGCATACAATCACAATAATAAGCCTTTACCAGCGCCCTTGATTCCTGATTGCTAACCCAATTTTGAATCCAATTTGCCTATTTGATCTGGATCCCATGGGCCTCAAGTTTCTGGGCTACTTCCCCATGTGCGACATGGTCAGAGGTCTGACTGAAGACAATCCCAACCATAATGAATGCACGGCCTTCATTAGCACGCTTTGTTACATCCTCCAACAAAAATATTTAAATCAGATAGGCCAGACCAGATCAGCCCTTGATTAAATCCGTGCTCTGCCTTTCCTTGCGATCATTAATCCTGTCCCTCGGAACTTCTCCCAGTCAGTAAAGAGCAGAAAGTGCCAGAATCCTGCTAAGTGGTCACATGTTTGTAATATAAAGACCCAGAATGATTCAGAAGCTCCCTCATTTTCGTATCTTGACAGTGGGAGACTCGGCAATGTGGATTACAATCTGGCGTAATAATACTAATGGCCAAAGGGCCTGTACTGCTCGGTTACATTCTACTATGCGAGCTTTCCTTTCTGCCATGGACTCCAACTACATCTCCCGCCACCAACTTACAGAGTAACTAAGCATATCCCAGACAGTCTCTTTTTGCTCCTCCCATCAGGGAGACCTTTCAAGGCATTCACCAACACACTCCCTGCAGCCATCAAGCTCCTGAATTAACCCCACAACAGTACTATTATGCTCCCCTTGAATGGTACTAACAGATTTTCCTTTTTCCAGTAACTGTACTCTGTGCTCTTTATTTGGCTGTTTAAATGTTAGCGATAATGTTAGATGCTCGCAGGAGAACCTTCTTTTCACCAAACCAGGTAACAATGTGACAAAACACAATGGAGAGAATGGCCTCCTGTCTTGACATAAATTTATGCAATTCTGTTCAGGCGACCAAGCCACATCCTGCAGAGCAGAGGAGAAACAGACCCCCCCCGACAAGTTTTCTAACCCAAGTTGGCCAATACTAACAAGAACAGCACTATATACATAGGAAGTAGGAACAGGAGTAGGCCAAAAATGGCCCATCGAGCCTGCTCTGCCATTCAATACGATCATGGCTGATCTGTGGTGAATGTCTGGCAAGCTGCCTGTCTCCCCTCTGGCGAGCCTTGCTGTACTAACATTGGCTGTGCATTATCTCTCCTGTTAAGGACACTCCCCTTGGGTATAAATGTGCATGCACCTATTGTCTTTCATTATTGTACCATGAGTTTCTTCTAATAAAAGCCATGATGATTGTTCGACCACATCGTCTTTGTCTACTTCATCAACTGGCACTTCAACATCAGGTGTGAGAGACAGCTCCACTAAATATCTTTGGGCCTATTCGCTGCTCAGGAATGGCCAACTTGAGAGCTTGTGTGGCAACCACCGATGGAAAGATGAAGAACCAGTCTCGGCTCACTTCCTGCTAGCTGATTCCAACCTTACAATGAAAGGAACAGTAAAGGATGTGAAACCACCTGAACTTTCAAATTAATTTTCTGGTGAGAGGGACACTATTCTGAAACTTTATTATAGAGGGTACACGAGGGTTCACTGGATTAATATCTTGGTTGAGAGGGCTATCCCCAGAACAGAAAGTGAGCAGCAGAGGACTTGATGTCTGGGATTATATTCGTATGATTTACGGGCAGTGAAAAGGAATCAGAGGGATGGCAGAAATGGGTGAGGATTTGGAATTAGCGAATGGCAGAACAAGCTCAAGGGACCATGTATCCAACATGGATCCTATTTCCCAATGAACGACTTGAATCAAAGCATTGTTTCAGGATAATGGAGAGCATTACACAGAGCTCCAATCACCAACATTATCAGCTGGATTCTAACATTGGGAACTTGCACATTTATTCTCTTTCCCATTTCTGTTAAGGTCATATCTATTTTATTCATTTTCTCTTCTGTATTGTTTCTTCTTCTTCTTAAATCATTAAATTCTTGCGCTTGCCATTCTTTAAATGACTCCATGTATTCTTTAATAAGAGAAAGTATATCCTTTATCTTGCCTTTCCCTTCTTCTTCTATTTCACTGTACTCTTCCTCTTCTTCTTCCTCTGGGTTGGCCATCTGTTGTTTCTTTGTTGCCCTTTTCTTCTCTTCTTTCTTGTTTTCGTTGTCTTCTATGTTCTCCTCTTGCTGCAGGTGTTCTGCAGCTGTCATTGCCGGCTGTGGAGATCGACTCCCCAGCTGGTCCCCCCTCCCGTCGGTGTGTTTTTTTGCATGCGCGAGGAGCCGCGCATGCGCGGTTGCGCACTTTTACTCGGCTCAGCGAGCCATTTTTGTAGTCCACTTTCTACCGACCTGAGGGAGCGGGTTTCTCTCTCCACCGCGGGCCTCTTCGAACAGGTAAGGCCTTCTCCTTCTTCCGTTGTCTTCTCTTCCTCTCTTCTTACCGTTGATTTCGATTTTTCTTTTTTCGTCGCCATCTTCTTTCCACCTTTATACTCACTTTTCTTTAATTTTTATTTTTGTGCCTTTGTTTTTTCCGACTTTTCTGGAGAGGGCTGGAGTTCACCGTCCGGCCACTACTCCATCACGTGACTGCCCCCGGAACTTGCACATTTATGACAGCTGATCAATATTAAAGTCGTTTAATGGAATGCAACTGTTTTTGAAGGCTGATTTTTAACTCTTTGTAAAGTTCACTGATGGGTTCACATTCAAATCAAGCTGCATTGGTAGTGTATGTGCACATCGGTATTTCCAGTGACTGAGCCATTAGCGCAGTCATCACTGAGCTATGAGGTTGAGTGTCAGCCCATAAAGCGGACTGTTGGCCCAGCTCAGGTCTAAAAGTCTGCAGATGCTTGGACGAGCTATTAAACCTTCACCACTCTCACGTAAACGATCCCAGGGAACTCTTCCAAAGAGTCATCCAGTGGGCCTTTAAATTAACTAGAATTTAATTAGATTTATTGTCACCATCTGACTGTAGGATTTCTGTGCCCACAGAGTCTACATTTAAAAAGCATTTAATTGGCAATATTGCACTTCGGGATAACCTGAAAGTGATGCAGGCAGTGTTATGTAAATGCAAGTCTCTCTCCACCATCCATTCTCAGCTTTTTTTGAGTATGCCCCTCCAGAACTCTGCTTGAAGTTTATGGGCCCCCTGCTCTATGAAGCAGTCGGTTCTTTCCTTACTTCTACTGACTACATACAAAACACTAAAAATAGTTAGGTTATGCAAGGTGAAACAAAAACAAGGCTTTTACTTAAATGTTCTGTGGCCCCTGTTGAGAAAAGGCTGCTCCACGCACCACTGTGCCTCAAAACAAAGTGCCTGGACTCTAAACCCTTAAGCACTGATGCCAGAATTCTCCTGGCTGTGCGGTATCATACCTGGTAATGACATGCAAGAGCTGGGAACTCAACACTGCTTGTTTAGCCTTCTCTGGGTAGCTGTAGGTGGAGAGCTCCTGCACCAGATTGCCGACAGCGTACAGGTAGCCTATGTGCGGCAAGGAAAAGAAACAGAAGAGGCTGACCATCTGCTTCTCCTTCCTTTCCGGAGGACCGCTCAATTCCAAGTTACCTAGATCAAAGTAGAAAACACAACAAGTTGGCCTTGTATATTCATGGTTAGAGCCATCTGGATTTATGCTGACAGTTCCAGACCCCTTCCACATCCATTGCACACACACAGATATCCCCAGAGGGCAGTAATATAAATCTTGGATATGCAGATGTGGAAACAATATACAAAATGTTTCAGGTGCATCGCTAATTGAAAATTAGATTCTGCATAGCTTTGAAAGGTTTGGTTTATTGCCGCAGAAAGTCAAGGTATTTAAATCCACAAAGCTCAGATATTGGGACTTGGTCTTGGGTTTCTGATCTGCACAAGATTTCAAAGACACCGTGTGCATGGTGTATTCCTTGTCAATTCGCAGAGTTTTTTTTTTGCACTGCCAATAAGCTCCAGTTCTGTCTGGTCTACAGAACAAAGAATCTCAGGGTTGTATGTATGTACTTTGGCTTTGAAACAGACTGTAGTTTTATTTAAAATCCTGTGACTGCAGGGTCTGCACCCTGCTGATCGGCAGCAACCACAAGAGGTTTCAGACTCCAGGGGAGCAGAGGACTGGCGCAGGGCTCCATAAAACAAGCAGACCAACCCTTGTCTGAAAAGGAGAAACAGAGGAGATGACCCATGGGATGGTGACCGTGGCAGCGGACCAGTGAGGAGGCTCTGTGGATGAAAGACAAATGCACGTGGCGGGCTGCTAGCGTCTCGAGGAACCCACTGAGGCTGGAGGCTGCTGTCGGGAGACTCGCGCCAGGCTGTGGACTGCTGGGGACTGACTTGAAACTGACTGAAGGGGTACCAGGTATCGGAACTGGGATGCAAGAGGGCGCTGAAGGGTTTGGACTGGACTCTGTGTGGCTGAAGACACTGTAGAAGAGCTGGAGGTGAATCTACAGATACTCAGTGACTTGGGGGGTGGGGGGCGGGGAAGGCTTTCCTTCGATTCGCTTTCTGATTGTAGAGGCGCTTCAGGCAATTTCTACCAATGGCAAATCAGTCGGTCTTACAGCAGGCAAAAGCAATTTCATGTAATCTTTGGCTTGGCTTTGCGGACGAAGATTTATGGAGGGGGTAAATGTCCATGTCAGCTGCAGGCTCGTTTGTGGCTGACAAGTCCGATGCGGGACAGGCAGACACGGTTGCAGGGGAAAATTGGTTGGTTGGGGTTGGGTTTTTCCTCCTTTGCCTTTTGTCAGTGAGGTGGGCTCTGCGGTCTTCTTCAAAGGAGGTTGCTGCCCGCCAAACTGTGAGGCGCCAAAATGCACGGTTGGAGGCGATATCAGCAATAAATTTAAACTTGATCTTGAATCTTGATCTACTCTGACAATAAATCTGAAACAGTAAACATGAAGGCAGTGAAATGTTATAGAATAGAAAACAAGAATAAGGGGTAAAATTAAGAGGAAATGCAGGCAGAGGATGTAAGTGCTGGGAATGGCAGATTATGCATTATTCTGGAAGCGAATGTTTTGAATGGAATTGAATTGTGCCACGTGGACCAATGAGCAAGTTAGCCTCCTTTACAATTCATTTCTACTGCTTCCTTCTTTCCCTCACCTTTTAAAAGAACCGTACATATCCCACTTCACAAAACTCTCACCAGAGTAAAAAAGGCTGTGGACTCGTTCATCATCCCATCAGTTATGAGTGCAGATTCCAGGTTAAAAGTTCTGCAGTCAACCAGGCTGATGCAGGCAAGCAAAATCAGTGCAACGATTCAGTGTGCTGCATGTTACAGTACCTGCAGAAAATATTGGAAGCAGCTGGAGAGAGTGCAGCGAGGTTTTCTCATCCAAGTAGATCTGGGAGATATCTGGTGCAAATCGCCTTGGGATAGAAAACAAAATCAAATTCAATTTATTTCCTCAAATACGATATACATTCAAGGTAAAGATATACCCATTGGGAAATGAGTTGGTGGCACCATATTTGCCAGAACGGTCTGATATTTTGGCTGCATCTGGCAACGAGGTGGATTGGGTTTCTTAATCTCAAGCCTGGAACTGAGTGAATTAGCAGGGATTTAAGTGGGGTGGTTTGGAAGAAGGGAATTAAATGCATCCTTCAACATTTTAATATCTATTTATCTGTATATATGAATATCTGTCCTGCTTACGTATTGCTTGTCCTTATGTGCGTTATGCCTGGTTGTGTGTCTGCGTGTTTTGGTCGGAAAAACATGAGCGAAGGGGGAGAAAAAGAAGTTTTACAAGACAAGTCCAGAATTTATAACCCAGCTTACAACACAGGCACCAACTGTAAAGTGATTACAAACTGAATTGTGCAAGTGTGTAGTTATTTGTGAGGGGGATGGGAAGTTGTAGAAATAGAGGTGTGGGGGAGGGGGGGGGGGGTGGCGCCATGAAGGAATTAATAAAATAAAGGTGAACATTTTAATAACGGAGTCGAAGCACTGTAGCAATCTATATGCGGACTTGTGTGCAAAGGAATAAAACAATTTGCATGCAACACAGTAGAACAACCTTGCCTTACCTGTAGAGAATCTGCCGGAGGTGCAAGCTGTTCTGCACCTCGGTATTCAAACCCTCCACGCCAGTCCACTCCAAGCTGATCAACACGCCTGATCCAGATGCGTCTTCACCAAGCAGTTCTAAAGGGCCCTGGAAGAGGACAAACCCATCCTTTTGCAGAGATGCTGTCAAAGGAAATGTACAGATCCAAAACGCTGGTTAACAGAGTTTGTGGCATTGAGATACTCCACTTCTTCCTCTTTTGTCACATTCTGCATCAACTGTGAGCTCAGAGCAACACTGTCCAATACAAGGGGACAATTTTTAGCACCGACAGAAGCTCAAAGCAATCCGTAGTTTATCACTTATCAACACTTAAGCCTTGTCCATTTCTCTTTCATTCAGCTAACAGTATATATTAACTCGGGTCAAAAAATTCACTGGCAACAGGGGAGACAAGCTAAAGGTTTGCAACAAAACAGACTCACCACCTTTTTTTGTCATGGGGCTCACTTCTCCAAAATTAAGAGAAGCAAGTTTAGAACCATCCCTGAATTGGCCTTTACATGTGCTCCTCTGAGGTGTTGTGGAATATAGAACACTACAGCATAGTGAGCACCCTTCAACCTACAATGTTCTGCTGACCTATACAAACCTAGTCAACTAAACCTTCTCTGCTTCAAAGCCATAACCCTCCATTTTTCTTATATCCATGAGCCCAAGATTATTTTAAATGCCCCTATTGTACCAGCCTCCACCACCATTCCTAGCAATGCATTCCAGGCACCCACTACTCTGTGTTTAAAAAAACCCCTGACATCTCTCCTAAACATTTGTCTCCTCACTTGCCCATACGTGCGTCCTTGGTGTTTGCTAGTCTAGTCCTGGGAAAAAGGTGCTGGCTAATCTACACTCATAATCTTGTAGACCTGCGTTGTTTCCCCTTTTCTCCAAAGAGAAAAGCTTGTTAATCTTGCTTTATAAGACACATTTTCCAATCCAGGCAACATCCTGGTAAATCTCCTCTGTACCCTGTCCAATGGATCTACATCCTGAGGTGACCAGAACTGAACGCAATACTCCAAGTGTGGTCGAACCAGAGTTTTAAAGAGCTGCAACGTTACCGCATGGCTTTATAGAGCTGAAACATTAATGTGCAAGAGTTCAGGGCAAGTCAGGAAACAGGCACGAAGAAGATGGCCAGCCAGAGTGAGGTCTTGGAGAGTGCAAGGCAGGGAGTGTTTATTTGTCACATTATATCTGTGCAATGTAAAGGATTCTTCAACCAGCACTCCAACAAGTCAACTCATATAGCCATCTTAGTTTTCTAAGAAAATGGAGATGTTGGTGCATTCACTTTATTGTTGCATTTGTCTGAGTCAGGTCATTGGAGAGGTTTACTCTGAAGAACTCGAAGTGATGTACTCATTCCACTTGAACACCACTGATGTGGATAGGTGTGTAATTTCTTCTCCCCCACCCCCCCCATAGTCAACGATCATCATATTCACCTTACTGATCTTGGCACCACGCCACTAGACTCCTTCCTGCAACATTATAATTTGATATCTAGCATATGACAGTGGCGTTCAAATGCCTGGGCGTCAACATCGCTGAGGATCTGTACTCGAACCTCAATGTCGGTGCAATCACAAAGGCAGCAGTGGCTAATCTTTGTGAGGAGTTGGAGGTAAAGCACCAAAGTCTCGAAAACTTCTGCAGGTGTTCCACGGAAAGCATTCTGTCTTGTTGCATCACAGTCTGGCATGGAGATTCTAATGCTCAGGACAGTAAAAAAAAAAACTCCAGAGGCATTTAAACATGAGATAAACATTATGCACTTTTGTGTGATCTTGATACCCTTCAACATCACTACATCTATACATGGGACAAAATCATCTAGTATTTATCTTAAAGTCCTTTGCAGATTTTTATCCAGTAAGTAAATCTGCTGCATTGTTCAAGTGAACCAGCGTGGACTTGAAGGGCCAACATGGCCCGTTTCCACGCCGTAAACAGTTATATGATTATATAGTTATGGTTGTTAACTCGGCCTGCAACATCACGGGCACCAGTCTTTACTCCATTAAGGCCATCTATAAAAGGTGGTCTTAAGAAAGAAGCCTCTATCTTCAAGGACCCCCACTACCCAAGCCGTGCTCTCTTCACTTTGCTACCATCAGGAAGGAGGTACAGAAGCCTGAAGATGAACACCCAGCGGCACAAGGACAGCTTCTTCCCCTCTGCCATCCGATTCTTGAATGAGCAATGAAGCACAGACACTACATAAAAGTGGTTTATAGAAATGTTTGCACTGTAATGCTGCCGCAAAACAACAAATTTCATGACGTTTACAACAATAAATTCTGATTCTGTTGCCTGAGAATTTGAAGATGGTGTTGGAATGCTGATTGGTTGAATGCAAGAGAAGTTCCCCAAGTGGTTTCTCCAGTGCAGGAAGGAGACCGACTTGGGAGCAAGGTCATCAAACCACAATAGCTCTGTGTGCCCAATGCCAGACCCTGTTACAACAAGGACTTAATTCCCCAGACAAAGTTGCAGAGATCACCAAAAGTCCACATGCAGTTGGTTATCAGCCAGGGTCCGTGAAAGTTGAAAAAAAAAACACTGCTGAGTTACGGTCAAGACAACTAGAACTGCAGAAAAGAAACATTTCATCATTCTTCGTTGGTAATTTTCAAAATGTAGGCACGCTCTAAATTACTTAAAAGTCCTTTATCCACATTTAAATGGTGCCATTAAATTGCATCTGTTTCCCTTAGTGTCTCTTTTTTTTTAACCGTTTCTCTCCATTCGTTCCTTGGTGCACAATAGTGTATTGATTCAATCCAGGGGAGTGAATGACTTGAATTGATTCGCAGGGTCTGCTGTGGAAGCCAAAGGGTTTGTGGTCTGGGTTATGGGTGGGCAGAACATGGTCAAGAGGGAGCCCAGTGATCCCAGAAGCAGGATCGTTCATTCTGGAGCATTGCAGTAAAGGCACAATATTGCAATTCAGACTGAGGTAGATTTCATGACAGAGCGCACTCAGTTAAATGTCAAATAGCGATATTTGATAGATATCATTTCAATCATGTTCCACTCCAACCGTAATCTATTTCCACAAGCTTGGTGCTGAAAGCAAAAACAATACCTTGCTTATGAATGTCTAATCCGAGGTGACTTGCAATGCATTACAATCAAGGAAATACTTCACAAGTCCTATTGGAATGTAGGGAATATTACAGCCATCTGCTCCAAATGTGGCAGCATGGTCTCTTTTAGACAAAGCTGCCAATTAATAAATACTGCCATTTTGTCCATGTGAGGGAGTGTACCAACTCAGCCATGCCCACACAACTAAAAGTTTTGAGTAAATATTTAAAAACGGATCTGGACAATTCTCAAGTGGTGCCTTCCAGGATTCCCCTGGTCTTTACCAGCCTCCAACACATTAGCCTTGAATTACTGGCATTAGAATCCCATCACCAGAAAGATCTTTTTCCCTGTAGGGACTGCTCCCTCGTGCATTCATCCCTTCCTACCAATTGCCACCTCCCTCCCCCCAAACCCCGGCACCTTCCCCTGTGGCAGCCAGGAGGTGCCACACTTGCAACCTCACCACAGTCCGGGGCCTCAAAGGCCTTTCAAGTGAAGCAACACTTCATAGGGTTGTCTTACTACATCCGGTGCTTCCTTTGTGGCTTTGTCTGCATCGGAGAAACTGGGCGCTGACTGGGAGGTCGCTTCACTGAGCACCTTCGCTCTGTCCGCGCCAGTGACCTCCAAAGGCTAACCATTTCAGTTCAGCATCCCATTCTCATACTCGCATGTTTATCCATGGCTTCATGTACCACCCCATCAAGACTACCTGTAAATTGAAGGAATTTTCTCTCTGGGCTCTCTTCAGCTAGATGGCATTAACATCAACTTTTCCTGTTTCTGCTAACCTGCTCTCCCTTCCCCTTTCTTTCCCTCAGCTCTTCACCCCATTCCCTCTCTATTCACCTAGCTACCCCTCCCCCCCTTGCTTGCTACTGTGCCTTCCCACTCTTCTCCACCTATTACCTCCTGCTTTGCGACCCTGCTCCTCCCCTTCTTTCTATTCAGATGCCTGCCGACATTTTTCCATACCTTAATGAAAGGCTCAAACCCAAAAGGTCAGTTATGTATTTTTAAACTTTGCTGATATAAAGGACACTGTTTGACCTGCTGAGTTTCTCCAGCATTGTTTGTATTCAAGTTCCAGCAGTTTGTATTATGTTCCGCCTGCAATTTAAAGTCGCTGCAATGAAGATTTGTGCAGACTTTCTTAATGGAGTTTTGCACCATGGAAATTCACTTGTGCTAACTAAGTTTGGGTGAACAAAATGGAAATACTATCCCAGAAAATGCATCACTCCCTTCCTTTGTCACTTGAAATATGTCCATCTCCCCATAAAATGTTTGCTGGGTTTGGCCCACGTGCTGTTCATCCTCAAATATCAAAGGGACAGTGTTGCCAATTTTTTTTGGGCAAAATAAAATCCCAGATGCAATGAATTGTATTCACAGTTTGAGCAGGTCTTGATTAAAAATCCAATTGCCTTACATTTCCCCAACTCTCATGGCTGACAATTTTAATTGCCTCATCATTGCCAAGATTAGTTTGAGTTAGTTTACCTTGTTAAGTTAAAGAAAGAACTCATTTTTTTCACTTCAGAGTATCTGAAGCTCTCTATACTCAGTGATGTAATAAGGGAAAACTGAATTTCTCATTGAATACTGCAAATAATAAAACAAGACTGAAATGCTGTTTATAGTCAATAAAGCATCCCGACCTGAAGCTCCAACTGACCATTTCTTCCCCTGGATGTTGCCTGACCTGCTGTGTCTCTCCTGGTTTGTTCAAAAGACAAGTAAATTCTGGACACTGACACTCACTGTGTCAGCATGTTCTTGCACCGAGGACCAGAGAATGCCATTTCGTTAAATTGTACAATTTGATGATGATAAACTCAAACTTGAATAATTTAGTCACGTGTTGGTAGACAACTTGGTTGTCATGCAGGAATTAGGCAGAAGGGTTCAACTCCATGTTATGCAACTTTGCCACTTGGAGAACATTTAAGAATTTAATCTTGTAATGAAATTAGAAAGCCTGTTGTAATCCCACAGTACTGGCCCCACCTATCAACTTTCTAACTACACATCAGAATTCGCATTACAGTATGATTTGCATGACGGCATGTTCATTATTGGTGAAAGTAACACGCATGGTGAGATAATTTACGACAAACCTTCTGCAGGCTCATTTTCCCCTTCATCAATGTCCTGGTTGACCGGCACGGTTTTCTGAGGAGCCTGGGGCTTGCACTCGCCTTCCACTTGCTGGACACACTCCAGTTTCAGCACCAGTACCTCAAGGTCCGCTACCATGGCCAGGCAGCCATCGCACAAGTCCACTTCGAGCAGGTCCAGGGCGACATGCACAATCAAGAACCGCTCAAAGTCCAGCACGTGGCTCTCGCTGTCCACCTTCTCCTCTTTCAAGCGGAACAGCACCACCTTATTTTGGCAGCCGACCATTAGATCCCCCTTCACGGGGCAACAGGAAAGGGAGACTGGGGGCTCTGAAAACGGCACCTCTATGATTTCCATTTGATCCTTGGGTGCTCCGATGAAAGGAGCCTGCAATGCATGTCCCACCATTCGGATGCTCACCCGTGAAGCCCCCTTTGCCTGGCATCTCCTCCAATTCAAGTAGACACGGAGAGCAAGGGCCTTGCTCTTCTCTTCGATTGCAGCGAGGTAATCTCCTGAGGTCAAGATATAACCAGGCATAAAAACAAAGAATTCAAAGGACAAATGCAGGGCATTTCACCATATTTATGAATTGCATTTAAAAAAACACCACATCCATCATACAGCCCTTACAATTTCACCATTTAATATGCAGCGACGAGGTTTATTATGCACGCAGGACCAGATAGAGCATTAAATCACCACGCTTCATAGATATACAGAGAGGTTGCCTGTCAAGCTAAAGGGCCTGTAAACATTGCACGGATGAGCTGGAGAGATTATTAATAAACAGGGTTCTTTCAGACTGCACGATGCCCATCAACTCCTACACTGGTAGAGTTTTTAAATGATGGCAAGGTCACACTAATTCGGTCAGACGAACATCTCTGGAAGAAACGCAGGCGGTTAAAAAGGCAAATGGCATGTTGGCCTTCATATCAAGAGGGTTTGAGTCTAGGAACAAAGATACATGACTGCAGCTGTACAGGGCCTTGGTGAGACCCCCCCCCCCCCCCCCACCTGGAGTATTGTGTGCAGTTTTGGTCACCTGATCTAAGGAAGGATGTTCTTGCAATGGAGGGAGTGCAGAGGCGATTCACCAGGCTGAGACCTGGAATGGCAGGAATGACTTAGGAGGAAAGATTGCGCAAATTGGGATTGTACTCGCTGGAGTTGAGAAGATTGAGAGGGGATCTCAGAGAGACCTATAAAATTCTGGCAGAACTGGACAGAGTGGATGCAGATGGGATGTTTCCACTGATGGGAAAATCCAGAACCCGGGGCCACGGTTCGAGGATAATAGGCAAACCATTTAGGACCGAGATGAGGAGGAATTTCTTGACCCAGAGGGTGGTGAATCTGTGGAATTCATTGCCACAGTAGAGGCAGGTTCATTAAATCTATTTAAGAGGGAATTAGATCCATTTCTTCAGTACAAGGGTATTAAAGGTTAGGGAGGGGAGGGGGTACTGAACTTTAAGATCAGCCACGATCTCGTTGAATGGCGGAGCAGGCTCGAATGACCTCCTCCTGCCCCTATCTCCTATGTTTCTCCACCAGACGCGGAAGGAAAGGAACATCATTTACCTACGTGGCTGTAAGTTATTTTCTGGACTTTCCCAAGAGTGGTGAAGGTGCCGACGGGCTCAACCCCGCCGCTCTGCGCCACGTTGAACGTCTCCACTCGGCACCCAGACGAGACGACGAACAGATCGTGTCCCCCGCAGCAGAAAGTGTCGGGTTCGCGTCCGACCGGGACGACGAGTTGCGAGCAAAACGGGTGGCAGTTGTAGACTCGCACCATTGCCAGCGGGATTCATCGAGGTCCTGGGGCAGCGTCGAGGACAAGGCGAGGGGCGCTCGTTGGCCCCATTAAATTGCTACGAGCAACAGAGAGATTTTCATATGAAACCACAGGCTCGGTCTTTGCAAAAGGTAACAAGCGGCTCGGGTCCCAAATAAAGCACCACGTTGCGATTTAGCGCCTGCAGATGAACCGCATCCACGTGTCCAGGATGTTTTAACTTGTAACCAACTCACCGAGTTGTTTTCCTGTCGGTTCACACGGTCGCAGCCGGGTTCCGAGGAATTGGTTCCTCGCTTCAAGTCCCGACCGTCGGAATGTCCCCAACTTCAGCGCGGCTTCCGCGTCGATTGTGACCTCACCACCGCCCATCCACGCCTCAGCCAATCGGAATCAAAAGGGCCGTTCACGGCGCCGACCATCAAAAGCAGGCAGCCAATCGGGAAAGGAAGCGGTACGTCAATTAAAAGAATGCGACTTTTTTTTGCAACGTCTTCCCGCTTCCTCCCACCTAGCCCCCACCCCCCCCCTCTCCCTCCCCCCACCCCCCCCTCTCCCTCCCCCCCACCCCCCCCCTCTCCCTCCCCCCACCCCCCCCCTCTCCCTCCCCCCACCCAACCAATCCGTTGAAGCATGACCTTCCCAAGGGCGGTCACTCCTGTTCGGAGCAAAGACCATCACAGTAAACGGTACTTTCTGAAAATACTTTATAGAAAATAAAGGCCACGGCAAGAGTCTAAACCAATGAGGCCGGGCAGTTTCTGCGGAGATTCAGTCGCTCAGTCAGGATCAAACAGGCCATTTGTAATTCAATCTGGTCGTAATTGGCCTTAGCACAGTCTCACACACCTTTCCGAGCATCTAAAGATCCGTCTGTCCACCAGGATCAGACAAGACTCAATTCCCTCGTCCACTTTTCCCTGCTAAAGGAAATCGGCTGGAGGAACTCAGCGGGTCAAGTAACATGACTAGGAGGGAGCGAGGAGGGGAAGGAGGGCAAGGGGGGGGGAGGAGGAGGAGGGGGGGAAGAGGAGGGGGGAAGGAGGAGGAGGAGGAGGGGGGGGAAGGAGGGGGAGGAGGCCACTCGCTGCTTGACCCCTGTTCCCCAGCCCGCCTTCAGTGAAAACAATCCTGGAGGAACTCAGCAAATCGGTGTAATTTACAGAGCAAAGGTGCATCAACATGATTATCCAACTGCACGAAAACCAACAAGGTCGGGTCAGATACAGCAATGAGCTCTCTGAACCCTTCTCCATTAACAATGGCGTGAAGCAAGGCTGTGTTCTCGCACCAACCCTCTTTTCAATCTTCTTCAGCATGATGCTGAACCAAGCCATGAAAGACCCCAACAATGAAGACGCTGTTTACATCCGGTACCGCACGGATGGCAGTCTCTTCAATCTGAGGCGCCTGCAAGCTCACACCAAGACACAAGAGAAACTTGTCCGTGAACTACTCTTTGCAGATGATGCCGCTTTAGTTGCCCATTCAGAGCCAGCTCTTCAGCGCTTGACGTCCTGCTTTGCGGAAACTGCCAAAATGTTTGGCCTGGAAGTCAGCCTGAAGAAAACTGAGATCCTCCATCAGCCAGCTCCCCACCATGACTACCAGCCCCCCCACATCTCCATCGGGCACACAAAACTCAAAACGGTCAACCAGTTTACCTATCTCGGCTGCACCATTTCATCAGATGCAAGGATCGACAATGAGATAGACAACAGACTCGCCAAGGCAAATAGCGCCTTTGGAAGACTACACAAAAGAGTCTGGAAAAACAACCAACTGAAAAACCTCACAAAGATAAGCGTATACAGAGCCGTTGTCATACCCACACTCCTGTTCGGCTCCGAATCATGGGTCCTCTACCGGCACCACCTACGGCTCCTAGAACGCTTCCACCAGCGTTGTCTCCACTCCATCCTCAACATCCATTGGAGCGCTCACACCCCTAACGTCGAGGTACTCGAGATGGCAGAGGTCGACAGCATCGAGTCCACGCTGCTGAAGATCCAGCTGCGCTGGATGGGTCACGTCTCCAGAATGGAGGACCATCGCCTTCCCAAGATCGTATTATATGGCGAGCTCTCCACTGGCCACCGTGACAGAGGTGCACCAAAGAAAAGGTACAAGGACTGCCTAAAGAAATCTCTTGGTGCCTGCCACATTGACCACCGCCAGTGGGCTGATAACGCCTCAAACCGTGCATCTTGGCGCCTCACAGTTCGGCGGGCAGCAACCTCCTTTGAAGAAGACCGCAGAGCCCACCTCACTGACAAAAGACAAAGGAGGAAAAACCCAACACCCAACCCCAACCCACCAATTTTCCCCTGCAACCGCTGCAACCGTGTCTGCCTGTCCCGCATTGGACTTGTCAGCCACAAACGAGCCTGCAGCTGACGTGGACTTTTTACCCCCTCCATAAATCTTCGTCCGCGAAGCCAAGCCAAAGGTGCATCACCCACGTTTCGGGCTTGAGCCCTTCATCAAGGACGACACGGCCACGCCTCAGCCAGTGTTTCTTGATGAAAGGCTCAAGCCCGAAATGTGGGTGACGCATCTTGACCATTGCTAATATAAAGTTCAATCTTTCTCCAGCATTGAGCTTTTACTTCAACTACGGAGTCTGCAGATTTCCCTGGCTTGTCTCTCGGTTGGGATTGCAGTCTCGTGTCTCCTCTTCGCCTTGCGTTAATCTCGCATTTTCCTGAAATTGGTTACGTTATTGCCCTCAGTGCAGAGATCGGAAGGCGTCTTCAGTCTGACATCTCTCGTCCTTCCCCTTTTCCCTCTCGCCCTACGACTTGGCTGAGCGTTTCCTGCAAAAAGAACATTTTCATTCCAGGGATCAATTGCACATCTTGGGGCTTCAATTAACTTTCGAATTTGTAACATTAGTTAAGATGGAAACTTCTTGTTAATGCAATTAATAATATTCCAATTGGATTTTGAATTATATTGAATTTAAAAAAAAGACATGCGACGTATTTGCGTTCAGTTCGGAACATATCACGTGAAACCAGTCTTGTGATGAGTGCTTTCCTCTTACCTGAGGTTGGAACGCCAAAAGAAGTCAGAGCATCTGCTATTGGTTTGTGTCAATGTCCATCCGCAGGCGCTGGCGTTTATTGGTTCATCTCCCCATTGTTTATTGGTCGAATGTTATGTCAACTTGCTTCACCATCAACCTCAACCTATTGGTAGAGAGAGGGGGGCGGGTCTTCGGAGCCCGGCATGGTAATTGGTTACCGCGGCGGTCAATCACCGCTGCTTTCCGCCAATGAATAAGAGAGCCGCCTTTGTGTGACGCGATGCAGGCGGGCCGATGTAGGCCCTGCCGTGGCCACGGAGACGTGGCCTCGGGATGAGGTGGTCGCTGTGTGGGGTCGCGCTTTGCATGTGTTTGCGGCTCGTTAGCGGTAAATTCGAAGCGGGGAAGTTAGAGACGTACAAGGTAATTAGGCCTGCGGTCACTGTTTCAGTGAGATTGGGATGGCGGTGGAGCTAATCACCGGTTGGGGTCACGTGACGGATGGATCCAGGTACTGGCGGGGGGTCACGTGACGGATGGATCCAGGTACTGGCGGGGGGGTCACGTGACGGATGGATCCAGGTACTGGCATCCCCATCAATGGGGACAAGCCTGACATTCAAGGCATTAAAGAAATAATTCAATGCCCCACACGTAGCTTTATAGAGTATTGGGGGGAAAATAAAACGCTTCCACTGGTAAAGCACGAAAATCTGCAGACGATAGGATGGGAGAGAGAAGGAAAAATAGCTGGAGAAATAGCAAGCGACGTTTCGGGCTAGAGCTCGTCATCGAGCGGTGGAAAAATGTCGGCAGGCGCCCGAACTAAAGATCACCCACCTTGCCCGGTTGCCCTCCCACTCTTTTGTTCAGACGCCTGCTGACATTTCTCTTCATTACAGACCCGGGTGAAGGGCTCTGGCCCGAAATGCCGGCTACGGACTTCTATGGGCAAATTAAAGTGGATCCAGTGTCTCTGCTTTCATATTCTCCATCACCAGGGGCCTCAGCGTTTTGTGATGCTGGAGGTCAATGCCGCAGGCACCGAGGCCCGTTACCGTCGCCCTCTTGTGTACCTTCCCTGTGGGAAGGTGTCGGTGAAGACCTCTGTCACTTTGCGCAATCCTTCAGTACCCGATCAGGCGTGTTTGCCTGGTCCCGCCGCCTTGTGTGGGTTCACCTTGGATAGGGTTCCCCTTACCTCGGCTGTGGCTATGCGTGGCATCGTCCTGTTCTTTGCGTCAAACCCTGCAAAAAAGGGGTTTGGTCTGTTCCGAAGGGAGGCGTCAATGTTCTTAATTCGCAAGGTCGACTTGTGATCTCTCAGCTGAAATGCATAATTCTAGAAATCTCCACCCCTCTCCAAAGGAATTGCGTCATCCTAATCGTGTGGTAACCAAAACTACACCGAGTACTCCAGTTCTGGCCCATTTTCTAGCTGTGTCGTTGGAATTCCATCCTATGGAATGGCTAATGAAGGGAAGCTGCATCATGTATGCTGCCATCACCACTTTTTCTATCTTTACTGCCAGCTTCGAGTGTCCTTGAACTTGTACACAAAGGTCTCAATTTTCCCACGGCCTTACCATTCATTGCGTAAGTCCTATCTTAATGAATCATCTTACACTTACTCAAATCAGGTTTATTGTCGTCTGATTGCACAAGCCCAGATCAAAACAACGTTCTCCAGTCCTTGGTGCAAAACACGTAGACACAACCAGACATGACACATATACAGACAAACATAGGTAGCACAAGTATTTATATACAAATAAGTATATAACTATTGTTTCATGAATACGAGAGTCTCGGATATTTATTGTGAGCAGCTCATTTGGTCGTTCAGCATTCTCACTGCCTGTGGGAAGCAGCTGTTCCTCAGTTAAATTGCAACTGGGCAATGTGGTCCTATAGTCTTAACACTATCTCAATGTGTGTCCAATTTTAATGTCATCTATGAATTTAGTTATCTTCTGCGTGCAGTTCAAAATTGTTAAGAAGATACCAGTACTGTTCTCCAGTGTGCAGTAAACAGATCTAAATAATCTCACAGCTACTGGATCAGATCAAAGGGCTTGCCACATCTTATCTTCAATGGTGATGAACCGTTAAACTGCTATTGGGAGGAAGAAGTGAAGAGGACATGCAAAGTTGATTAAGACGATGAAGAAGAGGAACTACCTTTCCTAGAGAATAATGCATCCGGAATTTTCTGCCCAAGGAAACAGCAGAAGCTGCCTCATTAAATATATTTCATACACGGTAAATAGATTTTTGCATAGTAGGGAAATTTATTGTCATAAATAAATCACGAAATTCATTGTTTTGCAGCCACATCACAGTACAAACGTTCATATAAACTGCCTTACAAATTTTAAAAAATTAAAATTGTGCAGGAAAAGTCAAAGTAAGGCAGTGGCTGTGGCTCACTGATCATTCAGGAATCTGATGGCAGCGGGGAAGAAGCTGTCCCTGTGCCGCTGAGTGCTCGTCTTCAGGTTCCTGTACTTCTCTCTTTCCAGATGGTAGCAGAGTGAAGAGGGCATGGTCGGGGAGTCCTTGAGGATAGAGGCTACTTTCTTAAGACACCGCCTCTTGTGGATGTCCTCAATGGGGTGAAGTCCGGTACCCGTGATGTCACAGGTCGAGTTAACAGCCCCCTGGAGATATTTTTCTTGACCTGAGTATTGGTACTTCAACACAAGACAGTGAAGCAACCAGCCGAAATGCTCTCCATGGTACACCTGTAGAAATTTTGAGAGTCTTTGGTGACATCGGATGCTTTCTGGCATTTTCTCATACTTTGATGAAGGCCACAAAAGCCCAAAACACCAGTCTACACAAAGGACACTGACCTGCTGAACTTCTCCAGCATTTTGTGTTTTTATTGAATCTCCTCAAACACTTCACCTGATTGCATCAACATGGGAGCTCCAGGACAGATCCTTGGAAATTTGAAGTTCCTGATCCTCTCCACTACTGAGCCCTCGATGGGGACGGTTCGTGTTCTTCTGACTTCCTCCTGAAGTTCTCAATCATCTGGGTTTTGCTAACATGAGTGACAAGTTCTTGTTGAGACACCACTGAATGAGCTGATCTATCTTCCTCCTGTACGCTTCCTCATTGCCCACGGCTGGCATCAAGGTGGGGCATTCACAGGCATTGCCCCCCCCCACCTACAGCACTAACGTTACTAGTCTCCATGTGATATAAGCAGCGCGTATGTCTTTTACGACGGAGGGAGGGGGAAGTGTGACAGCAACATGCACGGAAGAGGTTCGTGGCAGGTAGGCACCACCCCTTCCCCCCCCCCCCCACTGAGCGAGTTTTCGAACATCAGATTGCCCCCTCCTCCCCATTCCGGCGGTTACCCTAATGCCCCCTGATTAAACTTGTTCTGACGCCAGCTTCTTGCCCATGAGGCCATGCTGCTCAATTACACCCAGTAAACCTACAACACCCCTGTATGTTTTAAAGTGTGGGAGGAAATCAGAGTACCCGGTGGAAACCCACGCAGACACAGGTAGAATATACTTCTGGACTGCGCTGGATTCAAACTTTGGTTGCTGGAGCTGTAACAGCGCTATGGTAACTGAACTTTAACCACATAGAAAAAAATCCAAAAATTTGAGTTCTATCATTCAATGGAACGGAGTTTCCTTTCAAATGCCATCAGAATATTATAGCTGATTGCCGTATCATGTACATATTTAACTGTCATGCTTTCTTTCTGCAGTTCCTTACAGTTCTACGTCATGGAAGGACTGATAAATTGGTGGGAATGTCTGTTGATCTTAATTGAAATATTGGTAATGATTGTGGAATAATGTGACTTCTTGTTGGGGCAACAAGACCATTAATGGAGTCTCATGCATCCTAAGAAGAGCATTATTTTCTGTCATTGTTTTTCAGTTGTGGTCCTTTTTGGAAAGAATTATAAAAAAAATCCGAGCAAAAAAACAATCTGCCAGAGGAACTCAGCGGTGACCCTCCAGCAGGTTGTTTTTTGCTCCAGATTCCAGCAGCTGCAGTTTCTTGTGTGTCTGCATTTTTATGAGATTTTATTTTTGACTGATGACAATGGAAAATCCATTGTCTATTTATGTGTTGATTTGAGTGAGATAAATTCATTGAAACAATTAAATAATGGATGATTGGCTTTGATATGCTTTTGCTCTTTATTTATTCGTGTGTGTTATTAGCGGCCATCTTTTGTAGAATTTTACTTGGCCTCCTTTCTCCCAAACACCTCTTCAAGTCCTCTGAGGCTTTTTTGAGCCAGAGGCTTATTCATGGAATCATTTGATATTGAGCTCAGCTGAAGGAGGTGATGGGACAGGAATGTGGATGGATTCCTGAGTACTCTGACCTTCCACCTTGGTGATATTGTGTAAGTGTTATTAAGAAACGGCAACTCTTCCAAGGAGAATTTTGGTCATGTCCGTATTTAGACTTTAGTATTGTTATGGTGTTTGGATTCTCATAAAAGTTATTCCTAGAATATGTTACTCCCTGAGAGAACAGTTATAATTTAGTCCAGTTTCCACTTGAAACTTTCAGAAACAGAATGAGAAAATGAGGCAGGGCAATAGATGTAATAGGAGAAATAAAACTGTGGGTAAGAATCCACAAAGGGAGATTCGATCCGAGAGATAAGCAGAAATGTGGATACACAAAATGTTTTTCCCAGTTAACCTACTGTATGTGCAGTAAAACTCTGACATTCTTTTTTCTGACTATTCAGAATTCCTGATGGCTTGATCACTCAATGTTGCTCTGGTTCTCACTCTCCCTTTAAACACATTGGGCCCCAATTCCTTCACACTCTTTCCACTCACTGGGCCTCTGGTCCTTGATCTGCCTTTCAACTTAATCGATTCATTGGGAAATGTATGATCACACTGTGTAATCTCTTTAAAAAAGAGACGTTGAGATATTGATCGAAATAACATGCAGGGATCAGTAAAATCTACCACTGATAAAATATTGGAATTTTACTTCACACAAGTTTCATAAAGTGGCGTTTGATACAAACTCCGGTCATTTTTTTCATTGAACATAATAAAAAGCTGTACAGTGTGTGAAGTGTAGCATTGCAGCTATCTTTCATTTAATTGCAGAATATAAGTTTTCTCAGTTAGATAATAATATGCTTGCTAATAACATTAATTAATTTGCCTTGCTTTTAGATTAACCATCCCTAATTGTATTTGGTTTAGGGGTTGTGTGGCATTTTTTCATTGTTTGTTTCAAATATTTCTTTTAAACAAAAGTAATGGCTTTATTTTTGTTTCAGAATTGGGTATTTTTGAGTAAATTTTGTTTCCTACCTGAGAATGGACAGATCAGCTATCATATCAGATATCCCATGGTAAGCATTAACTTAAAGCGTCCAAAGGCTCTCATGTTTGTGAAAATGATGGGACCTCCTCGAGTGTGCCAATTAAATGATTGACTAACAATTAAATTGAATGTGAACCAACTGAACACTACTGGTTTTTTAATATAGGACTGTATTTTCAATATTCAAGATTCTTTTCTTGTTATATAAAGCAGAAAATGTACAAAATTTCCTTTACTGTAAGGCAGACAGAGATTTGCCGTCAGCAGAAATTGCCTGGGAGTTAGAGAAAGGGAAGCAAAAGAGAGTGCCCTTAAAGAAACTGAGTGTCCATGGATTTGCCTCCAGTCCTTCCGCAGCTACATAGCCTTCAGTTCAAGCCATCGGTTGTGATCAGGCCTCCTGCACCCTCTCGCATCCCTTTACTGATACCTGGTACCCCTTCAGCCAATCTTGAGCCATTCTCCAGCAGTCCGCAGCCTGGTGCGAGTTGCTTGACCGGAGTCACTTGCAGCCTGTGTAGGTTCTTCGCCTCGAGTCACCTGTGTAATCTTCAACTTCAGATACTCTTGTTGGTCCACCACTGCTGTCACCATCCCCGGATCATCTTTAAGTAATTAAGTAACTTATTAGAGTTTTACTTTACATTTCTTCTTAATATAGCTTTTTTTTAAACTGTTTTTAATGTTCACTACACCAAAACCAAATGTGAGGGTTTGTTTAGGGGTAATAGGTTAGTGAATTAACCTATTATTTGCTTGGGTTCCCAGCTTTGTATTTGCATATGTGCGCAATTATTTCAATGTTGTACTGAGGTGTGCCTGATTAGAGCCTATCCAAAGAGTCTTTAGTTGTCTGAAATGTAACAGCACATATACTGTATTTCTTGTATCTTAACATGGTTTGTAACAAGATGGTGTTCATTAAATAATTTCTAAAACAATGGGGCTAACTTTCAACCTGGTGGATCGCATGAGATTATTGAAGAATACAGCTTTTACTCACTGCTCAGTGGTAGTTTCCATTGACCTCAGGAGACTATAAAATTAGGGAGAAAGTTAAACATGCAGTGCAGCCAAATCCAAGGGATAGGTTAAAACTTTCATCATCATTTAATGCATTCAGTTTGGTTTCAGCTCACTTTTTGTCTCTTTAATACTCATCAACTTTTTACTTCAAAATAGAATGAAGTTAAGGAGATTGGGTGCACCAGAAATATTTTTTTTCTCATTGAGCATTTGATTTCATCACCAATCAGAAATCATGACTGGGGAGTAAACTTAAAATTACAAAGGGCTCCAATGCAACACTCGTGAAACACTAAAGCAATACAGAGGTTTTATCTTAGTGATGTTAAGGCAATTCGATGATCAAAGATATTAAAAATGGAACATGGAACAGAAATCTGCAGCACTGAACAGCCCTTTGGCCCACATTGTTGTGGCGATCTAATAACCTACTCTAACAACTGTGGTGGATGTCTGCCAAGCTGCCTGTCTCCCCCCTCTGGCACGCCTTGCTGTACTAACATGGGCTGTGCATTATCTCCACAGTTAAGGACACTCCCCTTGGATACAACTGTATATGGATCTATTGTCTTTCATTATTGTACCATGAGTTTCTGCTAATAAAAGCCATGATTATTGTTTGACCACATCGTCTTTGTCTACTTCAACAACTGGCTAGAATTTCCCTATTCCATAACCCTCATTTTTTTTTTCAGTTCCATGTACCTATCTAATAGCCTACTAAAAGATTCTATTGTACCTGCTTCCACCATTGCCATTTGTGCATTCCATGCACCCAACACTCGCTTGAAGGACTTAATTCTTACATTCCCACCCCCCCACCCCCAAATTACTCCCAAGCACCTTATGGCCCTCGTGATAGCCATTTCAGGTTTGGTATAGCTCTTCATCGTGTACATCTCTATCAGGTCACCACTCATCTTTGGTCACTCCAAGGAGAAAAGACCAAGTTCACTCAACCTATCCTCATAACCCAAGGGGGCTTTAATTACAGGTTGCACATCATATCACAGAACAACATGATTACAATCACAAGTATAAAATACCTTGTATAAGAAAATTTAATGTGTATTATTTATATAATTTTTGTATTCAGTATTATTTTTGGACATAGTACAAGTTACAGTTTCATTGTCTAATTATTATAGTTATAGAATTTGATGTGTTGAATGAAATAAGTTATGTAATAATTATAGTTGTGGTTTTAATATACAATTGATATGTATATGTTATAATTTGATTTATGTTATCATTAACATACCTCCTGTAAAGGGTCTTTTGTTAAACTCAATAAAAATATTTAAAAACAGTAAAAAGAAAGCTCTCCAATCCAGGCAACATGCTTGTAAATTTTCTCAGCTCCCTCTCCATAGCATCCACAACTTTCCTGCAATGAGGTGATAAATATAATATTCGTTTTGTGTAGATGCAATATTACTTCTAAGTAAATTAACTTTTATTTAAATTTGTTGTTAATGTACCAGTCACTTTTTCCACTGAGAACAGTAATAATTGAGCTCCTAACTCCAAGGCACTCCATGGTCACAGGCTGCTGGACTGGAGATCTTACTTCATGCAAGATCTCATGTCAAAAATAAGTTTAGCTGCTGTTCATCATTTTGGAGGAAAAAAAAAACACCAGAGCCTAAAAAGATCCTGAACTTTTTTTTCCTCTCCCAAACTAGAAATCCAGTGATTTCTGCCTCTATCAATAACCCACAGCAGTATAAGGAAGACAGTAATTGTGTGTCTCGAAATCTGAGGATACTGTTCATCCAGTATCTTTGTAAGCCCATATAAACAAGAGAAATGGAAAGATTACTAATCTAAAGAAATATTTTTCAGATTAATAAGAAATCAAATGGAATTTCTCATCTTGAACATGAGTTAAGACTGTAACCCAGAGTACTCAATTGGATAAACTCAGCCATACGATTGCAGAGGACATTTTTAAGTAGACATTAAATTAATCAATTAATAATCATTAATATTATTTTTCCACATTGGCTGCCAAGGTATTTTGTCTTTCTAAATCTGTACATCAGATTATAATATCTACACAAATCTTGATTTGGGAGGAGATTGTTAGTTTCTGGGCCAAAATTAGTTTATGGAGTGTTCTTAGGAACAGAATCCATGTAGCCTGGGAACTTCCTATACTGTTCAATAGGCACTAGCAGGAGGTGCATCAAAGCAACTTGGGAGGTGGGGGGGGGGGGGGGGGGTGGAATCTGAGTTACAACCAATGGAATCATGTTTGCAGTAGATCACATTTAAAAGGTATTTTGCAGTCCATGATGTGTTAATGTATCTTTAAGCATTTGTTTCAAATATGGTAGAAATTTTGAAATTAGTTTTTCCAAGTATTTTTAATTGTAATATTTTTTATTTTCTCTCTGTAGGGGAAACATGAAGTAAATTTGCTATTTTACTATAATGATAAGAATCAGTGGCCCTCGGTGTACAAGAATAGCTCAAAGGTAGATCTGGCAACAGCATGCTGTTTAGATAAATGCCAAAGATTAACAAAATATTTTGATAAAGTAGCTGTTTCAGAAGCTAATGAAAGCAAGCAGTTGTGAGCATTTTGCATAATGTATATTTATTTGACTCGCATTTACCATCACGGAGTGTAAAATGTGGCACTTTGCTTCAACCATGCTTGGAATTCTAGCATTATTCTACAAAATGTTAATGCAGTCTCCAGGTTTTTGTCCAAGGGTTCTAAGGAATGCTGAGGATCTTGACTCTTAGAATTCTCAGTACACACAAGGTTTGAACAGCCAGATTGCAGACTGCTGCCTGCACTTTCCGTCATGTAAATATCAGGACATTAAAACCATGGTTGATCTGATCCTCCTTTTTCATGTTACTGTAATCTTTCACTTTCCTCTCAAACCAAAAATTCACCTCACCCTTGAATAAGTTCAGAGACTAAGTCTCCAGGTATCTGGAATAAAGAATTCCTCCTTTTCTCTGAAGTAAATAGGTTTATTCTGTAACTGTGTGCTTGTTCGGTCCTCCACAATGAAAGGAAGCAACTTATCATCTGCCTTGTCAAACCTCCTGAGAATCTTAAATGTTTTAAGAAGATTACCTCTCAATCTAAACTCCAGTGAGTACAGGCCCAACTTGCTGACATTTGCATCATAAGACAATCTCTTTATCCCAGTAATCACCTAACTAAACCTCTGAGGAACCAAAACTCCGGAATTCTACAAGAGTGATTTTTGTCACCACCCTGCAGCAAGATTTTATACCTTTATATTCCATCACTAATAAGCATTAATGTTCCATTTGCTTTCTCATTTATTTACTCTAAGTTGCATGCTAACTTTCTAAATTTGATGTAAGAAAATATATTTATGGCCTGTAATCTCTCTCCATCAACATTATATTCTGCTGTTATGTTCTTCCTTCCAAAGTACATAATCACATTATCCACCATCTGCCAAATTTTGCCACGTGTGCATCTCTTTGAAGATGTTAGAAACAGAAGTACCGTCACGGAAATTGCTCGAGACAAAAATTGAGAACAAAGAACATTTATTATACAACAATGCAAAGTTGGGTGCTTCCCCTTACCCTGGGAATACACACATACTGGGGCTCACCCAACTTTTATACAGTTTATTTCAGTATAGGAATACCCTCCCCCTTACATTCTTCTGCCTCCTGGAGAGGTTTGGCATTAGGCAATCCTGCCTGCCTACGTGATGTTTCTGTGAACTTGGAGGACCAGGGGGTATCCTGTCGGTGTCTCATCATGTCATTATCCTCATTGTCCTTACAACCTCTTCATAAGTAGAACTGGCTAATACTGTCTAGGGCTTACTAATTACTTATGCAAAACCTGCTAATTCTATCTAGGGCTAGAAGACCCTTATCTTATTCAGATTAACTCTACTTCCTACATTCTCTATTATCTATTGTCTATCCTTATCTCATTCATAAGGTGAACTTGCTGATTCTGTCTAAGGCTAGAAGATTCTTATCTTACTCAGACTGACTCTGCTTCCTACATTCTAATATCCATTTCTTATCCTGTTCCTACTGGCTTTATTCATTTACCCATATATCTATATTAGTTTCCTCATCTTCATAGTTTTATATCAGTTTTACTCATCTCTCACGATGACATCGTGTCCTTTTCACTTTCATATTTTTGTTTTATTTGCAAATTAAGCTGCAACATAAACAGTCTCTTCATTTGTCACTAATATCATTTAGTTGACCCTCCTATTTTTCCCAGTTCAGTTTTCTATTCGCTGTCTAGTATACTTTTCACGAGCTCAGATCTTGGGCAGTCATCTTCTTGTGCATTGCCCTGTATCAAATTTATTTCTTGTGTAGGATTATGAGATGATTTCTAGTTCTGGTTAAATCATGGACAAGTTAAGATCTGGAATCTTTAAACCATGTGGGTCAATTTCTCTGCAAAGCACCTCAATTGGCAACCATTATTGCTTTAATTGCCAGGATCTGGGGAGGAAAAAAAAACATGCTGAATATCAGAGAGGTTGAACATTTTGAATTGATAGAGAAAACGATGGAAATACTCGGTTGATCAGTCAGTATTTATAGAGAGAAGCAGTTAACATTTTAGATCTTTGAAGTAATAGAAGTGAACTAATTTGAAGATGGCCGATTCCCGTGCTTGCACGATCATCCCTTTTTAACTTCTCTCGTCTTGCACACTATTACAGACTTTCTCCCCACCTCACTCTTGCCCCCACCCCAACCTTTTATGTCGCTTATGCTGGTTTTAGTTCTCACTTTTTTGGGGGTGCAGATTAGTGGCCATTGTCCCGAAACTTCAACTTTTTTTCCTTGTTGAGTCCTTTCAGCTTCCTGTTTTATATGGTATTGACTTTAACTTATTCTCCTATTAACATTCATTTAAACCTGAAAATGTTAAATTAGAACTGCTGGAGTAAAGAAGCTGTGGCTGCTAATAGAAGTAATCAGCTGGTGAACCTCACTGATGGCTCTGCATTGTCTAGTTGCCAGGTATGAACTCATTATTTAATTTTTTTTTAAACTTTACAGAGTGGGACAGGTCCTTGCTGCCCCTATTACATTCAATTAACCTTCAACTCTCAGTACATTTTGACTGGTGGGAGGAAACCAGAATCTTGGGGGGAAAATCATACAGAAGGGAAGAATGTACAAACTCCTTACAGACAGCACGGGTTTCGACCTGGTCCTGATCGCTGGTACTGTATAGGCATTGCGCTAACTGCTACGCTAACCTTGCCATCCATTTATCAGGAGACCGATCAAATGGATACAAGATCGTGAGATTTGTTAAATGAGAATGCAGTTATTTCCTAGTTAATGAAGAGAGTTCTCTGTAAGTGAATAGAAGGATGAAAACAAATTTTCCACTTGGCTCATGTTTTTGACGTGTCCAGGAACTGAGCACGTGTGCTAGTTGACGTACCAGTTCCATATCGAAGGTCATATAGTTCTGGATGAAGTGCTAAATAACTATAGCAGTCCCTGTTACAGTGATTAAGATGTTATAAAAGTCAACTTACAGGTGTAACGTCAAAGGAAACTGAGCGTAAAGTTCCAGGAATCCCTGTAACATTAACTTCTCTTTTCTGACCCTAGTTGTTATTCAGGGCCAGTTCAGAGGAAATAAACACGAAAGTCTGCAGATGCTATGATTGTAGTAAAAACACAGAAATTGTGCAGGGACCTTGAAGAAAGGCTCAGGCCCGAAATGTTGGTTATATATATTTACCTCCTATGGATGCTGCGAGACCTGCTGAGTTCCTCCAGCATTTCTGTGCAATTCAGAGGAAATGCAGGCCACGTGCTCCATCCTGGAGTCAGCCACTCAGGAAGGATAAAGGAAAATCTTTAACTGATAATTTTAAAATATTTAAAATAAGATAAGAATGTGAGTGGTGTTAGGGTAGACACTAAAGAATTGTAAGCCTTTGTAAAAAAATATTTTAAAATCTCTTATTTTCACATATTGGTCTCGAACTACAGTCATGGCCAGAAAATTTAGTAAACAGGAATTTATTATCTTGAAAAATTCAAGCTAATGAAAAAAATTATACTGTATGTCTTACTGTGTGAATAATTAATAAATACTTGACTTGATAAATTTGACCTTTTTACTCTTGATTACACAAGTGAAGTGTACAAAATAGCACAGCCTATGGGGATTCATAACAGTTAATTCTGAGTTCCTCTCTGCAAATGTGTGGCCCACAACTTTGTACAAAATGGCAAATGCCTGATGGTTTTACTAAATCAGAAAATCCATTCTTATAAATAGGCCGTTTAGTGCAGTGGTTCTCAACCTTTTTCTTTCCACTCACATCCCACTTTAATTCCTAGGCCATTGGTGCTCGGTGATGAGTAAGGGATTGCTTAAGGTGGTCTGTGAATGGGAAGGGAAGTCGAGAATTACTGCTCTAGACCCAATTGTTACTGAAATATTTTGCTTGAGAAAACTTGTCATTGGCCCATTTCCTTTGGAGTTAGGAAACCGTGCACATAATGAGTCAATTGGGTACAATTAAAAGAGTGATTTTCAAACTTTTTCTTTCCACCCACATACCACATAACCACAGAGCACCTGTGGCATAGGGAATACTTAAAGCGGTGTGTGAGTGAAAATAAAAAGGTTGAGAACCCCTGATTTAGTGCCAAAAAATAACTGATGGGTTTCATCTTTTATCCCCACGTGCAGGTGATGGATGTGAATGGAATAAATTACACAGATTGTCAAGGAAAACTCGGGTTCCGTTCATCAAGGGAGAGATGGTGGTTCCTTGCAATCAGTAATTGTCGGGTATGAAGATAATTTTCTATACCGAGTATGAAAATCAGGCTAATGTACTTTAAGGGAGATCTAAAATATATAATTCTATTTAAAATATATTTCCACATGATTATTGCTGTTTCATAAAGTTGTAGGAATATGTCCTCTTCAAGAATTCAAAGTTGAGGACAGTTATGTAGGAATCGTGGAGCCAATTACATAGTTTTGATCATGGACGCTCAATGAACTTGGCATTGTGAGGGAGGTGACATTGTAAAAGTGCGGCACTTCTGCAGGAGACAGTTGGTTGAGGTGCCTTAGAGACTTATCCAGCAGATCTCACTGGAGTAAACAGAATACTTTGCTGTTTGGTTGGAATAAAGCCCTCTGAAAATATTAACCGTTGAATTTTTGGGTACACTGATAGACACACTAACCTTTTTGCACCACCACTGAATTTATTCCAAGCTTTATGTGTACTCTTTCAGAATTATCCTTTCTAGTTTATGTATGGTTTTTCACATTACAATGTGAATGTGTTATTGGTAATTGATTAAAGAAAAATAGATTTATCATATAATAAAATAAAGATGGAGATAGAGTAAAAGCGGGGATCGGTAGATGTCGGAAAGTGAATTTCCCATTTGCTTGAGATAGTGTGTTGCAAGATTGGTGAACTGGCCACTAGGGGACGCCGATTTAAAACTTTTGGTTTCTTTATCCGCAATTTTTTTTGCTGGTTGCTTGAATTCCGGATAACGGGGATTTTACTGTTTATATTTTGGGAGAAAATTTGAGATATATTTTAGAGAATATTGCTGTTTGGATTTGGCAGTTTGGACTGGAACTTTTAGCCATTGAAGCTTGGTAATTTTCAGAGTTGGCACATATGCTGCCAAATACACAAGCTGAGGATTTATAGACACGTGTCTGGTGGTGGCATTGTGCTGTGAAATTGCCCCTCATATTTGAGAGCTCTGATTTCAATGGGATTTTAGACCTGTGGGAGGAAGATGGGTCTTTTGTATTTTGATGTAGTTTAATATTTATAATTATTTCTAAGTAATTTGATTTGAATTTATTTCAAACGCCATTTTAATAGATTATAACTGATCATCAGTAAATTTCGTGGGGTGGGGCATCTTTATTATCTGCTACCTTGTTCCATCCTTTTGTACCAATATTTTTCAAAAATGTGGAAATGCCCATCTGAAGCATTGATTTTTATTTTTAATCACATTGTATTGTAAATTTAGAAAGAATGGTTTATTTATTTGTACTGAATAGGAACGCAAGAAACGGTGAAAAGTATAGGCCATCCCACTCCTTCAGATCTTCTTTCTTTGGCTTGGCTTCGCGGACGAAGATTTATGGAGGGGGTAAAAGTCCATGTCAGCTGCAGGCTCATTTGTGGCTGACAAGTCCGATGCGGGACAGGCAGACACGGTTGCAGCGGCTGCAGGGGAAAATTGGTTGGTTGGGGTTGGGTGTTGGGTTTTTCCTCCTTTGCCTGTACCATTTAATAAGGTCATGGCTGATCCAGCCTTATCCTCAGCACCAAGTTTCTGTTCTCCTTGATTGCCTTGTAGTTCAAATATCCCTCTCTGTTGGTGCCCTCTTGCGCTACTACAAGGCCCAATGCAAGCTTGAGGAACAATACATCTTCCATGTGGGCATGCTGCAGCTTGCAGGACTCAATACTAAATGTTCCAACTTTAGATAACTTGCTCTTTCTGCTTGTATCAGAACTTGTCATTTTTTGCCTGCTGTTTCTCTTTTTTTCCTTTGTATATTCTGGTTTGCCAGGCAAGTTCCTGAAGGTTAGACTGTAGACTAACTGGAGTTCACGACAATAGCATACAATACATAGACAAATGAGTCCATTTAATTCCTGCATTATTTCACCCTACCACACTAATTCCCCTTGTTCAACCTGTTGCCCTCTCCCACCACTTTTGCTACTGAGACTGACGTTTTTCTTTCCTCAGATACGATAAAAGGTCTTTCCCGGATATGTTAACAGTTTCTCCATCCTCAGATGCTGCCTTGCTTCCCAAGTTTTTCCAGGATTTTCAGCTTTACATAAAACTACAATTGCTTTCAAAGTAATAATAGCTTTAAGATGATTAATCCAATGTGAAGCAGGTAAACTTGTTAAGAAGCATGAGAAACAAGTTTACTTTTTTTTGTTTTCTGACTGACTCTGTGTGTGTGTGTGTGTGTGGTGTGTGTGTGTTTGTGTGTGTGTGTGTGTGTGGGGGGGGGTGGGGGTATGGGTGTGTATATTTAAGGAAGATGATGGTGTTGGCTGACCTGCTGTAATGGCAGCGCTGCCACTGGTGCAGACCCATGGGGAGTACAGACAGTGCTCCCGTGGGGTCCATACGCCCAGTCCGAGGGCTGTCAGCTCCGAACAGCCTTTCAACTGTCTGTTAAAGGAGCCGATGGTGGTGGTTTTAATTAAAATTCCACGGGATCTGTGCCCTCGATGGTGGTGCCTATGATTGACAGCACCTATGATAGTTGAAGACACTGGGGAAGCAGAGGACTGGTGCAGGTAAACCAGGAAATGGGGAAACCACCCCCAACTGAGAAGAAGCAGAGGAGATTATCCGCAGGACGGTGACCACGGCAGTGGACCAGAGAGGTTCTGCCGCTGAAGGATCCACTTGGTGACTCTAGACTGCTGGACACTGCAGTCAAGGGACTCGCACCAGGCTGCGGACTGCTGGAGACTGGCTTGAAACTGGTTGAAGGGGACCCAGGTATAGGAATTGGGATCTGAGAGAGTGGCAATGGCACTGAAGGGTTCCTAATTGTATTGGAGGTTCAGATCTGGAGCTTTGGTTGCCAATAGTATGGACTGGATTAATTGTGGCTGCAGAGGGTGCAGGAGTGCTGGAGATGAATCCAATCACTCAGTGATTCTGGGAGGAACTCTCTTTTGCTTCTCTAGCTCTGATGTGAGAATTTCTGCCGATGGCAAATCTGTCTGCCATAAGGCAGATAAAAGGATATTTCGTGTAATATGACATTTTAAAAATTACATAACAATTAATTAAATCTTGAATGTATGTACATAACAGCATTTATAAAAATCTGCATCTTGTCATAAAGTTTGCTGCTGTGAAATGCCAATGCCAATTGCATATAATGTAAATTGATATGATTAGCAGGCCTAAGTCTGAAAAAAACTAATTCTTGGAATTTGACCCATCACATTCCCTTCTCACTGCTACTTTCAGGCAGAAGGTACAGAAACCTGATGTCCAGGTTCAAGAACATTTTTTCCCAATGACGATAACACTGGCTGCACAACCAACAAAGATTAGTCTCTCTCTACACCAATAAAACAACGCACTTTTTTTGGGTACTGCTGCACCGTGAATATTTACTTATTTTACAGTACCTCTTCTCATGGTGCACTGTTAATTTATTTTTGTTGTCAGTTGGTGTGTTTTAATTTCCTGAGTGGCTGGAGCAAGCATTTCATTGTGTACATTCTACTGTATATTTGACAAAAACCTCTCAACGTCATCGTGCCTGATATATTTTCAATGTTCTTCATTAGATGTTTGTTTTCTTTCCTTTTTAACTAGGGTGGAGGAATAACTTTGGAGTACAAAATTACTATGTCTAATGGAAAATCTTTATGGAGAAAACATTTTTCTGCCAACCAAATAGGTAAAGGATGTTCTTTGTAGTTTTTATTTCATTTATGGAAGTTGTCAATCTAAATATAATATTTATCCTTCCTTGTTTTGCAGGTATACTTGAAGTACAAATACTTTCAGTATTTTTATTCACAATTGTACTTGGAATTTGTATATATTTTGCTCGTAAGTAATTTGCATTTACAAGCGAATACATTTGGTGTAACTTCATAATGAGCATTTTAAAAGAAGTTTTTAGAATTTTCATTTCTTTATAGATTATTTGAAGAGAAGACATTTGTTGCATACTAGCTATCAGATGTTAATGGTCTCCATTGGAACAGAAGGTGAGATCATGACTTCTGTAAATCAGTAAAGATAAATTACTTTTAAGATGTGTGTTTTGCATAATTTAATGTAATTACAAATTATATTTTAATTGGGTTTAAATCCGTTTATAATAAAAGGGGCCAAACTCACTTCTTCTCAAATTTTAATGAGGATTTGTGAATATACAGAGAAGAATTAGGGCATGTATAGATTTCCTCAAATGTTTTGTTAAGTAGTGAAGACTCGACAGGGCAGGAGCTTATGGGTTTGATGTTGGCTTCCGGGCTTGAAACAATAATTTCTTGGAGAAATTGGTGACAAACGAGTTTCATTTCTTAGGTGACCCTCAAGTTGAGCTCCAGAATCCATTATATTTGTACAGAATCTCAAGAGCCGATAATGACAAAAGGCTTGTTTTGCTTTTACAAGGGATTAAAACCACTCTCTTCCAGCTGAAGCCCCTACCACTTTTGTCTTTGCTCCTCGTTGGTTTCCACCCAAACACAGACGTTCCCTTTATTCTTTTCCATGCTCTTCCTTCTCTGAAACTTAAAAGATGATTTTTCAGAGTTCTCATGAAAGATCATTGACCTGAAATTTATCTGGACTCTCTCACCATGCTTGACGTGAGTATCTTCTGTTTCTTTTAGATTTCCAGCACCTCCAGTTTTTTGTTGGTGTGATACAAAATTGTCGAGCTTCTGGTAAATTTCTGTATGTAAAGAAAGTTTCTCTGTGGCTCTTTGGTTTCTGTGAAGAGAGTGGTGAAGCAAATTTGTGGAGTGAGATAAGCCCTCTTCATTGGTAATCGCTGAGGTCAGTTGGCAAAAAGGAAGGCAAGCGTGGAGGAACCTTTATTACCTCCAAGACTCCTTGCAGTCATTGCACAATCAGCCTGGTCCTTTCTGTGCCTGTCCGTACTTCATTGGAACATTGACGTTCACACCGGCGCATGAATACTGTGCAACTCTTACCATCCTCACAAACCTTGTTTGTTGTACACTTTTAAATCCCTTGTATTGGTTGCTGTACTTCCAAGTGTTCTGAACTAAGATAATAATACTGTGGATGGCTGAAACAACTGCCAAGGTTTGGTACTTGCAGCATTGGCCATTTTTAGCTCTTACTCGAATTGTGCAGCCTCAAATGATGACACGGATACTAAATAGAGGCAACTGACTGTTTCAGGAGGTTGCAAGGATGTAGTCTCTAACAACACAAGTCCCTGAATGTCTGAACTGCAAAGCAGACAAATAATTTATAATCTAGTAACATGGTAACAGGCCCTTCTGGTCTACGTGCCCATGCAACCCAAATACACCAATTAACCTCCTAACCCCATATGTTTTTGGAGGGTGGGAGAAAACTCCCGCAGACAGGGGTAGAATATGCAAACTCTCTTTACAGCGCTGGGTTCAAATCCTAGTCGCTGACGCTGTAACAGTGTTGGGCTAACCGCTGCACTAACTGTGCCACCTTTGCAGCATGTCCGTGTGTAATGGATTGATTGAGGAGTGCCATTGACATCCTGAATTTAGCAGTGATTATCATCTTGTGAAATCCAGCTCGCCAAGTCAATTTTATTGTCTTCTGATAGCACAAGTACAACTCAACACAACCGTGTTCTCTGGTCCTCGGTGCAAAACACGCAGACGCACAACCAGATGTAACCTACTGTACATACAGACAAACAATACATATGCAGGACAAGTATTACTATAAATAAATAAATGTATCATCAGCTGCGATTTGGAATGGTTCTTAGGTAGGAAATTAAGAGTGAAGGTGATATGATTCCCGTGGACTCCTGGAAGACTCTTGTCATCCAAGAAGAGGAAGATTTGACCAGGATAAGCGGATAATAGAAGTCATTTTTGGTTGCAGCAGAATACGAAGAAGTGCCAATTATTGATGTAAGCTGTGAGCAGGTAGATTGGAGTGTCGCCCTTCGGGTTTGTGATTGGCTTCTCTGAATGACGTGCTGTTTGAATCTTCAGTGTTATTAAAACTTAAACCCCACTGAGAGCCCGATGTGATTGAAGATTGCACTGCAACCAATTTGTGGCATTACATTGTTGTGAACATTTGGGCAAGTCATTCTCCAGAAAAGGAACAACAGGGAACAAGAAAATCTTGAATCGTTATCACCAGATGATCATAAGAGCTGGCATTAATGCACCCAGAAATGTGCAAAATTGTTTCGTATCATACAAATACTCTTTTTATTTGTGCCATGTCCGTAATGCTGACATCGTTCAAATTCTTCAACCGACATTTCACCACATAATTACTCTTGAAAGATTGTTTGTGAATATTTGACTTTTTTTGCCTGCTAAAGTTTAATTTGATAATGATAAGATATAAAACATTTCTTAGCTCATCTATTTACAACCTGTTCAATACTTGGGGGGATAAAGTTTGCATTTTACCCTTGTTATAAGCCACTTTGAAAGTGTTTATGTCCATAGCAGCAGCTTTGGCATTAAGTGATAAAGGGAGTCAATAAAAATGCAAGATGTGCACGATTTGTCATTTTTCATATCTTTCCAGTTCTAGGACATCTCTTCCAATGCATTCATTTCGGCATTTATGCATTGAATGGTGTAGGTTGTGAATCTGTCAAAATAATTGGTAAGCAAGTAGCATTAATGGCACAATATGAATATTTCAATATCTGTGACAGAGTTCCATCAGTAAATATGATATCACATTTGTAGTTGTTGGGTTTGCATTAGGATTGTCAATTCAAATGGTTGGGAGTCTTAATATATTGTATTAATTTATGTGAAATTGCAGATATGAAGTTCATAAGATATAGGAATTGAAGTAGGCCAATCGGTCTGCTCAACCATTCTATGATGAGCTGATCCATCCTCCCCCTCAGCCCCACTCCTCCAGCCTTTTCCCTGTTACCCTTGATGCTCTGATTAATCAAGTACCTGTCAATCTCTGCCTAAATGACCTCACTTCCACAGCCGCCTATGGCAACAAGTTCCACAGATACTCTGACTAAGGATATTTCTCTGCATTTCTATTTTAAATTGATACTCTTTTGTCCTGAAGTTATGCTCTCTTATCCTCGACCACCTCTCCCACCCCACTTGATCTTGCCACATCGACTTTGCCCAGGCCTTTCAACATTCGAAATGTCTCTCTGAGGGCCTCCCTCAATCTTCTGTACTCCAACGAGTACAGTCCAAGAGCTGGCAAACATTCTTCATGTGCTCACCCTTTCATTCCTGGCGTCATTCTAGTAAATCTTCTCAAAACTCTCTCCAATGCCAGCACATCCTTTCTCAAGTAAGGTGCACAACATTGTACTCAGTACTCCCAAGTGCACTATAGTCTTAACATTACATCCTGCTTTTATATGCTGTTCCTCTAGAAATGAATGCCAACATTGCATTCACCATCTAACATAAGGGAAGCATATGCACATCCAAACTATTTCTTTGCTAATGTTGTTCAGAACTTTCCTTTGTGCTTGCTGTGGTATTTCTGTACTGTAAACAATTTTCATTTTAATTCATTTTTATTTCCCAAGGACATTTATTGCTGGTGATTAGCTATTTACTGCTTGTTCCAATGTTGCTTCTATTGAGCCATGGATTTACAATTACAAGGTAAAAATTAGTCAAATGCAAATGAATAGAAATAATACAACTCGTGAAGATTTGTATAAATAATTTTACAATACTAGATTCAAGATTATTTTATTGTCCGGTAATAAAACATGTAATATTACACAAAATTGCATGTAGCCTACTGTAAGGCAGACAGAGATTTGCCGTCAGCAGAAATTGCCTGGCACGCCTTGTCATCAGATAAACAGAAATAAAAGAGAGTCCCTTCGAGTCACTGAGGATTCGCCTCCAGTTCTCCCACAGCTACTGCAGCCACACAGATTTCACTCAAAACCATCAGCAACCTGAGCTCCAGATCCAAACCTCCGATGCAATCCGGAAGCTTTCAGCGCTTGCATCTCAGTTATACCTGGTATCCCTTCAGCCGCAGCCTGGCGTGAGTCTGTTGACCACATGTCAACAGCAGCTCACAGCCTGTGTGGGTTCCTTGCCTCGAGTTGCCAGCAGCCTGTGTGTTCTAACAATATATGGATTAAAACCAGCAAACACCAGAAAAGTGAGAAGTGAAACATTTTAAGTTGCAGAAGATGGTGGTTGAAGGAAACTGGTCATGGTAAAGAGGTCCAAATAAGACTGTAAAGCAAGTCAACCCATGAAAAACAGTTACTCCATGTTGAGGTACATCTTGATATTTTGACTTGATCACTTACAATCACTCTAAAAGTTGCGTGCAAGGCGATTTATAGACAATGGCTCAACTGCCTGCCTTTACCTTTGACTTTTGTAAACATTCCCTCCTTTGCACTATTTTTTTTCAGTTTCTCAAATTACCCTTTACTTAAAGCTCTGAAGAATTTTCCTGTGGTATGATAAACACATAAAATGGATTAAGCCGCACAAAATCAGAATCCGGTTTATTGTCAGGAACGTGTATCACAAAATTTATTGCTTTGTGGCAGCAGTATTGTGCATTACAGATGCAAAATTGCTATAAATTATGGTTGCATAACTACAATATTTAAAAATAAATAATTAGCGCAAATGAAGAGAAAAAAAGCTGAGGTATCGTCTGTGGTTCATTGTACATTGAGAAACCTGATGGCGGAGGGGAAAAAGCTGTTTCTGTATTGTGGGTGTGTGCCTTCAGGCTCCTCCTGTACCTCCTTCCTGATAGCAGAGTGAAGAGGGCATGGCCTGGGTAGTGAAGATCCTTGATGATACAGGGTGCTTTCTTTTTTTTTGATATTTTATTTTATTAACACATGTAACAAAATTGCATACAAAACTAGAAAATTCCATATATTCTAGAAAATGTTGTGTGTGTGTGTGTGTGTGTGTGTGTGTGTGTGTGTGTGTGTGTGTGTGCATAGAGAGAGAGAGCTTTCTTGAGACACTGCCTCTTATATAATCTTAATCGAGTGAAGACTAATGCCCATGATGGCATTGAATGAGCTTGTAACCCTCTGAAGTCTTTTCCTGTCCTGTGCATTGGCACCTCCATACCAGATAGTGATGCAGCCTGTCAGAATGCTCTCCTTCGTACACCTGTTGAAATTTGCAAGAATCTTTGGTAAATGAGAGTATTTAGAATATTTATTGATGTCACCATTTATTTAGCTTGTATTTTAACTCTGTCACATTATACTAACTTGTTTATATTGCTTTAGAACTTGTAAAAGAGCTGCACAATGAATAGAGTCCATGACAAAACATACACTGTGGATTTTGTTCAAGGCAATTGGCACACAGTGTTTTTTCTCTCTGAAACTAGGACCAAGATTCAACATTCTAGTGCTGTCGCTGTCTGTTTAGTGGTAATCACCTTTGCAATTATGTACACTTGGTTTTTCATTGATGAGAAACACGTAAGTAGTCACAGATGGAGACTTCTAAAACTTTTCTCGGCAGTCTTATAATTATGGTGGTTAATGTCATTTATATGAACATGCAAATTAGAAACAGGGGGAGACTAACCAGCCACTTGACCTTTCTAGACCTTTACACCATGAGACAGCAGTTGGGTTATGGACTACTCAGGCAGAATATAATCTACTGTTCCTCTGGTGTGTTTGGCCTCATCCTGGCAGTTGCGGAGGCCGAGGGCAGACAGATTGGTGTGGGGATGGGGAGGGAAGTTGAAATGACTCGTGATTGGGAAGCTCTGTATGCCCATTGTGGACAAAGTGCAGGTGTCGAGCAAATTAGTTACCTAATCAATACTTTTCCTCACCAATGTAGAGGAGGCCACATCGGGAGAATTGAATGCAACCTGCAATAAATGCAGTTAGAGGAGGTGCACTATCTTGAAGAAGACTATGTAGGTTTTTATGGCTGTTAACACCAGTAAAACAGGCTAATCATTATTACACTGCTCTTTATGGGAGATTGCTGTGAAGAAATCAATTGCTCCATTTTCAACATTATTACAGTAACGTACATCAAATGAACATTGGCTGTAAAGGATTTGAGGCTCTTCTGTAATGCCCATTCTTTTGCCCATTAAGGAAATCTATTTGCTGGTTTTAGGCAATTATCGAATACTTTAGAAAATAAATGGTCATGCTTGACTTGGATAAACAGTTTGGTGTTGGGAAAAGGGAAGAAACTTGAGCACTCCATTGAATGAAATGCAACAGAAAATAAATCTGAGGGTAGACTGCAAATAAATTTGTTTTATCGCAGTAAACAGCAAAACTAAATGAAACAAAATGTGTAATCTCAGCAATTCTATAATAAAACTCAAAAAGTGTTTCTGTTTGAACAGCTTGTAGACCCAGGAAAGATACAGGGTTTATTAGAATCCTTTGTTGGCTATGCTGTAACTGCCTTGCAGTTTCTGACAGCAATTTGGTTTGTCCAGTCAACATATAAAATCATGCAACAGCATCCTGAGAAACGGCCATTTTATCTTCTCTTCTTTCCAGCGTTCGCTTTCTGGTAAGTTACTCCAGTAATTGGTTTCATTGTAACTAGTTAAAGAAGACGGGGTTCCATTTTATTTACTGAATGTGTCGCAAAGTACAGAATCATGCCACAACCTAATGATAATTTAAAAAGAAACACAAAAGTCTGCAGACGCAGTGAACAAAGTAAAAACACAACGCTGGAGACTCTGCCGGTCAAACAGTGTCCTTTATATAGCAAAGATAAAAAGATGCATAATCAATGTTTCAGGCTTGAACCCTTTATCAAGGTACAAACAAAATGTTGACAGGTGCCCGAATAAAATGGTGGGAGGAGCAGGGGGAAGACCAAGCGCCCATACAAAATAGTAGTGGGGGGAGTTGCACTCCTGTTCGAGCAATGTGCTCCTCATCTCCCACCATTTTTCTTCAGGCGCTTGACTACATTTTGCTCATATCTTCATGAAGGGTTCAAGCCTGAAACGTTGGTGATGTATCTTTATCTTTGCTACATAAAGTACACTGATTAACCTGCTGAGTTTCTCCAGCATTGTTTTTTTTTACCACACCCAAATGATGCTCTAATAATTGTGATGCTAATCTAAACGCTGTTTTGTCTGATTGTACAGTCTGTGGTTCATGTGATGAAAGTGGCTTTGAATTATTCAAGGTTTAAAAAAAAGATAAACATTTGCGTAACCTTTCGTGGGCCTTGAGAATAGAAGAACAAGAAACTTGAGTAGGTTACATAGGATGAATATTTTACCTTCACTTTCTGCTCGATTATTTGATCCCTCAGTAAATGGAAGCAGTTTTCACCACATTGCAGTAATGACCTGAGTGAACATTTTGCTCATCTCTGTGTTACTGATATATGGATGTGATAGTACAGATTCTATCACCAATGTGTCTATGTACAGATGGTAGTGTAAGATGACTGTGATTGGCTGAGAGCATAGCCACACCTCCTGGCAGGTCTTAAAGGATTGGTCCTAGTCGGACCAGGTCATTCTGGACTGGTCGACCTACTTGTGATACGCTCCAGTCTTTTAGTTAATAAAAGCCTTGGTTTGGATCAACAAGTCTTTGGTTCTTTCGA
The DNA here is from genome assembly GCF_036971445.1 of Narcine bancroftii. Taxonomy (NCBI): domain Eukaryota; kingdom Metazoa; phylum Chordata; class Chondrichthyes; order Torpediniformes; family Narcinidae; genus Narcine; species Narcine bancroftii. The sequence goes on along the minus strand of NC_091477.1, from coordinate 115,987,727 downwards.
CGGGCTCTACACTGGGACTGGAGTTTCCTTTGCATTTGAACTTGATAACATCTATTATGTGAGTGCAAACCAATTACTTGGGTAGGAAGTAACAGCAGTTTTCCGTTAAGTTGTATATGCAACAAGGATACAGTCAAGTTTTAAGTTTTTTCAATGATCTATCAAACAACACACAAACATGGAATTTCTTTTGCTTCACACTTCTATACTACAACACCCATCAAGCATCCAGATCTCAATGAGTCATAACTTTTGGAATATGGAAGTTAGCAATTTCAGATGATGGAACAGTTTTAAAAAAATTAGACATGCAGCATGGTAACAGGCCATTTCGGCTTCTGAGTCCGTGCCACCCAATTTAACCTACACCCTGGGTATGTTGCTATACCTTTTGTAATTCACTGCAGGCCCTCCATCAGCTAAATAAGATGATCAGATAAATGCTTTGCTCAGCACCTGCGCTCTCTCGAATTCAGTGACAATGGCCATCAATTTTAGTTCTTCTCCCCACTCCCATGATCACGTGCTTGTCCATGGTCTCGTGTAGTGTCCCACCAAGACCACCCGTAAATTGGAGAAACAGCACCTGATTTTTCCATCTGGGCACTTTCCAGCTGGATGGCATTGACTTCTCCTTTCTTCCTCCCTTCCCTTCCCCTGTCTTCTTTCACTCAGCTCTCCACTCTGTTCCCTCTCATTTCATCTTGCCATCTCTCCTCCCCCTGCTTGCTGCTGTGCCCTCCCCCCGTCCCCCCCCCCACCTATTAACTCCTGCCTTTGGATCCATTCTCCTTCCACCACCCCTCCCACCCTTAGCTTTTTGATCAGTGCCGACATTTTTCCACACCTTGATGAAGGGCTCAAGCCTGAAACATCGGTTCTGCATCTTTATCTTTGTTATATAACGTAAACTGTTTGACCTGCTGAGTTTCTCCAGCGTTGTGTTTTTGCTTCAGCCACGGTGTCTGCAGGCTTTCATGTTTAACTTTAGATTATTATCTCTCCATTCTATTTGATCTTGGTCAGAATTTCCAGGTGTGTGGATTTTCCATCACACAAACTGCCCAATTTCACCTCTGCTGAACTCTTATACATACTGTAGCCATATTCAGATTTGGTTGCTCTAATACTAGTTATCATGCATTTTCCATTAAACCTCAACTAGTCCTCTACTTGTCCTGCACCCTATCCACCACAAAACCCCTTCCTGCCCTTTGTTCTAGTTCTGGCTGTCTCACATTGATCACTAAATTCTAAATTCAAATCTTTGAGACGAGATCCTTTATGGCCTTGCTTCACTCTATTGCTACAAATTATTTTCCAAAATCCTTTAGCACATTCTTTTTTCACATCCGTACTTGACCGCCATATTTACTTGTCTATGTAGAATTACACAAAAGTATCCATCGAACTTGCACCATATAAATATTCTATTAAACCCATTGAATGCACGAAACCATTAAGCCAGATCCCATATCTCCTCATTCTGCAGAACCTTTCATTTCTCCTTTGCATGGCTATTTGGTGTTTGGCCTGGAAGTCAGCCTGAAGAAAACGGAGGTCCTCCATCAGCCAGCTCCCCACCATGACTACCAGCCCCCCCACATCTCCATCGGGCACACAAAACTCAAAACGGTCAACCAGTTTACCTATCTCGGCTGCACCATTTCATCAGATGCAAGGATCGACAATGAGATAGACAACAGACTCGCCAAGGCAAATAGCACCTTTGGAAGACTACACAAAAGAGTCTGGAAAAACAACCAACTGAAAAACCTCACAAAGATAAGCGTATACAGAGCCGTTGTCATACCCACACTCCTGTTCGGCTCCGAATCATGGGTCCTCTACCGGCATCACCTACGGCTCCTAGAACGCTTCCACCAGCGTTGTCTCCGCTCCATCCTCAACATGCATTGGAGCGCTTTCATCCTTAATGTCGAAGTACTCGAGATGGCAGAGGTCGACAGCATCGAGTCCACGCTGCTGAAGATCCAGCTGCGCTGGGTGGGTCACGTCTCCAGAATGGAGGACCATCGCCTTCCCAAGATCGTGTTATATGGCGTGCTCTCCACTGGCCACCGTGACAGAGGTGCACCAAAGAAGAGGTACAAGGACTGCCTAAAGAAATCTCTTGGTGCCTGCCACATTGACCACCGCCAGTGGACTGATACCGCCTCAAACCGTGCATCTTGGCGCCTCACAGTTTGGCGGGCAGCAATCTCCTTTGAAGAAGACCGCAGAGCCCACCTCACTGACAAAAGGCAAAGGAGGAAAAACCCAACACCCAACCCCAACCAACCAATTTTCCCCTGCAACCGCTGCAACCGTGTCTGCCTGTCCCGCATCGGACTTGTCAGCCACAAACGAGCCTGCAGCTGATGTGGACATTTACCCCCTCCATAAATCTTCGTCCGCGAAGCCAAGCCAAAGAAGAAAGAAGAAGTATCAACTAAACCATTCATCTCAATCTGTGGTATTTATTTCCATTTCCTCAGTACTCCAGGTGAAGCTTCTTTGTATCAAAATATAACATGCAGTTAAATATTAAAATTATTTTGGCCTTTTGTATGCCCACCAGAGATGCTTATTAAATCTTGTATTTTGCTGTAGTGCTTTACTCTATTGACATCACCTCAACCTACTCGCATGTACAGAAATTGTTCTTTATAACTGCGGTGTTTCATCTAAAAATACACTGTTACAATTCCCCTCGGCTACTCTGTTAGTCCCATTGCAAACCTATGAATCTACCACCAAGAATAACAAATGTTGGGAGCATCACCCACGTCGGTGTTCTAGAACTTCAATGTCACTTTGACACAGGAAATTTTAAATTTTAGACATTCAGCACGTTAACAAGCCATTTTGGCCACGAGTCTGTGCTGCCCAAGTACACCCAACTGACCTACAATCCCAATACATTTTTGAATGGTGGGAGGAAACCCACAGACACGGGGAGAATGTATAAACTCCTTTCAGATAACGTGGGATTTGAACCCTGATCACGGTTACTGCTGCTGTAACAGCTCTGCTAACCATACCACCCCAAAATATTTTGGAAAAATTCTGGAACTCTTCCCTACAGCGCTCTCTTCAACAGAGGAACAGATGTTTCAAGCTGTGGCTTTATCACACCTCAGGAGCAATTAGGGATAGGTATCAAATTCTGGCCTTGCCTGCTTGTCCGCAAAAAATGCTGGAATTCTTTTCCTAAATTACCTTGGCACTTACCTGTACTTTATCCAATTTTCTCCCCGCTCAAAAAATGCTGGAATTCTTTTCCTAAATTACCTTGGCACTTACCTGTACTTTATCCAATTTTCTCCCCGCTCAAAAAATGCTGGAATTCTTTTCCTAAATTACCTTGGCACTTACCTGTACTTTATCCAATTTTCTCCCCGCTCAAAAAATGCTGGAATTCTTTTCCTAAATTACCTTGGCACTTACCTGTACTTTATCCAATTTTCTCCCCGCTCAAAAAATGCTGGAATTCTTTTCCTAAATTACCTTGGCACTTACCTGTACTTTATCCAATTTTCTCCTTGCTCAAGGTTTTTTGCTGTGCCTGTCAGCAGTCTTTTTGGACAATTTATGATTCCAAACTGGAAACGGGAACGTGTCATGAGTACGGTCACGCTGCTATTGAAATTCTACGTCTATGCTGTTATGTTGGTAGGTGAAAGAACTTGTTTTGCTAAATGTAATTTAACTAATAAGCAGTTTTTTTCTGCTTTTTTACAATTTCACTATATTTATAAAAAAGGACTGAAATATAGACAAAATCCTGAAAAAAAAGGTCTTGGCAAGTGTTAGATAAGAGAGTCTGCCACTGCTGAGATTGTGTGCCATACGCAAAAGTACTGGAGAAACTCAGCAGGTCACTTGGCATCCATAGGAAGTTGAGAGTAACTAACGTTTCAGCCTGGGCCCTTTGTCAGGTCAAGAACCAAACAGAGGCCCAAAAATTTTCACAATGAATATACATGCTTGTAACCTACTTTTGCTGGAGACTCTATACCATTGCTTTCTTGTAATGAGGTAGCGGGAGTGAAAAGCAGAGTTGAAAAGTTGCAGAGAATTCCAGGTCAGTTGAGGGATATAGAATAGAATAGCAGGACTGTATTTAGAATGTCATTGATTGCTAAATAAATGAAAACCAAAAGAAGTGATATTTTACATTTATAAAATTGATATGACTTAAAATGATGTATTGTGTCATTAACATACATTTTGTTCAGTTTCTAACCAGGCCACTCCATACAAATACAAGATTTCCCTTTCACATTGATACCTCACGGATTGCACTTATGAGATATGCATCAGAATCCCAGGAAAACCTAAAATTTGGACGTCGTATATGCAGAAATATCAGTGTCACAAGCTTCATCAACAATGATTCCAGATGGCCCAATCCTAGTGGATGCACTTTGCAAGAGGTGAGATGATAACTATCCCCTGAATTGCTTAATAACCCAACATCAAAATATTCCATACACTAGAAATCTAAAAGGGCAAATGTGTGGAGAAAGAAAAGCAAAATTAACCATTTCAAGTTGAAATGGTAATTCTGTTTTTATTCCCCACAGGTGATGCCTAATCTATTTTTTATAGTCTTAAAACAATGTGTGGCAGGATCTGGAATGAGAATTTGCGTTTGCGAAACAATAACTTTTAACGTTGGCCCATTGTGTCTGTGCTGGCATCTCGCTTCTCGGCTCCTGGTCAGAGAAGATCATAACCTTCCAAGTCCACTTTAAATTTGGTGAATTTTCTTCCTCTGCTTTGCCATCAGACACTCGATGCGATCACTATTTAGGTTGAAAAGAAATCTCTTTCTGCTCACCCCGCTACCAATTATTTGTTTATTGATCTCTCTTAAGGAACTGCAGACAATTATGAGCACAGCTCAGTGTGTCACGCCAACCTTTTTGTCATCCTTAATTCCATCTACATCTCCTAAAGCCACAGAAAAGGAGCCAACCGTGCTCACTCTCTCCTCCTCCTCCTCCCATCGTGAAATTGCACACCACCAGATTCAAGGGCAATTTCTTTCCCACAACTATCAGATTCCAGAGTGAATCTCACCCTAGTAAGATATTGTTGCTCTTACTCCATTCAAACTGATCTTTCACACTAACTCGACTATATTCTGCAGTATTTAGTATATGGATAGACTTGTTAGATAGATGCAAAATAAGCCATGACACTGCACTTAGTACATGTGACAATAAGTGTAAACTTGAAACCTGGGTCCTTCCTATCTAACTAGGGTTGTCATAATTTATATTCAATTACATTTCCCCTCAGCTGTTTATATTCACCCATTCTGTTCTGGTTTTGTCTTGGCAATTTACTTAAATAGCATTTTTCTTATGCTATTGTTATCTTTGTAATTTTGTAACCAGAACTGTATGCGGTAATGTGTGGGAAGTATTAATTTCTACATTTTTTTATTTTGTAAGTCACAATAATTCAAAACTATACACTTTACATACATAAATTCATGTATATATAGTGACATTTTCCATTTTCTCCCCATCTCTCCTCTCCCCCCCCCCCCCAAAATTAAACCCAAATAAAAAAAGTGTCATCTGGTTATTATCCAATTTTTATTGACTCAATAAATAATATATCTAGTAATGTACATTATTCTATCGCTTTAAGAGTCTGGCGATTACCAATGAATTTGTACATCTTGAGTATGACACTCAAATATTCTGTGTTTCAATCAATAAGTGATGAATACCAGCAAAGAGCTTTCAGTGGTCTTCCTAACACACACCTTGAAGGTGAATGGTTGAAACTGTGAGAGATAATAGAATATAGGAAGTAAAGCTAGTATGAATGAAATAAGGAATACTGGACTGGACTAGAGGAAGTTAAGTAAGTGCTGAGTAGGGATGAATTCCGATAAGAGTGTGAGGAAGGGTTACGCAAGTATAATAGAATAAGGGTCTTGTAGTGATAGAAAGAATTAGCAAGTTCTGCAGAATTAGTAAGTCCTGGGGGGTTGAGATGTGTGAATAAGGACAAAGGCAGAGTCATGAATAAGGACAATGACATGATGGGACCCAGACAGGATACCCCATGGTCTTTCAAGTTTACAGAGTACATAGGCAGACAGAATTACCAAATGCCAAACCAATCCAGGAGGCAGAAGAATGTTGAGGGGGGGGAGGGTACCTCTACACTGAAATGAACTGTATAAAAGTTGGGTGAGCCCCAGTATGTGTGTATATTCCCAGGATAAGGGGAAGCACCCAACTTTGCACTGTTGTACAATAAATGTTTTTTGTTCTCAATTTTTGTCTCGAGCGAAATCTGTGAAGGTCCTTCTGTTTCTCACAAGACTAAGTCTAAACTCTTCATTTCAGGATGTTTTTGTATGAAGTATGGATGCAGTGTTCAAAATGCTATGATCTGTATTTTTAATATTTATTGTCAGGATTAGTAGTGCTTCTTTGAGACATGATTACACCAAATGAAGGACCTAGATTTGTATTAGTGGACACAAGTAATGCTGAAAAGTGTCGAATGAAAGGATAGGATGCACAATGTACAGGTATGGGGATTGGAACCACAGATTGTCAAAGGAAGGGAAGTCTGAAGGGTGTAAAGAGTTATGAACTGGGAAGGATAACTTGAATCAAGGTAGAAAGATTTGGCAGAGCATTGCCTAAATGTACAATTAATTAAGGTGAGGATTTGTAGTATTATCTTGGCAAATTCTTGTCAAATGCATAATTTTAGTGCTAAAATTGTTTCTTGCCGGTACTTTCAATGGAGTGTCCAACATTCAATATTTAACACGTTTATTTCAACCTAGGGTGCAGATTTGGATAGAGATCTTGTGGAAAGAACTAATTGTCAGATTGATGGCAGATTTGGATTTGTGAAGAAGCAAATCTTATAACTAAAATATTCTTCAAAGTAAAACTCATTAAATATTTAAGCAATAGAATGTCTCAAGCCGAAGCTCTTCAGATATTTGTAACTGCCATCTGATCTCCCTTAGTATTCCTTTGTTTACCACAGACCACCTGTAACAAGCCCACAGACCAGAAGTGGGGTGTGGTGGAGCTGGGATGCTGTTGAGCTCAAGCCACTTTCCAGACATTGAAAGGATTTTTGTTCTGTTTTGGGAATTCTCAGGGTTTTTTTGCACCTTCAGATTTACAAATAGTCCTACCTATCACTTGTTAATTACACGATATCAATAATATTCATTTTGACCTAGTCACCAAGGTCAAACCCATGGATCGGCAGAGTAATAAATACTGGCATAGACCATTATGGCATACCTGCATGGAGAGTTTAAAGACACTGATATTTGAATTAGAGTAGAGGTGTATAGAAAGGATGATGAAAATTATGGAGAATTTTGATAATCAAATAGGGAAAATATTTCCATTGACAAAGAATAGCAGCAGTTATTGAATTAGATAAAAACTCAGAAAATGTTCTCTGTGCATAATGTGACAATCTACTGTCAGACAAAGGTCTTAATTTGTTTCTCTTTTTGTTTATTTGAGACAAACATTCAGATTTAACGAAGATCCCCTGATTTTTCTACCTGCCAGAAAGCTGCTGTTTTGTATGGATACAACAGCAATGCTAAAAGTGACCGTTTAACGTCAGTATTACAACAGTATCATTAGTATTTGTGCCAACTATAAAGCCACAATCAGTACTCAACATTTGGAACCAGTTGTCTATTCAGCAGATTATCCTTTTAAGCTTTGATCCTGAAGCATTTTCATGTACACCAGAAATAAATACGATGATTGGCATGGTGAAATGTATGTCTCTGTCGACAACTGAAAGGCTGAGTGAATTTTTCAAAGTGCTCCCTTGGTTTGAATCTGGATGATTCATAGCGTGAAACTTTAATTTCATGAATTGTAATTATACTTTGACTGTTATTGGGAAATTTTGTATTCCCATTCAGAACATAAATGGAGCCATCAATTCTATTTTGGCCTCTACAGTTTGAAAGATGCCAAAACTGTGTGTTTACATTGAGGCAGTTTTGGCTTTTCCTCCTATTTTACATAAGAAACATTGAAAGCAGGAGAAGGTCACCTGTTCAACTCTGTAATACAATCATGATTGAACTTTTGCCTCAGCACTAATAATCAATGGATAAATCACAAAAATCTATAGGCACCGAGGTTGAAATAAAAGCACAGTGCTGGAGAGAAGCTCAGCAGGTAAAACAGTGTCCTTTATGTAGCAAAGGCAGAGATACAGAACCGCCGTTTTGGGCCTGAACCCTTCATCAAGGTATGAAAGAATGCTGGCATGTGTCTGAACAAAAAGGAAGGGGGGGAGGGGGGAGGGGGGAAGGGATGGTGGCAAAGGCAGGAGATGATAGGTGGAGTGAGGAGGGAGGGTCAGCAGGAATGAGGGAGAGGAGGGATGGCTGGGTGGGTAAGGGGGAAGGGAAGGGAGAACTGGAAAGGGAGAGGAAGGAAAGCAAGTTAGCAGAAAACAGGGAAGTCAATGTTACTCTCCATCTGGCTGGAGTGTGCCCAGACGAATGTCCATAATCCATTAATGCCTAGAAATCTATCAACTTCTATCGATATGTTCAACGAGGACGCCTCTACCATTTTATTTTTGTGATACAGTTCCATTGGTATAAAATTCTGTATGTCTCAGCTTTGTCATCCCCCCCCACCACCTTTTCATTTTAGACTCTCAGTCGGGACAAACATTCACCCCACATGCAGTCATTCAAGCCCCGACAGAAATTTTGTACTTTTAAATTGGACAACCACTTGCTTCCTTTTTGTCTTCTGAATACATTTCTACCATTTTCATTTTGACTAAACTGAGACTCTGCCTGTCCCGCATCGGACTTGTCAGCCACAAACGAGCCTGCAGCTGACGTGGACTTTTACCCCCTCCATAAATCTTCGTCCGCGAAGCCAAGCCAAAGAAACTGAGAAAGCAGAAAACTGAAATTATTAGAAATCCATAATAGTTGAAAATATGAGAACATAATGGCTTTATCACTGCTTGTAAAGTGAAAAGTTATGATGTCAAGGCATGTTAGCTATCAGGACTCGAATCTTAAAACTTTGCAAGCATTTTGATAAGGTTGGAGAATTTGGGGAAAAAAAACAGAACTAAAACATGCCAAAAATGACGAGAGACCTAGGTAGGGTAGAATGCCAGGATTTTTTTTTCCCTCGGTCAAAATAATACTGGTAACAAAGATTTTGCTTCCTGAGCACTTTTGAGTGTATTTTATGGATTTTGGGCTGCTGATCATAAAAATCACCTTAAAATTTTCCTATCATGTCCTTTTTTTAGATTGTAGTGCATTGCCAGTAACCACCAAGACAAGGCAGAGGGAATGATGGGCTTTAATGTACAGAAGAACCTTGCTGGCCCGGATCCAGGTATAGGAATGGCGGGAAGGGAGAGGTGGCTTGACCTTTATGGCCCAGGACCACGGGGGAGGAGTCATAGTTCGGTTTCAGGTTTATTCTCATGTGCACTGAAGTAATGACGAAGTATATTTTACAAGCGATCCATCTCATCAAACCATGCACAGAAAAAACCGTGCAAAGTTGCAAGGAGAGATCAGTTAGGGCAGAGCAAGGGCAATGTTATTTTGTTAAACAATAAAGTCCAGCAGGAAGCGCAGCATCCACAGGAGGTAATGGTTAATCAACATTTCGGGCTTTCTAAATTTCAAATTAAAATGTTTCTATTTAGGCATACAACATGGTAACTGGCCATTTCAGCCCACAAGTCTGTGCTTCCCAATTTACACCCGGCCAATTCCCTACACCCCTGGTACATTTCGAATGGTGGGAGGAAACTGGACTCCCAGGGAAAACCCATGGGGAACACGTACAAACTTCTAACGGACAGCACGGGATTTGGCTCCTAGTCCTGATTGCTGGTTGTCTTGGGTAAACTTGTACCTCTCATTTTGTTCATTTTAGATTGGTCACAGTGTTTGAGCTACCGAAAGAAAATAGACACACACACACCGAGAGCAGTTCAGTTTATACAAGTCTTTATTACTAAATCAAATGCTGAATTCACACTACAATATGCAAGCCCTTCCCAATTATACTTATCAACGCCTGGACTGGTCCCAACTGCTGAAACGAGGCAACAACTGCACACTTGTAGTAGGTGTCGGGGCGCCGGTAGCAGCTTCTCCACCTCCCCTGACCGGGACGTTGGTTGAAATCTTGAAGTTGTTCTTCTTGCTGAGAGATCTTGCACCTCAAACGTCAGCAATGGGACCATGGCTTATATTAGCCAAAAGTTATTTACATCAGATCTTATCTCTTTGAACAAATGATTTAATTATCTTCAAGGTCTCCTGACAGACTGCGACCAACAAAAGAAAGCGGCATCTCTGGGCCTCATGGTGGAATTTAAGATGTCTACTAATTCATATGCATTCTAGGCCTCATGGTGTAAATTAGATTATGTCTGCTGATTCTAAAAAAAACCACCAGGTTCTCAGCCTTGTAGAAGCAAAGGCTGCAAAAGTAAAAAACATGGTTTAAATCTTCCATTACACTGGTGCCGTAAAGGCTTCGAGCTAACCGCTGCGCCCACCTTGAGGGAGAGGAGGGATGGCTGGGTCGGTAAGGGGGAAGGGAAGGGAGGCAGGCAACATTCGTCAGGCAACATTTTATTAGTGTGAGCTTTGTTCAGGAGTGGTGGGAAAGAAGCTCTTTGAATCTCGTGGTGCTCGATCGCACACTCCCAATGGGAGGAAGAAGTGGTGCTCTGCACGGGATGAGTCTTTGAATGTTTTCTCCATTGGAGAATGAAGGAAAAAAAAGACCTTGTTTTTCACAATCCATTGATATCCAAAAACTGAGATAAATAATTTTGAAATAAAATAATTATTAGGAATGAATGTTAATGTGATAGACCCACAAATGTGAATACATAACCAGCTTGTGTCTTTAGAAGTTGGTTAAAGGTGATTGATTTTCAGGACTTCCAGGTAAGTACTCGTGCTATTCATCAAAATAGTGGCGTGGCATGTATTTTTTTTTGTGTGGAATGGAGCTATATGAATTCTACCCTTCTCTCTGCATAGATGTTGCATGATTCTCTGAATATTTTTGTTTGCATAAATTTAAGTGCAAGTTGCTACATTAAAAGGGCAGCAAGCATTTGTTTTTGTCTTCCCTGAAAATAGCCAGTGAAGAGTTTGGTTGAATTCTACTTGCAATGCCTGAATAATCTTATAATATATGACCAGGATCAAACTTGAGTGGAGCCATGCAATTTGCCTTTTGCATTGAATCTTATTACCTCCTGCAGTGATTGATATGTCTTTTTTTACTGTATTGTACACAGTCCTGTTGAGTTTAGTATGCTTTTAATCCAGTGGCCCTGTAGACAAGAGCTATTTGGCTTTCACTGCCAGTCTCATTACCATGTATTTATCTGCAATAATTGTAATTTGCCATCTCTCACTTTGTTCAACAGTTTTCCAAGGTTTTATTTTTGTAATTGACCTGCCTGTAGTCTGGAATTTTGTCTGAAAAGATTATGTATTTTCTTGAATACAAGGGTTTGGTGTTAAATTAACATACTCTATTTTTGAACAAAGTGACAGTATTCATAGTCATGAAAAATCTGTCACCATATGTCGTTTTAATTATTATGCAATCCATGTGCTGAAATGTTTTCAGACAAAGGGGTTTTGACATATTTACAAAGAGAGGGTTCATTGTAATGTACATAAGTGCAATGTATAGATGCACAGAAATTATTACTTGGTGCAGCCATACTGGTATCTAAGGTCCACCAGAAAGGTTCCTTAATGGTCCAGCGTTTCATGACTGAGCCTTTCATCAAGAGATCGAGTCAATGCAGTGCAGGTACTTGAGATCTTTGAGGGAGCCAAACTGGGAAGCCTGGAGAAGGGAGAAATTACCCTGAAGGAGCACCACTCCTCTCTCCAAAGGGAGTTCTGTGAAAATGTTTCTCACTGCTCTCCATCTGCCATCCCTGCTGCTCTCAACCACTACAACCATGTACTTACACAGACTCGCTTCCACGGCCACATGTCCTTCCAAGCTACTTGCCTTTGCCATGGTCGGTGTCTCATGGCTTCCAGGTCTCCCAGTTTGGCTCCCACAAGGACCTCAATTACCTACAAACTTGGGTCCACCCTCTGGAAGTGATGTGGTTTCCAGTCACCCAACCATTCATTTCTTCCATTCCTTCTCACTCCAGGAAGGGCTCAGGCCTGAAACATTGGTTATGTATCTTTATCTTTACTACATAAAGAACGCTGCATGGCCTGCTGCTTTCCTCCAGCATTTTTGTGTAACGTACAAGAACAGCCTCTGTAGACTTCCTTCTTTAACTTGCCCTGCGCATTTCACTAATGAGCTGCAGAACCTCAGCATCCATTGGAAGTAAAGGATAATCAACGTTTTGGGCCTGGGCCCTTCATCAGGTCTAAGCAAAAATAGGCAGGCATCTGAATAATAAGGTGGGGGGAGGAGGAGCATGGGTTAACAGCAGAGATCATGGGTGGATGTAGGTGGAAGGGTAGAAGAGAAAAATACTGAGAAGTTGTTGGGCGAGAGGGTAGCTCCCTGATAGGAGAGGGAAGCAGGTGGAGTCTGGAGGAAAGAAGATGGGGAATAGGAAAGGAGAGGCAGGTAGCCTTGATTTTTGCAGTGCATGTACAGGCATGTCAGTGTAGGAATGGTGCATGGAATTAAAATAGTTGGCCTTTGCTGTTGCAGTGAATAGAGTCTGCGTCCAGCCTCTCTGATGTAGAGGAAGCCATATCGGGAACACCGAATGCAGTAGGTAACCCCTGCAGATTCACAAACAATGCTTCACTTGGAATGACTGTTTGGACCCCAAAATAGTGGTGAAGAAGGAGATGAGGGAGCAAGTGTAGCATTTCGAGTGGACCGAGGAGACGATCGGTGGGAAGGGATGAGTGGACAAGAGAGTTGCAGGTTTTATTTTGCTCCACATGACAGAAGCTGCAGTCTCTCGAGTCTCAAATTGCTTTTGCTGTTTGGTTAAATTACTTCACTGTCTCATCAACCATACTAAACAGAGGCTACCCTGTAACTTGATTCAAGTTCATTTATCACATTGTTCCTGGGATAGTGGAAGGGCTCTTTAGTGAGCAATTGAACCCAGTGTTTCTGAACCAATGGGCCATGGCCCACTGGTGGGCTTCAGGGTGTTTTCATGTGGGCCACACCCACTGAGGTCAGGGTGGGTCACTCCTCCCGAGTGACCGATCTGCCATTGAGATCTGAGATCATATGGCCGTATCTTGGTCCTCCCAATCCTGGGGGGATCTGAGGTGGGGGTGGCAATTATCTGTGACCTGATGCATGTGTGGCTGATGTCAGTACAGTTGCACTCAATATAAGTGGCTTGGCGCTCAGCACTCAAGTCACAGATCCTATCAGACCTCCATTATCTTCAACTGAACCAAGGATGTGGAAACCGTTGAAGAAAATTCAGGAACAGGGGTTCCACATTAAAGTGGCTTGATTTATTTTCATTGTAAACTTGCAGTGTTTTTTTAAAAAATGTTAAATAAATTACTTTAAAATTAGATAAAGATGTTTCTTAGCTGCGTTTGACTTGAAAATATTGCTTCGTCATTGCCATTTGTGGGCCGTGGCATACTAGTTCAGAAGGCAGGTGGGCCTTAGACCAAAAAAAAAGGTTGAGTACCTCTAGTTTAATTGGTCATTGTTAACATTTGTACAAAGTTTGTTTTTTTTTAAATTTTTTATTTTTCTCACCATAAATCACATTAGCCATGATATACACTATTTATTTTTCACACATATACAGTGACTTTTTCTCCCCCCCCCCTCCCTCCTCCCAAGCCACCCCCCCACCCCCCCCTCTCATCCATTTTAGGTATACAATCTAGGTTGCATTAAGCCAGTCAGACAATGTTGTCATTCAACAAAAATACACCAGAAATTCTACTGAGTCCATTCTTTTCTTTCCTTCTCCTTCCATCAACTTAGGTAATGTTTGTCCCCGGTAGGTTTTCGCTATTGTATTTAATGTAAGGCTCCCATACTTGTTCGAATATTTCAATATTATTTCTTAACCTATATGTTATTTTTTCTAATGGAATCCATTTATTCATTTAAATTTAGTAGTTTCTTCCTTTTAATTTGGTTATGTATTCCATTAATATTTAAAGTCATATAGTTCAGCGTAGCCCTTTTATCTTCTCTTTCCGTTTTTCCATCATTACCTTTCCTCCTTTTCCATTTCTGTTTTCTTATTTTCAACTCTTTATAAGACAACATTCCTACAACATCCAACATTTCCCTTATTCTCCTATTTCTATCTTATTTATCCCCAATCTCCCCTTCCCCTCCTGAGTTGTCCTTTATCCCTTGTCGGACAACCACATCTCCCCTCTCCATTTGGATTTGCGAATCCACTCGCAAGCGTCAACTGATTTTGCAGTGACCGCTATTTCCCCCCACCCCGCCCCCCCCAGAAAAGATTTCACTTTTCATATGTCACAAAGGTCACTCTTTTAATTCCCTCCTTATTCTCTCTATTCCATTACCTTCCCTTATTAATTCTTGTCTATACTATCTATATTTTCCTCTAAGTACAGATACATTCACGTATGCACATTGTCTCTATTCACTCTTATACCTCTTTACCCGCATACATATCAATCGTGGTCATTTTTACTCTCATTACCCGTCTTCCTCCCTCAGTCTATTTTTGTAATTGTTCTGCAAATTTTCGTGCTTCTTCTGGATCCGAGAATAGTCTGTTTTGTTGTCCTGGAATAAATATTTTCAATACCGCTGGATGCTTTAGTATAAATTTATACCCTTTCTTCCATAAAATCGCCTTTGCTGTATTGAACTCTTTTCTCTTCTTTAGGAGTTCAAAACTTATATCTGGATAAATGAAGATTTTTTTGCCCTTTATACTCCAGTGGTTTGTTGCCCTCTCTTACTTTTTCCATTGTCTTCTCCAGTACCTTTTCTCTTGTAGTATATCTTAGGAATTTTACTACAATAGATCTTGGTTTTTGTTGTGGTTGTGGTTTAGAGGCCAATACTCTATGTGCCCTTTCTATTTCCATTTCTTGCTGTAGTTCTGGACATCCTAGGGTCTTAGGGATCCAATCTTTTATAAACTCCCTCATATTCTTGCCTTCTTCATCTTCCTTAAGGCCCACTATCTTTATGTTATTTCTTCTGTTATAATTTTCCATTGTATCTATTTTTTGAGCTAGTAGTTCTTGTGTCTCTTTAGTTTTTTTATTAGATTCCTCCAATTTCTTTTTTAAGTCTTCTACCTCCATTTCTGCGGCTACTGCCCGCTCTTCCATCTTGTCCATTTTCTTTCCCATTTCTGTTAAGGTCATCTCTATTTTATTCATTTTCTCTTCTGTGTTGTTTATTCTTTTTCTTAAATCATTAAATTCCTGTGTTTGCCATTCTTTAAATGACTCCATGTATCCCTTAATAAGAGAAAGTACCTTCTTTATCTTGCCTTTCTTTTCTTCTTCTATTTCACTGTACTCTTCCTCTTCCTCTTCTTCTTCCTCTGGGTTGGCCATCTGTTGTTTCTTTGTTGCCCTTTCCTTCTCTTCTTTCTTGTTTCTATTGTCTTTTGTGGTCTCTTCTTGCTGCAGGTGTTCTGCAGCTGTCGTTGCCGGCTGTGGAGATCGACTCCCCAGCTGGTCCCCCCTCCCGTCGGTGTGTTTTTTTTCATGCGCGGTTGCGAACTTTTACTCGGCTCAGCGAGCCATTTTTGTAGTCCATTATTTACCGACCTGAGGGAGCGGGTTTCTCTCTCCGCAGCGGGCCTCTTCGGACAGGTAAGGCCTTCACCTTTTTCCTCCTTTGTCTTCTCTTCCTCTCTTCTTACCATTGCTTTCGATTTTTCTTTTTTTGTCGCCATCTTCTTTCCACCTTTATACTCACTTTTCTGTAACTTTTATTTCTGTGCCTTTGTGTTTTCCTTTGTTTTTCCCGACTTTTCTGGAGAGGGCTGGAGTTCACCGTCCGGCCACTACTCCATCACGTGACTCCCCCACATTTGTACAAAGTTGAAGGGCAAGAGCTCAGTTACAGAGTACAATGGTTGCCCCTTATCTGTGGTTTCACTTTCAGTGGTTTCAGTTACCTGTGGTCAACCATGGTCCGAAACTGATCCGACTGCCCCATTCTCTCCCCACAAGCCCGTGTCAGTCCCCACCCATGTAGCTTTGCTAAGTATATAATATAGTGTTCGCACAATGTCCACATTGCCTGAAACCCAATTTCATAGAACGCATCATGGACGTTAAGCATTGCATATCCTGGTACTACACGTGAATTCAGGTATCTGCTGGAACATATCCTCTGTGGATAAGGGGGAGGGGGGAAACTTGTGTATAGAGTTTCAATGAGAAAGGTCAATTAGGACCAAGCAAGGGCAGAATAAGAACACTGTTGTGGAGTTTTCCCTGAGGGCTCCAGTTTCCTCCCCCTGTTCAAAACATACCGGGGTGTAGGTTAATTGGGTGGAACTTGCGCGCACAGACTTGAGAGCCAAAATGGCCTGTTACCATGCTGAAGTCTATTAAAAAAAAATTAAATCTGAACATTGAATAGCATTATCAAGAATGCGTGCTTCGCCCACTGCTCTATTCATTATATAACTAGGACTGTGTGGCCAGGCACAATCCCAATGCTATCAACAAATTTTCCAATTCACCAGTTGTTGGCAGAATCATAAACGGCAATGAGGAAGCATCCAGGAGGGAGATAGATCAGCTCATTGAGTGATGTCACGCCAACAGCATTGGACTCAACGTTGGAAAAACCAAGGAGATGATTATTCAGGAGGAAGTCATGGGAACACAACCCAATCTGCATCGAGGGCTTCATAGTGGAGAGAGGCAAGAGGGTGTCAACATCTCTGAGGATCAGTCCTGCAGCCCCCATATCAATGCAATCGCGAAAAAGGCTGACCAGCGGCTATACTTTGTGAGGTGCCAACTCTCAGGACAAGAAATAACTCCAGAGGGTTGTTCACTCGGCCTGTGACATCACAGACACCAGACTTCACTCCTTTGAGGAGTGAAGCCTCAAGACCCTCACCACCCAGGCCATGCCCTCTTCACCCTGCTACCATTGGTGGAAAAAGGTACAGGAACCTAAAGACGAGCACTGAGTGGCACAAGGACAGCTTCTTCCCCGCTACCACCAGATTCCTGAATAATTTATGAACCAAACACTTTTGTAATGTGTACATAAAGGTTTACACTCTGATACTGCTGCAAAACACCAAATTTCGTGACTTGTTCATGACAAGCCACTTCTATGTCGTTACTGCAAAAAAAACTATTGACTCCACAAAAATAGGAAATGCCTTCTACATTTATTCGGTTCCCTGATATACCCAGCCATTCATGTTCTTGTGTTCAATTTCACGTGCACTGCCTTGTAATTTTGACGGTCCCCCCTCCCCCCAGGACTTGCTTCTCAATTCCCCCAACCGTTCCATGTCTGCAAGACTCCTGCATGGACAACGAGGCTCCCAGCCTCATTGAAATCCTGCCAAAACTGGGCTCCAGTTGCTAGAGTTCCTGAACTCGAATGAAGTGAGCTGTCTGTTCCCCATGGCCTTCCACCCAGTAGCATGTTTGTCAGTTGGTATTGTGTGTCTCCCAGATCCTTGTGTTGAAAAACTCAGCAGTTCAAACAGTGTCCTTGATAGAGCAAAGGCCAAAAAAAATACACCACTGACATTTCGGGCTTCATCAAGGTATTTCTCCAGACCTTGGTCAAGGATTCAAGCCTGAAACGTGGGTAATGTCATTTTTATCTCTGCTCCATAAATGCTTTCTCCAGCATTGCATTTTGACTTCAACCACGGGGTCTCTTGTGCATAACAAAGAACGACATTGCCCCAGGATGTGCGGGGAACGAGAAAGGCTGCGTTCGTTGGTTGAAGCAGCTGGAAAAACGAAGTTGTTTTCACTTCCCAGATGAGCATTTCGTGGAAGTCCAAGCTCAGCCTCCTGATGCTGAGAATGAATGGAAATGCACATTCCCGCGGAGGAGTGGATTTAGTATCATTTTAAGTCACGTTCACGTTGAACTGTATTTAAGTCGGACCCGACCCGGAAGATGGACAATGGACAATCACGACCGACACCTTCAAGATTCGCGGCGGCGGCGGATCCCCCGATTGGTCGCTCCAATTGTATCCATTGTCCGCGCGTCACTCCGCGCGCGCTCCGATAGGTCAGACGGCGGCGAGGAGCCTCCTGTCCATCAGCGCAACCTCCCCGGGCGAATGTGAAAGTAAAAGGGAGCGCTGGGTACTGTGCGGGTGTTTTAATTTTGGAAATCACTGACGGGCGGGGGCGGGGAGGCTAGGGGGACTAGGAGGCCGGGGAAGGGGGCTGGGCGTGGATTAAGGGGGGGACTGGGGGCGGGGAGAGGGGTCCGGAGAGAGGGGGTTGGGGGGCGGGGAGAGGGGGGGTTGGGGAGAGGGGGGGTTGGGGAGAGGGGGGGTTGGGGAGAGGGGGGGTTGGGGAGAGGGGGGGTTGGGGAGAGGGGGGGTTGGGGAGAGGGGGGGTTGGGGAGAGGGGGGGTTGGGGAGAGGGGGGGTTGGGGAGAGGGGGGGTTGGGGAGAGGGGGGGTTGGGGAGAGGGGGGGTTGGGGAGAGGGGGGGTTGGGGAGAGGGGGGGTTGGGGGGCGGGGGCAAGCGAAATGATTTGGTGCGGAGGATCTCTCATTCTTTGCAGAGGGCTTTCATGTGCGGGTTGCGGCTTCTCTGCGTCCGTGGGCGCAAGGTCTGGGCCGTGGCACCGTTCCATGTCTGCAAGACTCCTGCATCTTCGTGGACACATGAATGAGCATTCATTACGGGGAGGTGGGAGTGGGGGGCAGGTCCTGGCCGAGGAACCGGGGTAGGCTGCCTTGTTTGGGGGCCCTGAGTGAAGAGTGAGTGGCCAGGCTTGTTTCCAATGGCAGGGAACCGGAATGGCAGCGCTTCTTGTCGGCCTCACTTCAAACTCTTGCTGGGGAGGCACCGCGATCAAGTCCTTCCAGCTGGTGAAGTTTCAGCGGCCCTTTTCTAACGAGGACGGGAGGAGTGGGGTTGGTGCTGCGTCCAGAGCCTGCAACCTCCTGCAGGTTCAGAGCCTGGAACCCGATTATCCATTGGAATTCTCTCTGTCCCGATTGAACGACCTGTCTCTCTCGAGTTTACTGGAGTTGCACCGTTTCACGCGGGGTTTGCAATTAGCTCCAGTGATTGGGGTGTTTGAACGTGTAACAGGAGGTTCACAGAGAAGAAAATCTTCATAATATAGTTTACAAACATACCCCTTGGACTGGATCGTCATGACACCTTCTCCCAGCTGATAGTTGAAGGACCCAGATCCATTTCGACATAAATAGCTGCAATCATTCTTAACTGGGTTTGTTTTTAAGTTGTGGAAGAAGTTTGATACCAGGACATTGCTGGTGGAACATCCAGACATAGTTATCGGCCAAGTAAAGCATTTGGAGTGATTGCAAACAAAAAAACCCTTTGTAAGCCAAGTGGATGCGTTTGAACGAGAGATGGCTGTCATCCTGAAAAAATGACTTCTGTATCTTGCAGGGTCTGTAGTTTGTCCATGTTTGCAAGTTAACTGCAGCCCCTTTTCCACTGGCACCCTGTCCCAGGAATTTACCGGGCCAGGGTCCAGTGGAAAAGGAGCATGGTCCAAATGCCGGCGTGACGTTTCACCTGGATTAACCTGACTGGTACACCCGGCATTTGCTGACACCAGCGTACTGATAAAGCCAGTGGAAAAGGGACAGCAGAAAGTCGCCCTCTTCCAATTGAAGGTAGAACACTCCAATCGCCAGGGATGAGTGTCCAAGTGGAGGGTGGTCCGGTGGTCCAAAGGGCTTCTTCTCCCAGGACACTGCACAGCCAATGAACTGGGATGCCAGTGGAAAAAGGGTTTGTGTTTGAATCCTTTGGCAGACTTTATTAGGAAATATTTCAGCGCAGTGATTGACAACCTTTCATTAATCTTAGGTCGGCAGCAAGGTTATTTATTTCTTTTTGAAATCTTTTATTCTTGGGAAATGCGATGCATACCACATGCTGACAGGTAAAGTCACAGACAAAGCTCTTCCCATCATCGAGAACATCCACAGGAAACACTGCTGTCAGAGAGCAGCAGCAATCATCAAGGATCCACGCCACCCAGCACACGCTACCATCAGGAAAGGGGTCGAGGTGTCACAAGACTTGGGCCACCAGGTTCAGGGACAACTACTACCTCTCCACCATTAGACTCCTCAACAACAAACTCGATCAGATTCATTTAAGGATTCCTCCTTTTGCACTTTATTGATTTATTTTCTCTCTGTGTTGCACAGTCGGTTTGTTTACATTTCTTTATTGGTTTACACGTGTATGTATCTTCCTGAGTACAGTTTTATTTGCATTACCAGCAAGTGGTAATTCTGCCTGGCCCACAGGATAAAGAATCTCAGGGCTATATGCGATGTCATGTATGCACTTTGACAATAACATTTCAACTTTAGAATTGGCTTGAGCCATCTCTTATTGTGAGCTGTGGTTGCCCAAATTCTGTGGCCTATTACAACTTATACACGTGAAAGTAAGGGTCTGCCTAGTATAGATTAACGTAGATTGATCAGTTTGAATTAATGTCCACGTGTGCCATGCCGCTTTGTGAAAGAATGCAGGGAGGATTTTAAATACCTTAAGTGATGGGTGTGAGGCAAACCTGGCCCTGCTAGTAAATCTCCACCAGTCTTGAGTTCCTCCGGCTTAGGTGACTCACAAGAACAAAACAAAATGTACAAGCTAAATCTTTTGAGTAATGTTTCTCCTTGATTTAAAAACAGGATGCCCTGCCTTTGGATCTCGCATAAGTTACCTCTTGGGTATGAATGAAAAAGTGTGAGGTGAACCTGTCTGGTTCTGTGCATCTCTTGAGTATCGGTGGAAAGAATTGTAAAAATGCATAATTAAAGCTGATGGCGTCAGAATGCTAGTGCCACAGTCAGACTGAGATCAAAGGCTGAGAAGTCGCGAAGAACTGGATTTTAGCAGGAGTCTGACACACTAATTGGAGGACCAGCAGCCCCATGGCAACTGTGTTAACTGAGTTCTCAAATTTTGCAAAACTAATAAAATACACTTGTGATAATGTTGTGGTCCTGAAATTTATTTTAAGGTTGAAACTTAAGTATACACAAAGCAGGTTAGAGGTCATGTGCTGGAACAGGTTTATAAACCCATTGTAGGGGGTTCTGATGCGAGGTAGGAATTGCTGCTGGTTTTTGATGTGCTCCTTTTGCGTTTGACTCTCAATGGTTTGTTGTTGTTTTTCTTCTGTTTCTGTAGTATGATATCGTGGCGGAATTGGTATAGTTCCCAGTACGTGGGGGGACAACCTTCACCCCAGTTCTCTGATGGCAGTTACCTCTTTGCTCTGGATCTAGAGGAGTCGCTCTCCCAAATGATAAACCGCACACTTGCAGATGACACGGCAGTGGCAGACGAGGACCTGGACTCTGCTGTGTTATTTGGAAACTTACGGGGGAATATAGTTGGATTACGTTACTATACTGGTGTGGTAAGATCTACTCCCATCCTATTTCTTTTTAAAAAAAATTTTTATTTTTCACACCATAAATCACATTAGCCATGATATACACTATTTCTTTTTCACACATATACAGTGACTTTTTCTCCCCCCCCCTCCCTCCTCCCAAGCCACCCCCCCACCCCCCCCCTCTCATCCATTTTAGGTATACAATCTAGGTTGCATTAAGCAGTCAACTTAGGTAATGTTTGTCCCCGGTAGGTTTTCGCTATTGTATTTAATGTAAGGCTCCCATACTTGTTCGAATATTTCAATATTATTTCTTAACCTATATGTTATTTTTTCTAATGGAATACATTTATTCATTTAAATTTAGTAGTTTCTTCCTTTTAATTTGGTTATGTATTCCATTAATATTTAAAGTCATATAGTTCAGCGTAGCCCTTTTATATTTTGTTTATCTTCTCTTTCTGTTTTTCCATCATTACCTTTCCTCCTTTTCCATTTCTGTTTTCTTATTTTCAACTCTTTATAAGACAACCTCCCATCCTATTTCTAATGGTATTTAAGTTTTCATATATAAAAATAAAAGGTTCATTTCTGATCTTGGGTTTCCTCCACGTGCTCTTGCCTCCTCCTGTATGCCAAGGACCTGTGAGTTGATCGATAAACTGGTCAATGAAAATTGCACCGCGTAGGTGGATGGTGGAACCACAGAGAATTGGTTGCAGGTAGAATTGACAGGAGAGTTCAGCGTGAGGTAGTATAGAAGTGATGGGCTGAATGACCTTTAGTGTGACCATAAACTGAAAAACAGCAATAGGAATTAAAAAAAATAATTTCCGAGCGGTTTTCAGTGAAATGGAAAGGGGAACAATTGATATGTTGGTAACATAATTGTTGTTTGTCATCTATATCAATGATCTGGATGATAATGCGGTTAAGTGGATCAGCAAATTTGCAGATGACACTAAGAGAGGAGGTGTTGTGGACAGCGAAGGAGGTTTTCAAAGCTTACAGGGGGATCTGGACCAGTTGGAAAAATGGGCTGAAAAATGGCAGATGGAATTTAATGCAGACAAGTGTGAGATGTTGCATTTTCGAAGGACAAACCAAGAAAGGACATGCATGGTAAATGGTAAGGCACTGAGGAGTCTGATAGAACAGAGGGAGCTGGGATTACAGATGCAGGTACACCCTGCTTCACGAAACTAGAGCGTCCCTATGAAAACTTTAATAATCCAAAATGGCAAAGCGAAGACCCATTCACTACTGCACTCCTGAAGGTTATTTTTGTAAAAGCAAAAAACCCATTCAAATCCTTTCGTAACAGGGAACACGGGTTTCTTTGTAAAAGTGAATTTTCATACAGTGAGTATTTGTAAAATGGGACACACCTGTACATAATTCCCTGAAAGTGGCATCACACATGGATAGGGTTGTAAAGACAGCTTTTGGCATATTGACCTTCATAAATCAAAGTATTGATTACAGGAGTTGGGATGTCATGTTAAAGTTGTACAGGTCGAGTACTCCTTATCCGAAATGCTTGGGACCCAGATGTTGTTCAGTTTTTGGAACAATGGAACAAAGCAGTACAGTAGCATTAGCAGAAAACCTGTATCAGCGGTTAACCAAGCAACAACAAACTACAGAAAGAATTTTGAGCGCTGACATGACATCACAAGTGGAAAATTCACATGAAATAATGTTTAATACTTAGCAAAAATAAAACCTCAATCTCTGCTTATAAAAGAAGACCACCTCCCCGCCACCGCCTGACCCCGCTCCTGCCCAAGGCGACTTCTTCGAGCGACTCTGGCTGCAGCCCATGCTGAAGACTTGGACCCAGCTCCGTTTGGCGTCTTCCCGGCCAGAAGCAAAGATTTTGTTTTAAACTGTTAATGCCAACAGAGCACAAGAGCCCCACATGGGCAAGTCAGGAGTTGAATTTTTTTTTCCCATTTGTGATTTCAGCGCAAAGATTTCTTCTGGTGTTTGCATCTTTTCAGTTTTCGGATGTTTTCGGATGTTCAGATAAAAGGTACTCGACCTGTATAAGACATTGGTGAGGCCAAATTTGGAGAATTGTGTGCAGTTTTGGTCACCTAACTCAGGAAAGATATCAATAAGATAGAAAGAGTGCAGAGAAGATTTACTAGGATGTTTCCTGGACTTCAGGAACTGAGTTACAGGGAATGGTTAAACAGGTTAGGACTTTAGCATAGAAGAATAAGGGGAGATTTCATAGAGGTATTTAAAATTATGAAGGGGGCTAGATAGAGTAAATGTAGATGGGCTTTTTCCACTGAGAGTAGGTGAGGACATGGGTTAAGAGTGAAAGGGGAATGGTTTAGTGGAAACATTCGTCACACAGAGAGTGGTGGGCGTGTGGAACGAGCTGCCAGCTGAAGTGGAGAATGCAGGTTCATTTTTGACATTTAAGAGAATTTGGACAGGTACATGGGTGGGAGAGGAATGGAGGGCTATGGACTGGGTGCAGATCAGTGGGACTAGGCCAAAAAAAAAGGTTCTGCACAGACCAGAAGGGCAGATGAGGTCTGTTTCTGTGCTGTAATGTTCTATAATATCTGTGGGAAACATTCACCAGTTCAGCCAGTAGGTGATTGCCCACATTGGGTAACTAATCGTGTAGTCGCAGGCTCAAACTTCCAAGGGCCAGCTGAATGGTGGAGTGCAGGACTCCCTCTGATACACGTGGCATCTGACTGGCCTTGGTACCTGCTGCTCCCTCGGGCTGCAGATTGCAACATTAACGTGGAATTCCCTGGCTGAGTACTCGTGCTCCACCCCTAGAAGTAAACTTGCCAAAATGTGAATGGAGACCGAGAAGATGAAATGGCCGAGTACGTGGACAGGTTTTTCCAGAATTGTGACTGCATTAAGAAGTGTTGACTTTGGATAATTTGAAAGCTAACATGTTAACTTGACAATACTTGTCCAGTGTTGAGCGAGAGCTGCTGCTGCTCTAGAAATTTCTTGCAGGTGGAAGCTAGATGAAGGCGCATGTGAAATGTTGATATCACAGCATACCATGCTTGAAGTCTGTGTTGATGCTACACTGATGTCTTTTGAATCTTGTTGCCAGGTGAGCAATAATGAAATGGTTGCACTTCGACGAGATCCAAACAATCCCTATGACCATCATGCAGTCCAAGTCAATAATGTGAATGGTATTCAAGTGGGACATATTAAACGAGAGTTGGCAGCACCCCTGGCCTTCATCCTGGATAACAAACTGGCCAGGATCGAAGGGTGAGCAAGCATCTTTGTTCCTGACCTACATTCATTGTTCATGAGTTTTTGTAGCACTTTTTAAAACTTGGGCCCTGTTGAACTTGGCATTAAGATTTAGAGTTTTAAATTGGCTTTGGTAAGTTTCCACCAAGTGTGCAGGTGAGTGATGGAATCTGGGGGCAGTTGATGGGTGTGCGGGATGAATAGGTGTTGGGGAAGACTGGAGGATGGCTCATGTTGTGCTCTTGCTTAAAAGAAAAGATGCAGGGACAGTCGTTCGTAAGTTTCTGGAAGAGATTCTGAGGGACAGGGTCTTTGGAAAGGCAAGGGCTAGCTAAAGAGTCAGTATGACATCGTGTATGGGAATTGTTTCTCATGAATTTGATTGTGTTTCTTGAAGACCAACAATGTTGATGTGGGGAGAGTGGTAGACATTGTCCAGATGGACTTTAACAAGGCTCTGTATGGTTGGCTCATCAGGAGGTCACATTATATGGGATCCAGGGTCAATTGGCCAATTGGATACGGAATTTGCTTGATGGTGTAAGACAAATGGTGGTAGTGGAGGCTTGTGACCAGTGTTATGCCACAGATCTTGGTGCTGGGTCCACTGTTTCCCATCCATAATGATTTGGATAATAATGTAGTCATCGTGGTTAGTAAGTTTGCGGATGATCCAGGGTTCCTTTTATTGTCATGTGATAATACATTAAAAATATAATATACTTCAACTTTTGCCATAAGACAGAGGTGCCGTTAGTATTGCCCCTTGCATTGCAACATGAGAGAAAAAGAAGGAAATGAGGGTCCCTTCAGAGTCCCTGGGTGTCGTTGATTCATCTCCAGCACTCCTGCAGCCTCTGCAGTTGCACACACCACTGTTCGAATCGTCAGTAAACCGAGCTCCAGTTGCAAACCTCCAAATCTCGGCCTGAGGCCTCTTGGAAGACCTCAGCTCCCTCTTGAATCCTGGCTCCAATGCCTGGATGCAGGTCCCCAAATGCAAGTCACCTGCAGCCCGTGTGGGTCCCTCAGCTGCTGGGCCCCTTGCTGGTCCACTGTCATGGTCACCTCTGGAGGATCGTCTCCCATGCTTCTCCTTCCCAACGGGGTTGTTCTCTCCAATTCTGATATCCTGCATCAGTCCGCTGCTCCCCAGGAGTCAGAAACCCCATGTGATGGCTGCCGAGTGCAGCCACTGCCATCGCAGGATTTTACTTACAAACACTGTCAGCTCCTTTAACAGGCAGTTTGAAGGCTGTACGGTTTGGATTATATGATGAAATTGGTGATAGAAATTGTGAGGTGTTTCATCTTGGCAGGTTAAACCAGGACAGGTTTTACACAATGAATGGTAATATTCTCAAGGGTGCTGCCCAACAGTGAAACTTGGACAGGTACTTGGTTCCTCGGCAGTAGAATGGTAAAGAATGTGTGTTCGCCTTAATCAGTGAGGGCATTGAGTACAGGAGCTAGGACATCGTTCTGCAACTGAACAAAACGTTGGACAGTCTGCATTTGGAATTTAATGTGCAGTTCTGGTCACCCAGCCAGAGGAAAGATGTACTTAAGGTGGGAAGGGTGCAAGAGAGATCCACAAGAAAGTTTCCAGAACTGGTGAGTTAGAATTAGAAGCGGAAGCTGGATAGATAGGACTTTTTTCCCTGAAGCAATCCTATGGAATACTGAAGGGGATTGTTTATAGAGGATTATAAAAGAATTGTGAGTGACACAGTCATAGTTGTTTCCCAGGATAGGTAGCATTGATTTTAGGTAGGAGTGGAAAAAATTTAAAAGGCATCTGAGGGTATATTGGTGGTGTAGTTAGCGTTGTGGTTAGTGCAGCGCCATTACAGCGCCAGCATTCGGACCCGGGTTCAAATCCTGTGCTGTCTGTAAGGAGTTTGTATGTTCTCTCCATGTCTGCGTGGTGTGCTCCGGTTTCCTCCCACCGTTCAAAGCGTAACGGGGCTGTAGATCAATTGGGGTAGCACAGGCTCATGGGCTGCAAGGGCCTGTTACCGTGCTCTTTGTCTAAATTTTTAAAAAAAGAAATGGGTACTATTGTAAAGTTTTGCTGGATACGTGGATTTCGAGGGATATGGGTCCAACACTGGATCTAGCTTGAGTAGGGAGTGTGCACAGGTTGGGCCGAAATGCCGGTTTCCATCGCTGTTGATCTTTATGACTCCGTAAGATTAGTGGGGAGTGGTCTTTCGGAACAGTCATAGACCTGATAAGCCCTCATGGCCTTCAGTTGGGCAAAAGAATGTATTGAGAACATTCTGTTTGTGATTCAGGATTTTATGAAGAAAAAAATGTGTAAGGAATCTGTCTGCCTGTTCAGGTTGATGCTATAAATCCTCCCTTTGATCAGACCATTGTGTTTTCTCTGAACATCATCAAAAATAATGAACTCATCAGTAATCCCTTTATTTTTATGGACCATGAAAAATGCTAGTGACAAAGCAGAAAAATCTTTTACTGTGAAATGCTTTCGGAAAGCCTGATATGGTGGTGAAAGTGGCTTGTGGATATTAGCACACCACTACACTTGGTGAAGGTTTCCTGTACTCTGCGTGATGAAACAGTAAAAGTGTTGGAAGTTTTCAAATTCGATCCAGCAAGAGAACCTGAGGAAACCTTCTGCCAATGTGTTTTTAACGCAGTTCTCAGAAGATCGTCTCTGGGCCCCATACACAAACGTGTAGGAGAAACTCAGCAGGTTACGCAGCATCCATAATTAAGAGTCTGGTAGAAAGTCTGCAGCTACTGTGGTCAAGTACAATACTGTCGATTTTGTGTGACCTGCTCAGTTTCTCCAGCATATTTGCCTGCTGCACTCGACCCCAGCATCTGCAGACTTTCTTGTTTATGTTCGGCCCTGTGCATTTGGCCGGTGTTCGTCGCCATCCAACAAACAGACCACTGGAAAAATTCAATGGGGCAAACAGCACCATGAAGACGAAAAGGGTTGGTCGATGTGTTGGGCTGAGAGCCAACGCTGGCACCAACTGAGTTGTTCCAGCAGTTTGTTTGTTGCTCCACATTCCAGCATCTGCAGTCGTTTGTGTCTCCATTCCTCACAAGCCCACTTGGCTGTGGATGCCAGTTCACTGCTGAGTTGTCAATGAACCCCAAAATTTGTGGTTATTGAGACTTATCTTAAGCATTTACAAACTTAGGAGGTAGGAAACAAATTGGGATCAAATTGTAAGTGGGGGGGGGGGGGGGTCACAATGATAATTAAAAGATTTATAACAAACATGTACATCAAACTGCAAGAGAAAGAGAACGAGGAAACAAGCTGTAAACCCAAACAAAAGTGGGAACAAGATCTAAACATAAAGATAAAGAATGAAACATGGGAAAAGCTATGCTCCGGAACTATGAGAAATACAATAAACACGAGGTTACGCATGGTACAATATAATTGGTTACACAGGCTCTACACCACGACTCAAAAGTTAAATAAATGGGACCCAACAGTATCAGACAGATGTTTTCGCTGTAAGGAGGAAACAGGAACAACAGTACATGCAATTTGGGCATGTGAGAAAGTAGAAAAGTTTTGGGAAGATCTAAATCAGGTATTAAATAAAATCACAAAAAGGAACATACCAAAAAAATCCAGAGATCTTTCTTCTAAGTAATATAAGAAGTAAAGAACTTGGCCTCGATTTGGATGAAGCACAAAAAAGATTTATTATGATAGCCTTAGATGCAGCAAAAAAAATGTATAATGTCAACCTGGAAATCAGAAGAGAGCCTGAGAATACAGCAATGGTACACAGAAATGAATAAATGTATTCCATTGGAAAAAATAACATATAATTTAAGAAATAACATCACAGTATTCGAACAAATTTGGGAACCGTACATGGAACACAACAGAGAAGTCCTACCGCGGACCTCCACCCCCTAAAATGATAGAATGAGAAGAAGACGAAATGAACTGACCCAGTGTGTAAAAGTAGATGACACAATTTTCTTGTTTATTTTCATTGTGTGATGACATTGTTTCATGGGTTTATTGTATCGTTTATGTTGAACTTTGAGTGGGTGGGGAGGGGGGTGGGAAGGAGGTAGGGAAGGGAGGGGGGAAAAGGGGAGAAAATGACACTGTGTATATTCAAGAGGGAAATCCTTATGTGTATTTTGGTCAAGATGGTTCATAGTATGAAAAATAAAAAAAATTTTAAAAAATTGTAAGTGGGGGAAAAACATTAGATTGAATTGTAGGCAATTGGGTGTAACTGGGCCGAAAAGGCCTGTTACAGTCGAGTATGTCTAAATTAAAAAAAAATAAAAAATTGCAGATCTAAAGAAGGGTGTCAATTATCGGTACAAATTTTGTGCGGCGTGGTTAGCGCAACGCTGTTACAGCGACTGGGGTTCAAATCCCGTGCTATCTGTAAGGAGTTTGTATGTTCTCCTTGTGTCTGCATGTGTTTCCCCTGGGTGCTCCTGTTTCGTCCCACCCTCCAAAAATAAACGGGGGTGTAGGTCAATTGGGTGTGTAATTAGGTGGTATGGACTCGTGGGCCGAAAGAGCCTGTTGCTGTGCTGTATGTCTAATATCAATTTAACTTTAAAATTTAAATTGCTGGTCTGTTTAAAACTCGTCTGATTTTTTGTTAACCTTTGAAGTGAATCGTAAAGGAAATTGGGCAGTTTAGAAGGGCCCCTCGATTTGTTGTTAGGAGTGAGTGTTTAAGGAGATCAAATTGAAATGCAGAATTTTTAAATTGGTGTAGTCTAGAGTCTGGCAATAAATATAACAAGCTGCACCTTTGGGAATGGTTTGTGTTTCCTTCTCCATGTCAACAGTTGTTTAAGCTGCAGGGAACCAACTTGGTTTGTAGAATTAGTGTTCATCTTTGTTATTTTGTTTTGCGGAACTCCTGCGGTGATGACATTTCACAAAGTACAACTTTGGACTTCCTGCTTCAGCTCATAGTTTGAAGGCTGAGCATTGCCCTGGTGGGTTTGGTGGGGGTGGGGGGGGGGGGGTGGTGTGTTGGTGGTGGAATGATGGTTGTTCTATGGTGATTGTTCCAGGAGTGATGACCTCCCCCAGCCAGAAGTGGAGCTGGCAGAATCTTGCGCCCACCAGGTTGGATTTCGGCAGCGTTGAGTCCACCTGTGCGGCTGAGATTTGTTTCCCGCCCTATGGCAAGACTGCATATTTGTTGTCGGCGGCTGTTTTATAATGGTGTCATTTCAGTCAATAACTGTGGAGGGGGGGGGGGGGTGGGTGGCTGTGAATCACTGCTTTATGTGGATAAATGCCTGCTTGCCCTTTTCCCATCAGGGTTGTCCCCTACGGCGCTAACAACGTGTTCACCATGCCTGTGCAGCTTTCCTTCTGGGGAAAAGAGGAAAACCGCAGCGCTGTTTTGGAGAGGTTGAAACTACATGGCTTCAAGCTGGCACCTCACAATAAAGGTAAGATCCCAGCAGTTTTGGGACCCCACACTCACCTCACAAAATCTCTTCGTCACTATAAAGTTTTCTCGACATCATTTACAATACAAAAACCTGCTGAAGAAATTCAGCAGGTCATGTGTGTCCATAGGGCGTGAAGGGCACCCCTTTATTTCCTGCTGAGTTTCTGCAGCATGCTTGTGTATTGCACTCGACCCCAGCATCTGCAGACTTTCTTGTTTAACTTCTCAAGATCACTGAAGCATTCTTAAATAGGACTCGAGGAATCCATCCAGCGCACAGTATCTTCAACCCACTGCTATAAAGAAGGAGGAACAGGAGCATCAGAATCAGGACTGCCAGGCTGGGGAATGGCTTCTTTTCATAGGCTGTGAGAGTGATGAACAGTAACCTGTAACCATGAGAATCATCCCAAATATTTGTAAAGGTACACAATCCTTTATCCGGACATCTAAAATCCGGAAAGCTCCAAAATCCGGCAAATGGGGAAGAAAAAAGTCGGGTGAGCGAGTGACCGGCGGCGTGAGACGGGCGGGTGAGGAGGAGAGACCGGCAGAGCGAGTCGGGCGGGGGAGAGACCAGCAGCGCGAGTCGGGCGGGGGGAGGGAGACAGCAGCACGACTGGAAGGGGGTGGGGGTGGATACGACAGCACAATTCGGGTGGGCTTAAATTTGGGTTTCCGAAAAATCCGAAATTTGGAACACACTGTCCCCCAAGGGTCCCAGATAAAGGATTAGGTACCTGTACATACATTTATTTTGATTACTTATGCGATCATTATGTATTGTGTGTTTTTGTGCGTATGTGTGTGATAGTCTCTCTTATAATCAGATGAATATAAACTTGAACTTTGCCTTCTGCAGTTTCATTCATCTCACTTGAACATAACTTCCTCCCTTCTGTCCTCGTATGAGCCAACTTTGGAAGGATGATCAAACTTTAGAACGACAGCATGTGGCATGGACCACGTCAATGCCGACAATTGTTGGGGAGTACAACAATTTGACCTGCTTTTCTTTTTAGGCGGTGGATTCACTGAAGCGTGGTCTGCAATGGGATCCTCCAGAGCTGGTCCAAGTTACAAAGCTCCTGTGCACACTGCTGTGCAGATGACAGCAGAACAGGTGAGGGTGTATTTTAACATTGGAGTTTCCCGGTTACAAATGTGGAATTTTCCATGTCCCTTTCAAGAAACTTCCACGTAGGTATTACAACCAAATTAGTATGTCAGCGGGCAAATCACTGTTCTAAATTGCCTTCAAGAAGGGTTTAAGTCCGAAATGTCAGTTGTATATTTTTACCTCCTGTGGATACCACGAAGCCTGCTGAGTTCCTCCAGAATTTTTGTGTTTACGGTACAACCTGATATGGAATTTAAAGGATTTAATATTTCCTCAGATACTGTACAGTTTAAATATGCCTTCCATAATCTTTGGACAAAGACACTTTTTTTCCTTTATTTGTGCCTGCAAATTTAAAGCTTAAAACTACAAAGTTTTACATTTGTATTCAAACAATTCACTTGTAATTGAAGTGCATATTCCAGATTTTATTCAAGGTGATTTGTATACGTTTTGGTTTGACCATGTAGAAATTATATGGCCATTTTTAATTGCTTTATTGGTGCAGGTATAAGAGAGCTAGGCTTCAAGGCTTTTCATAACCTTTGGAGTCTGTAGCTATTTTTTCCACATGAGGACCAGAGTTTTGTCCATGAAAGTTTTAAAAAAGCAATTATGAGGCTGAAAAACAAGAATAAGACAAGAGACATCACCCAAACCTTGGGATTACCAAAATCAACTGTTTGGAACATCATTAAAAAAAAAGAGCGCACTGACAGGCCAAGGAAGACTCCACTGCCGATGACCGAAAAATCCCCAAATCCCTGTCAGACAGATCTGAAACATTCTTCAGAGGAGGTAGGTGTGGATGTGTCATTGTCTACTGTCCGCAGAAGGCTTCATGAGCAGAAATACAGAGGCTGCGCGGCAAGATGCAAACCAATGCGAAGGTGGTATGCTTTGGATCTTAGGCAGTTCCTTCACTTTGCCCTTGCCATTATTGGTCTCCTCTGTCCACACAACCTTTTTCCTGAATTCTGCAGGCTCTTTTAATACTTTTTGGCAAAATCTGATCCTCGTGTAGAAAAATGGCAACCACAGACTCGAGATGTGATCAAAAGCTGAGAAGCAAGCCCATCTCTCTTATACCTGCACCAATGAAGCAATTAAACATACCTGAATACTCACAAACCCCTGTGAAGGCAAATGTCTCAAACATATGGTGCCCTGAAAGGAGGGGACTAAGTACAAAAAGTGCTGTAATTTCTACATGGTCATAACCTTGAATATAATCTGCAACATGCACTTCAATTATATGTGAATTGTTTGAATGCAAATTTCTAACTGTGGAGCACAGGGGAAAATAAAAGAATAAAGGTGTCTTTGTCCCAAACATGGAGAGCCCTCCTATGGATGCTGTGAGACCTGCTGAGTTCAGATTTAACCTATTTAAACCTAATGTTAATTTACATTAACCCTAATGTACATTATATCACATACAATCCTGAGATTCCTTTTTCCTGCAGGTGCAGTAGAATTGCCACTAATTGGTAGTGCAAAAAAAACTGTACACAGCGTAAACATGTATTACTGTGTAATACAGAGAGAACAAAAAGAAAATCAATAAAGTGCACAAATAAGAGTCCTTAAATGGGTCTCTGATTGAGTTTGCTGTTGAGGAGTCTGATGGTGGAGGGGCAGCAGCTGTTCCTGAACTTGGTGATGTGAATCTTGTGGCACTCATACCTCTTTCTTGATGGCAGCAACGAGCATAGAGCTTGTGCTAGGTGGTGTAGGCCTGATGATTGGGGCGCTCTCTGTATATGCTCAGTACTGGGGAGGGGTTTTCCTGTGATGTCCTGGGCATTTCTGTGTTTACAGTACAACCTGGTATGGAACTAAAGGGTTTGATATTTCCCCAGATACTAGGCAGTTTAATTGCATTGATGTCCTTAATAGTATTGAGAGCTCTTGGGAACAAGCCTACCTTTCAAACATCAATGGTTGAAATGTCAGTCATTCTCCCACTGATGCTACTTGATATGTTGAGTTCATCCAGCAAAGGGTGTTTAGCTTCAGATTCCATCATCTGCCGTCTCCTGTGTGTCATAGATACAGGAGTCAATGGCAAGGTCAGGTTTAAATTCCCATTCAGGTGCAGAGGTTGGAGGTGCTGTCTCAGAACTTTGATCCTGATTTTAATGCTCTCTATGCATACCCTGTGACTATGTTGTGTGTTGTGGTGTCCTTCCACATCCCAAAGCAAGTCAATTAGCTGCTGTAAATCAGCCCCCTTAATAAAGAAAATAAATATAAAGGGGATTTGATGGGACGAGTGGGTACTAATAACTGTTAGGGCATCGAGGAAACAGAGGGCGAGTGGGACTCGTGGAATCTGACATGGGATTGGTGTTAAAATTGAGCTCCTGTCAAGATACAAAAAGTATAACCAAGCCACACAGTACAGTTCAAACAGACTCTAAGAATAATGGTAGCAGGAATGAGCAGCCTGCAGTGTTGGGTAGACAAGGTCACCTCACTAAGACTGTTTGGTCTTATTCAAATAATCCAGGGCAAGGGAGCAATATTCTTGCATGCAAATTAGAAAGTTATCTCTTTGAAAGTATTGTTACAAGTTGAGGCATTGCAGTCAATATTTGCACATTTCTAAAGACAGGAAAATGGTTAGCATCAATTGGCTTTTTACATGTACATGTTATAATTAAAAGATATGAATTTGTAGCATATACAATGGAAGCTGCTTGCAATATACGGTGTTCTGTCTGCCTTAGTCTCATTTATTAACACTTGCAAATGCCGTTCTGTTTGACAGGCATGTGCAGCTTGTTGGAGGCATTTAGGTATTGAAGGTATTATGTAGTCTCGAGCCTGGGGGAGAGAGCTGTGATTACCTTGAAACTTTTTTTAGGGCAGATTCTAATTTCCTGTCTGAAAAGTCCCTTGGCTTAATATTTGTCACTTCCTTCCAGCATTTTCTCTGGAAGTCTGTGACTTTATTTCTGTAACAGCTGGTTTTCTCATAATTGATATTTCTAGGTAGGCTATAAACCTTCTACATTGGAGTGGTTGAGTTGTTTAGATGGTGGGGTTAACGTAGCAGTTAGTACTGAGCTATTTACAGCGCCAGCGGCCCTGTAAGGATTTTGTACGTTCTTCCCATGACATATAGGATTGGTAGATTGGGTATAATTGGGGACTGCAGGATTCATTGGCTGGAATCTGCTTCTACAGTGTTGGAATTAAGAGACTGGGTGGGCTGGGAGTGTTTTCCTTGGGCCAAAGGCTGAGGGGTGACCTTATTCTTTGGCTTGGCTTCGCAGACGAAGATTTTTGGAGGGGTAAATGTCCATGTCAGCTGCAGGCTCGTTTGTGGCTGACAAGTCCGATGCGGGACAGGCAGACCTTATAGAGGATGGACACAGTTCTTTTCCAAAGATGGGCGGAATTTAACACTGGAGGTGAGGGGGAAAAGAGAAGGGGCACCTTTTCCACATGCAAGGGGTCGTGGGTATATGGAACAAGTTGCCAGAGCAGGTGGTCGAAGCAAGTTTAAAATGCATTTAGACAGGTTTATGGAAAGGACTGATAAGGGCCAAATGCAGGCAAATAGGACAAGCTCAGGGAGATACCTTGGCTGAGGGCCTGTTTCTGTGCTGTAGAACTGAATCCTTGACTTCATTGACCTGATGGGCCACCTCAGACTTGTTATATCTAAGATGTTCCCGATTCTTTTTTATTGTCATGTAATAAAACAGAAAATGTAATATTGCACAAAATTTCTTTTAGTCTGCCATAGGGCAGACAAGTCTCCATTAGTGTTGTCCAGCTCCTTACAGTGAGACATGAAGACAGTCCCGTTTCAGAGGGCAACGGTGCATCAACTTTCCGTTTCTGCATTTGGAGTCACATAACGACCATGTCAATCAAAATATTTGAGTTGGAATTAAGACCGTGTGGAGGTGTTAATACTGATACTAGTATTTTAAATTCTAGAATTTGCTTCATTAACTGAATTTAAATATACTATGATGGGCTTTGAACCATCACTCTGAGCATCTGGTTAACTAATTTAACCATGCCAACCCTCTGCACAGCGACCCTTCAGCCAAAGGTGTTAGGCAGTAATCGGACCCAAGGCTTGCTTTGTTTAAGCTCTCCTCACTGCCTGCTGCCACTGAGACTCCTTCCTTCTGCACCAGGCAGTGTATGGAGGGGGGACCTCGCAAGCTTCTATTTGTATTTAAAGTTATTGACCACACAGAAGGAGCCATTTCTGGTGAGAGGAAACTGGAGGATCCAGGGAGAATGCCCGCAGGCCACAGGGTGAGCATACAAACGTCTTGCAGCCAGTGCCAGATTTTAACCAGGGTCTCTGGGGCTGTAATAGCGTTGTGACCATAATTTGGGAAGTGCCTTCCATGTCCCTTCAGCTGTGATTTGACAGGGCTTTTGAGATGTGTAATGCAGGATATTTCAATCAGGAGTCATAGAATCCTTAGCCCATGTCCATGTCAATTTGCTTGTCCACACCAGTGCTTTTCAAACACCCTCTTACATTCACATTCCACCTCAAGTAATCCGCATGTCATAGTTGCTCTGTGATTAGTAAGGGATTGCTGAAGGTGGGATGTGAGTGGAAAGAAAATGGTTCGAAAACCACTGTTTTAATCATCCCTCATTGACTCGTTATGTGCACGGTTTCATAACTCCAAAGGAAATGGGCCAATGACAATTTTTCTCAAACAAAATATTTCAGTAACAATTGGGTCTAGAGCAGTGGTTCTCGACCTTTTTCTTTCCACTTACATCCCACTTTAAGCCATCCCGTACACATTACAGAGTACTTATGGCATAGGGATTACTTAAAGTGATATGTGAGTGGAAAGAAAAAGGTTGAGAACCACTGGTCTAGAGCACTGATTCTCATCCATCCCTTCCCACTCACATATCACCTGAAGCAATCCCTTACCAATCACAGAGCACCGATGGCACAGGGATTGCTTCAGGTGGATTGTGAGTTTAGGGGTGCAATTTGAAAACCACTGGTCCACACTAATGCCATTTGCCTGCGTGAGGTCTGTGTCCCTGCATGCTTTCCCTATTTAAGTTTCTGTCTGAGTGTCCCTTAAACAGAGATGTGTCCACTTCCACCATCCCCTCTGTCAGTGAGTTCCAGATATAAACCACTCTCTATGGACCAAGGGGAGCTCTTGCCTACTCAACGTAGGCTCCTCATCATTTTGTGTACTTTTATTAGATTATCAGCCACTTTGGAATTACTTTTATTCTCGTTTTATTTGCTCCCAACTTTGAGAATTAATTTTCTTTTGCAGCTAAAGAATGAATTTGACAAGATTTTTGAAGATCTGAAAGAGCATGACAAGACTCGGGAAATGGAGCCAGCTGAGGTGAAGCGAACCGTTGTTGAACTGTTGTTAGAGCAATTAATGTAGTCGCGTGAAAATATAAAAGGCTTTTGAGCTCCTGTGAAGCAGCTTGGAATGTTTCACCACACTAGGAAGCTATATAAATGCCAATTTTTGTACTCTGGCCTTGTGGAATGTAGTGTTAGGCTTAGACTTGTGGTTGGATAATGATTATGTTTGTTTGGGCAGGACAGCAAAGGGGTGGCGGGCAATGCTGATGGGGAAGCTATGTGTGTCCTCCACATCGTTAGCTTTTCCACTCTGTTTAGTGTCATCAGAAAACTTTAATTCACTGTATGGTCCTCTCCTCCAAATTGGTTATGTATATTGCGAACAGATGTGGACCCGGTGTCGATTCCTTTGTCTACCACTAACCACTGATGCCATCCAGATCAACACCCATTTATCCCAACTCTTTGCCTTCTATCGATTAACCAATCCTTCATCCAGGCTAATACAGTTCTCCCGACTCCCTGCATCCTCATCTTTTTTTTTTTTAAATTTTTTATTTTTCACACCATAAATCACATTAGCCATGATATACACTATTTCTTTTTCACACATATACAGTGACTTTTTCTTCCCCCCCCCCTTTCCTCCCAAACCACCCCCCCACCCCCCCCTCTCATCCATTTTAGGTATACAATCTAGGTTGCATTAAGCCAGTCAGACAATGTTGTCATTCAACAAAATTACACCAGAAATTCTACTGAGTCCATTCTTTTCTTTCCTTCTCCTTCCATCAACTTAGGTACTGTTTGTCCCCGGTAGGTTTTCGCTATTGTATCCTGCATCCTCATCTAATGCAGAAATCTTTTGTGCGGCTTCTTCTAGAACGCTCTCAGCCAATCTAAGAATTGCATATCCACCTATTCCCTGTCATGCCCTCCCACCCATATCCATCTGTGACCTCTTGCCTGTGGGCCTGTGCTCCTCCCCTGCTACTCCCTCCCCTCGATTTTATTCGGATCTCTCCCGAGGGGTTTTATCTATGCTTCATGAGGACA
The DNA here is from genome assembly GCF_036971445.1 of Narcine bancroftii. Lineage (NCBI taxonomy): Eukaryota > Metazoa > Chordata > Chondrichthyes > Torpediniformes > Narcinidae > Narcine > Narcine bancroftii. Next base: position 115,949,892 of record NC_091477.1, on the reverse strand, counting down.
CCGCGTGACCTGCTTAGTTTCTTCAGTAATTGTGTGTAAATTAAAGACACAGTGTCTGCAGATTTTCTTATTCCCCTCTATCCTTGTCTTAAAAACTTGACACTGTTTTAAAAATGATCAAGGTTCCTTTTATTGTTATGTAAATAGTACATAAAAATGTAATATCTAGATTGTATCTCTCTTATCGAGTGCTCTGTGGTCCAGCACATTTGAATCTGCCACCGCTAGTACATATTCCTTACAGACAGCGCACGACCCGAATACCGGTCCCGATCACTGGTTCTGTGAAGGCATTATGCTAACTGCCGTCCAGCAGCATTATTTACTGTTTTAAACTTTGTTCTACCTTTGATATGTTTACCTGGGGGTTCCCTTAGGGGTCAATTTCTGTTTTCTAGCATTTTCTGTGGTCCGGCAATGGCCAAGTCGCCAGATTAAAGTGATGTATCCTGTATATGATGTAATTAAACTTTTGTCTGCCATAAGGCAAACAAAGAATTGCCATGAGCATTGCCTGGTGCCCCTAACAATAGGAGAAAGAGAAGGAAAAGAGAGTCCCTTCAGAGACACTGAGTGTCAAAGCATAGGACAAATTCTCCTCTATTTTAAACACTGATGTGGGATGCTGGTCCAGTGTGAGAGGACAGATTGGGCTTCCACTTAAACCCTTTGTTGTGATACAACCCCACTACATTGACCACCCTCCTACTGGCCTACTGCAGGGGGCGATCACTGTACCTACAGGTAGGCAGCCTGGGAGGCTGGCCCCACCTACTCGCTGTCAATCACCGGCCCATATTAAGACTTGTGCCGGCCCCTTTGATAGTCAGTCCTGCACGTGGAGCCAGGAAGGTACTGAGATCTTGTGTACACGAGTTTAAGCAGATTAAAGCCTACGTACTTAGTGCCTGAATTCTACACACAGCAGCGCTCACACCCTTCTATAATACAGAGTACCATTGACCACTTTGTGTAGTAACTGCGCACCAAAATCTCTGGAGGGAGATGACTCCTCCCACTCAGAGGCACAAAGTCAAATCTCACTGGGTGTTAGGAGCTTTGTTCTCTGAAAATTGGAAATCTTGGGCTTTGGGAAGTTACTCGTCATGTTATTGCTGATTTGGACTAGTAGATGGTGCTGTTCGCAAGCTCTCCAACAATCTTGACCAGCTAGCATTTCTAAAACGTTTGCAGGGTCACCTTGCAGACTGCAACAATGTTACTGGCAACTTGCTGGCCTTTTAACAGATGCAAAATATTTGGATTAGTTCTTAAGCAGCGCACCAATTATTGCATTCTGCCCACTTTTACTGTTTCATTTCTAATGTGATGCATTAGGTCTCATTTAGTAGACAGCACTGACTTTTTAAAAAATTATTTATCTGTTTGTATATTAATCGGGATGAATGTCGGAGAGTCTAGATCAGGGCGGGCGAACCTTTTTGGTTGTGGGCCACATACAGAGTCACGGGCCAAACAATATTAAGCCCGGCATTTTTCAACCATTTGCACTGCAAGAAAATGTGTTTATAGACCAGAAAACCCCTGTGCCATTGAAAATTAATTTTCTATCAAAATAACTACACGACACTACTGAACAGATCAACTGTTGACATTAGTTATTTTATTGATGAGCTCACATATTGGAATCGGCATTTCTGTATCTGCTGCTCTTTAATTTAAATGAATAGAATAATATTCTTTAAAACTCTCATTCAAAAAGCAGTGCAAAATAAAAGTTTTTTAAACTGAGGTAGATATTTTTTTTAATGAGGTAAACTTTTTAATCGATGTATACAGTTGCTGCCGTTGTATAGGATGATCATCAAACTTAAAATTTTTACCTTAAAATTGGGGGTCATCCGATACAAAGAGAATAAAATTCTTACCAAGATGACTGAAGACGCAACACCGCCACCCACCGTCTTCCTGCTGGCTCAGGCGCAATCTTGTGCATGGATTGTTAGTTATTTGCGAGGTCTTGGTGGGGTCCATCCATCTGGTCTGGCTTTAAACGGTCTGTTACAGGAGGCAGCAATGGTTTATTTTAAAATATGCAAATAATATTTAGACATTTAACCGATAACTTGTTATTAAAATACTGTGATTTGTTTTTAACAGCATCCACTGGTCAAGCAGTAAGTGGCAGATTTTTTGGGATGGAGGGCGGGATTAACTTATTCAAACTGTATCGCTCAAAACCAAAATTTTAGGTGAAAATTCCAGGTGCCCTATATAGAGTTGTCCTATACGGCATATACGGTAACATTTGCAACCATCTAGTAGTAGTTGTACAAAATGGCTGCAACATCTAGTGTTGAAACAAAGTAGTGCAATGTTCACACTGTGCAAGTTATTGTTGGAGACGATGTTCTAATGGGCCATCCACCCTTGCTCAAGATTTTTCCACCGAGGGACTAAATTTAGTATCCTTGATACAATCTTGAGCTTCCATTTAAACTCTTATAATGTACAGCACCAATGGATGATTGTATGGCTGACTCCGGGTCAGAAAAGCAAGCCTTCAACTTCAGAGGCAGGAGCCAGCTCTGCTGGGCTGTGATGTTGCATGGTGATGCCCTGCATAGAAACTATCCTTGAAGGACCCTCTTCTAGCCCGATGTTTAAATTTTGTGCTCGCAGGCTGTCCGCACACCATTGCTGCCTCATCAGAAGCAGGCGCTGGCCTGGATGGTGCTGAGGGAAAACAACACCGACCTTCCTCCATTCTGGGAGCAGAGAAATAACATGTTCTACAATCTGCTGACAAACTTCGCAGAAAAGGAGAGACCTGAAAATGTTCACGGAGGCATCCTGGCTGACGACATGGGTCTGGTAAGAGATCATTCTTGTAATTCTCTAATCTTTCTTTTTAAAATATTTTTATTGTTTAACGTATAAGCATAAATACAGAATTGAAAATTACATAATTCATTTGTCTACAAATAAGCAAAAAATGTAGATAAAACGACATCAATAATTGCTTATAAAACTTCAAAAATATTTAATTGAAATGATTTATGAGACCCGTTTATTGAAATAACTTGAATAAAAGAAAAACTAAATCTAATCTAACCCCTCCCTGTAATCAAGGTTACCTCATATAGAAAAAAAATGAAACTGTCACTGTTTAGTATTAGTGCTGAATATCTATATATTGTTACTGACGTGGTTCACGGTGAAGAGTAAAATAAAAAATTATCTAACAAAAGAATAATATCAAACTAGAATTTCCCAATGAACTCTTGTCTCATTCATTCAAAGGATGATTAACACTCATCCTGATGGTTATGGTACCCAAGCAGTTGTGAGTTTGAGCTAGTTATCTACAGCTTGTTAATTGCAAATTCTGGCATTAAATTCAATACATTTGGAAATATATTAGTTAAGTATATGGGGAGAAAGTACAAACTTTTTACAAACAGTACCGATTTCAAACCCGGACCGTTTGCACTGCAACAGTGTTACGCCACTTTACTGCCCCATTTTCCCAATAACCCTTAATTCCCCCTATCATTTGAATATCTGTCCATATGTGTCTTGAGTACATTCAGTTAAGCAGCCTGTGTTGCTTCTTTGGGTAGAGAATTCTACAGATTCGTCACTCTCTGGAAGAAGCAGCTCCTCCTTGTAGTCTATTTTAAATAAATCTACTCCCCTGAAACCTTGAGACTATGTCCCCTAGTTCTAATCTCACCTGCCAGTGGAAATAACCTCCCTGCTTCTTTCTTATCTAAATTCTAATGCGTATGGTCTGATCACCACTCACGCACTTCCTATAATTCTTTAATCTCATTGAATATTCATCCTGAAGTTATCCAAAGTTAAACTCGTGTAATATATGCTGTATCCAGTTATCAGTGTACACCATGAAACATTATTGTTATTACAAACTTGAAAAATACTTTTAAAATGTACGGGTGAGTTTGAGTCAAGTTGTATTTTTATGTCGGATCATTCGTAATGGTCGGAGCCCTTCTATGTGAAAATGCGAAACTTTAATCCTGAGCATCATATCATGTTGAGACTACGAAGAACCAAATATCTCCATGAGAGCTACCCTGCAGAAAAAACCATCCGTTGTTAACAGGCCCTTCCAGCCCCCCGAGCCCGTGCAGCCTAAATACCCCAATTAACCTGCAGCTGAAGGGTGAGACATGTGGAGAACATGACAAACTCCTGACAGAGAGCGCTGGATTCAAACCCGGGTCGCTGTCACTGTTACAGTCTTGCGCTAACCGCTACGCTAACTGTGCCATCAAAAGAAAATCCCTCTCTCAAAGGGTAAAGTTCTTCTGTCACTATCCCGTGAGACTAACTTTCTTATGAGTATATTTGGAACGTGGGCAGGGATGCTAACTCCTTGCTCCTTCCGAGGATGCTCCTTGCATACACTCCATGCCTTGAATCTACAATGTAATCTTGTGGTATTTTTCCAGGGAAAAACGTTGTCGACCATAGCAATAATCCTTACAAACCATCACTGCGGAAAGCCGCTTCGCACTGAAAAATATACAGAGAAGGTAAGATTTAAAACAGACACATTCCATTTGGTTGAATTTGTGTATAATGCTTATTACTGAACTGGTGTTATTTTTATACCTTCCCAAAACAATGGTCAAACCTATTATTGAGTCAAACGGTTTTACAAACCAGCAAGTCAATAGATGAAGAATAATAGCTTTTGTACACTGGATTTTGCAATAGCTGCTTTCATTATTGTCCCCAAATTAACAGATGACGAACAGTAACGTCTTTGCTGGGTGTGTCAATGGCCACCTTTTTTTTCGTGCATTCTCTCTTTCCTTTCTCCAGCTGTAAGAAAAGTGCTCAGTTTTTTAAGACAGGTTTCAAAGTATCTGTAGTACAAAGCAAGTTAAATGTGTTCCAGTCAAACATTCAAATCAAAGTTGCCCTATGAAATCCTTCTATTTCATATGATTTAGACCAAACTCCAAAGGCAAGACCAAAATAAATTGGATCATTTTCATTTGTGTGAACTGTGATCCAAGTATTGTGACTGAAAGAAAAGTTCATGTAAAGTGGTTGGATTTTTTTTGTCCATTTCCTGTAAATGGCATTACTCCAAAGGTGTTTGGCAAAAAGAAACTTCCTTTAAACCAGTAAAAGAATCCATTATAAGTTTCCTTTGTCAAATGTTATATGTCAGAGAATGGGATGTTGCATCTTGAGCAAGAAAGACCCGTTTCAGACCTTCAACTTTCAAAGCGTCTAGGGATTGTGCATTTGGGGGACACGGGCCCATGGACTGGAAGGGCCTGTTACCGTGCTGAAGAGTACAACTCCAAAATGGTCGAGATCAGGCCTATGTCGGATGAACTTTTTTAAAGAACAGCCCAGTAGCAACAGCAAATCATTTGTATCAATATTTAAAGAACAGCAAAAAAACAAGGAAGGCTTTTTAAGCATTAATTCTCACAAAAAAAATGATGGCCGCCGCCGATCACTGAGACTTTCCAGCTGCCACAGCCGATCACCAAAACTCCCACCCGCTGCCGTCGATCCTTGACGTGGACCCATCGCTGCATCCGATCCCTGGGGAGGCTTCCTGGGCCACTGGAACTCTCATTGCCGAGTCGGTGGGCTCCTGACTCCCTGGTCACTGGAGCTCCCAACTCCAAATCCTCCCCTGCTAGGCATACTGAGCATGCACACTGGGGAAGGGAGCTCCGCTGTGCCGAGGAGGGAACGCCACTGAGCCCGAGGTCCCGCTCTTGCCTGAGATGCCGCTCTCCTCGATGATGCCGGGACAGGGGATTCTTCTGACTGTTTCCAGTTGGGAGACAGCGGCACACAGTTTGAGAGGGAGAGTTGGAGAGAAAAAAACCAATGGGGGAAGGTAAAGAAGGAATAGCAAGGGGAGGGAGTTACCTGAAACGTAGACAATAGTCATTCTAATTCCATGATTTGCTCATGAAGGGGATTGCAGACTCTGGGGGGGAGCAGCAAGCCGGCGCAGGGCACTAGAAATTGGAGAAACCCACCCCGTGCGGCATTCAAGGCTGCAAGAGCACTAAAGGCAAATCCACAGACACTCAGTGACTCTGAAGGCAATCTCTTTTGCTTTCTCTTATAATTAGGGGTACTGGGCAAAAGTTCAAGAATATCATGGAAATTGCATTTAACGTGACGATAAAAGGAACCTTGACCTTGATAAAGCAAATAATAAAACATTGGCTTTCTAATCTCTTAAATGTAGGAATCATATGGTTACAGAGAAGCAATGGGGAAAAGTTGCTTTGAAAGGCCCAGGAAGGCACCGTCCAGCACTATAGCAGCAGAACCTAGTAAGTGCTCTGTCATTTCTGTGTGGTAAATGGGAATTGACTTCAGAAAATATTCTTTAATGAATTGATGTGCCTGATTTTTAGTTTGGGGATTTAACCTTCTTATCATTTGTTGTAATAATTTTTAATTTGGAGATACAGCACGGTAACAGACCCTTCCGGCCCACGAGGCTACGTGGCCCAAATACACCCATGTGACCAATTAGTCTACAAACTCTGCACATTTTTAGAATGTGGGAGGAAACCAGAGCACCGGAAGGAAATCCATACAGACCCCTTACAGATGGGGGCAGATTCGAACCCAGGTCACTGGCGCTGTAATAGTGTTGCGCTAATTGCTACACTAACCTACCGTAGAAAATTGTGGCGTTAATACAAGTTAACCCTGAGTTACAATGGGGTTCAGTTCTGGGACTCGCACTGTAAATGATCGTAAGTTGAAATTGGGCGGAAAAAATGTGAAATTTCACCAAAAATAAAATGCGTTGAAATATCGTATGTTGGGACGTCGTAATAGGGGGTCTATCAGTATTTGATATTTGTTTTGAAAATGAACTAATCTCAGAAATGGAAATCTCCTGTATGTGTTGGCCTACAGCGAGAGAGACAATTTCAGTCCTTCCTCCGTCAATCCTCTCCTCCCCAACTGGCCATAATGTATGAGCTTTGTTTGGTCTGGGAGGTGCTGTCAAAGTGGAATGTGGTAGTTCGACTATTTTCACTTAATTTATTCATTAGAGTTGGAGATTTTTTAAAATTTTGGATTGCCTTCACTGGGGGTCATTTTCAGCGTCCATCCACCTTGTTAATTTTCTTTCTTTCTTAGTTTCGGCAGCTAAGTTAGATCACCAGTTAAACTTCAAGAATTGTTGAACATTTATTCACTGCTGTCCTCCTTTCCAATAATGCTCCCATCTAGATGCTGTCAACAGGAAAACAGTCTCAACGATTGATACCACAGGAAGTGTTTCTTCCTCGAGGTGTGATTTATTCACTTCATCGCATCCGAAAAGGTATCGTTAGGATGCATTGTTTCTTCTTGCTATTTACTCAATACTGTCTGTATCTGATTGTTAATATGCATAATTTAAAATTATTAATCTGGACTGTTCTCTACATATTTGGATTGAACTTGCTAATCCCTTTGGGTACGCTTCACATCACACAGTTCTCTGCTTAACTTTTTGCAGAAAAACAAACTGCCAATCACTTTTATCTAAAAAATTCTACGTAAAATGAAGTTTAATAATTTGCCCCTGTTTTAGAAACGGCGATCAAGATCCCCAAAACCCACACGAAGCGAGCTGCATTTTCGTTAATACAAACGCAAATAAAAACCTGGGCACCCTGAACTTGTTAGGTTTTTGGGCGGCACAGTTATTGTAGCGATTATTGCAGTGCCAGCCACCCGGGTTTGAATCTGCGAGGACACGCTCTTCCCAGGTCTGTCTGGGTGTCCTCCGATTTCCTCCCACCCCACGCTTGTAGATTAATTGGAGTATTTGGGCAATATGGGCTGGAAAGGGTCTGTTACCGTACGGTACATCTAAATTTAAAATTTAAGTAACCAATTCTGCCTTCTGAAATCCTTTGTGCACCACTAACAAGGTCTTTTCTCTCTCTCTCTCTCTCTCTCTCTCTCTCTCTCTCTCTCTCTCTCTCTCTCTCTCTCTGCTCTGTGTTGACCTGTGCAATTCCAGTCAAATTGAGGCCAGCACCTTCAGTGCATTCCCCTCGCCCTAAAATCAATATCTACCACCTCTAAGAATGTATAATGATTTGTCACGGGCTTTTTCTAGTGGTAGAAAATTCCACAAGTTCATGGTCTGGGAGTATGTTTACTCCTCAGAGTCATGGACTCTGACCCTTGGTCCTGGATGCCCTGACTACCAGCAAATCCCTTCTTTCTAATCTGTTCAGTATTGTTAGAATTGTAAGCAGAGAAATGTGTTGGAGGAACTCGGCGAGTCTCGCAGCATCCATAGGAGGTGAAGATACATAATCAATGTTTCGGCCCTGAGCTCTTCTTCAAGGTTCCTGCAGTTATGTATCTTTACTGCCTATGGACATTGCGAGACCTGCTGAGCTCCTCCAGAATTTGTCTTTTCACTACAATCACTAGTCTGCAGATTTTCATGTTTCTCTGTTAGAATTGTGTCAGTTTCTAAGAAATCGCTCTTTCTTTGGAGGGAGGGCATCCTTGCGGATGAGATGTTAACAGAAAGCCTCATCCTTTCACCCATAGTCCGTCACTGCACTAATGTGGAAAAAGAATCATGATCACAGATAGAGGTTCAGCATGGAAACAGGTGCAGTCGGTCCCCCTGACTGTCAGGTGCAGTCGGTCCCCCTGACTGTCAGGTGCAGTCGGTCCCCCTGACTGTCAGGTGCAGTCGGTCCCCCGGACTGTCAGGTGCAGTCGGTCCCCCTGACTGTCAGGTGCAGTCGGTCCCCCGGACTGTCAGGTGCAGTCGGTCCCCTGGACTGTCAGGTGCAGTCGGTCCCCCGGACTGTCAGGTGCAGTCGGTCCCCCGGACTGTCAGGTGCAGTCGGTCCCCCGGACTGTCAGGTGCAGTCGGTCCCCCGGACTGTCAGGTGCAGTCGGTCCCCCGGACTGTCAGGTGCAGTCGGTCCCCCTGACTGTCAGGTGCAGTCGGTCCCCCGGACTGTCAGGTGCAGTCGGTCCCCCTGACTGTCAGGTGCAGTCGGTCCCCCTGACTGTCAGGTGCAGTCGGTCCCCCTGACTGTCAGGTGCAGTCGGTCCCCCTGACTGTCAGGTGCAGTCGGTCCCCCTGACTGTCAGGTGCAGTCGGTCCCCCTGACTGTCAGGTGCAGTCGGTCCCCCTGACTGTCAGGTGCAGTCGGTCCCCCTGACTGTCAGGTGCAGTCGGTCCCCCTGACTGTCAGGTGCAGTCGGTCCCCCTGACTGTCAGGTGCAGTCGGTCCCCCTGACTGTCAGGTGCAGTCGGTCCCCCTGACTGTCAGGTGCAGTCGGTCCCCCTGACTGTCAGGTGCAGTCGGTCCCCCTGACTGTCAGGTGCAGTCGGTCCCCCTGACTGTCAGGTGCAGTCGGTCCCCCTGACTGTCAGGTGCAGTCGGTCCCCCTGACTGTCAGGTGCAGTCGGTCCCCCTGACTGTCAGGTGCACTCGGTCCCCCTGACTGTCAGGTGCACTCGGTCCCCCTGACTGTCAGGTGCAGTCGGTCCCCCTGACTGTCAGGTGCACTCGGTCCCCCTGACTGTCAGGTGCAGTCGGTCCCCCTGACTGTCAGGTGCACTCGGTCCCCCTGACTGTCAGGTGCACTCGGTCCCCCTGACTGTCAGGTGCACTCGGTCCCCCTGACTGTCAGGTGCAGTCGGTCCCCCTGACTGACAGGTGCAGTCGGTCCCCCTGACTGTCAGGTGCCGTCGGTCCCCCTGACTGTCAGGTGCAGTCGGTCCCCCTGACTGTCAGGTGCAGTCGGTCCCCCTGACTGTCAGGTGCAGTCGGTCCCCCTGACTGTCAGGTGCAGTCGGTCCCCCTGACTGTCAGGTGCAGTCGGTCCCCCTGACTGTCAGGTGCAGTCGGTCCCCCTGACTGTCAGGTGCAGTCGGTCCCCCTGACTGTCAGGTGCACTCGGTCCCCCTGACTGTCAGGTGCACTCGGTCCCCCTGACTGTCAGGTGCACTCGGTCCCCCTGACTGTCAGGTGCACTCGGTCCCCCTGACTGTCAGGTGCACTCGGTCCCCCTGACTGTCAGGTGCACTCGGTCCCCCTGACTGTCAGGTGCACTCGGTCCCCCTGACTGTCAGGTGCACTCGGTCCCCCTGACTGTCAGGTGCACTCGGTCCCCCTGACTGTCAGGTGCACTCGGTCCCCCTGACTGTCAGGTGCACTCGGTCCCCCTGACTGTCAGGTGCACTCGGTCCCCCTGACTGTCAGGTGCAGTCGGTCCCCCTGACTGTCAGGTGCACTCGGTCCCCCTGACTGTCAGGTGCAGTCGGTCCCCCTGACTGTCAGGTGCACTCGGTCCCCCTGACTGTCAGGTGCAGTCGGTCCCCCTGACTGTCAGGTGCACTCGGTCCCCCTGACTGTCAGGTGCAGTCGGTCCCCCTGACTGTCAGGTGCACTCGGTCCCCCTGACTGTCAGGTGCAGTCGGTCCCCCTGACTGTCAGGTGCAGTCGGTCCCCCTGACTGTCAGGTGCACTCGGTCCCCCTGACTGTCAGGTGCACTCGGTCCCCCTGACTGTCAGGTGCACTCGGTCCCCCTGACTGTCAGGTGCACTCGGTCCCCCTGACTGTCAGGTGCACTCGGTCCCCCTGACTGTCAGGTGCACTCGGTCCCCCTGACTGTCAGGTGCACTCGGTCCCCCTGACTGTCAGGTGCACTCGGTCCCCCTGACTGTCAGGTGCACTCGGTCCCCCTGACTGTCAGGTGCACTCGGTCCCCCTGACTGTCAGGTGCAGTCGGTCAGGTGCACTCGGTCCCCCTGACTGTCAGGTGCAGTCGGTCCCCCTGACTGTCAGGTGCACTCGGTCCCCCTGACTGTCAGGTGCAGTCGGTCAGGTGCACTCGGTCCCCCTGACTGTCAGGTGCAGTCGGTCAGGTGCACTCGGTCCCCCTGACTGTCAGGTGCAGTCGGTCAGGTGCACTCGGTCCCCCTGACTGTCAGGTGCACTCGGTCCCCCTGACTGTCAGGTGCACTCGGTCCCCCTGACTGTCAGGTGCACTCGGTCCCCCTGACTGTCAGGTGCAGTCGGTCAGGTGCACTCGGTCCCCCTGACTGTCAGGTGCAGTCGGTCCCCCTGACTGTCAGGTGCAGTCGGTCCCCCTGACTGTCAGGTGCACTCGGTCCCCCTGACTGTCAGGTGCACTCGGTCCCCCTGACTGTCAGGTGCACTCGGTCCCCCTGACTGTCAGGTGCACTCGGTCCCCCTGACTGTCAGGTGCACTCGGTCCCCCTGACTGTCAGGTGCACTCGGTCCCCCTGACTGTCAGGTGCACTCGGTCCCCCTGACTGTCAGGTGCACTCGGTCCCCCTGACTGTCAGGTGCACTCGGTCCCCCTGACTGTCAGGTGCACTCGGTCCCCCTGACTGTCAGGTGCACTCGGTCCCCCTGACTGTCAGGTGCACTCGGTCCCCCTGACTGTCAGGTGCACTCGGTCCCCCTGACTGTCAGGTGCACTCGGTCCCCCTGACTGTCAGGTGCACTCGGTCCCCCTGACTGTCAGGTGCAGTCGGTCCCCCTGACTGTCAGGTGCACTCGGTCCCCCTGACTGTCAGGTGCAGTCGGTCCCCCTGACTGTCAGGTGCAGTCGGTCCCCCTGACTGTCAGGTGCAGTCGGTCCCCCTGACTGTCAGGTGCACTCGGTCCCCCTGACTGTCAGGTGCAGTCGGTCCCCCTGACTGTCAGGTGCAGTCGGTCCCCCTGACTGTCAGGTGCACTCGGTCCCCCTGACTGTCAGGTGCACTCGGTCCCCCTGACTGTCAGGTGCACTCGGTCCCCCTGACTGTCAGGTGCACTCGGTCCCCCTGACTGTCAGGTGCACTCGGTCCCCCTGACTGTCAGGTGCACTCGGTCCCCCTGACTGTCAGGTGCACTCGGTCCCCCTGACTGTCAGGTGCACTCGGTCCCCCTGACTGTCAGGTGCACTCGGTCCCCCTGACTGTCAGGTGCACTCGGTCCCCCTGACTGTCAGGTGCACTCGGTCCCCCTGACTGTCAGGTGCACTCGGTCCCCCTGACTGTCAGGTGCACTCGGTCCCCCTGACTGTCAGGTGCACTCGGTCCCCCTGACTGTCAGGTGCACTCGGTCCCCCTGACTGTCAGGTGCACTCGGTCCCCCTGACTGTCAGGTGCACTCGGTCCCCCTGACTGTCAGGTGCACTCGGTCCCCCTGACTGTCAGGTGCACTCGGTCCCCCTGACTGTCAGGTGCACTCGGTCCCCCTGACTGTCAGGTGCACTCGGTCCCCCTGACTGTCAGGTGCACTCGGTCCCCCTGACTGTCAGGTGCACTCGGTCCCCCTGACTGTCAGGTGCACTCGGTCCCCCTGACTGTCAGGTGCACTCGGTCCCCCTGACTGTCAGGAGCCCATTGACACAACATCTGCCTTTAAATCTTTTAAAATTCTTCTCACATTCTCATCAGCTCCCTCCTTTACATGAGGAACAATGTACAGAGGCCCATTAACTTAACCAAGCCACACATTTTTGGGCTGCAGGAAGAAACCTAGGTAGAACATGGATGGTAAACTGAGAAGGGTGGCAGAACAGAGGGATCTGGGAATACAGATACATAATTCCCTGAAAGTGGTCTCACAGGCGGTTAAGGGTTGCAAATAGAGCTTTTGGCATATTAGCCTTCATAAATCAAAGTATTGAGTTGGGATGATATGGTTAAGTTGTATAAGACATTGGTGAGGTGAAATTTAAACTGTGTGCAGTTTTGGTCACCTAACTATAGGATTGAAAGAGTGCAGCTAAGATTTCAAGGATATTACTGGGACTTCAGAAACAGAGTTACAGGGAAAAGTTAAACAGGTTAGGATTTTATTCCTTGGAATGTAGAAGAATGAAGAGATTTGATAGAGGTATTTAAAATTATGAGGGGGACAGATAGTGTAAATGCAAGTTGCCTTTTTCCACTGTTGTTAAATGAGATACAAACCAGAAGGGTGAAAGGGGAAAGGTTTAGGGGGATCATTAGGGTGGAACATCTTCATACTGAGAGTGGTGAGAATGTGGAATGACCTGCCAGCTAAAATGGTGAATATGGTCTCAATTCTAACATTTAAGAAAAATCTGGTCAGGTACATGGATGGGAGGGATATGGAGGGCTATGGACTGGATTGGGACTAGGCAGAATAATAAATTGGCGCAGACTAGAAGGGCCTGTTTCTGTTCTGTAAGGTTCTGTGGTTCAAAACTGGAGTAGCTGGAGGAAGCCCATGCAGCCTAATGAAGAACGTGCAAACTCCACACTGACAACACCCAAGGTGACTGGAGCTGTGAAACCATGGCTCTACTAACTGTGCAGAGGAACATTTCCAACACCTTGAGAAAATTCCTCACTCAACCGGATGATTGACATGTTTTTATTGCCATTTATAGAATTTTTCTATCATTTTCCTGCATAGTACAAAGACCATCAGGACATTGAAATGACCTCATAACCTCTAAAGAGCTTTGGATACACTTAGGTCAAAAGGTGCTATGTAAATACATGTCTTTTTTTTTGACTGTTTTGTATTTATTTCTGCATTTACTACTGCTACGGGTTATATTTTATATATAAATATGTTTTTAAAAGAGATACATTGTGGGGTTTAGTATAGGTCACTTCACAAACAGATACTTCACATCTCATTTAAAATGCAAGAGCTTTGTTAAAGGCAGCCATGCAGGCACCAGTGCATTGCAAAAGACAATGGGACTGTTTTGGAAGGAATTTTTCAAAAGCAGGTGCAAATAGATCGAAACTCAGGCTCAAAGGCTGATGAGATCTTTTCAAATATTGGGTTTGGAGCTCTGCAAGGAGTCCTGGTTTTGCAAGCAGAGAGGAAAGAACCAACAGGATTTTCTTTTAGAGAGAGAGAAAGAGAACAGTTCTGCAGTGGCTTTTGGAGGCTGCAACATGCTGGCAGGCTTGTTAAAACCCCATTTTGAAGATGGGTTGTGAGTTCTGAGTTCATCTTGTTGAAAACCCTTGTAGTCCTTACAAGAGGAAATGGCTGGCTAGAGCGTTTCTTCTGAAATAAGGGGAACGAGAGGAACTCTGTGGTGACCTGCAAGAAGAGGTTATCATTTGGAAAACTCATGATGGGGCAAGTTTCTTCGGCAGGACACTGAAGTGGCTGATTGGAGGGAATTAGTTTGACTAACGAGTAACAAATCTCTCCCTGAAACCATCAAGAACTTTCCTGGGCAGTTACCATTTAAGCACCAGAGCCTGGAAAGTTCATAAATGTTAAATTCTGTGAATAGTATAAGAATTACCTGTTACTGGTGAACTTGGGGGAATGAAAAGTGAGATTAGGCTGTGAATCAAAGAACTTTCCTGAACATATACACATGCGCTTAGAATTAGAAGGGAGTTAAGTTAATAAGTTAAAGTTTGATCCTGTTTTTTATGTTTAAAGAAAATTAAAAGCAACTTTTGTTTAAGTAACCATTTGTCTTGGTGAATTTCTATTGCTGCTGGGTTTTGGGGTCCTCTGGGCTCGTAACACTACTCACTTGAATTTGGAAGAATAGGAGGGTATCTTATAGAAATATATAAAATCACGAAAGGCATAGATAAGATGAGGAACAAGTTGTTCCGATTTGTGGGGGAGACCAGGACCAGGAGACGTAGCCTCAAGATCCAGGAGAGTAGATTTAGGACGAAGATGAGGAGGAACTGCTCTTCCCAGAGGATGGTGAATATATGGAATTTGCTGACCATTGAAGCAGGGAGGCAACCTCAGTAAATATATTTGAGACAAGGATGGATAGATTTTTTACAAAGTAGGGGAATTAAGGGGGTATGGAGGTGGAGATGAGCCCATCACCAGATCAACCGTGATCTTGTTGAATGGCGGAGCAGATTGGATGACCTACTCCTGCTCCCATTTCTTATGTCATGTTCTTGTGTGTTCAAGTTTTATAAAAACGTATCTTTCTACGTAGGAAAAAGGCAGAGAATGTTAAATACACTTACGGCAGTGATTCGGAGAAGGACGAAGACTGCTCCCCAGCAGTGAAGAAAGGCAAGTGTCTGTTTCATTAGAAAATCACATAATTAATCTGAATCACTGAAACTCCTAAAGCATTATCTGGCCAATTTCAGCTTTCTGTGTGCGAATAGGCTGTTGCCATATTCCCTGTACTGGGCACACAGGTATTTCACTTGGCTGTATCGTGGGGTGAAGGGTTGTTATTGAAAACTAGCACTTCTTATTCCTTTGCAGTGAAAGAACAAGGACGAGGTCTGGCAGTTAAGAAAATGGAAGGGAAGCCTTCAAAGAGTGGGAAAAAAGGTAAACATTTATAAAAGTCCATAGTACGGAGGGATGCCTTTTCCATTTTTGTTTGTTTGATAAGACCGTAGAAAGTATCCTCAAGAATCACAGATGCTGGAACCTTGAGTATCCTATTCAGTCTGGATGTATCACAGCTTAGGCAACGATCACAACAAACCACAGAGACTGATAAACATAGCTCGGGCTATCACACAAACCAACCCCCTCTCCTCCCTTACTCCATTTTCACCTCCTACTGTATTGGTCGTTTGGAGCTACAGCGTGGTAACAGTCCTTGACGCCCACATTGCCCGAATACACTCGTGACCAATTATCCCACTAACCCCGTACATCATTTTTGGAACCTGGGAGGAAACTGGAGAAGACAGAGGAAACCCACGCAGACTCTGTGAGAACGGAATCCCTGATGCTGGTTTTGTAATAGTATTGCTACAACCACAACACTAACCCTGTTGCCCCAGAGTAGTGAAGTATTAAAGGATACTCCATCTGCTCGCACTCTCTTCCCCCTCCCCTGCCCATCCCACATCCTTTCAGGCAGAAGATGCAAGAGTTAGAAAACCAGCAGGTTCAGATGCATGGACAGTCTATTTCCTTCTGTTCTGACACTGTTCAATGGACCTCCAGTTAACACAAGATGATGCCCTGCACTGTTTAACTGTAGTTTTTCCCTGTCAACGCTGTACCCTGTTTTATGATTAACACTGTTTCTGTTGTTGATCTGCACTATGTAGAGGTTGACTTGCTGGATAGCATGCAAAACAAACTTTTCACAGTATTCTAAAAGTGAGCCATCTAAATTTCTGGTCTGTTTGTCTACGTGGGTGACACAGCAGTGCAGCTGGTAAGAAGCTGGCCTCTACCTCACAGCACCAGTGGCTTGGGTTTAATCTTGAGCCTCAGTGGGTTTCCTCTGGCTGGAAACAGACCATTCGTCCCATCATGTCCATGCTGATCTATGGGCACCCATCCACATTAATCATATTCTTGTGTGCCTGGCCGATATCAATGCTCGCAGACCCTTCTTAAATGCTTTCAGTGACTCCTCCCACCACTCTCTCCAGCAGAGTATTCCAGATACACCCGACTCTGGAAGAAAAAGCCTACCAAGTACAGTAAAAACCCCTGGTATCCAGCATCTATGGGCATTGGTAAATGCCGGATAAGTGAATTTTCCAATTGCTTGAGATTGCATGCAGTGTGGATTGGTAAACTAACCTCTATTTGGGACACTAGTTTTAAACTTTTGTATTTTTTTAACCTATTTATTTTCTATGATTTTTTATTTTGCTGGTTGCTTGAGGCTGCCAGTGGCATGAACTCCAGAAAACAGGGATTTTATTGTACACGGTTTTGACACCCTGAAGATGGGTGGGCTGGTTGGTTGATTGGCCACCGTAAATTGGTCTGAGAGCGTAGGTGAGTGGTGGGATCTGTGGGAACCGTGGCAAGCATTCTGGCTGGTTGCATCACTGCCTGGTAGGGAGGCGCCAACTCTCAGGACAAGAATAAACTCCAGAGGGTTGTTAACTCAGCCAGCGACATCACAGGCACCAGACCTCACTCCATCGAGGACCGTGTACATGAGGCGGTGTCGTAAAAAAGCAGCGTCTATCCTCAAAGACCCCCACCACCCAGGCCAGGCCCTCTTCACTCTGCTACCATCAGGGAAAAAGATACAGGAGTCTAAAGACGAGCCTTCAGTGGCACAAGGACAGCTTCTTCCCCGCTGCTATCAGATTCCTGAATGATGAATGAACCAAAGACACTGCCTTACTTTTCGTGCACTAGTATTTTTATTTTTTATAGTAATGCTGGGAAACATTGAATTTCATGACTTGTTCATGGCAATAAATTCTGATTCTGAGCTTGACAAGAATGTGAAGAGGATGAATTACAGGGAAAAAGTGGGGGAAATGGGGTTGCTCTGCGAGCTGAGGTAAACTCAATGGGTTGAAATCAGGCTATTTAAAAGGCGATGGGATGGGTTTATAAGGGAATGGACCAAATGAGAGCAAATGGTCAGCATGGACAATGTGGGCTGAAGGGCCTGACTCTGTGACTCTTAAACAGCCTCCTGTGTCACACTTGTCAAGTGTTTGCTTGTTGTCAGGAGTAAAACATGAAAGTTTGCAGATATAGTGATTAAAATAAAAATTCAATGTTGGAGAAACAGTGTACATTATATAGCAAAGTTAAAGATACATAACCAATGTTTTGGGCTTGAGTCCTTCATCAAGATATGACCAAAATGTAGACAGGTGTCTGAACACCGGGTGCTTGCGTACATTTAGGTCATACCTTGATGAAGGGCTCAAGCCCGAAACGTTGGTTACGTATCTCTTCTCCGTTTCTCCAAATTTGTGTCTGTTTGTTGTCACCTACATCAGGGTGCAGTGAAACGATTAATTCTACATGGTATTCAGCACGTCAGCCATGTAAATGGAATTATAGAGGGCGGTTTCTCGATGGTTGAAATTCTGATGGAAGTTGTGGAAAGTATAAACCTGTCACTTATTTGTAGCTGATGTGAGGCGGTGTCAGGATATATTATTTGCCTCAGTTGCTTTCATGGAGGGGTGTCCTTGGAGTTCGTGGGCTGGCAAGCAAATGCTTGAAACACCCTTACGGTTCATTAATTTGTCTTTTACCCTTTCCACTTGTATAGATTGGATTTATTTGTTCTCATCAAGGATTTACAATGTGATCGAAACAGATCTCCATGTGGATTCAAACCTTTTGCAACAAGACTAATTGTGACAAGGAAGGATGCCATTTATTTAGACCATTTGAAATGGCCAACCTGCTGTAGATTTCAAATTTGCAAAATTCTCTTTTGTGGCAGGAGTGACGGAAGGCGAATCGCACTTCAAGCGTGGCTTCATGGAAGGTGGCGATTTTGCAGCTGCTCTTGGCGGCACGAGTTCCACTCTGAAAAAGATGAAGAAAGGTAAAACTTTCTATTGCCTTTAGATGGTGCCAGTGAAGCAAGAGCAAGTCCTGTAATCTAATATCCTGCAATCTAATATCCTGCAAGAGATGGCTTCACATGCAGGGACTCATCTCCAAGACTACAGATCAAGAGGAACTAAATGTAACGGAGGGAGGCCATTGGTTCCATCCCAACCTGTCGTTCCAGGTTCCATCTTTACATCTTGTAGCCCCTGCACCTTCATCTCTCGCACATGCTCCTCAACTCCCCTCTGATTCTACCTGCCACTTATCTACACCAAGAGGCGACATAGCAACCAGTTGACCCGCACTTCTTTGAGATGGGGAAGGTGACTGGTGGAAAATCCCACACGGTCAGAGAGAGTTGTGTGATTGCAGCTACTGGAATCTGGGGCAAAATACAAATTGCTGGAGGAAGTCAGAGGGTCGAGTAGTGTATGGGGGGAAGATTAAAGGAATTGCTACTCTTCGGGTTGAGACGATAAGACATAGCAGCAGAAATTGGCCATTCAGTCCATCAAGTCCACTCTGCCATTCGTCTCATGGCTGATGTATTTTTTCCTCTAAATTCCATTCTCCTGCCTTCTGCCTGTGACCTTTAACATCCTTACTAATCATTCTCCACTTTAAATATACCTAGTGACTTGGGCTCCACAAACATCTGTGGCAACAAATTCCACCGATTTCCCCCCTGCCCGCCTACCCTCTGGCTGAAGAAAGTTTCCCTCATCTCGGTTTCAAAGAACCAACCTTTGATTCTGAGGCTGAGAGGGAGGATAATTAATGGTGGAGGAGGGGGAGGGGAAGACAGGAGCTAGTAGATGATAGAAGGACCAAGAAGGGATGAAGAATGATGGACAGGTGAAGCCAGGTGGGGGAGGGTGAAGGTGGAGGCAGCTGCTGGAGGGTGATGATGAAAATGGGCCGCTAGCGATGGAATCTGATGTGAGGACGGTCCTGATGGGAACCATAAGTGGAGAGCGGATGCAACCAGGTGGTGAAGGGGATTCAGTGGGTGAAATGTGTGAGGAGTTGGTGGGGGGTGGAGGGGGTCTATATGAAAGGGATCTATGTGAAAAGGAATAAGATCAAGAGGATCAGAGGTGGATTGAAAGGGGTTAGGGTTACCTGAAATCTCAGTGTTCCCCTCACTGGATTGCAGATCACCGAGCCAGAATATGAGGTGTTTGTTCCTCTGGTATCCTGCGGGCCCCTGCTTGACCATGGAGGAGACTAAGGGCAGACAGGTCGGTGTGGGAGTGAGAAGGGGAGTTGAAAGATGTGCCATTGCAGACGGAGCGCAAGTGCCTGAATAAAAAGACGGGGCGTGGAGGGAAGAAGGGACAGGATGAGGAGCACAGGCCAACAGCCTGAAGTCTAGAGGTGGGACAGAGGAGAAAAGCTGGGAATTGATGGTGGGAGAAGGATAGCCCTGAATACAGAGCTGGAAAAGAGTAGTCAGATTTCAGATTTATGACATCATGTACAACCCTGAGATCTTTTTTCCTGCTGGCGAGGCAGAAATACCACTTATTGGTAGTGCAAAGAAAAACTAATGCTCATGTATAAGCAAATAAAGAAATGGAAAACCAACTGTGCAATACAGAGAGAAAAAAAAAACAATAGAGTCCTTAAATGAGTCCCTGATTGAGTTTGTGGTTGAGTCTATTGTTGAGGGGCAGCAGCTGTTCCTGAACCTGGTGGTGCGAGTCTTGTGGCACTTTGACCTCTTTCCTGATGGTAGAAGTGAGAACAGAGCTTGTGCTGGGTGGTGTGGATCCTTGATGATTGCTGCTGTTGTCCGATGGCAGCGTTTTCCGTAGGTATCCTCGTCGATGGTGGGGAGGCTTTGGCCTGTGATGTCCTGGGCTGTGTGCAGTACCTTTTGCAGGGCTTCGTGCTCGGGGTATGGTGTTCCCATACCGGAATGTGATGGAGCCGGTCAGCACACTTTCCAGCAACATCTTTGTACAAATTTGCCAAGGTCATACCAAACCTCCGCAAATTCCTGAGGAAGAAGAGGCGCTGTCGTGCTTTCTTCCTGATGCCATTAGTGTGATTGATCCAGGAAAGATCCTCTGAGACAGTGACTCCCAAGATAGGGAAAGAGAGAGACAGAGCTAGATGAAAGGCTTCGTAAGGAAAGGGAGAGTACCTTGACAAAGGATCAGGCTCAAAAGATTAGTTATACATTTTTGCCTCCTGTGCGTGGTGCAGGTCCTGCTGAGTGCCTCCATTGCTTATGTGCCCTGCAGATGGGTCAGATGATCTGAGCTTGATCCCACTGATGTAGAGGAAACAACATGGGGAGCATTTTAACACAGTAAACAAGGTTGAAGGAGGTACACTTAAATCTTTGCCTCACCTGCATTCTGGCCGGCTGCATCACAGTGTGTTACAGTTGCTGCAGAGAAGTGGATTGAAGGTCAATGCACAGGACCATAAGAGTGGCAGAGAGGATCACTGGGGTCTCCCTCTTCCCCCCCCCCCCCCCCCCCACAACCCTCTCCATCACTGATGTGGTCTACCGGGATCGTTGTCTGAAGAAGCCACACAAAATCGTTGAGGACTCTGTCCACCTTGCACACAGCATTTCTCAGCTGCTCCCATTGGGAAAGAGATACAGGATTATCAGAGCCAGTACCACCAGGCTGAGAAACAGCTTCTTCCCTCGGGCAGTGAGAATGCTGAACAACCAAAGGAACGGCTCACACTAACCCTCCGAGACTCTCATATTCATGAAACAATATTTATTTGTTTGTATTGATGAAATACTTCTCCTGCATATGTATTGCTTGTCTGTATGTGTGTTATGTCTGGATGAGTGTCTGCATGTTTTGCACCGAGGACCGGAGAACGTTGTTTCGGCAGGCTGTACTTGTGTAATCAGGTGACAAACATGACTGACCAGGAAAGGTTAACGGTCTATTTTTCTCCATGTGGACTCCCTAACCTGTTGAGTTCCCTGCAGCATTTCTTCATTTTCTTAAGATTCCAGTATCCGCGGGTTCTTGTGCCTCGCTGCGGTTTCAGAAAATGGTTGTGGAAGTCAAGTTGCTGCTTTCCTTGAATGATTTTTGCCACCTCCAGTTGAATTTATGTTGTGTCCTCAATGTAATAAAAGATCCCACAGTGTTTAATAGGAGTGTTGTGAATTGCATCCATCCCAGTTTGACGCCGCCAAAACAGCTTGTCCTCTGTGTCTTTGACCCACTGCCATTGGTGTGGACCTACAGGAGTAGTAGAATCAGGACTCCCAAGCTGAGAAACAGCTTCTCTGCGCAGGCTGTGAGATTGATGAACGGTATCCTATAACCTTGGGTTTCTTATGAATAAAATGAGTAAATTATTCTGAAATATTTATAATTATCTTCCGTATATGCCGTTATATAGGACAATACTCAAAACTTAGAACATATCACCTTAAAATCAGGTTGTCTTATACAGAGTCTAAAACTCTTACCTTGAAGACAAAGTCGCAACAGCACCGCCATCTTCCCGGTGACTGACACAATCTCACGCATGTTCCGTTAGTTATTTGCAAGGTCTCAGCGCTCCTCCATCTGGTCCGACTTCAAACTGCTCTCTGCACATTTTACACATTTAAACCTTTAAATGATGACTTGTTATTTAAATATTGTGATTTGCTTTTAACAGCAATAAGTGCCAGATTTGGGCGGGCTGTCTTATACAAAGGCTCTCATTCAAAACCAACATTTTAGGTGGAAATTCCGGGATTGTCCTACACACCAGTTGTCCTATATAACAGGATATACTGTATATCAGTATCTTTAGGTACAGTAAAATCCCCTGGTATCCGGCACCTATGGGGATTGGTATATTCTAGATAAGTGAATTGCTGGTTGCTTGAGATTACGTGTTGGGTGATTGGAGAACTAACTGCTAGGTGGGGCCCATTTTAAACTTATATTTTTTTACCTACCGTATAAATTTTGGTGGGGGGGGTCATACTTTTGACCATGGTAAGTACCTGTGTTGTTCAAGGCATTGGGATCTTGGACGGGTTGATGGCCAAGGTGAGGGTCTGTTTTCTGGGAGTCGGGCGTCAAGAGCTCGAATGAGTGGGTGGCCAGTGTGGAAAAAAGGGAGCGGGTTGACATTTTACAGGTCATACTAAAACATGCAATTTATGGGCCAAAAAAAGGGGGAGAGGGTCGACAATTACTCAACCATAAATGCTATTTATTTTCTGCATTTTTTTTTGCCGGTTGCATGAGGCTGTCGGTTGCTTAAATTCCAGATGACGAGGAATTTTCTGTATACACGTCATTGTTATGTGGTGTGTTCACCTTGGTCCAGAGAAACACTGTTTCCTCTGGATGTGTATGGACAGTCAGATGATAATAAACGAACTTTAAGAGTTGAGTTTGCACAACTGTTATGGGGGGTGGGGGAGGGGGGTGGGATTGGAAGGGGTAGAGCGAGAATTCCAGGGCTTGGGGTCGTGGCAACTGAAGACACAGGTGCCCATTACTGAGAGCCTTATGCTAACCCACTACACAGAAATTTCATCCCTTGACTTCAGAATTATTTTATGTTCAGTTCTTGAAGTGAGTTTGCGGGGAAGAAAATGAAAACATTCCAAAATTAGTTTGTAATATATTTCTCTTCAGGTTGTACCAGCACGCAGACCGTTGTCAAATCGGAATTCAGCACGAAGGCAAGATCAACCCTGATTGTCTGTCCTCTCTCTGTGCTCAGTAACTGGATTGTGAGTACATAGCGATCAATTCATGGGTCTGTCCCCAATCATTTTTAAAAATCAATAATCTTTATTACCATCCCAAAATCTACAGTTCAAACTGGATGAAATAACTCTAAATAAATCTGCCTTTCAGGACCAGTTTGACCGACACTTGTGTCCTGATGTGAAGCTAAATATGTACCTTTATTACGGTTCTGAGCGTAATAAGGGTGCGGCGTTCCTTGCAGAGCAAGATGTCGTATTGACAACCTACAACATATTAACAGTCGACTATGGGGTATGTATCGCATAGCCTTTAAATGGTATGTATGTTCCATTTTGAGAATGCACACGTTGAGCACCTGTGAAGGCTGATTAAAATACTTGGAACACACGTCGAACTGAGCTTATCCTTTTCCACCAGCATGGCTTTGGGGAGAGAGTTACGGACCAAGACGTGCTGGTCTATGCCGGGAGTATAGGCAGAGTGAATGTAGGTGGGCTTTTTCCTCTGAGGGTAGATGAGATACAAACTAGAGTTAAGGGTGAAAGGGGAAATGTTTAGGTAGACGATCAGCACCTTTTTTCCCCCCTCAGTGAGTGAATAGCAAACAGGAGGGAACATCTCTACAAAGTGAAGGGATGAAAGTTAATTCGAGACATCAGGGAGAAGTTTGTTTGTTGTTGTTTATTTTGGGTTTTTTTAACACACCCAGAGAGCTATGGGTGCCTGAAATGCCTTGCCAGGAGTGGTGGTGGAAGCTGGAACAACTGGGGCAAGGAAGAGACTCTTAGACCAGCACATGGATGAAAGGAAAATAGAGGGTTATGAGGTAGAGAGGCCTTAGATTTTATTAGGTCGGCACAACATTGAGGGCTGAAGGGCCTGTACTGTGCTGTAACGTTCTATGTTCCATGACACCATTCAAACTACATTTGATATCATAAGCCTGTTGAGAAGCCAGGCTCCATTGGGTTGCACAGTAGGGAGAGAAACCAGTCCTGGCTTGAGCTGATCAAAGTGCCCTCTCCTTTCTCCAGACAAGGTAATGCCTCCGCCCCTTCAACGATGAAGCGGCCTACTTCTATCTCCAACGTCACTGAAATTAATTTTGCATGGCATCTATCTTTTTCTTTGGCTTGGCTTCGCGGACGAAGATTTATGGAGGGGGTAAAAAGTCCACGTCAGCTGCAGGCTCGTTTGTGGCTGACCAGTCCGATGCGGGACAGGCAGACACGATTGCAGCGGTTGCAAGGGAAAATTGGTTGGTTGGGGTTGGGTGTTGGGTTTTTCCTCCTTTGCCTTTTGTCAGTGAGGTGGGCTCTGCGGTCTTCTTCAAAGGAGGCTGCTGCCCGCCAAACTGTGAGGCGCCAAGATGCACGGTTTGAGGCGTTATCAGCCCACTGGCGGTGGTCAATGTGGCAGGCACCAAGAGATTTCTTTAGGCAGTCCTTGTACCTTTTCTTTGGTGCACCTCTGTCACGGTGGCCAGTGGAGAGCTCGCCATATAATACGATCTTGGGAAGGCGATGGTCCTCCATTCTGGAGACGTGACCCATCCAGCGCAGCTGGATCTTCAGCAGCGTGGACTCGATGCTGTCGACCTCTGCCATCTCGAGTACCTCGACGTTAGGGGTGTGAGCGCTCCAATGGATGTTGCGGATGGAGCGGAGACAACGCTGGTGGAAGCGTTCTAGGAGCCGTAGGTGGTGCCGGTAGAGGACCCATGATTCGGAGCCGAACAGGAGTGTGGGTATGACAACGGCTCTGTATACGCTTATCTTTGTGAGGTTTTTCAGTTGGTTGTTTTTCCAGACTCTTTTGTGTAGTCTTCCAAAGGCGCTATTTGCCTTGGCGAGTCTGTTGTCTATCTCATTGTCGATCCTTGCATCTGATGAAATGGTGCAGCCGAGATAGGTAAACTGGTTGACCGTTTTGAGTTTTGTGTGCCCGATGGAGATGTGGGGGGGCTGGTAGTCATGGTGGGGAGCTGGCTGATGGAGGACCTCAGTTTTCTTCAGGCTGACTTCCAGGCCAAACATTTTGGCAGTTTCCGCAAAGCAGGACGTCAAGCGCTGAAGAGCTGGCTCTGAATGGGCAACTAAAGCGGCATCATCTGCAAAGAGTAGTTCACGGACAAGTTTCTCTTGTGTCTTGGTGTGAGCTTGCAGGCGCCTCAGATTGAAGAGACTGCCATCCGTGCGGTACCGGATGTAAACAGCGTCTTCATTGTTGGGGTCTTTCATGGCTTGGTTCAGCATCATGCTGAAGAAGATTGAAAAGAGGGTTGGTGCGAGAACACAGCCTTGCTTCACGCCATTGTTAATGGAGAAGGGTTCAGAGAGCTCATTGCTGTATCTGACCCGACCTTGTTGGTTTTCGTGCAGTTGGATAATCATGTTGAGGAACTTTGGGGGACATCCGATGCGCTCTAGTATTTGCCAAAGCCCTTTCCTGCTCACGGTGTCGAAGGCTTTGGTGAGGTCAACAAAGGTGATGTAGAGTCCTTTGTTTTGTTCTCTGCACTTTTCTTGGAGCTGTCTGAGGGCAAAGACCATGTCAGTGGTTCCTCTGTTTGCACGAAAGCCGCACTGTGATTCTGGGAGAATATTCTCAGCGACACTAGGTATTATTCTATTTAGTAGAATCCTAGCGAAGATTTTGCCTGCAATGGAGAGCAACGTGATTCCCCTGTAGTTTGAGCAGTCTGATTTCTCGCCTTTGTTTTTGTACAGGGTGATGATGGTGGCATCACGAAGATCCTGAGGCAGTTTACCTTGGTCCCAACAAAGCTTGAAAAACTCATGCAGTTTGGCATGCAGAGTTTTGCCGCCAGCCTTCCAGACTGATGGCATCTATCTCTGCCATGCCAAAGATCACCAATCTTCTCTCCTTTTCTGATGCGGTGCATAAATACCTTGGTCTAAATTTGCAACTGTAGGGCAAGCTCTGTTATCTGGCACATGCTCCTGATTACGACGGACTAATCAAATGCTGGCCCAATGCTGCTCCTCCATCAGCCTATTGATCCTGGGAATACCAGTGACTCCACCCCAATGCTTCATAGCAATAGTACTACAGGTGCTCCTCAACTTACGATGGGGTTACGTTCTGGCAAACTCCATCGTAAATCGTAAGCCTATGCACAATACTTTGATTTATGAAGTCCAATGTGCCAAAAGCTCTCTTTACCATCTTATCCACCTGTGACACCACTTTCAGGGAATTGTGTAACTCTATTTCCAGATTCTTCTGTTCTGCTGGACTCCTCAGTGTCCGACCAT
Organism: Narcine bancroftii; assembly: GCF_036971445.1. Taxonomy (NCBI): domain Eukaryota; kingdom Metazoa; phylum Chordata; class Chondrichthyes; order Torpediniformes; family Narcinidae; genus Narcine; species Narcine bancroftii. The sequence goes on along the minus strand of NC_091477.1, from coordinate 115,923,638 downwards.
TCACCATGAATGACCTTTCTTGATTTGTCCTTTCAAGCTGCGACACCTCACACTTGTCTGTATTGAATTCCATCTGCCAATTTTCAGCTCACGTTTCCAGCTGGTCCAGACCCCTCTGCAAGCTTTGAAAGCCTTCCTTGCGGCCTACAGCGCCTCTAATCTTGTTGTCGTTTGCAAACTTGCTGATCCAATTTGCCACATTATCGTCCAGGTCATTGATATAGATGGTAAACAACAATGGTCCTGAAAGGGTTAAAATGATGAGCAGACACGAAAACAATACTTCTGCAGAATTAATAATTCAAGAGAGCTGTAACAGAAGTAGCTTCCTATTCTACTGTGCCTCAACAGTCTTTGGAATGAAAATTAGAAGATTGGGATGAAGAGAACCTTCTGTCAGCACATTTTAAAATCCTCATGTAGGTCTCAGTAATGAATATTTCAATTTTCATTCAGAGTATCTTGTGTTTGCATGTGATTGTACACACATAGTACATGCAGAGAGGCAAAAATGCTTAGCATGTAAATGATATTGGTCGGAAGAACACCTAGAGAGAAACCATAGAGAAATGTCAGTAATCAAACGGTATTCTTGTTAACTCTTCTACAGCAAAATCTCTCATCCCAAGGTGTTTTTACAAGAAGCATGCGAATGTGTACTGGACCTCTGACGCAGGGGTTCTCAAACTTTTTCTTTCCACTCACATCCCACTTTAAATATTCCCTATGCCATCGGTGCTCTGATTAGTAAGGGACAGCTTAAGGTGGGATGTGAGTGGGAAGAAAAAGTTTGAAAACCATGGTTTTAATTGTACCTCATTGACTCATTATGTGCACGGTTTCAGAACTCCAAAGGAAATGGACCAATGACAGTTTATCTAAAGCAAAATATTTCAGGAAGAATTGGGTCTAGAGCAGTGATTCTCCATCTTCCCTTCCCACCCACATCCCATCTTAAGCAATCCCTTACTAATCACAGAGCGCCAATGGCATAGGGATGACTTAAAGTGGGATGTAAGTGGAAAGAAAAGGGTTGAGAACCACTGCTCTAATGTGTAGTTGTGACCTGTAGTGGAACCATTGAATCACCATGGTACTGGAGGAGGCTATCGGGCCCATTTTGATCCATCTGTTTGTAGAACAATTCAATGGAATCCTATTCCTCCATTTCTTTAAAAAATTGTGCTTTCCATTGAGTGCTTGTCTAATTATCTATTGGAAAGTGGGCCACACTTTCACTTGGAGGGTGGTCCGAATCTGGAACGTACTGCCAAAGGAGGCTCCTGCTGCTGCCAGGCATCCGAGTCTCCCTCCTCAGCCCCCGTTTCCGAAACCCCAATACGATCAGGCTGGTCAGAGCCTGAGGCCCTTCAAGAGTCATCTTCACCCTCATGGATCCCGGTCCCGATACTTGGCTCCCACAAACCAGTCTTCAGCAGCTTGGAGTTGAGTCAGGCCTCTTTTCTGGGGTCTCCTCCCCTGTCAGGTTTTCTCCCAGGCTTTTCCTTCTTGGCGAGGTGGTGTTCTCCCACTCTGATGCCCTGCAATGGTCGGCTGCTAACACCCCCCACCAGTTGCTGCAATGGACCCTTCAACCCACTGGGCAGCCAAGCATTTTTGCTGCCGTCTTGGGCGTAGAGCTCTTAGGGGTCTTCGATGTAAATACATAAAAAAAATAAACCTGCCCCCGTTCTACTGGTGGTTTAAAGTTGTATAGGGTCGTTGGGGTGATGGCTGGACAGTAGGACTCCACAGAGGAGTGTTGGAAGGTGTTCCTCTGCCAATCCCCCCCCCTCCCCCACTCCTTACTGAGTTCACAGCAGCGCCGCCGTCTTCCTACACAGAACTTGTTAGGTCTTTCTTGGCTGCTCTCTACAAGGTCGGTGGCAAGTGCGGTTGCTTTGCCATTCTCACTAAAATCTAGGCCATTACTCAAATGCTAACAGCCCCAGAGGACACAAATTTAAATTAATTAGAAGTGAATTATCAAAGAGATGGTTGACCAAGGGAATAATGGGCTGCGGATGTTGACAGACCCGGATTTTGGAGTATTTTAAAAAGAAGTTGAATCCTTTAATGATAGGAACTTGCATGGAAATGCAAGATGTTTGTTTTTGTGTATTTCATTTTGGCAGTAAAAAGATAATTTCTGAGACATTTTATAACGTTGTGGTCCAGAGACCTAGCCTTTCATTTCACATTCTAATATCTTGAACACTAACAGTTTCGTTTTGCATTGCTAAACTGATGTTGTTTAGTAGATGAATAGTTTACTGTTCTCGGGCAGAAGGTAAAGTAAATCTCTCCAACCAGTTTTTGTTGAACCCTTTGCCCCCCCCCCCCACCACTCTTTTTCTCTCTCTCTCTGTTTCCTTTCCTCCAGCTCTCTACCTCCTTCCTTCTCCATTCAGAGAGCTCCCCAATACTTCTCAGCCAACCCTCCCCACCCATATCCATCTGACCTCTTAGCCTGTTAGCCCGTGCTCCTCCCCCTGCCCCATTGTCCTTCCTCTCCTCTCCCCTACCTTTTTATTCTAGGCGCCTGCCTGATTTTCTTTTTGCTTTGACCTTGACGAAGGGCTCAGGCCTGAAACGTTTGTTACCGTTTGCTTCCTATAGGCGCTGCGTGACCAGCTGAGTTTCTCCAGCATTCTTGTGTATTGCAGCTAAACTGTGGTGATTTTCTTTTTTGGTTCTGGGCTATAATTATTCCCCCTTTTCCCTTCCAGAGTGGATGTGCCAGCCCCCTGCACCAAGTGAAATGGCTGCGTGTGGTGCTCGATGAGGGTCACACCATCAGGAACCCTAATGCCCAGCAGACCAAAGCAGCGCTCACTCTAACTGCTGAGAGAAGATGGGTGTTAACAGGTAGAGTTGGGGCTGAGGCGCGCCGTGCAAAAGATTTGATCATTGATTGGGAACAGTGTATTTTGAGTAGGATTTTAGTTGAAATGGTGTTTTTCTCATGTACATGTAAATTGAATTGGAACTTTAGATTTGAATTCAGAGATACAGCATGGTAACAGGCCATTCACCCATGTGAGTAAACCAGACTCCCTGGAGGAAACCCATGCAGACACGGGGAGCACTGGATTCAAACCTGCGTTGCTGATGCCATAATGGCGTTGTGCTAACTGCTGTGCTAGCCGTGCTGCCCGAATGACCTCTCAACTTTTCTGACCTCTCTATGCCATTATGTAGGTCATAAAGCAGCAGTCCAATGTGCCCTCATTCTCCAAGGCCGCACAGTGGTGTCTTGCCAGGTTACGTGCCGTGAAAGTGTAGTGAACAATACAAGGCCACTTTACTCTCTGGATGCAGGGCTAACGTAGTGTTGGGTGAGTCTGGGAGCTGTTGCTGGAGCGGGATTTCTGAACTCTTACAACCTTATGGGACCACGGATATTTATGAGATTAGGTGTTATGTGGTGCATGACTGTATTCCAATTTACTATTCCTGGCACAAATTATGTTTGACATTATTGTGAGCGTTTAAGATTAAATATATATTGTCTTATAATAAAACAGAAATGTAATATTATACAAAATTGTCTTTAGAATGCCATAAGGTAGACAAAGATTTGCCATTAGCAGTGACCAGTGCCCCTTACAGTCAGAGAAAGAGAAGCAAAAGAAAATCAGAAAGAGAAGCAAAAGAAAATCCCCCCAACCATCCCCCCCACCTGCAGTCGCCGAGTATCCGTGGATTCGCCACTAGCACTTGTGCAGCCTCCACTGTTGTGTAAGATCCCAGTTCTGATTCCAGATCCAAACCTCCAATACGATGAAGAAACCTTCAGTGTCCAGGGCCCTTTGGGAGCCCTCGCTGGCCACAGCCTCCTCTCGACTTCTGGTTCCGAAATCTGGTTCTTGTGAGCAGTCTGCAGCTTGGTGTGAGTCCTTTGACCTCAAGTTCACCATCAGCCAGTGGCCTGTGTGGGTTCTTTGCCCGCAAGTCACTAGCTGCCCTTCAGCTGCGGTGCCCCTTGGGGTTGTTCGTTGATGCTTGCCCTGGTTCATGCAGGCCTCAGATCCTCTCCTGCACATTTTGGATTATTAGTTGAAATGAAAATATGCAAAAAGTCCATTTATAACTGTTTCTGGGCAGGTGGGATCCATTTGTACAGAAACCAATTCAAAATATCTGCAATGCAATAAAGCAAGCGAGCTGCCAAGTGCACCTGCATCTCGAAAAGGGATGGACAGCAAATAGGAGGAGTAGGTCTTATCGCCTCCACCCCCCAGACTTTCTCGCCAACACCTCAAGTAATTCAGGGTGGTATGGTTAGCATAATATCGTTAGAGCGCCAGGTTCGAATCCTGTGCTGTCTGTATGGAATTTGTACATTCTCCCCATGTCTATGTGGGATTCCTCCATTCAAAACGTACCGGGTGTTGTAGGTCAATTGGGAGTAATTGGGCAGCACTGGCTTGTGGGCCGAAAGGGCCTGTTACCGTGCAGTTGGTCTAAACATAAACGTAATTGTTAAAAGTTATTGGGAATCAAATTTACCGTGATTATTTTGTGGTGTAATGCATTATCGTCAAGATTCTGATGGGAAAATTTGCTTTTGAAAATAACGTGTGGAATCATTATAGCTCTTTCATATCACTTTTGTTTTAATGGAATTATGGCTCATAATGTCAAATTATTGTGACCCACGATGGGAGGAGGCCACTTGACCTATCCTGTCCATGCTGAGTCTATAAACTTGGACCCAGATGTGAAAAGAATTTGGGTTCATTTGATCTCGAAGTATTGGTTCATCGTCTGACTTTGAAACCTCATCCACTCAGCTTCGCTTCTGACCATGTGGCTCTCTGACAGAATTGCACTATGAGGTTAAAATTTGACCATAGAATCGAGGCCTGTGGTAGATCTCGATTTCACCGTGCTCTGAGTCTTAGTATTCTCCCAGTGGATGAACATTGAACATACAGCATAGTGCAGGCCTTTCGGCCGCCTTTGTGCCGACCCATATATTCCTACCAAAAAAAAATCAAAACCCTTCATCCTGTAACCCTCTATTTTTCTTTCATCCATGTGCCTGTCTAAAAGAATCTTAAATGCCCCTAATGTTTCAGCCTCCTCCACCACCACTCCAGGCAAGGCACTCCAGGTACCCACAACTCTCTGTGTAAAAACCTTACCCATGATGTCTCCCCTAAACTTTCCTCCCTCTGCCGCTTTTCTGCCCAACTCTGCATCCTGACTACATCCTTCAACACAATCCACAGCTCCTCCAATCTTCATATCATCCGCAAGCTGACTGGCCCATCCTTCCGCTTCTTTGTCCAGCTCATTTATAAAAATCGCAGGGACCAGGGGTCCCAGAACAGATCTCTGGGTAACTCCACTGGTCACTGACCTCCAGGGTGGAATACTCTCCGTCCTCTATGACTCTCTGCTCAAGCCAATTCTGAATCCGTACAGCCAAGGTTCCATGGATCCCCTGCCTCATGACTTTCTGAACGAGTATCTCATGGGGGACCTTGTCAAATGCCTTACTAAAATTCATATACACCTCCTCAAAGAAAAAACTCAATTAGGCTCATGAGGTAGGACCTTCCCCTCACAAAGCCATGCGGACACTCCCAGAGAAGACTGTTCCTAAATCCTGTCCTTAAGAATTTTCTCCAATAGTTTGCATGCCGCAGGTGTAAGACTTGCTGGTCTATAATTCCCAGGGTTCTCTCTATTAACCTTTTTTTAAACAAGGGGACCTCATTTGCCATTCTTTCACCTGTAATCTTTTTATGAGGCCCTTGACCTTCTTTTTAACCATTCATTCTGTTTGTGTTATGACCGCAGAATTTTCCACCAGGTCAGGATCACTGCATCATGAGCTGGATCCTGAATAACTGTAGTAATGTCAATGCAACTTTGAGCGCTGTGCAGATTAATGAGAAATGAAGTTGCTGATTTGCTTTTGTTGCAGGAACTCCAATTCAAAACTCCTTGAAGGATCTTTGGTCCATCCTTTCATTCCTGAAGTTGAAACCATTTACAGACAGACAATGGTGGCACCGTACGATCCAACGCCCCGTAACCATGGGGGATCAACATGGCCTCAAGTAGGTACTTCGACCTGAATTTGGGCCAGGATAGAGGGAAAGGCATCTTCATTAAGGCCTCGTATAGGAAAGGGAGGTTCAGTGCATCTCCGCAGTGCATTCAGTGAATCTCCGGAGCAGAAGAATGGCCTAAAGAGCACCTAGAGTTATTTTAGTGGTGTTTTAAGTAGGGGAACAATGTTTAAGGAGAGGGGCTCAGTGTGGTTTCTAAGGAGGGGTTCAGTGTGGTTTATAAATGATCTAATGGATTTGTGCTCCATTATTTGTATGTGGCAAGCTGGGAATGGGGAGGATTGATGAGGGGGGTTGTGGGGTGGGAAGAGGATTAAATAGAAGGGGATGGTTTTACGGGATGTCTTCAGGGTGGCACAGTTGGCCTGGCGGTTAGTGCAATGCCTTTATAGCGCCAGCGTTCGAGCATCGGGGTTCGAATCCCGCACTGTCTGTAAGGAGTTTGCACATTATCCCTGGGGGTGTAGGTTCAATGGGTGCAAATTGGGCAGCACGGAGACGTGGGCCGAAATGGCCTGTTACCGTGCTGTATGTCTAAATTTAAAAAAAAATTGCCTGTTGCTTTTTCTTCACCCAAATTGAGCGACACAAATCTTCAGGCCTTCACACCTTCTTGTGCACTACATGTTCTGCGATCAAGTTATTTCTGGGAGATCCCTTTCCATGGTTATTACCCACATTGGGAGAACTCCAGATTAGATCTTTTTTTTTAATATAAAAAAAAAAGTCACAAGTAAAACAAAAAAGAGAATTTGGAAGACATTTTAAGTTTGCAGTGTTTAACATTTTCTTTTGCACTGAATAATCGAGGCAATTAAGGAAAATGGAAAGGCTGATTGTTTTGTAGAGTCTGCTCACAGTTTCAAAATATTATGACTGATCAACTTTCTCTCCCCATATTTCTCAACTCCCCTGTTTTAATGTCCTTTGATCTCTTCCTGCATTGTATTCATTTATTCCACATTCACAAGAGTTGCGAACCATTTTTTTTACTCCAAAACTTCGACAGGTTGTACCATTGAAAGCACGCTTGCTGCATGCATGACAATGAGCTACAGGATCTGCTCTGTACATCAGAAGAGGCTTCAGAAGGTGGCAAACACTGCTCTGAACATAACACAAACCTCTCCCCTCCATCTACATCTCCCGCTTCCTACGAAAGGCATATTGGAGGACCCAAGGCACACTCTTCTCCCTCCTCTCATTGTGGAGAAGGCTTAAGAAGGTGAAATCACACACCAATGGGCTTAAAGACAGTTTCTTCCCCGATGAACCCCAGAACTGTGCGATTATGCTGCCCTTGCTTGGTGCAGTTTGATCTTCCTTTCCATTGCAGCCCTCTCCTCTTCTTTACACAGCTGTTGGAATGTTACAACTAGCCTTTTGGGGCTCTTGAAACTCTCTGAAAGCAGAAACTCTTCCTCGTCTCTGTCTGAGGCTGTTCACGGTGGGTAAAGATCCAGTCAACATCCACCCTTCACATATCTTTGTATGTTGTCCTTGCATGCTCCACTGAGTGTAGTCCCAAATCACTCAACCTTCCCTCATGTGTCAACTCCTTTAGCCCAGCGAACCTTCTTCGCACTGCCTCCAATGCAAGTTTCTCCTTAAAAAGGGAGACTAAAACTGGACACAGCTTACCTTGAGAAAGGGCTCAGGCCCCGAAATGTCAGTAACCTATCTTTACCTTCTATGGATGCTGCAAGACCTGCTTTTCCTCTTTGCATTTATGCTTCTACTACAATCACGGTGTCTGCAGACTTGCGTATTTCACATCTTCAGATAATGTCTCCATCCTAACCACCTGGGCTTAAGAAGGCTTCTTACCTCTTCTCTCTGTGTGATTATTCCTTAGACGGCTACAGGCATTGATAAACAACATCACCTTGCGAAGAACCAAAACCAGCAGAGTAAACGGCAAGTCTGTAATAGAATTACCGACACGAACCGTCTTTATTCAGCATATTACGCTGTCCGAAGAAGAGAAGCAAATATACGAGTCTGTAAAGAATGAAGGACAGGCCATTATTGGCAGGTGAGGCTTTGAAGGACTACTCAGAGAGTGGGTGTAGAATAATGTTGTTCAGTGTAAGGGCTTGAACCTTCATAAAAATATCTTTTTATTTGCATCGGTAAAGTGGTCAATTTTTGGGAATTTCTATCCCACTTCCTTGATGGGCTTTGTTTTCCTAGTACGGACATGATGGAATTGACAACAGTTGAGACGAAGTCTAAATCAGAGATGTAAGGAAGCCAAGAGCCCACAGCAATTGAGGCCTTCAATTTGCCCACATATTTTCATGGCAAACTGGAAGATATCGTGGACTGAAGCATAGACACAATCCTAACTTGAGTGAACAGTCATGCGGCTCTGAAATAGCCGTGACCATCAAGCCAGCCCCCATTCCCTCTTAATATACTCCTGGCATTCCCGTCAGAATTAACCTACCGTCCCGTACCCTTGGGACGTGGGAAGAAACCAGAGCACCCAGGGAAACCGGCAGAGTAACAAGGAGAATGTGGGCAAGAGTTTCCTGGGGTCAAGGATGAACCTGGCTATGGCATTGTCCCATGTTTCATTAGCCCTCTCTTGAAGTGTTCTTCCTTTCTCTTGTCGAAACCTGGGTAAGAATGGTGACTGTGAATCCTGCCTCTGAAAATCTTCATAGCTTTTCCGTAATAGTCTCATGGTCTAGAGAAATTTTACAGACCTGTGCGATGACATTGGCTGAATATGTTCTGTGGTTGTCGAAACCAGGTGGTCCGAAGTACCAAACAAAGTTTGACTTGAGCCATATAGCCTCGGCTCAAGTCCAGCCACAATAGCTGGCCTTAGTTTCCCTGAGGTTAAGGAGGGTGAAGAGAAGTGACCAAGATCATTGTTCATAAATGCTGTCAGCGATCCCTAATGAAAAGGAATTCTGTGTGCCAACATTCCCCCAAGTCTGTGTGGCAATCGGGTATTTGTGGATCAGGTGAACATGTCAGTGATCAAGTCTAAATTAACTTAGTGACTGGCCAAATAATCTTTGTACTTATTTCTAATTTTTTTTTCTCTGACAAATTCTGTTTGGGCGGTTACAGAGCCAGTGACGAGGGTTCGAATCCAGTGCTGTCTGTAAGGAGTTTGTATGTTCTCCCCGTCTCTGTATGGGTTTCCAACTACCCTTCCAAAAACGTAGGAGGGGTTGCAGGTGAATTGAGTGGCTCAGGCTCACGGGGTTGAAGGGCCTGTTATGTCTAAATTTAGTTTAAACATTTAAGAGTCCAAGGGTAGAAAGTAGGAAACTTTTCCTTGTAGCACAGTTGTCTAAAACAAAGCAGCACAGATTTAGGAAGTCTGGAGAGATGTTTTTTCCCCCCACCCACTGGGTTATTGGAATCTATACCACACTGCCTGAGCAGGGAGGGAGAGACTCTTACACCAGTTAAGAAGTATATAGGTAAACAAGTACAAATCATGGAAGCTCAGAAGTCTAAGGACAAAGTACTGGTCAATAGGATTAGTATAATGGGTCAATGTGGACTTGATGGGCTGAATGGCCTGTTTCTGCACCGTATGATTCTGTGGTTTTTCTGATGGGCTTTCAGTTTATTGCTCTCTGTGCCAATGAGAAGCCGGGTATGTTTTCAGCAAGGAGGCAGTTTGACTGAGGCATTCGCCTGATAGCTGCAATTATGTTCACGTGTCGCCAAGGGTTAAAGCTCGTCTCCATTCCAACATTTTTCAGATATTTCAGTGAAGGGTCTGTCTTCACACATTATGCCGATGTTCTGGCGATCCTGGTCTGGCTGAGGCAGCTGTGCTGCCATCCGCGCCTGTTTGCAAACTCTTCGGCCGTCATGGGCTCTGCAGGTAGGAGCAGCTTCCTGGCACATCTTCTCCATGTCTAAATGAAAATGGGAATCTCTTTCCTCTCTAATTACGACCCACAAGGGAGCTTCCCCACAGTGCTGACTGCTTGAAAAAAATCAAAAGGAAATGTTTGGGGATGAGTATGAGGGCTACAAATCTTTATTGATTTAATACAAACTGTGGGAAAGATCGGAATTTATTGTCATGAACATGTCACCAAATTTTTTGTTATGTAGCAGCGTCACTGTGCAAACATTTACATAAACCACCGTACAAAATAAATAAAAATAGTGCAAGAACACGTTAAAGAAAGCTAGTGTCTCTGGTTCATTGTTCATTCAGGAATCTGATGGCAGCGGGGAAGAAGCCGTCCTTGTGCTGCTGAGGGCTCGTCTTCAGGGTCCTGTACCCTTTTTCCCGATGGTAGCAGAAGTGAAGAGGGCATGGCCTGGGTGGTAGGGGTTCTTTAGGATAGAGGCTGCTTCCTCTTGTAGATGTTCTTGATGGAGTGAAGACTGGTGTGTGTGATGTCGCAGGCCGAGTTAACAACCCTCTGGAGTTTTTCCTTGACCTGAGCGTCGGCACCTCCGGGCAGTGATGCAACCAGCCAGGCTGAACGGGTTAGGACTTCATTTCCTGGAGTGTTGGAGAATGAGGGGAGATTAGATAGCAGTATACAAAATTATGATGGGTAGAGTAAGGTGAGATGTTTAAAGTAACATTAGGGGGAAATGTCGTGCAGGGAGTGGTGAGGGTGTGGAGCGAGCTGCCAGCTCAATTGGTGAATGCAGGCTCCATTTTGACATTTAAGAAAGATAATGGACAGGTGTGTGGATGGGAAGTGTATGGAGTTGTATGGTCCAGATGCAGGTCAATGAGATTATGCAGAATAATATTTTGGCAACGACTAAATGGGCTGAAGAGCCTGGCGCTGTGCTGTAGTGTTCAATGGATCTTCTATAACTGACTTGGTCTTGGCTATGCAGGGTATAATTACGCACTTTGCAAAAGACACCAAATTCAGAAATCTGCAAACTTTCAGCAGGGCGAGGACACTCTGGAGGACACAAACAGAAAATAAATGCCGGAAAGGCACGGCAGGTCAGGCAGCACCCGTGGAGAACGGAGCAGTTATCATTTCAGGTGGATAAAGACATGGAAAGGCTGTTGAAATGGGTGGCTAGTGCATTTTGGAAAGATAGTACCCCACCTATTCATGGACAATGACTAAAGGACATCATGTCCTGTTTAAATTTGGAAAAAAAAATAGATATGATTCCAGCATTGGATTATGGGGCCTGTTCATGGACTATTACCATCATCTCGAGATTCAGTGTTAATACAGAGTTTTGGCACCGGGTAAGCTATTTTGTTTTATTAACACTAACTTCCAACCTTGTTTAGAGTCAGGGGTTTGGAAAATTTAAATCTATTATGCCCATTCTTTATTATTATGGCTGTGAGTTGGGAATTCATGATTATTCTTGCAGTGATTTTCTTTGTCTTTTTTTCTTCTGCAAACTTCTTATTACTGAAAAAAATCAATAAAAACATTTTAAAAAAGAAATGGGCAGGTAGTATAGAGCAGAATCCAACACAGAGGTATGTGCTGCATTTTGGAAAGGAGTGTTTTAAAAACAAACTGGTGGAGCCCTTGAAAGATCATTCAAATTACAGCTCAGATGCTTTGAGTAGTTGAAGTCTCTAGTTCTTAGGCCCCCAAATTGCGCTGCTTGGGATATAAAGTGTGTTGGAAAGCCGGCAGGTGACTGAAATAAATTTTGTTATCTAGGGTTTTTCGTTCCAAAGGTGATACAAATAGAAGGATTGATTGCTTCTGCTCATTTTTTTACTGAATGCAAATCAATCTCTCCAGCCTCTTTGATTATTTGTCACTCTTGTATTTTTCAGTGTCCTCTCTCTTTCTCCTCTCTTCCTTTTCCCTTCCTCTTTCTTCCCCATCTCGTCCCTTTTGCATTGCTTTTTCCCTTCCTATCCTTCGGACTCCCTCCATTTCCCCCTCCTCCTCTGGGGTTTCCCTCAGCAGTGCTACAGAAAAGCCAGAGGAACTCAGCAGGACACGCAGCATCCATAGCAGAGGTTTTCAACCTTTTTATTTCCACTTACGTACCACTTTAAGTAATCTCTGTGCCATTGGTGCTCTGTGATTAGTAAGGGATTGCTTAAGGTGGTCTGTGGGTGGGAAGGGGAAGGTTGAGAACCACTGCTCTAGATCCAATATTTTGCTTGAGAAAAATTGTCATTGTACCATTTCCTTTGAAGTTACGAAACCGTGCACGTAACGAATCAATGAGGTACAATTAAAATAGTGGTTTTCAAACTTTTTCTTTCCACCCCTCACTAATCACAGAGCACCGACGGCATAGGGACTACTGAAAGTGGGATATAAGTGGAAAGGAGAAAGGTTGTGAACCACTGATCCATAGGAAGTCAAAGTCAGTGCAGGTTGAGCCCAAAACGTCGAGTGCCTTTTGCTTTGCGTGGGTGCCGCGTGACCTGATGAGTTTCTCCAGGACCGTTGGACTGCACTGGACTCCAGAATCTGCAGGTTTACTTGTTTACCTCCATCTTCCTCTCATTCTTCTCTCTCTCTCTCTGTCTCATAGACAGTACCACTCCTGATGAACTGAGGGAGAAGTTGGTGAAGAAGATGAAACTAGTTTTGAACTGTGGCTCTGATGAAGAATGTGCTATCTGTCTGGAATCGCTGACCTTCCCAGTCATTACGCACTGCGCGCACGTTTACTGCAAGCCTTGCATCTGTCAGGTTATTCGGAATGAGCAGGTTAGTGAGATGCCGAAGTGAACGGGATGTAAACCCTGAGGGTTCTCGGCACCACGTTACTGCAGTGATCAGAGCTTGAATCCGCTGTTGTCTGGAAGGAGTTCATATAGTCTTTCCGTGACCTGTGTGGGTTTCCTTCCACCCTCCAAAAGTGTATGGATTTGTAGGATAATTAGGGTATTTGGATGGCGCAGGTGCATGGGCCAGAAGGGCCTTTAACTGTGCTGTATGTCTAAAAATATTAAATTCAAAAAAAATTAATTCGGCAAATGCTTGTGGAACTTTGTTGTAAGAAATTCTACTGGGCTTGATTTCAATTCTTTATCTTGGGCTGACAGCCTATCTTTGTGAAGTTGTGTCTTGAGTATTCAATGCTTTGTTTTTACATTGTCAATGCAAAGTGGTTTTGCTCAGTACAGTTCTAATGGGTTATCATTATTAATTGCCGTGAGGCAAGTCTTCTTGGAGTAATTACTGGAGTTGACTCATGTGCTAAGCCGCTTCCGATGCAAGCAGGGGTAATGTGGGAATGAAGTTGACCTGAATGGGGAGGGGTTGCTCTCTGCCTTCCCTGAGAAAACTGGGTTGTTGGGCTTTTTCCAGGTGTAATCAGCATCTGTCACCGATCATTTTTCTTCGTGGTTGCCAGAAGCCAGCTGAAGAGTCAAACAAGAAATGGGATTTTTTTTTTAACCCACTCGTGTGGTCTGGAATTCATTGCCAGACCGAGGGTGGGGGGGGGGGGGGCGTGGTGGTGGGGGGAAGCTCTCCAAAGGGAATTTAGCAGAAGCATTTAAAAGGGAGTTGGGAAGGGGAAACTCTGGGAGGAAGTGAAAGCAATGCCATTGATTGGATGATGCTTTCTCAGATGTAATGAGCCAAACGACCACCACCTTTGGAGCCTGACGATCAGACTGAAGCATATCGTTATTAGTACTGCGACATCGAACGTCCTTATGAAGCAGGGCTCTTGTTATGTCAGTGCAATAGTTACGGCCCAAATTCAACTGCAGATAACTAATGTTTGACACAAGGTCTAGGGCAGTAATCATAAACTGAACGATATCGTTCCAATTTACTAATCATTCAGAGAAGACCTTAAATACACTATTTATTTAAACAATTTTAAAAATTATAGATACAAATGCAATTGTTATTCGCTGTAGAAGATGATTTGCATTTTATTAATGATGATAACGTGAGACATGAGACTGGAAATGAGAGTGTTTCCACTGATCTTTTCCACACTGTAGACAGTTTTAGGATAAGGTGGAGTGCAAAGAGTAGAAATATTGACAGCTTGCAAAGTTAATTTAATTTTTAAATTTAGACGTAGAGCACGGCAACAATCCCTTTCAGCCCACGAGCCCGTGCCGCCCAATAACACCTAATTGACCTACAACCCGGTACGTTTTGAAGGGTGGCAGGAAACCGGAGAGTCCGGAGGAAACCCACACAGACGCAGGGAGAACTTGCAAACACCTTACAGACACTGTTGCACTGACAGGGCCGCAGGATTTGAACAAATCCTACAGAAATTCTACCTGAGGCTAAAGAATAAAATCTGCAGATGCTGGAGATACACAGCAGGCCACGCAGCATCCACAGGATGTAAAAGACAGTGAATGTTTCAGGCCTGTCCTATGTATCACAGACACTGATTTGTTAGGTGTTGTGGGGTTGATGCTGTGATCTAGCACATTCCAATAACAGTGTATCGCTTGGAACCATCTTGCTCAAGAGAAGGGAATAGCAAATGATTGTTGGAAGGCCCAATCATTGGGAAGTAATGTGTACTTTATTCTGACCTTTGAGTCGCTGTGTAGGGGCCCTATATCATAGACACATTAGGAAATTGTTTATTGGTGTGAATGCAGATACTTGTGTTTGATCATCGCTTTCTTCCTGCTTGCCTCTGGTAGCCCACTGCCAGGTGCCCCTTGTGCAGGACGGAGATCCATGTGGAACAGCTGGTGGAGTGTCCCCCTAATGAGTCAGACCCGGCACCACTTGACAAAGCCCAGCAGGCCTGGGTCTCCAGTTCAAAGGTGAGTCAGACGCCATTTGTAGGAGAGCCGCACTGATGTTAGAAAGGGATTGCGCAGATGCCTTCTGTGGAATGTAAGCCTGCAGGGTTTTTTTTGGCGGGGGGGGTGGGGGGGGGGTGGGTTAGGGAAGCCAACTGTTGCAATGTTTGTTATCTATGAGAGACCTCATTTATTTTTTATGGATTTGACGGTTAAACGACAGTTGAGTGTTCCGATTATAATCCCAAAGTTGAGACCATCAAACTCAGGCCACTCACCCTTTCATGACTGGGGATTATATTTAAGCAACTGAATTCCTGCTTACAGTTGCTGTCAGAGCAGGAAATGCAGTTGGCAGAATTCCACTACCCAAGGGAATTCTAACCGAAAGCGCTTGATGGCAGAAAATGTCTAGAATGTCTTGTGTGAGCCCACTTTAACATAGTTTCCAGAATTGTCCTTGTAGCTACAATGTCTTAAAAACACAACGCTGGAGAAACTTAGCAGGTCAAATAGTGGACTTTGTCACAAAGGTAAAGACACATAACCAATGTTTTAGGCTTGAGGCCTTCTTCAAGGTATGAGTAAAATATAGTTAGCTGCCTGAACCAATGGGTGGGGGTAGGGGGTGGAGGAGCACACTCCTAAATATAAACAACACCTTGAACACCGACTCTCACCTGGGCCCTGACCGACCACCCATTGGAGTATCTGTATCTTTACTCTATAAAGGACACTGTTTGACCTGCTGAGTTTCTCCAGCGTTGTGTTTTTACTTCAACTACAGTGTCTGCAGACGTTTGTGTTTTACAGTAGCCATGTCTTGCACATTTTTAGGCTGAGAAGTCGGGTTTGATGGCAGGTGGAATTGCTGTGGTATCTTGTACAATGGCTATTCTGCTATGGTTGGACTGATCTCCCACACAGCACATAAATTGAAGTGTTATGAGATATTATGAGTCACCAGGTTGAATGCTCTTGTGTGCTCTTTATAAATTGTGTGGGTATCATTCTTGATGAACCTGCTCCCTCTGCAAACTTGATTTGCTTATTTAATTTTGCAATTTAATTAATCTTGCTTCTTTAAAGCACAGGACTCCTGAGTCTGTTTTTCTTTTACTCCACTGATGTCACTCCACTTTTTCTCCACAATTTTGCAGAAAGCCAAATGCAAACTTCGAGCAGGTGTGGTCAGGACATTGTTTGATGGAGAGGGCTTCATACATCCAGAAATCCTGTAGTAACTTAGCCAGTCTCATCCGTAGGAGGTAAAGACATATTACTGACGTTTTGGCCCTTCCTTTCAACTCCCTGCCAAGGAAAGGAGAAAGGGCTCAGACCCAAAACGTTGGTAATATATTGTTACCGCCTTCGGATGCTGCGAGACAGGCTGAGTTGCTCCAGCAGTCCGATCACAGGGTCTGCAGGCTTCCGTTTTTCACCCCGTACATTCGTGAATCATTTGGAGGGGTGGGAGCAGTTGGAAGGAAAGGCTGGCATAACGAGGGACAATTCTGAAAGCCTTCAGACAGGCATTTGTGATATTCCCCTGTCTATTTACCATTACAGGTGGATGCTCTGTTGCACTCCTTGATTGAACTTCGAAAGCAGGACCCCACTGTTAAGAGTTTAGTCGTCTCTCAGTTCACAGCCTTTCTTACTCTTATAGAAACTCCTCTGAGGTGGGTGAAATATTGTGCATTTATTCCTGTATTTTAGTTTATGGACTGGACTGGCAATAGTTAGTGTCTGGTATCTCTCTGCTGAATTCTTATCTATTCATTCCATAGAATCAGTTTTAGGTAAAGAAAGCAAAATCATAGTTACATGCTCTCTTTTCACGCCCCCATATAATTGTAGTGAGAAGTTTTTGTTTTTGTCGTCAAATGCTTTTGTAATGAAGGACATTGTATCAAATACATCATATTTGGCCTTGCTAATGTCTTTGACAACTTCACCGTAATGTCCCAACTCCTATACTCAATACAGTAAAACTTCATTAGAACGCAGAAGTTGGGGTCCAAGATTTCATACCGGAACAGATGCATATATGTCAGAGTGCCCGCGGATAATCAAAACCAAATATTACCAGTTTTCGAAGGATCCACTATTTATAACTAACAATTTCAATGAAAGAAAGCAAGCGCATTCTTTTAATATCGGTATTCAGAATTTTAATCAACTTATTTGCAAAGTTTGGGGTTCACAGACACCCGCGCTATAAGCGATTCCGCGGATTAACAAATCGCGTTCTAACGAGATTTCAGTGTTCTTTGATTTATGAAGGCCAGTGTGCCAAAAGCTCTCTTTACAACTCTTATCTATCTGTGATGTCACTTTCAAGCATTCCCACATCCATCTGTTCTGCCACACTCTGCAGTGACCTCCCGTTTTGTGTTTCATTCTGACCCAGAAGGTAGTCGTTTGACCCATTGAGTCTGTGACGGCTCACAGACCAACTCTATTCCCCTGGCTCATTTTCCCTGAAGCCTTTTGTGCCCACCTTTCCGTCAGCTACCACTCCCACCAAGATCCTGCCACCCGCACACTCAGGACAAGCTGCCTAACCCACACGCCATCTGGTTGCGGGAGGAAACGAGGAGGAATCCCTGTGGTCACAGGGAGAACGTGCAAGCTCCACACCTGGTGTCAGGATTGAACCCAGGTAACTGGAGTCACGAAGACACAGCTTGAAACCCTTGAATTAGGTCATCTTTTACTCTAGGTTAGTGGTTCTCAACCTTTATCTTTCCATTCACATACCACTTTAAGTAATCCCTATGCCATCGGTGCTCTGTGATTATTAAGGAATTGCTTAAGGTAGAAAGAAAAAGTTTGAAAACCACGGTTTTAATCGTACCTGATTGACTCGTTATGTGCACGGTTTCAGAACTCCAAAGGAAATGGGCCAATGACAATTTTTCTCAAGCAAAATATTTCAGTGACCATTGGGTCTAGATCAGTGACTCTCAACCTTCTCTTCCCATTCACAAACTGCCTTAAGCAATCCCTTACTAATCACAGAGGTCTGATGGCATAGGGATTACTTAAAGTGGAATGTGAGTGGAAAGAAATAGGTTGAGAATCGCTGCTCATTTTGAGCTAAATTGGAATGTGTTTACATCCCATTTGCAGACAAGAAGGCTTCAACTTTGCCCGCCTGGATGGCTCAATGCCACAGAAGCGACGGATAATTGCCATTGAATCCTTCCAGAGCAGCAGTCCAGGTGCTCCAACCATTATGCTCCTATCGCTAAAAGCTGGAGGAGTCGGACTCAATCTCACCGCAGCTTCTCGAGTGTTCCTCATGGACCCTGTGAGTACTGGGCCGGCCAACTTTAAAGTTCAGTCTTATCGTCAGAGTACATACGTGACATCACATACAAACCTGAGATTCTTTACCTGCAGGTGAAGCAGAATTGGGAGTGCAAATAAAAACTCTTCAGGAGGATACGTATACATGAAAACAAATTAAAAAAATGTAAACAAACTGTGCAATACAGAAAAAAAATTAGTTAAGTGCAAAAGTCAGTGTCCTTAAATGAGTCCCTGATTGAATTTGTTGTTGAGGGGACTGATGGTGGAGGGGGAGCTGAACTTCATGGGTGCAAGACCTCTTTCCCGATGGTAGCAGCCCATTCAGACCCATTTATTTAAAGAATAACTGCATCCACAGCCTTTTTACCAAATTTAATCTTACTTGCATGTGGTTTTATCTGTGTAGTTCCCATGACTCGAGCTCAATATAACATAACACTTATTAGTTGAAAGCACCTGAATTTGGAGTCTCGAAACTTGCTACCTATCCAAGTGCCACGAGGTAAAAATATTGTGGTTTCATAAAACAAGGAAGCCTTTTTACGGTTAAAAGACATGGATAGAATTCAGGAAGTCGCTTTATGCAAGCCCCTGAAACACAAAAGTTTTTGAATCTTGGAGCAAAGATTGCCTGTCCACAAGATAAGCATGCCTTATCCCATCCAGACAAAGATTCGCTGGAGCAACTCAACAGGTCAGACAGGTAGAAAGGGTCAGTCAAAGTTTTGGGTGGGGAGTTTTCATCGAGACTAAGATAAAATAGGTGGAATTTGCATACACAAATGGGGAAGGAAAGCTAGTGGAGGGGGCCAGGTGTGATGGGACAGAAGGCGTAGGAGGTAAAGAGGCAGGTTAAGGGAGAGACCATCAGGAAGGCGGGCGGAGGAGAGAAAAGTCAAAGGAAAAAAAAGTGTTTAGGGAGTAGGTAAAGAAGACATGGAAACAGTAGAATCAGATGAGGGGGTTGCCTAAATTTCGACAGGCACACAGTAACAGGCCCTTTCAGTCCAATAATCCATGACACCTAATTAACCCACAAATTAACCCTTTGAAGGGTCGGAGGAAACTAGAGCACCCAGAGAAACCCACACATACACGGGAGGATGCACAAACTCCTTACTGCCAGCGCCGGATTCAAACCCCGATCGTTGGCGCTGTGGCAGTGTTGAGCTAACCGTTCCGCTCTAATTGGAATATGAGGTGGTGTTTCTCCCAATGTCTGTGCTGTTGGGCTTAAGGGAGTATTTAAGGTATTAGCAGAGTGTAAAAAGAGTGTAGCTTGTCAGAGGGAGGAGAAGGGAGGAGGGAAAAGTTATTGGTCGCTAAATCTAACTTCCATCTGACTTTTTAGTGTAGACTGCATGACTAGGCCTCACCCCTAGTTTCATGTATTTCACTTGTCTATTGCAACTTGTGGAAAGATTACCAAAGGTCTTCAACAGCATGATATCAGGCTAACCAATCATCTAGTTACACTAATCCATTTAATTCCCCCACCACCCATGTTACCTTCAACTCCCCCTCCTATCCCATGCACTAGGGATAACTGTAATGCCACTTACGACCCATGGGAGGAACTTGGAGTACTCTGAGGAACCCCATGCAGCTTCAGGAGAAACCTGCACACTCCACACAGGCAGCATCGGAGTGCTTTTGGGTCTTTGTGGGAAGAAGGCTCGACTCCAGCTGCTGGGGTTTGGAGTAATAGTGTTACATTAGCAGTCCAATAATTTACCCTTGTGCCCTAGGCTTGGAATCCAGCTGCTGAGGACCAGTGCTTCGACAGATGTCACAGGCTGGGCCAGACCAGAGATGTTGTCATCACCAAGGTAATTACATTTTCTCTTCACAAAGTCGGAAGGAAAATGACTCTTTACTGAAGCCACCCCATTAGTCTGTCTGAAACCCAAAGAAACTGCAGATGCTGGAAATCTGAAATAAAAATCGAAGGTGCTGAAAACATCCAGCAGGTCAGGCAGCATCTGTGGAAGAGAAAACCGAGCTAATTCTTTCGGCTGAGATACTTTTCTTGGGACTGGGAAAGTTAGTTTTCAGTGGGAGAGGAGATGGATGGCTAGATAGAATAAAGGAAATACCTCTAATAAGGTGGGACCAAACACATTAATTTGGCATTTGGAAGCAGGTATAGTAATCTTGGTGTCACACTGCACTTCTCTGAGACTGTGATAGATCTACGGTGGTCTTTACTGCACATGTCCTATGAACCAGAGATGGGAGTTCAAATCCTTCCATGCCACTAAATTTCATTTTATTAAATAACATAGAAGGAAATTAAAGATTAAAATCTTCATCAGGGTCGTTGCACAATCTCATCCAGTTAACTGATGCCTCAGAGATGAGGAAATTTCTTGTTTTTTATCCAGGCTGACCTTGAATTGATTCCAAACCTGCAGCAATGCTGGAAACTCTTTACTGCAAGGCAGTCAGTTTAGGAGGAGTTGGAAAAGGGCAATAAATGCTCTCCTTGCCAGAAAGGTTCATGTGGCCATCAATGAGTTTTGAAAAAGACACTTGGGGAAAAAGTACCAAGACCTAAAATATTGTCTGTTTCTCCCTCCTGACCCTAATGGGTGTTCCTGGCACTTAAAAAAAAAAATAGCAGTTTCAGCTTTTAAACATGAGCCTCTTCCATCCCTTTCTAGATGGTTGTAAAAGTTTCTATGTCACCATTTGCAAGAGAAGTGCGGGCAATAAATGTCCCAACAACAACTTTTAAAATATATATTTTTCTGAATATTGTGCAAATTTCCCTCCGGTGCCTAGGAAAGGCAGCCAATGTACTGAAAGATCCATCACCCCTGACACCTTCTCTTCTCCTTCCTCATTGTAATCCTCTACTTACTTGACACAGTTGGATAAATGTTAGAAATAACCTGTTAGTCTGTTCACAGAAGAACCCTTCTCACTGTACTTGCTACCTTGTGTCAAATAAACTTAAATGTTATTTTCTGTTTTGTAT
Organism: Narcine bancroftii; assembly: GCF_036971445.1. NCBI lineage: Eukaryota > Metazoa > Chordata > Chondrichthyes > Torpediniformes > Narcinidae > Narcine > Narcine bancroftii. Next base: position 115,902,565 of record NC_091477.1, on the reverse strand, counting down.
AAAACCCTGTAGATTATGCTATTGTTCTCCAGTGACTGGGAAGGAGAGCAGAATCTGTGGAGCTTTTTTTTTGCCATGAACTGCAAATTAAGTGTTGACCTATTAAAAGCTGATTTAAAAATAAAATAAGACATACAGCATGGTAACAGGCCATTTCAGCCCATAAGTTTGGGCTGTCCAATTAACACCCCATTAACCTACACCCCCAATACATTTTGAATGGGAGGAAACTGCCCCCCCCCAGAGAAAATCCATGCAGACACGGGGAGAACATACAAACCCCCTACAGACTGCGTGGGACTCGAATGCCGGTCCAGTCCCGATGGCTGGCGCTGTAAAGGCGTTGCGCTAACTGCTACGCCAACTGTGATGTTGATGTGCAGGTGTCTTGCCATGGCCCAGTAAATCTTGCCTCGTTTGTACATTTGCAGTTCATTGTGAAGGACACAGTGGAGGAAAATATGATGAAAATTCAGAGCAAGAAACAGGAACTCGTTGCGGGAGCTTTCGGATCCAAAAGGCAGCGGGATATAAAGCAGGGCCGAATGGAAGAGATCAAGATCTTGATCAACATATAGTACTTGTTTCCGCTGGCTCAAATGTTTTATTTCCTTTCTCCTCTCCAAGAAATGCGAATCGTTGAAATTTTAACATTTTGGCAATTTTGCAGACCTAACAAATTTGAACAAGAAGGTAACTTTAATGCAATAGGTTTAATGACTTCCATAAGTTAGAGTCTATAAAGCAAATCAAGTTTAATATATGTGCCAGTTTGTAGTTGACATGCTTCAGACAGCCTTCTGATGTGACGTTAAGGCAGACAGATTAAAGTAATTTTTGTCAAGGGAAAGCTAAATGTCCTGTCTTTTCTTCCTTGTTCAGCAGCTGTTTCATCTCATTGTTATTTTGGAGGGGTTTTTGTTTGACTGCCGTGTTGGCTCGTGAAGAGGATTTGTGCATCTTTTACATGTGTTGACATAAAGCCAGCTTGGTTTTAACTTGTCCCTGCTTTGTTGTGCAATGGGACTCAGCTAAGGATTTTATTTTAATCTTAGGTTTGAGGATACTTGACCATTTTCATTTTTTTTTCTCTATGGCGGGGACTCTGTGGCATTTCTTCAATGACACCAAATACTGATGATGTACTGAGCACCCCTTGCAGTATGGATGCAGATTAAGAGCCTTCAACAGCACCGGAGGCTGCATCATGGAGCTGCAGATCATGCTGATCGTCGGAAGCAGTTGGCAAAGCTAACCTGGGGATCTGGTTTGCAATCATAGACCATTACAACTCAGATGACAGGCACTTCGGCCTCCTAGTCTGTGGTGAACTATTCTGCCTAGTTCCAGCCCATAGCCCTCCCATCCACTTACCTGTCCAAATTTTTCTTAAATTCTAAAGTTGAGTCCACATTCACCTCTTCAGGTGGCACCTTGTTTCCCATTCTCACCACTCTCTGTCTGAAGAAGTTCCCCCTAAACTTCTTCCCTTTCACCCTTAACCCATGACCTCTGGTTTGTATCTATCCTACCCTCAATGGAAATAGTCTAGTTGCATTTACTCTTCCTATACCCCTCATGTAGTCAGGTTGGTTGTGGCCAACTATCTGAGACCCAACTAGCTGCTGCCTCTCCGCTCTCGTGTTCTACGTTCAATCCTGACCTCGGATCTTTGTTTGCATTTTGCCAGGGTGCTCTGATGTGTGGGTTAGAAGATGAAATAACCATTGTAAATTGCCCCTAGTGTGTAGGTGAGTCAATGGTAATGCGGGGAGAGTAGATTAAGGGGAAAATGAATGCACAATGGAATTGCTCTATGAACTCGATGGCAGTAAATGGCCTCTTTCTGTGTGGTAAGGAAATAGAGAAGCAGTGAATGAGTGAAGGGGACAAGTCCTTAATGATGCTGATAAATAGTATGTAGAAGGAAAATCCAAACTACTTTCACTCATCTTCTGTACTGTGACTTTTCTGATCGAAACGCTGACTCTCTGTAGATGCTGCGATCCACTGAGTTCCTCCAACACTCTGTGTCATGCTCAAATTTATTTTTCTTTACCACAGTAAAGAAGGCATATGGGATTCTAACCGTCATTGGCTGGAGCAGAAAAGGTATGCTACAGCTTTGTCAGGTATTGAAGAAACCATGTCCAGATTACTGTGTGCAGTTTGATTGCCACGGTATAGAAAAGGACGTGATCGTTCTGGAGAGAGTGCAGAGGAGATTTGCCTTGGAATGGGATTGTCTGCATTATAATCAGACCAGATAGGTTGGGTTTGTTTCCTTTGGGACAGAGAAGGCTAATGGGAGAACTGATAGAGGTGTATAGAATTATAAGAGGATAGGCGGTTGTAAACTTTTCCCCATAGTAGAGGGATTTATACCAGGTTGCATAAGAGAGGGGATTTATTTTCACCCAGAAGAGAGCACATTAATTAGAGACTCTGCTGTGCTGGTAAGTGGGATTAGTACCAGTGTGGATTCAGTGGTGGGACAGATAGCATGGGCTGAAAGACCAGTGTAAATTTACATTTTTTTAAAAAATGTTTAACTTTAGACATACAGCATGGTACAGGCCCATTGGGCCCACGAGCCTGTGCCGCCCAATTACACCAAACTGATATACAACCCCCTTACATTTTGAACGGAGAGAGGAAACCCACGCAGACACAGGGAGAACGTACAAACTCCTGGATTTGAATCCGATTCTCTGGTGCTGTAACAGCGTTGCGCTAACTGCTACGCTTATTGTGCCACCCTGTGCTGTGTTACGATGCCCTCCATGTCCCCTGCATCCAATCTCAGTCTTTGGTGCTTCGATTCACTCCACCTAATAACGAAGATGCAGCTGAGTCCACCAGCAACTTGAAAGGCTCCAGGGTATGAACAACATCCTGGCTGTGTTGCTAAAGAGCTGAGCTCCAGCGGTACTCTATGAAGCAGCCAGTTTCAATCCTGCCAGAACAACACCCACTTGGAAACCCTTAAAAGCACTGACTATTCCCAACTTGGCAAATCATTCTGTGTTCATAAACTCAGTTTAGCAAATGACATAAATATTCTGGCTTTGGACCAAGCCAACAGCTTCGATCTCCTTTTGTACCCCGGTGTCAGTTATCTTTTGTTTGGTAACATTCCAGGAAAGCTTCTGGTTTGGTGAGATGTGGCTACCAGCACCAGCCTAGTATTTTGGACTGAATAAGCCACTGTGCAAACCATTGTCCTATAATTCACTGTGGTGAATTGCTTCCCGCCTCCCATGACCTGTTACCTAAGTCAAATGTCTACCTTTCACGTGACACCTTCACAAAAATAGCACCTCTGATGTAACTAGAATTCTTGGAAATGGTTCGCAAAGTGTTCAGTTGCAGTTGGGGAACTGATGGAACGAGCGACTTCAATTTTCCTTCTGTTTCTGGCTGAGAAATGTGACTTTTGCCATTTATGGGGCTGATTGAAGGGTCTTCATGCCTTAATCTGAGGGAAGGTTGCTAGTTACACCCGACCAGCTGGCAAAGCCGAGTTTAAAATGATACCAACTGTAAAAAGGGTCTAATGTTCACAGGATAATAGTTGAACAGGGCAACTCACTTGCTAAAAGTGTTGTGGAAAGCCTAGGGGAACAATATTATCTGCTGTTTTAATCCAACCCATCTAATCACTCAGGAATGGTGACACTTGCGTTTTTAAGTCTATACTATTACAAACCTGCTTCAGAATAAATATGGAAGAAATACTTTGCACATGTACTTAGGTTTTGGATTTCTTTTTGTAAGTATGCCCTTGTCACGTCCTAATCCCTGTCTAAAATGGGAAACGTGAGTATGTTTCAGGGCAAGGTCTGGTTCCGATCACAAGGCGAGGAACCTTCGCAGGCTGTGGGCGACTGGATACCTGAAGGGGTTCCAGGCATCAGAACAGGGGCGCGAGAGGCTGCCGATGGTGCTGGAGGCTTCCTGATTGTGTCGCAGGTTTGGATCAGGAGTTGCCACTGGTTTGGACTGCAGCCTGCTATGTTCCAGGTCAAAGTTCAAATTTATTCTCATGCACTGAGAAAGTTTGTTTCATAAGCATTCCAGATAATCAATCCATACATAGTACAGCAGAGTAAAGAGTGCAAAGTTAGAGAGAGGTATCAGAACAAAGCAACGGTGAGATTATTTTAGTGAGGTTTGATCTAGAGTCTGATAACAGCAGCAAATGGTCCTGCTCCTACCAGACAAACCTCGCAAATAATGTTGCCTTTACTCCATTCTAACTGATCTCTCTCGTTAACTCTACACTCAGAAACTTAACATAAGGGTGACGTAGTTAGTATAGCGGTCACTGCACTGCTATTACGGCGACAGCGACCAGGGTTCGAATCCAGCCTCTATAAGGAGTTCATACGTTCTCCCCGCGTCTGCATGGGTTTCCTTCAGGTGCTCTGGGTTCCTTTCACCCTGCAAAAATTACCAGGTTGAGGGTCAATTGGTTGTAATTGGGCGGCACGGGCTCGAAGGACAAAAGGGCCTGCTGTTACCTTGCTGTATGTCTAAATTAAAAAAAAATCAAGTATCCCTTACTGCTGAATCTGGAGTTACATGTCGACCATATGCAAGGCAAGGAGGTCGGTGGATTTCCTCGTAGGGCAACCAGGCAAAATAATCCCATTGTTAGACAGACCAATTTTAAGTACTAGGTTTACTTGGTTGAATACAAAATTCCAAGCTAGTGCGGGATCTGAACTGTTTTAGATCAAGCATGCATCACTTTGGTTGTCAGTCCAGCAACTTAATCATTCCCAGACGGGACAGAGGTACTAAGAAATGCTGTAGGGTTAACATGTCACAAAGAATAATGGGAGCGAAAATAAGATGCTGGGTGCCCAGTTTGACTCTGCGTGGTCACAGCCCGCACTATGGTCAACATATTCAGATTTTTAAAAAACTGGGTGCCCAGTTTGACTCTGCGTGGTCACAGCCCGCACTATGGTCAACATATTCAGATTTTTAAAAAACTGGGTGCCCAGTTTGACTCTGCGTGGTCACAGCCCGCACTATGGTCAACATATTCAGATTTTTAAAAAACTGGGTGCCCAGTTTGACTCTGCGTGGTCACAGCCCGCACTATGGTCAACATATTCAGATTTTAAAAAAACTGGGTGCCCAGTTTGACTCTGCGTGGTCACAGCCCGCACTATGGTCAACATATTCAGATTTTTTAAAAACTGGGTGCCCAGTTTGACTCTGCGTGGTCACAGCCCACACTATGGTCAACATATTCAGATTTTTAAAAAACTGGGTACCCAGTTTGACTCTGCGTGGTCACAGCCCACACTATGGTCAACATATTCAGATTTTTTAAAAAACTGGGTGCCCAGTTTGACTCTGCGTGGTCACAGCCCGCACTATGGTCAACATATTCAGATTTTTAAAAAACTGGGTGCCCAGTTTGACTCTGCGTGGTCACAGCCCGCACTATGGTCAACATATTCAGAATTTTAAAAAACTGGGTGCCCAGTTTGACTCTGCGTGGTCACAGCCCACACTATGGTCAACATATTCAGATTTTTAAAAAACAGGGTGCCCAGTTTGACTCTGCGTGGTCACAGCCCGCACTATGGTCAACATATTCAGATTTTTAAAAAACTGGGTGCCCAGTTTGACTCTGCGTGGTCACAGCCCACACTATGGTCAACATATTCAGAATTTTTTTTGTAATTCTTTATTTATCGCACTATGAACCATATCAACCAATATATTTACAGGTGCACCTCTTTAAATATTCACAGTGACATTTTCTCTTTTCCCCCATTCCTCCCTTCCCCCTTCCCACTCCCCTCCAAAAACAGTAAATATTGGACATATAAAATACAATAAAACAATATCTTTATTCAAAAGGAATGTAAACTAAAAAGGCGTATCATCTACTTATTCACATTAATTCTAATCGTGTTTATCTTTTTATCATTTTAGGTGGTGGTGGTCCGAGGCCTGCTCTTTCTGTTATGTTCCATATATGGTTCCCAGGTTTTTTCAAACATTGTAACTTTGTCTTTTAAGTTATATGTGATATTTTTCCAAAGGGATACACTTAAACTTGGTTATATATTCCATTAATGTTTATGGTCATATAGTCCAATGTGGCCATCTTATATCTTTATTTGCACTTCTTTTCTGCCTCTTCACCACCTCCATCCCCTTTTTTTCCATTACTGTTTTTTAAGTTTTCCTTTTTAATCTCAATATATGACAACGCATTTAAGACATGAAATACCCCAACAATCCCCACAAGCAATAAACTTTTAACCCCAATTGAACCTCCCCTCCTTGGATTGCCCCTTATCCCTTGACGGCAACCACAACTCCCCTTTCCATGCGGTTTGCGAACTTACTCGCAAGCGTCAACCGATTTTGCAGTGACCATTATTCTCCCCCCCCCCCAGAGAACACTATTTTCCTATACTTATAATAAAGCTCTCTCTTCCACCCCCCCCCTTCCCCTTCTCTTATCCATCTTTAAATCTTTATATATATATATACATTATCTTTACTTTATATTTTAACATATTTTTGTATATTTTCTTGCTGGTCTTCCTTCTTGACACTCCTCCTCCTCTCTTCTCCTGTCCTGTAAATGTTCAGCAAATTCTTGGGCTTTCTTTGGGTCCGAAAACAATCTATTCTGTTCCACAGGAATAAATACTTTGAGTACTGCTGGATGTCTTAATATAAAGTTATAACCTTTCTTCCATAAGATTGTTTTCGCCATGTTGAATTCCTTCCTCTTCTTTAAACGTTCGAAGCTTGTGTCTGGGTAAAAATATATTTTTTGTCCCTTATATTCCAACGGCTTATTGTCTTCTCTAATCTTTTTTCTTGCCTGCTCCAGTATGTTCTTGCTTGTCGTACATCTTAGAAGTTTTACCAAAATGGATCTCGGTTTTTGATGTGGTGATGGTTTCGGTACTAGCACTCTATGCACCCTTTCGATTTCTATTTCTTTGTGTAAATCTGTCATTCCCAACACCTTCGGGATCCATACTTTTATAAATTCCTTCATATCTGACCCTTCTTTGCCTTCTTTCAGTCCCACTATTTTTATGTTGTTTCACCGACTGTAGTTTTCCAATACATCAATTTTTTGTGACAATAAATCTTGTCTCTAATTTTTTTTTCGCTCTCTTCCAACTTCCCTCTTAAATCATTTATCTCCCTTTCTACAGCAGCTTCTCGTTCCTCCACATTTTCTACTCTTTTCCCTATTCAGTCATCACCAACTCTAACCTTTGCATTCTGTCTTCAGCTCTTTTCATTTTTCTTTTGATTGAACTAAATTCTAATGATGGCCATTCTTTTAATGACCTCATTTGTTCTTCGAAAAAGGCTTTATCTAAACTTTGTCCTTTTATTTTACCTTCTTCTTTCCTTTGAAATTCTTGGTCTTCTTCCTCCTCTTCTTCTGTCTGTATCTATGTCTGTGTCGTCTTCTTCTCTGTATCTGTGTATCTTCATCCTTCTCTGGTGAGCTGCTTCTGTATCCTTGCTGGGCCTCCAGCTGCTGTGTCTCCCGTTGTTGGGCCTCCCGTTGCAGGTCGACCCGTTGCTGGGCCTCCTGCTGCTCGCCCCATTGCCGCTCATCTGCTTCCCGCCCTTCATTCTCTTTCTCACCACTCTTCTTCTTTCTTGTTTGCTTCCCCCAGCCAAACGCCCCGATACTGGGCGTCTCTCAACTGGCCACTCCTCAGCTGAGTCCCCCTCCCGCCGGCGATAACCTTTTCTTTTACTTGCGCACCTCTTCTTGGCTCTGAGAGCCATTTTTGGAGTCCGTCGGTCGGGAGGACACCACTCCTCTGGGGACTCACCAACACCGGAGATCGGCTGCTCCTCTCCACGGTGGCTCTCTGCTCCGATGTGCAGGTAAGGCCTTCTTTCTTCTCCAGTGATTTTCCTTCTTCCCTTTTCTCTGTTATTCTTACTTTTCTCTTTTGGGTCCCATCTTCTGTCTCTTCTCTGTAACTTTATCTTTCTCTTCCTGTATTTTATGTTTATTGAGCTCTGTTTTTTCAAACTTTTTTTCTTTTCTCTGGAGAGGGCTGGTTCCACTCGACCAGCCACTACTCCATCATGTGACTCCCTCTAAACATATTCAGATCTGATACTATTTATTATCATGTAATAAAACAGAAATGTAAACAGACAAGGATTCGCCATTAGCATTACAAGGCATCCCTTACGTTCAGAGAAAGAGAAGCAAAATAGAGTCACCAAGTGTCCCTGGATTTGCCTCCAGTACTCCCGCGGCTGCACAAGACTCCAGTTCAAACCATCGGCAACCTAAGCCCAGATTCAAGCCTCCGACACGATGAAGAAGCAAGCCTTCACCATCCGGAGCCCTTCTTGCCCTTAGCCTCCTCTTGCATCCTGGCTCCGAAACCTTGTTCCATGAGCCAATCTCCAGCAGCCTGGTGTGTCTTCTACAGGCTGTCCAGAGTACAAGCAACTAGGACCCTGGACAGAAATAACAGTAGGTTCATTAACATCCACCCAAAGGGCCTGCTCTGTGCTGTAATGTTCTAAATAGTCCAATTTTAATGCAGCTTTGGAGCACATGAATATCAGTGAGTTTGTATCTCATGGCCTGGTTCATCAAGTCCCGATGATAAATGTTGCCATAGTTTGAAAATCAATGCAATGGAAGTCTCAGATTAAATAATTGGGAGGTTCGCCCTCTATAAAGAAACTGCTTTCGATCACACATCTGGCCCCTTGCTCTTTCCAGGACCAAGCGCCCTAAATATTGCCTTCCAAAGTCAACACCTTCCCAGGTACCTAACGAGACAATAGGGGAGCAAAAAGGCAACCAAGTTACCTTCCATAAGGATCGGAGAGTTTATTTGTCATGAAGTCATGCAGCATGGAAACAGGCCCTTCAGCCCACCATATCCAAGCCAACCATTCTATCTCTACTACTCCCACTTGGTCCAAAGCCTTTCACTTTTTGAGGATTCAACTGTTCAGTTTGTGTCCTGTAGAATTATATGCAATCTCAATGCAATTCTTGAAAGGATTAAGATTTTCATTATCTTGGTTGTAAAGACTTTGTGAAAAGCCTTGAGCTGCAAGAGGGAATATAATTTACTTGAGCCGTGCTGAAACAAACTGACAAAGGAAGAATGAGTTCACTTGGTGAGGAGCCTTCAGCCACGAGAGTTGCTGGATATCTGTGAGTAGTTATTGGTGTTTATTGATTTAATTAATTCTAAGGTCTATTTATTTATTTATCTATCTATCTATATTTATTTATTTAATTTTACAGGTTGATTTTGAAATCTGGGTGGGGGCCTAGTGCGCAGGCGGGAGAATTTAAAAAGGGAAGAGCAGCTTACCTTGCTGTTGACTTAGTGAGAAGCCTTCAACCAGGTGAGTCTGGTGACTGATGGTAATTAATTATTGTGGGAGGGATTAATTGGGTAATTAAGAAAATTGGCAGGAACCAATAAAAAGGAGTGGCCCAGTGAAGGACTGGGACTTCAAGGCTTTGGCTTGAGAGGCTTCGGAGAGCAAAGGCTGAGGAAGATTTGGTAAATTTTTTTTAAAGTTTATCTAAATTGAAGAGCTGGTGATGAAGGTAGTTAGGGCAATTGAGTGCTCTGATTGCAGGATGTGGGAGGTCAGGGACAGCACAGATGTTCCATAAGGTGCATTTAAAATGCACCTGCAAAAGGTGCATTTAGTTACAACTCATGGAAGATCGGGTTAGGGAACTGGAGTTGCAGGTGGTTGAACTACAGATCATAAGGGAGGCAGAGGCAGTGATAGATAGGAGTTATGGGGAGGCAGTCATCCTCCCCCCCCCCCCCCCCCCCAACAGTCAGGTGACTGTGAGGAAAGGGGAAAGGAGACAGCCAGTGCAGAGTTCCCCTCAACAACAAGTATATTGTTTTGGATATTGTTTGGGGAAGTGGGATGATCAACAGGGGACAAGTCACATTAGAGGTCGGGTCTCTGGCACAAGGTCTGGAGACCGTTGGCTCAGAAGGGAAGCGGGGGGGGGGGGAAGGAGTAGGGCTCTTGTAGTTGGGGACTTGCTAGTTAGGGGAGTAGATAGGAGGTTTGCTGGATGACATTGGTGATCCTGGTTGGTATGGTGCCTCCCAGGTGCCAGGGTCAGGGATGTCTCTGATCGAGTCCACGGGATTCTGGAGGGGGAGGGCGAGCAGCCAGAAGTTGTGGTCCATGTGGGGACCAATGACATAGTTAGAAGTGGGGATGAGGTCCTGAAAAAAGGATTACATAGAGTTAGGGAAGAAATTGAAAAGCTGGAATAGGAAGTTGTGGAGGATGAACGCGTGGCTCAGGAGTGGTGCAGGGGTTTAGATTTCTGGATTGTTGGAATCTCTTCTGGGGAAAGTCTGACCTGTACAAAAGGGATGGGCTGCACTTGAACTGGAGGGGGACCAATATTCTGGCGGGTAGGTTTGCTAGAGCTGTTGGGGAGGGTTTAAACTAGGTTGGCAGGGGGGTGGGAATCAGAATGAGAGTAGGAAGAACATCAAGGTAGGAAGGAATGGAGGGAACAGAACGTAAAAATAAATGAAGGAGGGAGGACGGTAAAGGTAGATGGTAACAAAAGGAGTGTTTGTGGAGGACAGTCTCTCAAGGACATATATTTTAATGCAAGGAGCATTGTAAATAAGGAGGATGAGCTTAAGGCATGGATGGCCACATGGAGATACGATATTGTGGCCATCAGTTAAACTTGGTTGCAGGAAGGGCATGTTTGGCAGTTAAATATTCCAGGATTCTGTTGTTTTAGGTATGATAAAACAGGGGGGGATAAAAGGTGGAGGAGTTGCATTGCTTATTAGAGAGCATTCCAGCAGTGCTGTGTCAGGACGGTTTGGTGGGATCGTCCAGCGAGACTATTTGGGTAGAATGGAGGAAGGTAGAGGCATGAAAACATTAATGGGTGTGTATTTATAGACCACTAAATGGGCTGAGAGAATTAGAGGAGCAAGTTTGTAAGGAGAATGTGTAATAAACACAAGGTGGTAGTCATGGGAAATTTCAACTTTCCAAATATTAACTGGGACGCCCATACAGTAAAATATAGGGTAGAGTTTGTTAAATGTGTTCAGGAAAGTTTTCTTCATCAAAACATAGAAGAACCGACTCTATTAGGGAATGAGGTAGGTCAGGTGACAGAGGTTTGTGTTGGGGAACACTTTGGGTCTAGTGATCACAATACTTAGTTTTAGGCTAGTAATGGAAAAGAATAGAGGTGGGCCAAAGGTTGAGATTCTTGATTGGAAGAAAGCAAATTTAGAGGGTATGAGAAAAGATTTGGAGGGATTGGGATATTTTCAGGGAAGAATATGGCAGATAAATAGAGGATATTCAAAGGAGAAATTCTGAGAGCACAGAGTCGGTCTGTCCCTGTGAGGATTAAAGGAAAGGTTAGAAACTGTAGGGAGCCTTGGTTTTCAAAAGATATTGGAAACTCGGTTTGGAGGAAGAGGGATGTGGGCAACAGGGAAGGCATGAACTGCTTGAGGAACACAAGAGTAAAAAAAATCTTAAAGAAATTAGAATGGCTGAAAGGAGATATGAAGCTGCTTTGGCAGGTAAAGTAAATCCAAAGGGTTTCTATAGGTACATTAAAAGTAAAAGAATAAGAATAGTGAGGGATAAAATTGGACCCCTTGAAGATGAGGGGGGTCAGCTCTGAAAGCCAGAGGAGACGGGCGAAACTTTAAACTTATTTTTTCTTCAATATTCACTAAGGAAAAGAAGATTGAGGCAGATGAAGAAATATGGGAGGGAGGTCATGGATAATATAAGAATTAATGAGGAGGTAGTGTTAGCTATTATTGAAAAAATCAAGATGGATAAATCTCCAGGTCCTGACAAAATATTCTCTTGGACCCTGAGAGAGGTTAGTGAACAAATAGTGGGGGCATTGACAGAAATATTTAAAATCACTGGCCTCGGTGGGGAAGTGCTGGAGGGTGACTCATGATATTCTGCTGTTCAAAAAAGGATCCAAAAGTAAACCTAGTAATTAAAGGCCTGTAAGTCTGACGTTGGTGATCCTGGTTCTTGGAGTAGTGAAATGGATTCAACAATGGTTGGATGGGAGATGCCAGAGAGTAAAAGGTGGAAAATTGTTGAATTGGAGGCCGGTGATGAGTGGAGTGCCTCAGGGATCAGTACTGGGTCCACTGCTGTTTGTTATGTATATTAACGATCTAGATGATAGGGTGGCAAATTGAATTATTACATTTGTAGATGATACAAAGGTTGGTGGTGTTGTAGACAGTGAGGAAGATTATCAAAGCTTACAGCATGCTATAGGACGGTTAGAAGAGTGGGCTGAAAGATGGCAGATGGAGTTTAATACTGATTAATCCTACCAAAATGTAGCATCTCACATTTATCAAAATAGGACATGCATGTTAAATGGTAGACAATTGAGGAGTGCAGTGGAACAAAGGAGTCATGGTACATAATTCTCTGAAAGTTGAATCACGTGTAGATAGGGTGATGAAGTTCAATATTTAGTATGTTGGCTTTCATAAATCAGAGAACACGGGAGTTGGGATGTAATGTTGAAATTGTATAAAGCATTGGTGAGGCCAAATTTGGAATATTGTGTGCAGGAAGGATATAAACAGTATAGAGAGAGTACAGAGGAGGTTGACGAGAACATTGCCAAGGTTTCAGGGTTTGAGTTACAGGGAAAGGTTAAGCAGGCTGGGACTTTATTCCCTAGAGTGTAGAAGGTTGAGGGGTGATTTGATAGAGGTATTCAAAATTGTAAGGAGGACAGATAGTCAATGTGGATAGGATTTAGTGAGAGAGATTCAAACAAGAGGGCATGGATTGAGAGTAAAAGGGGAAAAGTAAATAAGGAGGATGAGCTTAAGGCATGGATGGTCATATGGAATGAACTTCTGGCAGTGGTGGTAGAAGCAAGATCAATGTTAATATTCAAGGATAGCTACATGAACATGAGCGACGTGGATGGATATAAGCCAAATGCGGGACTAGGTCGGAGATGATGTTCGGCACGGATTAGTAGGGCGAAACTGACCTGTTTCTGTGCTGTAAATGGTTATATGGAATTACTCTTCCTGATGACTTCATACTGTGCTGTAGTGTTCTTTGTTTACGTATAAACAGGGCCAGTTACACAAGTGATAGTTCCTGGCTTGAAACTTAGCTTAATGGCAGCACCCACCAAAATGCATTACTTTTCATTAAGAGCACATCGGTTAGAATGTGCTCTCAGAAATGTAAACAAACTTTGAGTAGAAATTTTGCCTGGCCCTATGGAAAAAAAGAACCTCTGGGTTGTATGTGATGTCATGCATGTACTTTGATAAATCTGAACTTTTAATGTCACGGGCAGTGCACCCATGTACAATCCTCGCAGGTCCCTGCAGCTTCAGAGTGTCGATGACAAACAACTGGTCTCATCTTTTCCTGAGCTAGTTTACTGACTGAACGAATTCTCTGCAAAAATCTCATCCATTCTGCTACTTTTCTGGATCTGTGTTATATTCTTACTGCTTCAGTTTGGGTAGAAGGGTGAGAGTTCAAATTGTCAATCAGAAACCTGAGCACAAAATCCAGTGGCGTTGAATGAGAGCGACATTGCAGTAATGCTATCTTTCGCATTTCTTAAACGGGGTCTTCGATCTTTGCTTGCAGCTAGGCTTCCCCCAACCCCAACCAATGTTTTGAAGTATTGCATTTGGGATATTGAAGTCAAAAGTTATGATGTATACATTTTTCTTAGGAACATAGGAAGTAGGAACAGGAGTAGGCCAAAAATGGCCCATCGAGCCTGCTCCGCCATTCAATACGATAATGGCTGATCTAATTTATGACCTAACTCCACCTACCTGCCTTCTCCCCATATCCCCTAATTCCTCTATCATGTAAAAATTTATCTAACCGAATTTTAAATATGTTTAATGAGGCGATTCCATCTTGCAACTTTTTTTTATTAAATGGTTCAAATTTCACACTGTTTCCAAGGGAATCAAAGCAAGGGGTAGATATTTTTATTGAAAAAAGATTACAGCAATCTCAAACAAGGAAGTTTATTTTGTGGTTAAGGTGCTATGATACACTTAGTAATTGATGGTCAGTAGTTTAATCACCACACAAATTACAACGGTTGGGAAGCGTTCAGTTCCTTGTAAATTTTACAAAGTACTGGCTGAGTACTGTGCATAGAAATCTCACCTCTAGGTTTCTTTATTTCATTAAGACTCAAAAGATAAATTATTTTTGTCCTTTGGACATGGGCACAATATTCCCCTTGGAAAAGCCAATGGACTGGAAAGAGACAAAATTATATTCCTTCATGCAATGTTGCAGCTTATTCAAACATCTGTAAAATACTAGAAGCACTGTAAAATCCAGTGTATAATTGTGCAGAAGTTGAATTGCCTCACTAAGTTAAGCAAACAGCAGTATTGTTCTGAAGGAGTATTACAGCAGGAGGCAGTGTGGTGGATATGCTGAGGATTTAACGCTGGGAGGAGATTTGCTTCAGGAATTTAAAATTCGATCTTCTCGAGCTTTTGTCACATTCTCGCTGCAGCAGTGCAGCCTGGAGGTGACAACCAGACGAAGACATCCACCTCAAACCATGTCACTCACAGGCCAAGTACAAACCAACCATACACTGAACTGCAGCCTAGATGCTAAAGACCTTCTGGATCCAGTTCTTGCGAGTCAGCCCCAGGAGTTCAGTGAAACAGCCTTTAATTCAAGTACGAATCCAGCTTCTTCTGGATGTTTTGGAAAGAATCTACTCCCATGAAATCGGCTTGACCCTGCTCCCAATTTTTTCGACGTTCTTCCGAGGAGATCGGTGGAGTAGATGGGGCAGGTGGGGAGACAGAAAGGTGGGAGATGGCTTCACTCAACTTCTCCTCCTGTGGATCAGAGACTCTATTAATTGTGATGTCAACTTCTTGGAAATAAAAAAAAAATAATTAGAACAATTATGACTACTTTTAGATAGTTAACTAACGTGTTCCCCGTATCCACATGGGTTTCTTTCGGGTGCTCCGGTTTCCTCCCACCTTCCAAAGATGTACGGGATCAGTCATATGAGTGGATTTGGGAGACATGGGGTTGTGGGCCAGAAGGGCCTATATCTCCAAATTAAAATTAAACTCCCTTGTCCAAAACTTGCATGGAACAACATGGGTAAATTATGCTTGATCGCTTTCTGATCAGTAGCATGTCTTTGGAGGGAACACTATTAAGTGGCAAATATAAAGTACACCAAATAATCATCCATGCACATATCATCAAGCTGTTAACTCAAACCGTTAACAAATCAAGGGAGCAAGAACTTCCCCAGAAACAAACCCACTTAAGTTAGTTAACCAAAGTGAAGCTGAATGAGAATCAATAAGAGGGGCAGGGACCTTTGAAGATTAGCATACCTTACTACAGAATGGCAAGCCACAAGTGAAAGCCAGTGAATAGACCAGGCATGACTGCTGAAGCGTTGCCAGACATAGTTGTAAAGACAGAGAAAGAGAGTCAATGTGGGTAGTTGCACATCAGTTTACTGCAAACAACAATGGCTCCTCATTGCAACCAGCTTCCATTTGACTGACCCCTCCGGCCAGGCGTTAAAACCATTACACAGCCGATGCCCGGGAGTCAAATGTCCAGTGGCAGTCCTGAACTTTGATAGCGCAAGGGGTTGGAGTTAGATTGGCAGTGATAAAATACCACAGATTCCAAAGGGGTGCTTTCCCTGTGTGGAGGACAGCTATATTGTCACCTCTCACAAGGTGGGATGTGCATGTGCGTGATTTTGGGGGTGGGGGGGGGACTGAAGCTTTCTGATCCAATTTTGCCAGTGGCAAATTGGAAGATTTCTAGGGGCAGGACAAAGAAAGGGACCCCAAATAACATGAATTTCTTTGACCTGTTTATTTATGCACTTCCTTCAGGGGGCAGATTAGGGCACTGCCAGGCACAACCAAGAAGAGCTTGCAGGGTGCAAGATCCAACCTATTTGTCCCCAAATTTCAAATCAGAAGCCCGCATCCAGGAAGCTTACAGCGAAAGTGTCCAGAGAGCATGACTGGGTGTACATGCAATCTTTCCTGAATTGTATCAGGGAGGATCCAATACAGGCAATTAGCTCAACGCTGTTACAGCACCAGTGATCAGGGTCGAATCCTGTGCTGTCTCTAAGGAGTTTGTATGTTCTTCCCGTGTCTGCGTGGGTTTTTCTCAGTGGTTCCAGTTTCCTCCCGCCCTTCAAAACCTACAGGGGGTTGTGGGTCAATTGGGTGGTTTGGGCTCTTGGGCCTGTTACCGTGCTGTGTCTAAATTTAGATCACAGGATCGGCTTGCATTCAATTTTTAAATTGGGTCGTTGCCAGGTCTCCAGGCACACAATGCCGACCACGCGGTGTTGCAACTCTTCCCAGAAAGGGAGAAAGAAGGGAGGTAGCAAGAAACTATTCCCCAACTCATGGCAGAGGACAAGATTAGAGAGAATAGGTTCAGGGAGAGGAATAAGAGGTTTAGAGGAGTCCCTGCCCCGAGGCTGACTGTAATCTGGAACACATTGCTCTTACAACAGATCAGCAGTTGAATTACCAAGTGGGCTGCAGAGCACATGGTAAACAGGGTATCGATTGATTGATACTTGTTCAGCACAGACCATTACAGCACAGAAAAACACCCTTCGGCCCTTCTAGTCTGAACCAAACTATTATTCTTCCTAGCCCCACTGACCTGTGCCCATTCCATATCCCTTCATACTCCTCCCATCCATGCACCAATCCAAATGTTTCTGAAATGTCAAAATTGAGACTTCATTCAACACTCCCACCACTCTCCGCATGATGAAATTCCCCATAATGTTCCGTGTAAACTTCTCGTTTATCACCCTTAACCCATGTCCTCTGGTTTGTATCTCACCCAACCTCAGTGGAAAAATACAACTTGAATTTATCCCCATCATAATTTTGTAGACCTCTATCAAATCTCCCCTCATTCTCCTACATTCCAGCGAATAAAGTCCCAACCTTTTTTACCTCTCCTGGTAACATCCTAATAAATATCTGCACTCTTTCAACCTTATTAATATCTTTCCTGCAGTTCGGCGACCAAAAAGGTACACAATATTCCATATTTGGCCTCACCAATGTCTTATACAAATTTGCCATACCATCTCAGCTCCCATACTCAATACTACAATATATACCAAAAG
Source organism: Narcine bancroftii (assembly GCF_036971445.1). Lineage (NCBI taxonomy): Eukaryota > Metazoa > Chordata > Chondrichthyes > Torpediniformes > Narcinidae > Narcine > Narcine bancroftii. The sequence goes on along the minus strand of NC_091477.1, from coordinate 115,885,317 downwards.
CTCCCTTTTTGACGCCACTTTCAGGAAATTATCAATCTGTATTCCCAGATCCCTCTGTTCCACCCACTCCTCAGTGCCCTAACGTGCACATCCTGCCTTGGTTTGTCAAAATGCAACAACTCACATTTGTCCACATTAAATTCCATTTTGCAGCCCACTTTCCCAGCTGGACCAGATCTCTCTGCAAGCTTTGAAAGCCTTCCTCGCTGTCCACAACACCTCCGATCTTAGTGTCCGCTGCGGGTGCAGGGCCAGTTTCTGTGCTGTGTGGCTCATTGTCTCCAGATAGGGGATGATGGTGGAGGTCAAAGTTAACAGATGACCATAACAGTTTGCTTTATTCAGCAAGCTGTCACGTCAAGTGGGCTAGAGTGAGCCGAGAATGCACTGTTCAATTTAGTATCGCTGTTTATTCACATTTTACAATACAGAGTAGAGATCAAGAATCATGCAGACACGAGACAGGTGATTATGTCTGATGTTCAACAAAGCCGGAACTGTACAACCATTGTACAATTCAGACGCTAACACCTAGTAAAACTGACTCCTATATATTCCCTCACAATTGAATTACCTCATGTTTTGGTGTGAATTCACTCAACAAAGACAAAGCTCATAAAATAAGCACTCTGTTAATTTATCCTAACTCCCAAAATAGACAAAAATCTGCAACTCACACTGTTAAATAGGGTTAAAAATATTATAGCTACTCGTCTACTGGTTAGTTAATCTCCACATTGGTAAAATACCCTGTGATGATAGCATGTTTATTTCCACATTTTGATTTGTAATCTACCTCTTGTTTATCTGGAGTGATGTCCTTCGAGATACCATGTTCCATTAGCATCGGCAGAATAGATGTCGTGAAGGTGTCCCACCACATATTGAGGAATTCCGGGTGAACAACTGGTGCAGTGTCATGAACATCTCTCATCACGTACTTGGTCTTCAAGTCATAGGAGTAGTGCCAGGGTTTGATGTTACCAAGGAAATGCACCACCTTGGCGTCAGCACCATATCTGTGCATGTAACAGAAGATGTAAATGATTTTGGTACGCACGTGAATTTTTTTAAAATTTTCTTTTAAATTTAGACATATGGCACAGTAACAGGCCCTTCCAGCCCAAGCTACCCACATACATCATTTATCCTCCAGGTTTTGGAGGGTGGGAGAAAACTGGAGCACCCAGAGGAAATTCATGGAATACTACAGGAAGGCCCTAGAACACCACAGCTCAGAAATAGGCCTTTCAGCTCATCTAGTCTGTGCTGAACTGTTATTCTGCCTCGCCCCACTGACCAGCACCAGATCATCGACCTCCATACCTTCACATCCACGTATCAGTCCAAATGTTTCCTAAATGCCAAAATTGAGTCTGTATTCACTTCAACTCTCTGCATGAAGTTCCCCTTAAATAATTCCCCTTTCACCCTTAACCCATGTCCTCTGGTTTGTATATCTCTTACCTCGGTGGAAAAAGCATGCAAGCATTTATGTATTCCTGAGAAGAATGGAGCAGGCAAGGCTACTGGCCACCATTATGTCAACCTTCTATAGGAGCTCTATCGAGAGGGTCCTGGCTGACCGCATCACAGTGTAGTATTGTTGCTCCAGAGAAATGTATCAGATATCAATCCACAGGACCATAAGGGTGGCAGAGAGGATTAATGGAGTTTCCTCTCTCTCCCCCCCCCCCACCCACCAATCAACATGTTTGAATAGGGCATGCAAAATCATTGAGGACCCCCTCCACCCTGTTAGGAAAGAGATGTAGAAGTAGCAGAACCATCATCACTCAGCAGACAAACTTCATCCCTCTGGCAGTGAGAATCCTGAATGATCAAAGGAACTGCTCACACTGACCATCCAAGACTCTCATATTCATGAAGCAACATTTATTTAATTTGTATAGTTAAAATCTTGCCCTGCATATGCATTGTTTGTATACATGTTATGTCTGGTTGAACTTGTACAATCAGATGACAATAAATTTGACTATACACCTCATTATTTTGTAAACCTCCATCAAATCTCCCCTCATTCTTCTACACTACAGGGAATAAAATCATAACTTGTTTAACCTTTCCCTGTAACTCAGTTCCTGGTCCCAGCAACATATAAACATGATCATATAGGATCATAGAACATTACAGCACAGAAAGGCCCCTTCGTGCCTTCTAGTCTATGCCAAACTATTTTTTTTTGCCTAGTCCCACTGACTTGCACCCAGTGCATAGCCCTCCATACCTCTCCCATCCATATACCTATCCAATTTCTTCTTAAATTCACCACCTCAGCTGGAAGCTTGTTCCACACCCCCACCACTCTCAATGTGACGTTCACCCTCATGTTCCAAATTCAATTCCTGAAGTCTGTGCAACATCCTAGTAAATTTCTGCCCTCTTTCTATCTTATTGATATCTTTCCCGTAGTTAGGTGACCAAAATTTCACACAATACTCCAAATTTAGCGTCACCTACACCTTTTACAACCTTACCATAACATCCCAACTCCTATACACCATACTGATTTATGAAGGCCAATATGTCAAAATCTCTCTTTGCAATCTTATCTACCTATGATAACACTTTCGGGGAATTCCCAGTTCCCTGGGTTTAAATCCCGCACTATCTGTACATTCTCCCCATGTCCGCGCGGGTTTTCCCTGGGTCCTTCAGTTTCCTCCCACCTATCCGAGCTCTCGACACCCCGACTGAAGATCTTCGCCCTGGCCCAATGAGTTCCCAATGCCCCAACCACAAACCCTTGCCCCAGTCTCACCACCGGGTCCCGGGCATCTGAGCTCATGACCCCTTGAACAACGCGGTCTACAGTATGACCTATACAAGAATTTGGGTGCATCTATACATTGTATTTATGTGTATAACAATAAAAATCATTATCATAATTTAAAGCACAGTCAAAAAGGTACTCAACAAGAATGTTGTATCGAGTCAGGTCCATCATTTTGGACAACACAGTCACTAACCACCGACCTGAGTCTGCAAGGAGTTTGTATATTCTCCCCGTGTCTCCTCTGGGTGCTCCCGTTTCCTCCCACCCGCCAAAAAGGTACTGGGGTTGTAGGTCCATTGGGTAGAACAGGCTTGTTATTGGACTGTATGTCTAAATTGAAAATGTTCTGAACCAGTATAGCATCAGCCAATTTGTTGAAGGCAGGGCTCGGTGGTCTGACTCAGAAAGTGAGTCTGTTCAAGGAGGCTAGTTACAAAGTTGATCAGCATCATTTATGCAGCCTGGTCTCCAATTTTAATTGACAGAGGGATTGCCAATGGCTGGCTGCAGCATTGCTACCACAGGCCATTGGCTCATCAGATGAACAGAAACCAGGTTGTCATCCCCACTTTCAATGGTGTGGTCGGACAGTGCATAGGATTACTCATTCCAAATAAAGTCAAAATGTTTTCAGCCTCACACTTCCATTTATTACTTTGGATCAACATTCCCACTCTGGAAGTATTTGGAGCAACTGTGTTGAAGACAGGATAACTCACTGCAGTGGGCTCACCAGAATCTGCAAGATGGTTGCTTCACACCAAAGCCACTGAACTAGTCTGTCAACACTGCACCATTAAAAGGGGCCAAATTCATTGGACACTTGCTGAAGGGATTGTCTGTTTTCTGGGGAGTGTGGTTCAAACACCAAGCAGCAGAGACAATGTTCTGAAGAAATCTGGAGGGTGCCTCCAAGTTAGAGTCATGGACACTGTGTAAACAGGCCCTCGCTCTCTTTATGGTGAACACTCTCTAATCTGGTGGTCTACTTCAGCTCCCTTTTGAGAACCTCCACATCCTTCCTGTAATGCAAGACCAGAAATGCACTCCAAATGTGGCCCGGCCTTCTAGTCTGTGCTGAACTAGTTCTCTGCCTTGTCCCACTGACCCGCACCCAGTCCACACCAGTCCCATCTCTGTACCTGACCAAAATGTTCTAAAATAGAGCCTGCATTTACCACTTCAGTTGGCAGCTTGATCCACACTCCAACTACTCTCTGTGTGAAGAAGTGACCCCAAATGTTTCCTCTAAACTTTTCCCATTTCACCCTTAACCCATGTCCTCTGGTTTATATCTCACCTACCCTCCGTGAAAAAAGCCACCTTGCATTTACTCAATCTATACTCAGGCAGCCACGGGGACAACCGCAAAATCCAGGCACACAGGAGCAGAGGTCATGACTGAACCCGGATCACTGGCAACAGGTCTACCAGCAGTGGAGTTGTACTACCCAAACTCCTCTCAATCCCTCAGTTGACTCCTCCCCAAGTCAGTCATGCAAGCCTGCCTCTGTTCTGACTGGACAAAGCCATCACTGGATGGCTGGAGTGAAACACAAGATTCTGCAGACATTATGATTGTATTAAAAACAGAAATGCTGGAGAAAGTCAGCAGGTCTCGCAGCATCCATAGGAGGTAAAGATATATTACCGACATTTATGGCCCGGGGCGTTGACTGGATTGCTGGAGCCTATCTGGCTGGTTTAAAGGCCCACAACAGTTTACTTTAGGTACCCTGTCTCTGCCCAGCACCAGAGTGGCAGAGAATTTTTTTTTGGCAAAAGTAGACAAGGTGGTCAAGAAAGTGTACGGTACATTTCCCTTTCAGGGCATTAACTATAGAAGATGGGAAGTCACGTTGCAGCTGTACCAAACTTTGGCCGCGCCACATTTGGAGTGCATTTCTGGTCTCTGCGTTACAGGAAGGATGTGGAGGTTCTCGAAAGGGAGCAGAAGTAAACCACCAGATTAGAGAGTGTTCACCATAAGGAGAGCGAGAACAGATGTGGATTGTTTTCCCAGGAGCATTAGAAGATGAAGATCAACCTGATAGAAGCTCATAAAATTATGACCAGCGAAAACAGGTGGATATTCAGTCTTTCCCCAGTGGAATGAAATATCAAATGCATGTTGAATTAAGGTGAGAAAAGGACATTTTAAAAGGTGATACAAGAGCCTTTTTTTAAAGCCAGGGGAGGTAATATAAAAGCCGATATGATAGAAACTTTAAGAGACATTACATAGGCACCTAAATTGCCAACAGATGGGGGTGGGGGGAAGGGGTTGATGAAATATGAACCACGTTCGAGGACATGGGCTAAGGGTGAAAGGGGAAAAGTTTAAAGGAAACCTTTAGGGGAACTTTTTCACGCAGAGAGTGGTGGGAATGTGGAATGAGCTGCCAAATGAGGTGGCGAATACAGGCTCAATTTTGACCTTTAAGAAACAATTGGATAGATATTTGGATGAGAGGGGTGTGGATGGGTATTGTCTGGATGCAAGTCAGTGGGACTAGGGAGAAAAATAGTTTGGCACAGACTAGAAGGGCTGTTCAGCTTGTACTGCTCTCTGTCATCTCCCCAGTAGCTCGATGACCAGGGTTGGATTCCAGCAGACGGAGTATAGAAAGCCGAAGGAAGGGTTTTCAGTTTTATCCAGGGAAGTCTTCATTCATGGTTTGGGCTTTAAATAACCTTGCTATTCTTAATCATGTTATCTCAGCAGATAACTGGCAGCTGTTCCCTTCAACTTCAGCCCTGGATCATACCGGCAAGGAATGGAAGGTTCAGTTACGCTCATTCCAGTGCCTAATTAATCCAGTTACGAAAAGCCCGAACAATACAGGAGCGCGAGTGAGAAGATGTGTGATCTTTCCATCCATTCACTAGCAAAGCTGCATTTATTGTTGCCACCAAGTGGAGCTACCTGACCTCTGGGTTTGGGTGGAGATCGGATGTCCTTGTGACTGAGTGAGCTTTCACCAGGTGCTCCCACAACCCAATCGATCAACTGACAGATTAATAAATAAAGACAAACAAATAGACAGACAGACAGGGGCAGCACAGCCAGAACTGCTATAACAGTTCTTCCGCTGGTGCAGACCCAGGATAGCAGGGAGCAAATACACTGAGCTGCTCCACAGGGTCCTACTGCCCAATTCTTATGCCGACGGCTTCGCACAGGCTGTAGAGACTGCACCTATGGGGCCTACGATGGTGGCTTCTGTGGCAGACGGCGTACCATGGTGGGGTTAGCTGCTCAGGGGGGAGCATCAGAAACGGAGGAAACCACCCCCCCCACCACACCCCTCTTGAGAAGGGAGAAGCATAGGAGATAACCCTACGGCAGCGGACCCAACAAGGGGCAGAGCGGCTGAAGGACCCAAAGAAGCTGCGGGTTGTTGGGAATGTGGTCGAAGGACCTAAACAGGCTGCTGGAGACTATCTCGTGGAAACCAGGTATCGGAACTGGATTCAAGAGGGTGCTGAGGGCAAGAAGGGCTCCTGAAGGGCCTCGGCCGCTGACGGCCTCTCGATCGTATTGGAGGTTTGGGTACTGGTGGTTTGAACTGGAGTCTGTGGCTGTGGGAGCACTGGAGGTGAATCCACAGACTTTCAGCGTCTCTGAAGAGCTTCACTTTTGCTTCTCTTTCCGGTTCCTTTTAGTGTCACATAATATTAAAAATAACAAATGATATACTTCAACTTTTACCTGCCATAAGACAGATAAAGATTTTCCATTAGCATTATCCAGTGTCCCTGACTGTATGAGAGAGAGGTCATCTCCTCTGCTTCTTTTCAATGTGGGGGATGTGGGGGGTCTTCCGATTTCTGCACTGGCCCACTGCTCTCCCGGAGTTTTCACCCCTTTCTGGCCACCGCTGAGCACAGACGCTGCCATCTTGGGCGTAAACCTCACGGCTGCAGTACTTTACTTATAAACACCATCAGCTCCTTTAACAGGCTGTTTAAAGCCTGCATGGTGGAGCCTTGGGCATTAGGACTGGGCGGTTAAAACCTTCGGAGCAGTGTCGTGCCTCCAGTTAGGGCAATGCTCATGGTGACTGTTTGGTCGAAGTACAGTAAAACCCCTGGTATCTGGAACCTACAGGGATTGGTAAGTGAAATTTCCAGTTATATGAAATTGAGCGCTATATGATCAACTAATGGTGAGGCGCACCAATTTTAAACATTGGTATTTTTTACCTATTTATTTTCTGCAATTTGTCTGCTGGTTGCTTGAGGCTGCCAGTCGCTCGAATTCCTGATAACAGGGGTTCTACTGCATCTCATTTTTAAATGTATTATTATGTGACAATAAGAGGAACATTTAAAGTTTGGCAGGTTAATTGGCCACTGTAAATTGCCTCGAGTGTGTTGCTGAGTGTTAGAAACAGGGAGGGGGGGTGGTGGGGGAGTTGATGATGGACTTGATTGTAGGATATGGCGGGAGAATTGGGGAGTAATGTCGACAAGTCAGAAAAGACAAAGTCATTGTTATAGAATCGTACAGAACAGAGAAAAAGTTCACAGGCCCAGTTTGAACAATATGGCCTCCTCCTTTAAACCTACTTGTCTGCATCCCGTCCCATCCATATAGTTACAAAAGTATGTCTTAAACTCAGGCCCGCAGGCCAAATTTGGCCCGTGATATAATTATATTTGGCCCGCAAGATCATATCAAATATGTATCAGAGCTGGCCCGCTGGCCGCCGCGCCAGTATAGCGCATGCACAGCTAATACTACAAATCCCAGAATGCTTTGCAAATGCGTTGGCGCCGGCCCATCAGCCCGCTAATCGCCCCCACCTCCTCTCTTTCCTTTCCTTAGCATCTGTGACCTGCCGCCCAACTCACATGTAATAAACCCTTTACAAAAAATGGCCAAACGAAAGACAGAAAACAGGACCTTTCAAGACAGGTGGGAGGCAAACTCTGACCCCAGAGTTTGATGAACTTGCATCTAAGAAGAGATGCCAAGTATATAGTTTAGACCCAGGTGCATCAGAGTAAATCAGTGTAGCAAGCCAAGCTTGGATTAATATTTTCTTTGGTTAACTTTGGACTGTTCATAGTTGAAAGATTGGATTTTCATTGAAGCAAGTTGTTATTTTTTTGACTTGTTGGCTTGTGAAAAAAAAAACATTTAAAAGGAGCTTAAAGGCTATAGAGAAATATTATTTATTGAATATTTTATTTCTCATTTGTTAATGCTTCTTCTGGAAAGAGTTTAACCAAAACTATTATTTAACATTTATTTTAATAAGAAAAAGTTACATATGTTGAAAGAAGAGAAAACATGCACATGTTGTTGAAAGTTTTCAATAAATATTTAGTTTGGCCCACGACTTAGTCCAAGTTTTTAATTTTGGCCCTCTGTGAATTTGAGTTTGACACCCCTGTCTTAAAGGAAGCCAATGTATCTGCCTGCACCACTTTGTCTGGCAGCTCATTCCTTGTGTCCACCACCCTCTGAGTGAACATCTGTCCACTCACATCCATTCTCAATCCCACCCCCTCCTCTTAAAGTTGTGTTCTCTCATCTTAGTTTCCGACTCTAGGAAATTGAGTCACTATTCACCTTATCCATGCCCCTTATGATTTCACAGACTTCACTAGGACCCCCCTCTCAACCTCGTACGCTTCAAAATAGGCCTGATTTTTCCATTCTCTCACAATAACTCAACTTTCCTAATCCTGGCAGAAACTTGGTAAACCTGTACATTTTCAGCATTATATAATATACATCCTATAGCTCAGCGACCAAAGATCAACACAATATTCCTAATGTAGCCTCACCAACTTTAACATGATATCTTAACACTTGTACTCAGTGCCTTGACTAATGAAGGCCATTGTACCAAACGTTCTCTTTCTCTGCCCTGCCTACCTGCACTGACATCTTTAAAAACCTATCAACCTGAACTCCTAAGTCCCTCTGCTCCATAACACTCTTCAGGGCACTTCTGTTAACTTCTGCCCTGGTTCGATTTACCCAAATGTAGCACCTCAAACTGCAGTTGAATTGCATTTGCTTTTTCTCAGCCCAGTTTAGCTGCAAACCAAGGAAACTTCCTTGACTGACCACTTTAGCGCATATTTTTGTGCCATCATTAAATTTCTCTTGCCACAAACATTCTTGTCCAAATCATTTATTTTTTATTACAAGAAGGAAGGGCCCTACTACCAAACTCCGAGGCATTCTGCTGCTCACGGTCCTCCAATTTGAAGAACTGTCCTCTCGAATGATTCCGCAACTCCTATCATGAAACCAATTTTTAAAAATCCAGTTGGCAAGATGGTCTCCTCTCCCATGTGCCGTCACCTTCCATAGGGAGCTTTACTTAAATCCACATAAATAATATCAACGATCTTATCCCTGTCTACTCTCTTTGTCACCTCTTCAAATAAATACCATCATTCCTGAGACAGAATTTTCCATGCACTAATCCACGATGGCTCTCCTCAATTTTCCCTTGAACATCCAAATGTTGATAGATTCTCTCTTTCTCAGAATTCTCTCCTACAGGCTTGTAGTTATCCATATTATTCTTACAGCCATTTTAAAATAATGTCACATTTGACATCCTCCAGAATTTCTCCTGTCTTCAGCGATGAGTTAACAATGTCTATCAAGGTGCCAACAGTTTCCTTCCTGCCTTCGCATAATGTTCTGGGATGCACCTAGTATGGACCCTGAGATTTATCCACCTTGATACGATCCAAGACTGCTCACGCCTCTTCACTCCAGATAAAGACATGCCGAAGCTTCCTTTAGTTACCTCCCTCATATCCCACACCTGCTTATCCTCCTCTACAGTGAACACATTAAAATCATCCACATCTTCTCTGGCTCTACACATAGAAACCCCCCTCTAACCCTTAAGGGGACCTATTTTTTTTCCCTATTGACCAATTTATTCTTAATATACTTGTAAAATCTCCATGGAATTTTCCTTGCACTGTCTGCCAGTCACTTCAAAGCCTCTTAATGATTATGTTTCTCTCATCTACATTGTACAAATGTATAATACCAATGTTTTAGCTCGCCTTATTTCCATCTCCCATGTTCTTTATACTCAAGGGATTTCCTCAAACCTGTCTGCTGGTACCTGATACTCACCTCCTTTTCCTTTCTGTCCAGTAGCTTTACATCTCATTATCCAAGGTTCTTTTACTTTGCCATCCTCCCCCTCTCCCTGCTGAGAACATGTTCATCATGGACCTTCCTTATCTATATTAGAACATAGAACACTACAGCACAGCATGGACCTTAATGTTTTGCCATCCTATATAACCTACTTCACCATCTATCTAACCCTTCACCTCCTCTCTCGCTGCCACAGCTCTGGACCTCATCTGCCATGAGGCTCTACATGGCTGTCTATGGTCTCAGGTACTGCCAGGTTGAAGCCACCTACAAATTAGAATACACCATCTTGTATTCCATCAGGGCAGTTGCCAACATGTGGGCATCAATATCAACCCCCAATTTCCTTTAACCTACCCCCCCCCCCCCTTTTCTCTGGGAATCCCTCAGCTCCCCAGGAAACCGTTGATCTCTGGTATTGGCCTGAGAAGCACCTGTCAGTCCCTCTAATTATGGAGTCCCCTAGCACCACTCTCCTTTTATCTTCCCCTTGCGAGCCTCTGAGCCAGACTCTGTGCTAGAGAAATGCTGAGGCTTTCTCTGTGCAGGTCAACCGCCCCTCCATCAGTATCCAGAATGGGTTACTTGTAACAGAGGGGGATGACCACAGAGATGGCCCCCTGCCCTCATGCTATACCATTCCTTGTCTGAACCTTCAGCACAACCACCTCACTAAAGCTCTCATCTGTGAAGTCTTCAGCATTCTGAATGATTACTGAAGATCTGCGTTGAATGGTCAACTTCAAAAGACCGTTCCCACGCTGCGTGTAACAAAACATTTCCTTGACTTTCCCGTCTCTATAGAAACTGCTGCATCAGATGCCAACTTTGAGGTCAGCCCAGAAATACTGCAAAAGAGCAATTAAAAAGACTACCTGTTGTTGATGATGCGCATGTTTTCCCAATGGCCAAACAGTGGAGACCTTTTAGCAGCGTATCTTGGAACTATAATCCTCCAGCCAGTGTCTGTGGAAGATGCATCTCAGATGCAACACTAATGACTCTTAACTCAGAACTCAAACTAAAATGTTGAATCCCCTTGGGACCAGCCTAAATTACTTTAATGGTAGTTATTGTAACCTGCATGGTACCTCGCTCGGAGTCTGCAGAAAACTCAGATGTTCTGGGCTCGATGCTCTTCCCAGGACTGTTGGGAAGAAAGAGTCCTTGAATCTGGTGGTCCTAGTTTTTGTACTTCTGGCAGGCAAGTGGGGGGGGGGGGGAGAAAGAGAAGAGAGCCCCTTTTCCTTAGGCAGAAGATACTTAGCTTTGAAATCCCTCAACGTCGGATTCAAGGAAGGTTTCTTCCTAACTGTTACCAGGCCATGGAATGGACTTCTTGTTAGTAAAATAACGCTGCCCTTGCACTTTTTATGAACCAAACATGCTCCCTTCTGCACTTTTGCTTCAGTTTGCCCCATCTAACATACTTGTGTCTGGCTTGACTTGCTGGAAAGCATGGAAAACAAACGTTTTTAACTGGAAAACAAACATTTTTAACTGCGTCAATATACAGACAAATTGAGTATAAAAGCAAAAAGGATGTGTAAAGTGAAGCATGAAAGTCTGCAGATGTTGTGTATTAAATTTACAAAAATTCTGGAGAAACTCAGCACCATCCAAAGGAGGTAGAGATAATATAACTAGCATTTCGGCCTGAGTCCTTCTTCAAGGTCTGAGCATAAAGCAAAAAAAAACACAGAACTGCTGGAGGAACTCGGAGGAGGTAAAGATAACCGATGTTTCAGGCCTGAGCCTTTCTTCAACCTATCTTTTCCTCTCATGGACGCTGCATGACCTACTGAGCTCCTCCAGCATTTCTGAGCTTTTGCTACGATCACAGCGGCTGCAGACTTTTGTGTTTCGCTCTACGAGCATAAAGCGGGAGGTAGAGGGAGGAGGGAAGAAAGCGTGGGGTGGGGGGGGGGAGGAGCACAGGCCAACAGCCATGGTTGGAGGGGAGCAGAGAAAAGCAGAGAATTGGTCGGGGACGGAGGTAGCTCTGTGAACGCAGAGCTGGAAGTCATGTGTAAAGTGTCATGTCATTAAGTAGAAAGAAAGTAGTGTTTCAGCTGGCTAAAAGCCAGGATCATGAATGACACTCATGCTACATTAATGACTTAAACTTTGCCACAAACTTTACAGATGATCCCGAACTGAAGGCCATAAATGGAGTTAGGCTCCAACATCGCCATCCTCAACCTTTCTCCATCTACGGCCACTTTAACGCTCTGCTCAAAGTTTATGGGTCCCCTTCCCTATGAAGCAGTTAAGTTTTGGTTTCCTCTGGACTTCTCTCCAACCCAACTACTTAAAAAATACCATTAAAATATTTAAGCTTTGCGAAGTGAAAACATGACTTTTACTTATATGCGCTGTGGCCCCAGGAAGCTGCCTGGTTTAATGCAAAGCAAACAACACCAGAGAACTGGGCAGCTCGGTGCCGAACAACTAGATCAATATGAGCCAGTGCGTTCAGAGAGGAAAGAAGTACCTTCATGAGTCAATTGAAAAAAAAGCAAAGGGATCTGGTGGATAAACCATTAAAGTGGCAATGTAACACCAGATTTATTTTATTCTAATGAACAGAAAATGCTGCAAATGCTCAGCAGGACAGACAGCATTTGTGGAGACAGACTCTGAATTGAGGCTTCATTTGCTTTGGTTTCTCTCTCTCCACAAATGCTGACTGACCTGTCAAGTATTTCCAGCATTTGCTGGCATTAATTTGCAGGAGAAAGTGTTTCTACTTGCAGAAGAATACAAAGGTAAAGGGCATAAATGCAGGCAGTTTACTGACAAGGTTGAGCAAAACACAGAGGATGTTGGTAATGTCAAGAATTAGGCCATTTGGCCCATCGAGTCTGTTCCACCATTTGATTCATGGCTGATATATTGTTCCTCAACCCCATTTTCCTGCAATCTCCCCATAATAAATCATACAATAAGGGCCTTAAAGATTCTGATTATTAAATAAAATTAAAAAAAAACTAATCAAGAACTGATCAACCTCCACCCAGTGTCTTGGCCAGCAGATCCCATAGATTTACCACCTACTGACTGAAGAAATTCCCCCTCGTTTATGATTTAAAGGAACATTTTTTTTATTCTGAGGCTCAGCCCTCTGGTCCTAGACTCTTCCATTTCTGGAAAAACCTTCTCCACGTCCACTCCATCCAGCCTTTTCAATATTTGCTAGATGTTCACCCCCCCTCATCTTGGTGGCACAGTTGGTGTAGCCGTTAGCACAACGGCTTTACAGCGCCAGTGACAAGCGTTCGAAAATCGCACTGTCTCCCTATGACCCAAGTGGGTTTCCTCCCACTTTTCAAAGACATATGGGGTTGGTAGGTTAATTGGTCACATGGGTGTAACATTGAAAAGTAAAAAGACCTAAACTCTCACGAACACAGGCCCAAAGCCAGCAAATGCTAAGAAAAAATGCCGTCTTGCAGGGATCAGGTGAGGCAGTGACTGTACAGACAGCCACAGTTTAAATTCCACATCAATAACTTTTCAAAAATCCCAGGCCTGAAATTTTAAATCCCACTCGTTTTGCCTGCTGTATCTTTGAAGGAAATAAAGTTTCTCCATTCTAAGGGTGGGAACAATGTAGAACTTGCTTGCGGACAAAGTGCCTCATTATTCTTTCTTTTAAAGAAAAGGAGAAAATTGGCGAATATGAGTGAAAAGGGGAAAGCAGGTTAAAATAAATGCTGAGTTTTGGAGCTCATCTCTTTAGGTTTAAACAACAACACAATCTGTGGGCCAAATAACTTGTTCAATACTGTTCGTTTTATGCCATTCATATTACTGAAAACATTTTTCCCTTGAAATGTTCATGGGAACAATGCACAAATCGTCTGCCACATTAGCTGCTTTGCAGAGAGGCAGAGATGCAAGCTCCTCGGTTCATTGGAGATGAGAGTTCGCTGACACTGACGATGAGTGCAATAAGTTGGAGAAACTCATGCAGCGTCCACAGGAAGTAAAGGGTAACCAAAGTTTTGGTTCCAAACCTCCATTAATTAAAAAAAATATAATTTATAAATTCAGCACAGTAACGTGCCCTTCTGGGCCTCGAGCCCCATGCTGCCCAAATACACCAATCAACCTACAAACCCCCATGCGCATTGAAAGGTGGAAGGAAACTAGAGCACCCTGAAGAAACCAAAACGGGTCACAGGGAGAGCGTTCAAACTCCTTCCAGTACCCGGATCACTGGCACTGTGATAACATTGCGCTAACCACACTGCCCATACACCATGTCGTGACCTACTGAGACTCTCCAGCACTTTTTTTTTGTTTTCCCCTTAGTTTATTGATTCTGCATTTTCCACTAATTCTACATTAATTCCATTTTTTTTTGTTTCCCCCACATTCTCTTCAAGACTCCCCATTTTCTGCCTGCATGCTAGGCTTGACTTACAGCGGCCTATTAACCTGCCAACCCACACGTCTATGGTGGTGGACGGGAAATCCCATAATACAACATAATGAAAGGCACAGGGGCCAGGGTGGATAGCCGGCACCTTTTTCCCTGGGTGAGGGTACCAAACATCAGAGGGCATTGTACAAGGTGAGGGGAGGAAAGATGAGGGGAGACATCTAGGGTGAGTTGATTTTGCTTCACTCAGAGAGTGGTGGGTGCCTGGAATGCATTGCTGGGCATGGTGGTGAAGGCTGGTACAATAGGGGACATTGTAAGTTCAGCACAACATAATGGGCCAAAGGGCCTGTATTGCAGTGTTCTCATATTCTAAGAAACAAGAGCATCTGTAGCCAGTCACGGAGAACATGCTAACACCAGACAGACAGCACCAGAGGTCAGGGTTGAACTGGGTATGCCAGAACTGGAAGGGAGGCACGCTCCTCACAGCAAATACATTTCAAAGTATTTATTTGGCTGTACTGAGATTTGAGATGCCCCCCCCCCCCCCACTTCAGAAAGGCGCTATATAAATAAGCAACTTTATAAAGAAAGGGATTATTTCAAGTTCTGAGAGGAAAGAGATAATAAACCACATGAAAGCTGCATTGTAGCTCGAATCAAAACCAAACAAGCTCACAACATGAGGGGGGGCGGGGAGTTGGATGAAAGTCAGAAACTTTTTAAAGAAAGCATCCTGAATGTACTTACTGTTTGAAAGCGGGAAGGTAAGAATAAATAGCGATACTGCTCAGATTGTAAATGAAGGGAAGGTGTTTATTGATATCGGCAGTTGCCCAGCTGCTGAAGAAGCTGTTCAGTAAACCCTGGTCCCCACCTAAATTGAAAGAAAGCAAACTTCAATATGGCAAATAGTGCCAGGCATTTTCACAACCATTGACATTCACATAGCCCCTGTGGTGTTCCAAATGCTCCAAAGCAGGAGTGGCCAAACACCACCCCCCCCCGCCCGCAGGCCAATGCCCATTTTTAAGTGGCCCAGGGTGAATTTTAAAAATAAAATAGAGTATGGCCTGTCAGAACATGGTCTCTCATAATAAATTTCTCTGTACGTACATTGCTCTTCTTAGTTTCAACACTAGATGTCGTTGCCATTTTGAATAACTACTAGACCGACTGGTGCAATGTTAATTCTCGATGAAAATGTTTACCTCAGTTCAAAAAAAAATCTCATGGTGGCACTGAAAAGATGGAAAATAGCAGACATGGTAGGAAATAGAACACTTTTTCCACAGAGCTCAAGGGAAAGGGTGTTTGTTCGATTTGCAAGGAATCTGTTAAATTTAATAGCTCATTCTAAAAGCCCACGTACATCTTTACACAATTGCATCATAATCATTAAGTGGACTCTTGGGCCATGAACTGTGGTGTGGTGGTGCGTGGTGGAGGCATGATGGAGTCGGCCTTGTCCCTTTCCTGATCTTTTCTCCTGTCCTTATTTTTTCTTTAAATTGTAGTTATTTAAATTAAATTTAAGAGCAGCAGATACTGTGATATGTGAACACATCAATAAGCTAACGTCAAGAGTTAAACTGTTCAGTATTCGTTATTTTTATAGAAAATGAATTTTTGATGGTGCAGGAATTTTCTGGTCTGAACACTCAGTTTCTTGCAGGGCAACTGGTTGAAAACTGTTGGGTTTAAAATTGTTTGTCCCGTAAATCCTTATATTTTTCTGTATGTGGCCCACAACCAAATAAAGGTTGGCCACCCCTGCTCCAAAGTGTAAACCAACTTCTGGGTTGAATTGTTTCCCTCATAAAAGGAGACTGGGTCATAGCACCATTCAGCACAAAAGGGAGCCCTTTGGCCTCTCACTTCCATGTTGACCTCTTTGCCAATCCACAATCAGAGATTTTCCAGAGTTGCAGCTTGCTACTATAGAACGTCATTGAGTCCAGATCATTATTTGAATCAAAAAAAAAGGTGGTGGGGGGGGGGGGGGGTGGCAGCTGGATGTGGCCCTTACAGAAAGAAAGCAAAAAATATGGTGCAGAGTGAATGATCAGCCACGACCATACTGAATGTTGGCACAGGGTTGAAGGCCTGAATGGCTTTCTACGATTCTCTGAATAAACTTCAGTGATCCTTACTCATTGAAGTTCAGAAGAATAAGAAGTGGCTTCATTCATAAATAACGGATCATGACAACATTTGCTTTGTTGATTAACCAACTGATTAAAAAAAGTTTATTCTTAGATTAAATATATGAAAATTTCTGGATTTCACCAAATTCTGGGTTCAAACGACAAATGTATCAAAAATATTTATTTTTAAAAAGTTTTTCCTTTCTTTTTCAATCTTTTTATTGGTTTTAATATATGCAAAATACACAGATACATATGGTAATCAAATTACAAGTGTCAAATAATGATAAACAAGGTAGATATGAACCCTGTTATAAATTGGAAAAAAGTTAAAGAAAAACCCCATATATATTGTTAAACTAATCTAATCCCACCCTATGAGGGCTGCTGGCCCAGTTAAGGACTGTACTACTAATAACTAGGGAGTCATTAAAAAAAAGCAGAGATGAATAATCTACATATCTTGAAAGTAATTGAGAAAAGGACCCCAAAAGAGAAAGAAAGTTAGTAGTAGAACACCTCTTTTTTTTTCCTAAAGAAAAACATGTCATCACGTGTCCCCATCAAGGTGAGAGAGGAACAGAGATGCACCAACAATGCTTCCCTCCTCTTTTCAGCTAGGAAAGGAGGCTATGCTATACAAGGGCTCCTGGCACTGGTTTGCAAGAGCGTGCATGGCTCCTACAAGCGCAGATGCACTTGTCCTGTGCTCTTCTCTGACCTCTAACCCAACAGAGAAACCAGTCATGGCCAAAGAGCCAACTTCAGTGTTGGAGCACTGCATGCAGGGCCGCTAACAGAGGCAGCCAAGGACTCTACCTAAACACAAGAGCACCCGCTGGCTAGTCGAGGCACTGTCTGTGGGCCAAAGAAGATATCCGAGCAGTCGACTGAAACACAAGTAAAAAGTAATTTAAATTAAATAAAAAGTGCTTCTTTACAAGTTTCAGTTATTAGTACCCAATTCTTCTTGGGAAATGCTGCTTTAGGACAAAGCAAATGAGCCCATCTTAGGCTGAAGGTTTTTCTTTCTCTCGAATGGTAGCTTAAATCTCCATCTTGATTCCAGAGATGAGGGGATTATCTTAGAAGGAGAGATGGAGTTGCCTGGGACTGTACTCGCTGGAACTTAGAAGAATGAGAGGGGATGATATAGAAACATTCAATTATGAAAGGCATATATAAGAGAGATAAGTAAACTGTTTACATTGGTGGGGGAGGTCAGAACTAGGGGATGTAGCCTCAATATTCAGGGTAGTAGACGTAGGACAGAGAAGGATGGATAGATTTCTACATAGTAAGGGATATGGGGAAAAACAGGTAGGTGGAGACGAGCCAATCAACAGATCAGATATGATCTCATTGAATGGCGGAGAGGTTTGATGGGCCAGATGGCCAACTCCTGCTCTTATTTATCATGTTCCTATTTTCCATCAAATTGGAAAAAAAACAAAGTCATTAAAGTAGGCCCAAAATTCAGGAAACCAGGTCATGATGAGATAAAAAATTTGTAACCAACACACAAACCTATTATTTTGTTCTCAGGCAGTCCATCAGGTTCAAAGACAACTTGCTTCCATTCTGGTTGTGTGGACTCTGAGATGACTAATGTTCCAAACCCCCCCCCAGATAGGGGAGATGACAGAGAGGAGATACCAGGTCGGAGGCGGGCCAGCCTGAGCAGTCCAGTGAGGTCCCCACCATGTTACTGTGTTCCACCTCACACCCCTTCCTCTGTTTGCTCCCTACACATGACCTCAATGTCTTTAATATCTTTAGAAAAAAGACAAAATGTTACACAGTGATGGTAGGACCAACAACTTGGTCAAGGTCAGAGGTTTTAGAAAGAGCCTGTTCTGCTGTTAACTGTGGAATTAAAGTCAGGGATGAGGAAGAAGCTGGAATGGACACAGGGCAGGAGCTTAATGCAGCATGGCAATAGTCCCTTTGGCCACGAACCCCAGTACACCCATGTGACCAATTAACCTGCCAAGCCTACACATCTTTGGATGGTGGGAGAATGTACGAACTTCTGACAGACAATGGCAGATTTGAACCCAGGTTGCTGGTATTGTTGCAGTGATGCATTATCCTCTACACTTACCGTGCTCTGAGGGATGGATGTCTGGTTTGAGAGTCTATGGAGGAATTTAAAATCCAGGAGGTCCAGTTCAACCCTGAATCCTCATTGGTCAGGGGGCTAAACGAAACCTCATCTCCCCTGATGCCTCAGAGGGAGGCTATTCAGTGCAGAGATTAGCTGTAAACCTCCACTCATCTCCCTGCAACCCCCTTTCTGACATGCTCATCAAGATCACCATGGTTCAAAGGTCACCAGCCTGCTTTTGCCTTCGAGGTGATGAGAATGGGTGGGATTTATACCACAATTGATGGAACAGAGCATTGAGAAAAGTTATGGAGCAGGTTTTCTGACAAAACTCCAGCAATTTTTGGTTACTTCCCAGTCTTCAGTAAAGCTGACAGTTCAGTGAGCCAACATGTAACTGCCACCTAGCTGATGACACCACTTCAATTGTGCAAATGTTCCCCACAATGTTCCAACCTTGCTGCCTGCTCTAACACACAGTACTTGATGCTACTGCAGTAAAGCTTGAAATTTGGCAGTTCCGAGGTTCACAAGGAGTAGTAATAATGAGCCAATGCGCTCACCCAAGCGACAGACGATTCATCTCACATTTTGACTTGGTATTAACTGTAGTATAAAACACAAAATTCTGCAGACACCATTGTTGCAGCAAAAACAACGCAGGAGAAACTCAGCAGGTTAAACAAGGTACTTTTTTTAGAGCAAAGATAAAAGATACACAATCAACGCTTCAGGCTTGATCCCTTCATCGAGGGATGGAAAAATGTCAGCAGGCACCCAAACAAAATGATGGTGGTGATGGGGTGGTGTGGGGAGGGTGGCATGGTGCAAAAGACAGGCAGGTGGATAAGGGAGGGAGGGCACTGCAGCAAGCAGGGGGTGGAGGAATGGCTCAATGAATAGAGAGGGAAGTGGGGGGGGGTTGGAAAGCTATGGGAAAGAAGACCAGGGGAAAGGAGGAAGAATGGATAGTAGGTTAGCAGAAATCAGAAGAGCCGATGTTAATGCTATCCGGTTGGAAAGGGCCCACTTGGAAAAATCAAGGGTTGTTCCTCCAATTTACAGATGGACTTGATGGTATAGTACACGAAGCCATGGGCAGACATGTGGATATGGGAGAGGGATGCACTGGGAGATCCCCAACACTGATGAGGACAGAGCAAAGGTGCTCAGTGAAGCAATCTCCCAGTCTCTCAAACGTAGAGAAAGCCATAAAGGGAGCACCGGATGCAGTAGATCACTCCCACGATACACAAGCGAAGCATTGCTTCACTTGAAAGGCCTGGTAATAACTGTGGTTTGCTAGGCTGTTACAGGAGGAAATACAAAAGTCTTTTGTGAGTTTGGAGTCACACGTCGGCCCAACCAGATGATGACGACAAGGGCCACTTGATGAAGGGCTCAAGCTGAGATCTTTAGCTTTGCTATATAAAGGACACTGTTGGACCTGCTGAGTTTCTCCAGCATTGTGTTTTTACTTCAACCACGATGTGTCCAGACCTTCATGTTTTACCACAGATGATGACAACAGATTTCTGCCTCAATGGACAGCAATGAACCTACATATACAGAACAAACTACAAACAGAGCAACAAGGAAAGAAAATTCTTCCCAAACTACATTCTCTTAAAATGCAGGACACACTTGTGCTTTGAAATTGAATTCCATTTGTACCACTGTAAATCGCACACTTTGGGGATGTCAACTCTCACCTGGTATTCAAGACCTTAAACCAGGAAGGTGAAAACCATCAAGGTGCAGAGCTTAATTACTGTGGAAAGATGGGAATCCATGCATTGTTATGGGACCTTTAGATCAGTGGTTCTCAACCTTTTTCATTCCACTCACATACCACTTTAAGTGTCCCCTATCCCATCTGTACTCTGTGATTAGTAAGGGATTACTCAAGGTGAGATGAGGGTGGAAAGAAAAAGTTTGAAACCCGCTGTTTTAATCGTTATGTGCGCGGTTTCAGAACTCCAAAGGAAATGTGCCCATGACAATTTTTCTCAAGCAAAATATTTCAGTAACAATTGGGTCTAGAGCAGTGATTCTCAACCTTCCCTTCCCACTCAACATCTCATCTTAACCAATCCCTTACTAATCACAGAGTGCTGATGGCACAGGGATGACTTAAAGTAGTACGTGATTGGAAAGAGAAAGGTTAAGAACCACTGCTTTAAACCCTGGATGTTTAACAGTCATGAATGAATAACTTCTGGTCGAGTAGTGCCGGATGTTCAGGAATTTCCATGCCCTGGTAATCTTTTTGTTCTGTTCAGGCCCTCAAGGTTTCTGTGATGTTTTACTGAAATCGTGGATGACCTGACTGTACACAATACAAAATTAGACTTATTCAACCTTTCGCCTGCATGTTTGTCAGGAACCTCTGGTTAAATGTATTCCTTCTCTGCTTGCACCAGTCTATGAGGAGCAGAGTTCCAAATAACCACAGCACAAAATTCTGCCTCATCTACGCACTTGTGCTCCAATCCCTGGAGAATGACTTAATGCCATAATCTTCCGACTTGGAGCCAAGTACAACCACTGACCAAAACTTCATTTGGTTGGGAAACCAGGCAACTTTAAATGGGACTCAGAAGCACTAAAACAAAAGGTGAACACTAGACACAGTGACAGATTAACTATAAGGCTGAAGCTTACAGGCCCAGAAGGGATAGCTCTTTCCCCCCACCCACTTGGGCTCCCAGTAGTCAGGCTCTACAATTCTTTTGACCTTAGAAGTTCAATTGCCACCCCCCCCCCCACCATTTATTGACCCATTTTCAACCCCTAGCATTTTATGACCCCTTAGATAGTCCCATCGACCCTTAATACAAGTTATTTAACTTAAGTTTATTCTATTCAATGAAAGGTGGGGCGGAGGTGGGACGGGGGGGGGGGGTCAAAGTCAGCAGGAGCCTTTTAAAGCTCAGCCTAGGGGCCAGAGTTGTAGTTAATCCACCAGTGGCTAGCAGAAGAAATAAAAGTGAGCATTAGAATAATGTGACAGAGAGTATTTGTAATGATACAGGATACTAATTTGCACCCTCCCACTTCTCGTCTGCTTTCTCTTCCACTTCTTCCCTGTTAGCCTCCACCTACCCCAGCTTTCCCCCACCTAACCCCCTCCACCAACCCCTTCTTCTCTCTCCCCCCACCCCCCCAACCATATTCGGGCCAGATTTTCACCGCTCCTCAAGGAGAACTCGGAACTGAGATGTTGACTGCCCTTCACTTTCCGTGGATGCTGAATTGCCTGCTGAATTTGCCTAGCACTTTTGTGAGAAGTGCACTAGGATGCGCCTGCAAGAGAATATTCACTCAAGAGTGTAGATTTATAACCACCGAGACCCAGGTTCAATCCTGGCCTCGGTTGTGGAGTTCGCTTGTTCAGCTTGTGATCGCGTTTTCTCCAGCGGTTCCAGTTCCCCCCGACATACCGAAGATATGTATGGGTGCTAACTGGCTCTGTAAAACTCCACTTAGTGCAGTGGATCAGTGAGGAGTTATGAGCACATGGGAGAGGTGACAGACAAGAAGTTCGAGTTGAAAATTATTCATCATGCGATTGCACCAATTGGCGAAACAGCACTTGAAAGTACGTACCAACGTAACATTAGTAAAACACGAAAGTCTGCCAACACCATGATTGAATGACACAATGCAGGGAAACTTAGCAGGTCAAACAGTGCACTTTATATTAGCAAAGAAAGCTACATAACCAATGTTTCGGGCTTGAGCCCTTCATCAACATTATTGGGAAATAATGGGGCAGAGGTAATGGTTCTGTGGAACATCAGAAATCTGCCATCAAATGATAAAAGCTGAGACAATTATTGAAAGGAAAAGTAGGCCAACACTGGAGTATTACACAAGTCCTCAAGACAATGGAATTGACCCAACAATGATTAGCACAGTGGCCTTTTTTCTCCACACTTCCATAACTATGCATCTTTAAAGTACAAACAAGACTGGTATCTCCTGCATTAGTGCATTGCTCATTGATAATTCACTTGGCACTTTAATTATTTCTACCAACTGCAATCAGATTAAACTCTCCTAGAAAGGTCAAGGCTACATTTGAACCGCTGAGAGAAATTAAATTCATAGCCACCAATTTGCAGACCAATTAATGCAACCTCTAGTTTGAGGCAAATAATCAGTCCCTGAACACTTAGAAATGGAAAGCCCGATCCATCCCAGAGGCAGATACGAGATACAAAAGATCAGAGTTTTACAAATCAGGGGGGGGGGGCAATAGAAGTACTTTTAGATCCTTGAGAATTGGTGAAACTGCTGGAGGCCGGTGGGGGGGCGGGGTCCTGGAAAAAAAGGAAAAACAGAGTGAAGGAAGCTTTATTGTACTTGCGTGGTGCTGTTCAAAAAGCTTAGGCCATTTCATAGCAAGTTCATCAGGCAAGTCTGTACACACTGTGATTGTAGTGTAATACACAAAGGTGCTGGAGATTCTGATCATCCAATGATCGATCTTATCGTCCATTGGAATCTCCTCTCCTGTCCCCCCCAACCTTTTTTTTTTAAAATTCAGATGCCTGCCTGCTTTTTGCTCATACTTATTGATGAAGGCCTCAGGCACAAAACGATGGTTACTCATGGCGAGTTAACGTTTAACCGCTCATCACGCTTGTTCAAGATTTGGCCTTTGCAAACAACTGGGAAATCAATACATGGAAAGGAGAGGCATAAGTACGAGTTCAGAAATTGATGCCCTCGTCTATGCAGCACCATCACAGAAAATGATCCACACCAAGGAAATGCCTTGGTGGGAAGCTGTATTTCAAGTCAATTTGCACTCAAATTGGTGGGAGGGGTGGGGTGGGAGGAGAAAATAAGCGAGAATGTGGGGCTGATGGGAATGCTCTGGCCAGAATTGATTTAATGGGCTGAATGAATAACTGAAATATTGTTAGCAGTTTTGAGATCTTCATTCAAGAAAGAATGTGTTGACGTTGAAGAGGGTTCAAAGGAGGTTCACTAGGATGATTCCGGGAATGAATGGGTTATCATACAAGGAGAATTTGACAGCTCTTGGTCTGTATTCATTGGAATTTAGGAGAATGGGGTGGGGGGAGGAGGGAGAGGGGGAAAATCCCATTGAAATATTTCAAATGTTGAAAGGCATTAATAAGAATAAATATTGAAAGGTTGTTTCCCATGGTGGGAGAGTCCAGGACAAGAAAGTCCAACTTCAGGATTAAAGGGTGTCTGCTTAGAACAGAGATGCGCAGGAATTTCTCCAACCAGGTGGTGGTAAATCTGTGGAATTTGTTGCCATAGACAATTGTGGAGGCCAGGTTATTGTGTGTATTTAAGGCAGAGAGTGATAGGTTCTTGATTAGCCAGGGCATCAAAGGTTATAAGGGAGAAGGCCGGGCAGTGGGGCTGAGTGGTAAAATGGATCAGCTCATGATTGGTGGGGCAGACTATGGGCCAAATAATCTATTTCTGCTCTTATGGTCTTTCTGGTCTTATAGAATGGATTCCCTTGTTGCAAGGGACACATCAAAACATATCCAAGCTCCCCTCTCGGGCTCCCGAGAAATGGGCCCGCACTGTTCATGATATAGATAAATGTTGTGGAAGAGGGGACAGAGTGTAGTGTAACCAAGTTGAGTGGAAAAGCAAATTGGGCAGAGGATAGAGAGAGACTACAGAGAGATATTGATAGGTTAAGTGAGTGGGCAAGGGACTGGCAGATGGAGTACAATGCTGGCAAATGTGGGGCCATCCACTTTGGAAAGGAAAATGGAAGATCAGAATATTATTAAATGGAAAGCAATGCCGTGCAGAAGGGCTGGGGGGGGGGGGGGGGGGAAGGTGTGCTTGTGCATGAATCACAAACGGCTAGTTTGTAGGTGCAATGGGCAGGCAAAAAGGCAAATGGAATGTTGGCCTTCATTGCTAGAGGGATTGAATTTAAGAGCAGGGAGATTATGTTGCAACTGTACCAAGTATTGGTGAGACTGCATCTACAGTACTGCATGCATTTCTGTTCTCTTTACTTGAAGGATGTACTGGCTTTGGAGGCAGTTGAAAGTTGGCACAAATCGGATAAAAATCACCCAGGCTCGTCACAACTAGACAATTAAAATACCCATAGTTTGAACCATTTTACTTTGTAGTTTAGAGACCTCCTTGGCACAGTTGCACTTCCCTCCAAGTCAAAAAGGAAAAGCCACTTTACAGTTAAAGCAGATTAAAGGGGAAGTGTCACAGCCCAATTGCACCATCACTTCTCGAAGAGAAAGGCACCAATTTCCTCCAGGTTATCACTGGGTCATTCCCTCAGCCTGTGCAACGCTGGCTAAATGAGCCAACAACCAGCTCCTCTTGTGACTGTGTACGCCAAATGCTCCCAACACTGGTCAGGCCGCTGTGGACCCCCCGGAGCAGGAACTCGAAGCACAAAGCAGGACAACAAACATGAGCCAACCTCAGCATAGGGATTATTGCACAATGCATCAGTACAAGAGGGCAAAAAGAGATCCTTCAACACTCAGAGGCACAAGGACAGCTTCTTCCCCACTGCTATGACATTCCCGAATAATCAATGAACTAAAGACACTGCCTTACTTTTCATGCACAATTATTTTAATTTAAAAAAAAATGTTGTAAGATGGTTATATGAAGGTTTGCATTATGATGCCTGCTGTAAAACACCGAATTTCATGACTTGCTCATGACCATAAATTCTGAAATACATCAGCAGTATGATTGCACACTATTTTATCTGCCACTCAAAGCCAAGGCTGTTTAAATTGACAAATTTAAATTGCACAAACCATAATTCATGGTACTTCGTTCTAATTATAGATTCTCCACTTAAAACCCCTTTCAAAGTTGAAAGGTCAAGTCTTTTTAGACAGTAGAATAGAACACAAATGAGAATCTGCTCAATGACCTCAGTGTAAGGGAAGCAACCCAATGAACAAAGGGGTCCCTGTTTCCCTGTAACTGCTGGCACCGAGACAATGCATGGAACCACTAGTCCAGAGCAGAGTGTCTTTTGGCAACCGTCGGAATTGCTGGCCTCTCGGAAAGGACAAGAGGGGGAAAAAGTCCAGCCAACCAAATTCAAAAGGGCAGCCTTTTCCCTCAAAGGAACACATTCACCGTGTTGCTCTCCCGTCCCAATTATAACTTCTTCTGGATCCTACAAATTCTTTCAAGCTATTTATCTGCTGCACAGTTAATGCCACAGACTCTTCCACCAAGCTCCAATTAAGAAGAATATTTCAAATTGTCAAGATAGAAATAAGTAATTTTTGTCTGCACCCAGTGAAGAGCACAGGGACGTGATGCATTCCATCATCCCACAGAATGAGCCCAAATTCCTTACCCAACAGATTCCAACACTGGTAGCCTTTGTGTTCTCACTTATCACCCACCAGCAAACCCTCAAACCAATCTCCATCCCCAGCCTCTCTACTCTTGCCTTGACTCTACTCCCCAGCCAACTCTACCCTACTTCCTGAGGCATAAACTAGAGATGAAAAGCTGCAAGATCAGCAAAACAGCAGTGGGCGAAACTATCATGAATCAAAGCAACAATCTTTGATGGCCAAAATTTTTTTAAATGATGCACGTGTATACACGTGAAAACAAAATGTACAATATCAAAATTAACATGAGCAGGGGCATATTAAGTCAACAAGAACAGTCCATACTATGGAGATAATTTCCACTTTGACACAAGTGAAGACATTAGTTTTGTTGGCCATCAGATCTCTAGACCACAAGACACAGGAGCAGAAATAGGCTATTCATCCCATCGAGTCTGCCCCACCAAACCACATGAAAGGTGGTGGTAATGCTACCAATGCAATTCCATGCACGGCAGGTATTCATCATGACCAATTGCAACCTTTGCTTAGTGTTGGGAGATTTCATGCCTTGCAGACAGTTTGGCCAAGATCTGATGCTTCAAGTTATCCCAAAGAGGCACTGTCTGAGACCAGTTCTGGTCATCAGGTGATGTGGATACAACCAAAGGAGGTTAATAGAGACTGATAATACAGTGGCTTGGGTGACCAGGGATACGTTTCTCCCCTCTTTCTGTTTAATCAATCCCAACATTTTAGTCGAATCTAGAATGAATGTAGTATTTGGATGTCAAAATGATGGAATCCAATTTAAAAGACTTGGTTAATCAGATATGATTGCCAGCTGTCAACTCAGTCTAGCATGGATGGAACACTAATCTGGCAGCTCAGTTAATGGCTACATCAGGAGTAGAAAGATCTCCAGAAGCTGACTTCACTCATGAATGCACACAGACACTGCACATCCTTCATCTGAAACCAAGTAATACCACCTCTTGCAATGAGGATGAGAAGAGGTTTTGGCATTGCTTTTTGTAGCAGGAATCCTTTGCTGCTGGCATTCCCAGATTGAGATAGCTTGATAATGACCTACAGCAATATGTTAGAGCACGTGCAATACACAAAGGTACTGGAGAAACTCATCAGTCACGCAGCATCCATAGAAAGCAAAGGGGTATAGCCAATGTTTAGAGCCCGAACCCTTCATTAAGCTATGAGCAAAAATTGAAATAAAGAATTTAAAATTCAAGAGTTATATTCCTATTTCACAGTATTATCAAGAATCTGAATCAAGAAATTACCAGTGTTACGTACCACTGTCTACTTAAAGATAATTCTCAAGGCAAAATAGATAGGACATCGGCCCAAAACATGAAACCTGCTTCTCCCTCCACAGTTGCTACCTGACCTGCTGGTTTTCGGCATATTAGGTGGGTCACGTCTCCAGAATGGAGGACCATCGCCTTCCCAAGATCGTGTTATATGGCGAGCTCTCCACTGGCCACCGTGACAGAGGTGCACCAAAGAAAAGGTACAAGGACTGCCTAAAGAAATCTCTTGGTGCCTACCACATTGACCACCGCCAGTGGGCTGATATCGCCTCAAACCGTGCATCTTGGCGCCTCACAGTTTGGCGGGCAGCAACCTCCTTTGAAGAAGACTGCAGAGCCCACCTCACTGACAAAAGGCAAAGGAGGAAAAACCCAACACCCAACCCCAACCAACCAATTTTCCACTGCAACCGCTGCAACCGTGTCTGCCTGTCCCGCATCGGACTTGTCAGCCACAAACGAGCCTGCAGCTGACGTGGACATTTACCCCCTCCATAAATCTTCGTCCGCGAAGCCAAGCCAAAGAAAGTTGATGAAAGATTAATCTTGGGCCTGCTGTTTCTGAATGTGAGGGCCCTGCTTGTTCTGGGACAAGTATGAAGAAACAATCCAGGATCATCACCGTCTCTGGAGGATGTACATTTCCCAGAGGCAGAGAAAGAATAAAAGGGCAGAGTCAATAAGTGGAAGACAAAATAGAACAAAGCGGAATAAGACCACAGGAAAGACACTTGTTACTCTAGATTCAAGCATCTACAGTTCCGTGTGCCTCAAGTATAAATAGTTCTAGTGATGCCCAAGACCCTGTGTGGTCCTGATCCTGTAAAAAGGGTTATTTTTTAATGTTCCTCCAATTTTAAGCATCAAATCATTAAAATAGGCAGTTGTATATTTTTGACTGTACTAGAATGCCAATTGCATGTCTCCTTATTTGGAAAAGGGAATTCAATACAATCTGAAAAGATCTAGTCAACTTTCTTTATATAGCTAGAACTGCAACAGCACTCAATAGCTTGATTCAGACCTTTATTTATAGCTGGTCCACACACCAGTGTTTGCTCAGGTACTTCCAGCTTATCCCTCATCAGCCCAATTATGCCTTTAGAGACCATGTCATAAAACTTCAGTAAGAGACCTTGGAACAGGTGTCACCCATGGGTCAAGTGAACACATGAAACTGGCTTGTTTGCAAACTGCAAGGAGCATCGACAAATGTTAACACTTTGTAACCAAGTCCAAATCTTTAGTTGACTGGAAGTTATTGCTATCAGTTAGCTTCCTAACTAGAGTTAGGGCAATGTAACTTTATACAGGAGCAGGAATTCACTATGTGCCCCTGTGGAGAAGAGCACTGCCAGGGCTGCACCTGTCTCTGGCCAGAGGGAAAAAGACACAGAACTCTACTCTTCCTAACAATGTGCATCCGCCTTTGAATTAAAAAGGAGTAGCGCAACAACTGGCTCTTGGCCCCGATACAAGATCAGGACCACACAGGGTCTTGGGCATCACTAGAACTATTTATACTTGAGGCACACAAGGAACTGTAGATGCTTGAATCTAGAGTAACAAGTGACTTTGCTGGAAGAACTCAGTGGTTCAAACAGCATCAGTCACATTGCCCATCCCACCAATTACTTGCAAGCACATTGTCAATGCTCCAACAATTTAGACTTTATGCAGGAGACTGCAGTCACTGGAATTCCCCTCTCCTTTTTGATTCCATTTCCATCCACCAACATCTCTCCACTGGATTCTTCTGCTCTCTTAATCTCACCACCCCCCCACCCCATTCCAGTTCCATCTAGACTCACTTCATATCACTATCTTCACCTTATCAGATTCCAGCACCAACAACTTCCTTCTTCTAATCACCCAACCCCACTCTCCTCCACCTTGTGTGCCTCATCCTCCACCTCCACTTTCTTGCCCCTCTCTCTCTCTCTCTCTTTGCTCACCCCCCACCTTTGTCTGGCCTATCTACTACCTCCGTCCATCTGATTTACCAATCCCGCATGTCATTCTTGTCCTATCCCATCCACTTTACAATGGCTTCTCTGCTACGTCGCTCCAGTCTCCAAGGAGGGCTGCAGATCAAAAGGTCGACCATTCTTTCTCTCCCCCGATGTTGCTTCACACGCTGAGTCCCTTGACCAGAATGTGTTTGGCTCGGGTATTTACATTTTACATGCAAAGAACAAGCCCCAGGTTGCATCATTCAAAAGGTAATGGCCACACCACTGCCAACACGGTCCCCAATGCAAATTCCAAAACACATCATCACTTTTCATTTGCTCGCTGGGACAAACACCTTAAACTCCCTCTTTGAAACTAAACCACAAGGACTGCAGAAGTTCAAGAATAGTTTGCCACCTCCTTCTCAAGAGTAACTAGATAGGCAGTGAATGATAACTGCTCTTGCAGGGAATGCCAATGTTTCCAGGGAAATCGTATGCCTTAGAAATTTCCATTCCGCTGTCTACTGGCATTAAAGCAGTGTGGTGCGACACCCCAAATTTATTGTCACACGTCCTGTACCGACAGCGAGGGATCTCAAGTAAGCAGCTTCAATCATCAAGGACCCCACCACCCAGGTCATGACCTCTTCTCTTGGCCTACCATCAGAAAGGATTTACAGGAGCCTGAAAATGAACACCCAACAGTACAAAAACAGCCTCATCCCCTCAGCCATTAGATTTCTGAATGGACAAACAACCACTGACCCTACTTCACTTTTCCTCTCTAATTTTTTTTTTTAAATTGTGCATTTGCAAATGTAATCTGTGGCAATTTTTGCACATGTAATGCACAAAGATGCTTCCGCAAAACAACAAATTTTGTGACACATGTTCGTGACAATATATTCCAATTCTAATGCAAAATTTCCCAGAGGAGTGTTAGGTTTTCTTGTTTAACGTTACACTGTGTCAGTGCATCCTATCATGCTAAATTATCGCAAGATTAAACATCTACTGGCGCAGCCTCAAGGACGTAGAACTGAGAGCTAGACTTTAAAAGAACATATGCACTCTTAATTTCTGGAGGATGTGACTACATTAATAGGGGAAATGGAGCAGATTGGTCTCTTGGGCTCAGACGGTTTATACAGATAGGTGGAGAACATTGCTTAAAAACACTGAATGGCACACCCTTGATTCATCCATTTGGGGAGAGTGGGATGGAACAACTTTATAATCAGAAAATGGTTTCCAGGTTAGTGTAGCATTTAGTGAAATGCCATTACAGTGCTAATAATCTTGGCTCAAATCTGGTACTACTGTTGGGAGTTTGCATCTGGGTGGGTTTCCTCCCACCTTTTAAAAAATTGGGTAGTTGTAGGCTAATTGAGATTTTTGGTCGGTGCATGCTTGTGGGCCGGAAAGGCCTGTTTTGTGCCTCAGATCAAAAATAAAAGAAAAAAAAAGTGGGATGGGGAAATGGAGACCCTCAGGGCAACAGACTGCCAGGGATCATCTTTGTAAGAAGCATCACATGAGCGCAGTCTGTGAAAAGCTGCATTTTAGGAATGTCTGAAAAGTCACACCTTCCCACCTCTTCCAGAAATGGATGCAGGGAAAAGTTTCTCTCACTGCGTGTAGAGCAGGCAGCCTCCCCTACTGCAGCAGTGGGCAGCGAAAAGCGAGGCAGA
The DNA here is from genome assembly GCF_036971445.1 of Narcine bancroftii. Taxonomy (NCBI): domain Eukaryota; kingdom Metazoa; phylum Chordata; class Chondrichthyes; order Torpediniformes; family Narcinidae; genus Narcine; species Narcine bancroftii. The sequence goes on along the minus strand of NC_091477.1, from coordinate 115,854,403 downwards.
CTGCAGACTGGCAGCAGACTCTCGTCCAATTCCAAGAAGGAGCAGGTGAAAGTGACGTAAAGCAATGCAAATTTTGAGGCTGGATCGGAGGTTGCACGAGATCGCAAGGAAGTTGAACAAAAAAATCTGTAGGCGCAGTTATTGTAGTTCACAAAAAAAAAAATTCTGGAGGAACTCAGCAAGTTGTGCAGCAAAGATCAAGGTACACAACCAAAGTTTTGGGCCTTAGCCCTTCATCAAGGTGTGAGCTAAAAGCAGGCAGGCATCTGTATTGTGAAGCGGCTGTCACATGACACCACTGCCCCCTACCTAGTCGAAGGACACACCAGCTGCCAATCAAGGTTTAGTTCCACCGCACCCATTAGTGCACACTTGCCATTGGTCCAATGCAAATTACTTGGACTGGACTCTCCAGCCTGGGCTGTTGTAATTGAATTAACCCTCCTGGCACTGAGCCACACCTGGGTTGGACCCTCCAGTACTATAAAGGTGCCATACGTTCTTTGTTCTCCCTCTTTGCTAGCTTGAGAGGACTGCGTCACTCCAGGCCTAGATACATTGAAAGGGGGCTGGAGAAACAGTTGGTAAGATGTGCAGTGTTAAAAAGGAGGGGAGCATTTAATTAGTGTTCCTCGTAGCACAGAGCTGTGCCTGCACTGAGTTAAGGGGCGGTGGGGCATCATCGTAATGTTTCCTTGATCATTACATGCACGTGTATGTGTGTGCACATGTATTTTGTTCCCAAGCTATTTTCCCCACGTTCATCATTAATTGTCCACTATTACATTCCCATGGCTGCTGTACACTGTGTGTGCTGCATCTGTTACCATTTCCCACACTTGCCTTCTGTAAATAAAATCCTTCCCTACCAAAACTGTATGACCAGAGTCCTTGCCTTTTACACCAACCAAACCAGTTTCCTCACTCACAACAGCACCTGAATCAAATGGTGGGGAAAGGAGCAGGAGCACAGGCCCATGGGCAGGAGGTCATAGATGCACATCAGTGGGAAGGCACAAGAGAGAAAATAGAAAGAATGTGATAGGGGGAGGGGATAGCTCTCTGAATGGAGAGGGAAAGGTGTGGAGAGCTGGAGGCAAGGAGACAGGGGAATGGCTGAACAGAAACCCTAGGAGTCAATGTAAATACCATCTGGTTGGAGATTATCCAGATGGAATACTAGGTGTTGCTCCTCTAATTTGTGGGTGGCCTTGGTTTGGGAGTGCACGAGGCCATGGACTGACATGTCAGCACAGGAATGGGATGTGAAATTGAAGTGGTTGGCCACTGGGAGATCCCTGCCATTGATGCGGCCAGAGCAAAGGTGTGCAGCGAAACAAACTCCCAGTCTTTTAGATGTCGAGGAAGCCACAATGGGAGCACCCGATGCAGCAGATTCACAAGGGCTGTTTTGGGCTCCAAGTGGTGGTGAGGGAGGAAATGTGGAACTTCCTGGAGTCACAAGGGAAGGTGCCAAGGGAGTGATTCGTGGGAAGGGATGAGTGGACGAGGGAGTCACTGAGGGAGCAGTGCCTGTAAAAGGTGGGGAGGGGAGGAGAGGCGAAGATATGTCTGGTGGCGGGACAAAATAAAACGTGGCTTCCCTTCTATCACCATTAACTCAGTCCTTACCACATTCCATTTTTTTTTTTAAATTTAGAGATACTGTAACAGGGACTTGTGGCTCATTAGTCCACACCACCCAAATAAACCCATGTGGTCAATTAACCTATTAACCCCATATGCCTTTGGAACGTGGAGGGAAGACCTGGAGCGAGAATGTACAAACCCAGGTGCTGACACTGTAACAGTCTTGAGCTAAATGCTATGCTATCTGTGCCACCCAGAAACACTTCCCCCGGGATGATCCCAGAACCTGCCCGAGGTGTCTCCATCTCTACACCCTGAAGCAGATAAGTGCTGGGTGCAGACCAATGACTTTCAGAAGATGGATTGATCATGGAGGAAAATGCGGTTAAAGATAGCTATCTAAAGCCTGGAAGAGCCAGCACTCTGCGACTGCCTGCCAAAGAATACCCCTTGTCAGCTGTGATTGGTTTTGTTTTTGGAGGCCAGGAGTTTCAGGTGAAACTGGGTTAATAAAACAAGTGAGGTTGAAAAATTATGCTCAAGGTACAGAAACAAAACCTGGAATCTTGAGCAGCCAGAGAATTGCTGGAGGAACTCAGCAGATCAGGCAGTATCCATGCATAGAAATGGTCAGTCACCATTTTGACTCTGGGCCCCATCATCAAGACCCCGGTTTCAGGTTTCAATAAAAGGACCAGAGTCAAAATGGTGACTGACCATTTTTACCCATGGATGCTGTCTGATCAGCTGAGTTCCTCCAGCAGTTCTTCATCTGCATTGGATGGGACACACTTGTTTTCTTATATTGCGGGCAGGGCAGGTAGGAACAGGAACCTTAGCCAGAACCATGTTTCCAACTCTCACAGAAACCCAGCTACAAATTCAGGATATCAAAGGCATGGAAATGGGAACTATTTTGCACTGTTCCCAAGGTAAGGTCAGTTTTAACTCTCCAACACCATTATCTTCCCACACCTTCAGAAGGAATTTCAAGGTCTACAATTGCTTCCATTAAAAAAAACATTCCTTTCGGCTGCTTCACTCCTCACTTCACACCAAAGTGGGTCCAAGTTGGAAGACAGGAACGTGCTTGCCAACAAGATAAGAGTGCGCAAGCAACAAAGCCAGACCAGAAATTGAAACCATACTCTAAAATGTACCATCAAAGCTGCCTTGTTCTGTGGAAAATCTCAGCAGTTCCTTGTAGGTTTCTATGGAAGGACAATAAACGAATACTCCCGTGTTGAAGCAGTCAGGCCATCCTGGATCTGGTGCTGCAGACAATTCCTCCCTCTCAAAGAGTTCGTCTATGTTGCATAATACCTGTTAAAAGATATTCAAACCACAGGGTTATACCCAATCCGTGATCCAATTCCACAGAACAAAAGAGAAAGAGCACTTGCAAGGCCATGGATACAGAAGGGGAGTGGGACTACCTTAAAAGGAACTTAATGGGCTGAAGGGCAACCTTTTGTGGTTCGGGCAACAACTTCCACACATGATCCAAACTCATAAGAAAGGCAGCATTATAAACTGGAGATCTTTCCTTCCTAATGAATGGAGCAGCCAGAGTTCAGTAGCAATTGTGATAAAACCACAGACCTGCTGGAGGAGATCAGCAGGTCTTGCAGAATCCATAGGGGATAGAGAAATATAGCCAAAGGTTCCCTGAAGAAGGGATCAGGCCTGAAATGCTGGTTATACAACTTTCCCTCCTACAAACCATATTTCATACTTTTCACGACATTAAAGGAGACATTTGGCCCTCTCAAATTTTTTTATTTATTTCAAATTTATTCTCAGAGTACATTCTTTGGCTTGGCTTCGCGGACGAAGATTTATGGAGGGGGTAAAAGTCCACGTCAGCTGCAGGCTCGTTTGTGGCTGACAAGTCCGATGCGGGACAGGCAGACACGGTTGCAGCGGTTGCAGGAGAAAATTGGTTGGTTGGGGTTGGGTGTTGGGTTTTTCCTCCTTTGCCTTTTGTCAGTGAGGTGGGCATCAAATACAACCCTGAGATCCTTTTTCCTGTGGGTCAGGCAGAATTACCACTTATTGATAATGCAAAAAAAACTGTACACAACATAAACATGTAAACAAATAAAGAAATGTAAACAAACTGACTGTGCAATACAGAGAATAACACAAAATAAAAATCAATAAAGAACAAAAGTAAGAGTCCCTGATCGAGTTTGTTGTTAAGGAATCTGATGGTAGAGGGGTGGCAGATGTTCCTGAACCTGGTGGAGCAAATCTTGGGACACCTCTTTACTGAAGGTAGCAATGAGAACAGAGCGGGTGCTGGGTGGTGTGGGTCCTTGACGATTGCTGCTGCTGCCCTCTGACGGCAGCGCTCCCCGTATGTGTTCTCAATGGTAAGGAGGATTTTTGCCTGTGACGTTCTGGGATCCATGCACTACCCTTTGTAGGGCTCAGGAGTATTGATATCCCCATACCAGACAGACCATGAAGCAGCCGGTCAGCACGCTTTCCGCCACACATCTGTAGAAATTTCCCTCCTCAGAACATCCTCATTTCCTGGCAATTTGTTGGATTACAACCAGGGAGGTTATGTAGTAGACTCAAGATAATTTTCTGTGAAGCCAATGTTATGGGTTCACTTCACTTATCAGAAAGGTTGATATCTGGTGGTCCCTGATCATTTACCAGGGCAGAATCCTTGCATTTTGACAAGGGGATTAATTCCCAAGAAACAAGGAGAGCAAATGTTCAAGGATTTTCTGGATCCTAAAACCTCCATCAGCAGACACAAGGAATAAGCGATGCTCAGGTTAGTGCTGGTATGTGGAAAAGAATTCCAGTTAACTGAAAAACTCTGATAATCCGCTGTAAAACAGGAAAGTCTGAAGATCCCGTGGTTGAAGTAAAAACACAATGCTGGAGAAAGTCAGCAGGTCAAACAGTGTAGCAAAGATATATAACTAATGTTTTGAGCAAGGCCTCAAGCCCAAAACATTGCTTATGCATCTTTGCGATATCCCATTATTCAGAAATCTCAATAGTGCAGCATCTAGCTCATCAGAACCTGCTCTTATTCTGTTTTTAACTCAAGATTTATTATTTTGACATTATTAAAATGGTGAATTTAAAAAAAAGTGTGCAAGTATTACTTGCCAATAATTTAGAAAATCTGTCAATGCCGCAGTCTCAAGTGTGCTAGATTAACAGTTCTACTGTGCTCTTTGATGCGGCTGGTGGAAGTCATTTGAAACCCACAAGGATTAGTTCAATTGGAGGTGACTCCATTGACAAAATGACAAAAACAACTTGCCTCACCATTTATAGCTGCACCATCATTGCCCAGAACTCTGGCACAAAACCAACCACAAGTGACCAATGCACTAAAGTTGACCCGAAGTTGGCAATCAAATCATTCATGGAGCCCAGAACAATTATTTACCTTATTTTTCGACCAGGACTTGTATTGATCCATTGCAATGCAACCACATCAGAGACAGGGGAGTATTATTCTGGGATCAGGCTGTGATGTTACACTTAACTGAGGATTTGTCCTAGAGCCTGCATGTTGATGCAATCATGAAGGCTCGCCAGCAGCTAAACTTTGTGAGGTATTGGAGGAGATTCAGAATGTCACTGAAGACTTTAAAAAGCTTCTACAGGTGTACCAAGGAGAGCATTCTGACTGGTTGCAACGCTGGCTGGTATGGAGGCACCAACTCTCAGGACAAGAATGAACTCCAGAGGGTTGTTAACTCAGCCTGTGACATCACAGGCACCAGACCTCACTCCATCAAGGATATCTACATGAGGCGGTGTCTTAAAAAAGCCGCCTCTATCCTCAAAGACCCCCTACACCCAGGCCATGCCCTCTTCACTCTGCTACCATAGGGAAAAAGGTACAGGAGCCTGAAGATGAGCACTCAGTGGCACAAGGACTGGTTCTTCCCCGCTGCCATCATATTCCTTAAAAATCAAGGAACCAAAGACACTACCTTACTTTCCGTGCACTGTTACTTTTCAAACAATATTTAATTTATTGCTGTAAGACAGTTTATAATATGAATGTTTACACTACGAAGCTGCCACAAAACACCAAATTTCATGACAAATTCTGATCCAAGGGAATATACTCCCAAAGCCATACTTAGAAGTGCTCTTTCCCCAGGATCTCAAATGGAGTTTAGAGACAAGGACACTGAAACTTTCCACTTGCCTGGGTGAGTGCAGCTCCAACAACTCAACAAGGTCACAGCATCCAGAACAAAGCAACCTGTGTGTATGGACTACATCCATTGCCCTAAACATTCACTTCTTTCACCCAAGTGGCTGCTGTGCACATCACCTACTAAAGTCACCTATTCCACAAACACATCCCAAGTCTGTGGCCAAGCAAGACCAGGCATTTGCAGAGACGGGAGCACCCTCACCGGCAGGTTCCCCACCAAGTTACACATCAGTTGTACCTGGAGCAAAAGCAAGGTGACTGTAGTCTTTGTAGCCCCATCATATTCGAAAACCAGTTAAGAATTCCTTGGAGGACATTCCAGCTGCATTTAACATGATCAGTTGCCCTTCCACCCACACCCTGCTGTTGCCATTGACCAAAAGAACCAGGCACAGCACCTTGGCCTCAAAAGCAAGTTGGAGGTCGGTGTCCCATGATATCAGTTGGTCATCAGCCCTTCAAACTCTACTCCACCATTCAATAAGATCGAATCTCAACACTACTTTCCTGTAAAAAAAAAACCCACATACAATGCTGGAAAGATTCAGCAGGTAAAACAGTGTACTTTATATTGCAAAGATAAAGAAACATAACCAACATTTTGGGCTTAAGTATGAACAAAATGTAGACAGGGGCCCAACTTTCCTGTTCCAGACTCGTATTTCTTGACATCACCAATATCCATAAGTCTATTGATCTCTACTGAGAATGACCAACCCTCTGTGGTGGACCGTTCCAAAGATTCAACACCTCAGATTAAATTCACTTCTCCTCATTACTGTCTAACAAGACAGATTACAACCCTCCTGATCCTGGTCTCCTCAACTGCAGGACTCATTCTCCCTCTCCCTGCTCCACTGAGTACTTGAAGTAATTTTGGGATTTGAATGAGATTTCTCATTCTTCACTGCTCTGTAGTGAGCAGACCATTTGTTTTCTTAGTGAAGGAGTCCAAAAATTATACATAATACCCTCTGTGTAATCTCAGCGAGACCTCAAACAAATTGCAGCAAGATACCTTTATTCTCATACTCAAATCTCTGGGCAATAAAGATGCTTCTAATGCTACAACTCAGCACCCACTCTACGAAACACAAGCGTTCAATTTCCTGCACCCCCGCAACACAAGGCTTGGATGGATACTGCCATGTAAAAGTATCCACCTGGCAAGACACTCCGCAGCACTGAAGGGAGAGCATGTTGTCACGGGGCAACAGTAGTTCAGATGAAGTTACTCCCAAAGCACGGGATCAAGTCACCTTTATTTGTCATTCATACCGTGCATTGCACGGTGCAGACGAAATCGCATTTTTCCGGGACCACCGAGCAGATAGAAGTTAAAATATTAAGCCATATACAATAAAAATCCAGGGTACACTATCCAGATGTAAAGGCCCAAGGGCTACAGAATCTCTTACCAGATGGCAGAAGGGAGAACAGTTTACACAAGAGGCGAGTGAAGACCTTCACAATTTTTTATTGCTTTCCGCGTGCATCAAGTGTTGCATACGTCCAGCATGGTAGGAAGAGAGCCCTCAGTGGTCTTTTCCGCTGACTTCACTCTCCTCTGCAGGGTCTTGCGGTCTGAGGTGGTGCAGCTTCCAAACCAGGCGGTGATGCAATTGCTCAGAATGCTCTCAATGCATCCTGCAACCCAGCTGCTTAAAGACTCCAGTTGTGTTTTTTTTTTTTGTTTTTTTTTTGTTTTTTTTTTTGTTTTTTTTTAAGACTCCAGTTGTTAAAGCAGCTGTATTCTACAGCAGAGCCAGCAAGTGGGCAGCACGGAGCCCAATATCACAGGCACCAGTCTTCACTCGATCGAGGACATCGACAAAATGTCGTGTCTTAAGAAAGCAGCCTCTATCCTCAAGGAGCCTCACCACCCAGTCTCTGCCACCATTGGAATAAAGGTCCAGGACCCTGAAGACGAGCACTCAGCAGCGCAAGGACAGCTTCTTCCCCGGTCCCATCAGATTACTAAATGAACAGTGAACCACAGACCCTTTTTTCGACTTTTTCCTTGCACTACTTTTTATTTATTTTGTAAAGTGGTTTACACGTTTGCCCTTGATGGTGCTGCATAACAACAAATCTCATTACATGCTCACATCAATAAATTCTTATTCTAAATGAGGTGCTGTCTCACAGTTCCGATCCTGACCTATGGAACTATCTGGGTGGTGTTTACAATTTCCCTTGAGATCCCGTGGGTTTCCTCTTGGTCCTCTGCTTACCTCCCACACCCCAAAGGTGGGTGGTTGACAGATTGATTGGCCACAGTAAATCGCCTCTCATGTGCAAGAGACAGGTTGACTACCGGCAGAGATACACGGATCACAAAACATGCAATTCGTGCAAAGGGATGGTTTTTCCGTCAGCACAGGAACTGTGGGCCGAACCATCTGCCCCAGTTTGAAGACCCGTCTGAGATGTCCATCAGCCTCCATCCACAGTTCTCGCCCAACCCCAGGTTACGGTGCCAGGAAATATTCTCATGCAAACCTATCTGGGGCTGCTGGGACAGGTCCACACCACCCTGCACACGCTCGGTTCTCGCTGCCACTTCAGGAAAGAGGTCTAGGTGCCACAAGACTTGCTCTACCTGTTTCAGGAACAGCTGTTGCCCCTCCACCGTCAGCCTCCTCAACAATAAACTCAATCCGGGACTCCTTCAGGACTCTTACCTGTGCACTTAATTTTTTTTCCTCTCTGTACTGCAGTTTGTTTACATGTTTATGCATCTTCTTCAGTACAGCTTTTGTTTTGCATTACCAATAGGTGGTAATTCTGCCTTGCCCACAGGAAAAAGAATCTCAGGGTCATATGTGAGGTCACGTATGAACTCTGACAATAAATATGAACTTTGATCCCTACCCTGGATCGTCGACCTTGGCCGCTGAGGAGTTGAAGACAATCCCAGATGAAGGCCTGCTGTAATGATCTGTGACTCACCATTTCCCTGCCCCCCCCAGTACTCCCCGCACCCCCAACCATCTCCACCCCCACCAAGTTTCCTGAAATCTACCGGAGGGAAAGAGTTCCCTGGGAACCTTCTCGTTCACTTGCAAGGCAACACAACAAAGAACAGGACCTTCACCCCAATACGTCAAGCTGGGCTAGACCCATTTACCTGCATTCCACCCATATTATTCCAAACCCTTCCAATCCAAATATCTTTTGAATTAAAATTCTAATTTAGCCATATAGGCCCTTCCAGACCACACCGCCCCACAACCCCAATAGATTTTTGAAGGGTGGGAGGAGAGGGGGAGAACGTACAAACTATTTACAGACAGCGTCAGATTCTAACCCCGGTCACTGCTGTTGTAACAGCAATGCACTAGCCACTACAATGACCTTGCTGCCCCACGACTGTCACGATTCCTGACGTGGACTACTCCGAGTGATCAACCTAAAGCGCATTCAAGAGGACTTGGCTTAGGACAATGATTTATTTTTAACTTTTAGCTTCAGGGCAATCACAGTCCACCAACTGTCAGACTACATTACATCCATGGATCACCACCACACAAGAGCTGTTTATTGAACTGAACACCATTGTACAAACACTTGTTTTTGATTACCCATCAATGCTTCACTCAGTGAGTAGGATGTGCTCGAATGAATGAGGGGTACGAATGAGATCAGTGCTAATATAGCCGCACTCTTCCTGCTGGCCAGCATCCTGTAACTCAGCACTGCTCACCCCAGCCCAACCAGCAGTGAATTGCACCATCTGAGATGTGGAGCAATTCCCCACAACCAAAGGACAAGGGGTTTGCATCAGGTTCTCAGCGCACAGAGTACGAGGTGTGGGAGACACACCTATCAGCAGTCCGCCTCGGGGAGTAGCAGAAGCTCCGTACGTCAGTGCTCCCCAAGGCACTTGTGCTATCCCGAAACCAGTCAGGGGCTGGTGATGTCAGAAATTTCCTGAACAAAAAATAATATTGGAAACACTCAGGAAATTCAGCACATTTGTGGTGAGGGAGAGAAAGAACAATAATGCCCTTTAAGGTTTCAGACCGGACACAAAAGAGACGGTTGTTGACTTCAGTCGGGCCTGGGGAGATCACGCTCCCCTGACCATCGACAGCTCTACCATTGAGGTCAACAAGAGTATCAGAGCATACCTGGCGGAGAATCTCACCTGGTCCCTTAACATCAGCTCCATACCCAAGAAAGGCCGGCGGCGCCTCTACCTCCTGTGAAGGCTGAGGGAAGTCCACCTCCCACCCTCCATCCTCACTACACTCGAGAGAATGTACTTTCAGCAGCCTGTGAAACTGCATCACCGCCTGGTTTGGACGCTGGTCCACCTCGGACCGAAAGACCCTGCAGAGCATAGTGAAGTCAGCGGGAAAGATCACTGGGGATCCTCTTCCTAGCAATGAAGGGCATCTACAACACTCGATGCAGGCGGAAACCAATAAAACATGGTAAAAGACTTCACACATTCCGCATGTAAACTTCTCTCCCTTCTGCCATCTGGCAGGAGGTACTGTAGCATCGAGCTCTTACATCCAGAGTGGGAAACAGCTTTCTCCCCCAAGCCATCAGGCTCCTGAACTCTTAGTACAGATGTGGATAATGTACCTTGGACTTTCAGTGTATACATCTCAGTACCTTAATATTTTAAGGTGTTAATTACTTTCCTAACACATCTATGTCAATATGCTTCGTGGTCCTGGAGAAACACTATCTCATCTTTTCTGTGCGAGCATGATATGAACGATAAATAAAGGTAACTTGACATGACACAGATGATGCCCGATTTCCCCATGCGTTTGCAGCATTTTCTGCTTTCAGATTTCCGGCATCCAAAGTAATTTAGCTCAAGGCTGGTTTAGTTTCTCCATCTTCAGCATAAAGCAAACGAGCTATTCCATCAGGTGTTACATTGCACAATGCCCCAAACTGCCAACTAAAATGGGCTAAAAACACAGAAATACTGGAGGAACTCAGCAGGTCTCGCAGCATCCATAAGAGGTTAAAGATATATTCCCGGTGTTTCGGGACTGAGCCCTTTTTCAAGAGATTGTTTTTAACTACAATCTCAGAGTTTGCACACTTTCATACTTCACGACTAAAATGTGCTGCTCTTGGCTGACCTTTGACAAGGCCACGTATCCAAATGCGTAGAAAACCACTGCTTACCAACGTGTCTGCATCCATGAATATACATTTGGAGTATTGTGTGAGAGCCCAGCAATGCAACTTGGTAAAGGTCACGCCCAGCTCTGGTCTCTTGATCATGGCAAGGTGTGCCGAATCCTTGCTGTCCAGCACATCCACTAAAAGAATCTCATCGAAGACCCTCTCCAGTGCAGATCTAGAGAAAGAGAGATGCATTTTGGATCAATAAACAGGTGTTATGCGTTTCAGATATTGCTTAAACTTCCAGAACCTATTTGCATTACATTCAACAAGATGAAATGGAATACTATCAATTAACTCCAACCCAAGTTTATTGGCTCTGTTTGTGGATGAAGCTTTTGGCCCAGAAAAACTGATCTTCAAGTGCTCAAATTTCAAGTAACTCAGATAAATTATCAAATGACATCACCACCAGGTCCAAATGTGGCCCTGATTATTGAGAATGACTGCACACCAGGCACATTTCTGTCCAACATGGAAGGGTTATTTATCTGTTGAGTGAATGCCAACTATCAGCTCAATAACTTTCCCCTGTTTATTTCCCCATTCTTTGTCATGTACCCATTCATACGCCCTTGATTCCCTTCCTACCCATGGGGGTCAAGTACAAGGGTCAATTAATCCAACAACCCATGCACTTTGGGTCTTGGGAGGAATCCAGACCCCTTGGTTGGGGAAATCCACACAATCACAGGGAGAACGTGTAAACTCCATACAGGCACAAGTTAAGTCAGCGCCACTAATTGGAATCTATGCATCAATTCAACGATATTTATATTAGATAGTTTATAGACATAGAACAAAACAATACAGTATGAACCCAGCAGCCCTCGGTATTGTGGCAACCCATATATTCCTTCCTAAAAGAGTATTAAACCCACCCTACCCCATAACCCTCTGTTTTTCTTTCATCCATGTATTTGTCTAAGAGTCACTTAAATGCCCCCAATGTTTCAGCCTCCACCATCATCCCTGGCAAGGCATTCCAGGCACCTACAACTCTGTTAAAAAACTTACCCCTGATGTGTCCTCTAAATGTCCTTCCCTTCACTTTGTACATATGTCCTCGGGTGTTTTCTGATCTTGCCCTGGGAAACAGGTCCTGGCTGTCCACACAATCATTGCCTCTCATAATCTTGTAGACTTCTACCTAGCCTCCTATGCTCCAGAGAGAAAAATCCAAGCTCTGCTAACCTTGCCTCACAAGACTGGTTTTCCAATCCAGGCAACATCCTGGTAAATCTCCTTTGGACCCTCTCCATTGATTCCACATCCTTCCTATAATGAAGACAATACTCTAAGTGTGGTCTCACCAGAGATTTGTAGAGTTGCCACATGACCTTTTTACTCTGAATTTAATTCCCCTATTAATGAAGCCCAGCATCCATAGGCCTGCTTAACTATCTTATCAACCTGTGTGACAACTTTGAGGAATGTATGGATTTTAACCCCAAGGTTCCTCTGTTCATCCACACTCTTAAATAACCAACCATTAACCCTATACTCAGCCTTCTGGTTTGTCCTTTCAAAATACATCACCTCACACATCCAAATTGAACTCCATCTGCCACTTTTCCACTCAACTCTGCATCCTGTCTGTATCCTCTTGTGACCTTCGACAAATTTCAGCTTCATCCACAACTCCTCCAACCTTCGTGCTATCCGTAAACTCACTGACCCATCCTCCTGCCTCTTCATCCAGGTCATTTATAAGATAGAGAGACAGACAAATTTTTTAAAAAATTGCAAAGAGCAGGGGTCCCAGACCAGATCATTGCGGTCCTCCACTAGTCACCGATCTCCCGGTAGAATCCTTTCCTTCCACTACTACTCTTTGCTTTCTACCTACAAGCCAATTTAAAAAACAAAATCTGCACACCCAAGGTTCTTCATGACTTTCTAAATGAGTCTCTCATGGGAGATCTTGACAAATGCCTTGCTAAAATGCACGTAGATTACATCTATCGCCCTACCATCATCAATTTCTTTTGTTACCTCCTCAAAAACTCAATTAGACTCGTGAGGCATGATCTTCCTTTCACAAAGCCATGCTATTCTTGAGTAGACTGTACTTCAAGAAAGAATGGAGATTTATGGAGGCACAAGCATGAAGCGGACATGTAGTGCACTAATCACTATAGCACTCCAACTGTGTGATTTCCACACTTGTAACTCCCAGCCACGCATGGCCCATTATCAAAAAATGAACACGATCTAAACCACAGCTACAAGAATAAAGATAATCAAGAGCTTGGGAAACCTTTGATATTGCATGTCTGCCATGGGTCTGCTGAATGAAGCTCCTGGAGTGGCAAGAATTCCAAAGTGGACTCCAAGAAACCCCAACCTTCAGAAAGAGTGTCTGCCCAGACGTGTGAAAATTGGAGGCTGTGAAAATTTCTGCCCAGGAATCGGCAACATTGCAGAGACATATTGAAAATGCAAACCAAGTAGACAACAGCAAAATGATAGGAGATTTTGGTGGAGTTGGAGGTGGGGGGGGGGGGTAGGTGGTGGTGGAAGAGAATGAAAGAGAGTGGAGAAGGCCAGAATTCCACGTGGATTTTAAGGCAGGTGTATAATTGTATGACATAGAAACATGCTCTTTGGCTCAACTCCTCCCTGCTGACCAAATTGCTTATCCGAGTGTGTCCCACACATCTGCATTTGGCCCATATTCCTTGCAGTGTCCATAGGAGGTAAAAATATATAACCAACATTTTGGGTCTTGAAGCCCTCCACTATATTATTTTCACAAAGAGAATGGGATAAAGCAACACAGGCACATAAAACAATTGTAAAGAGGGCAAGAGTGGAAGGATTGCGGGCTAACGTACATAAATGTTTGAAGGTGGCAGGAGAAATAGAGAAGACGAAGCACAAAAGCTTAAAGGTCTGGTCACAACAAGAGTATTATATACAGAGCTGGTCACTGCAGCTTATTTGGAGTCTCTTGTGAGGTGATGAGGAGATTTCTCAGAGAAGTTCTGGGGAATGAGACTTTACCGACAAGCTCAAAGTGAAGAAGCTGGCTTTGTTCTCTCTACAGCAGAGTGAGAGGAGATTTGATAGAGGTGGACAAGACTATCATGTTTGGACAACGTAGACAAAGTTCTTGTGTAAGAGATTCAGAGAGAGAAAGGGTGTCTGCTATGAACAGAGAAATTTCTTCCGCCAGAGGGTGGTGAATCTGTGGAATTTGTTGCCACAGGCGATTGTGGAGGCCAAGTCACTAGGTGCATTGAAGACAGAGATAGATGGGTTCTTGATTAGGCAGGACATCAAAGGTTATGGAGGGAAGGCTGGGATGTGGTGCTGAGTGGGAAAATCGATCATGATTAAATGATGGGACAGACTCGATGTTCTGCTCTGATATAACATTTTTATGCAACGCAACAAAGGTGCAACATCCATAGGAATAAAACATGACCAAGGTTTGAGGTCAAGGAAAAAAAAGAGGCACCCAAATAAGGTTGGAAGGAGGGGGTGCGGGAAGGAAGGGTAGAGGAGAGATGGACAATCCTTTGCTGCACTGACAGCTACATAGGTGCTGCCTCCTGCATTCATGATGAGCTTGTTAACTTCATCCACTTTGCTGTCAACTTTCACCCAGACTTTCTTGTTCAATAATGTTTTCATGCAGCAAGTGACTCAGTGCCCGCTAGAGTGATGCAAGTGCAGGTGGTGAACGTTGTTGACAAGATAAGCACTGGAAGGAGATAAGCCTGCAGAGCCATGTGCATAGAGAAGAGGAAAGGAGGTCAAGTGCATTGCTTTAGAGAGGTGGCATAAATTCAGCAGGCTGAATGGCCTCCTCCTGCATTGCGGTTATTCGTGACATCCTGATTGATGGAGAGGATGTCAAAGCCCATGACGCTTGCTCAATCCATTACACCGATTGGAATCCAGCCCAGAAACATTCACTGCTAAATCACAAGGTGACAATGAAGGATAAGAAGGCTTCCTTGGGTCAATTCAGTGCAAGAGATCCTTTATCCTTGTGCCAGAATGTGGAAGAAACAAGAGTGAAGTAATGAAAGAAGGTGCTGAATTCTGGTGATCCCAAACTCAAGATGGTCGGCACAACACCATCACACTGCACAGAACAAATACACTGCCTGAAGATCGTAGCTGCAGAAGACAAATGGACAACCTTTGTATCAAAAGCACAGAAGGAGACACAATGTTATTAGTATTTGTTGCAATACTTCAACAAAAAATTTGTACTTGGATCTGAGAAGTTCCACATATTTCTGCTTGAAAGGAAATTTATAGTGGAAAGCAATCACTTGTCCCTGTGAAGCTCAAATGGCTTGTGAGGAGCAAGAGCATAGATTATTGCCAGAGGTTGCCGCGTTCATTCAAGTGGTGCCAACAAAATGCACTCCTTTCTATTGCATTGCATCACTCAATTAGTGAACTATATACTGCGTCGAGGTCACACAGCACAGTGCACCTGGACTACGGTCAGAAATCAAACGTGACGTCAACCATAGATTTGAGCCTCAAGCGTAATCAAGTAACTGAGCTTTGGGAATGAGATGTAGCCGGTGGAACTCCGTTAAGAGGCTTCAAAGCAGCATTTTTAAAAACACAGCCTGGCAGCGAGCTACAAGGAGATACAAGAGCCGCTGGCCAAAGGCTTGGAGGATATGGAGAGTTCTAGAAGTTTATACAAGCTAAAGCATGACAATAATAGTACAAGTCAATTCAGGACACAGTTAATGAATTATAGGGTTTCAAGGAGTGCTTCATTCATTTAAGTATCTCTCCACATTTCATTCCAGCGTTCAAGCTAGGTTGCCAAGTGTCCATCTGCAAATGATCTTGTTGGTTCCCTTTCAAATATCAAAAGCTCTCCCAATTTGGACAGAATAATAAAGCAATCATTTTGGAGCAAATCCATCTTTGAGTCAAATGAACAGAATTGTGTGTATGTATTCACATGCACACATGCTCAAATCTTTCCAAAGTTCTCATTGCTTATTGTATCCATAACTTGTCAGTTTAACTTCTAACATTAATCTATTTTTAAGAAAATTAATTGCAGGTCCCCATCAGCCAGAACTACTCTTCTAATGCTCTTGGAAAATGGTTCAGAAATAACCTGCTCGAGTCTGTCATAAGCACCAACCTCCCATCCACTCTAGACAACTGTCCGAGATGCTGCCTCAAGAAGGCGGCCAATATTATAAAAGATCCCCAAGACCCTGGTCCGCCACCTCTTCTCACAGAAGCCTAAAGTCCAGCTACTCCCTGTTCAAGAACAGACTTCTTCCCACCTCAACATTCATCAGGCTCTTGAACCTCCTCATATCACCACCCTAGGTGTTCGATGTGAAGAACAGAAGGATGATGAGAATGAAGGTGGAGCCACTAAATCATAAACAAGGCAACATGGTACTCAAGAATGTGGATGAACCGAGGAACTTTGGGGTTCCAGTACATACATCCTTCAAGGTTGCCGTACAGGTTGATAGGATAGTTAAGAAGGCCAATGGGATGCAGGGCTTCATTAATGGGGGATTGAGTTCAGGAGTAGAGGTCATGCTGCAACTCTACAAATCTCTGGTGAGACCACACTTAAGAGTAATGTGTTCATTTCTGGTCACCTCATTATAGGAAGGATATGGAAGCTATGGAGAGGGTGCAGAGGAGATTTACCAGGATGTTACTTGGATTGGAAACTAAGTCTCATGAGGCAAGGTTAGCAGAGCTGGGACTTTTCTCTTTGGAGTGAAGAAGGATAAGAGGAGACTTAGAGTCACAAGATTCTGAGAGGCATAGATAAGGTGGACAGCCAGCATCGTTTTCCCCCCAGGGCAGGAATAGCAAACACCAGGGGACATCTCTTAAAAAGTGAAGGGAGGAAATTTAGGGGAGACATCAAGGGCAAGTTTTTCTTAAAAAAAGCTGCAGGTGCCTGAATGCCTTACCAGGGAAGGTGGTAGAGGATGAAACAATAGGGGCATTTAGCAGACTCTCAGACAGGCACATCAATAAAAAAAAAATTAGAGGGTTATGAGGTGGGAATGGTTTAGTACTTTTTTTGGTAGGAATATATAGGTCAGCACCACATTGAGGGCCAAAAGGCCTGTCCTGTGCCATAATGTTCTATGGTGGACAGCCAGCACCTGTTTCCCAAGGCAGGAATAGCAAACACCACAGAACGTATGTACAAAGTTAAGGGAGGGAAGTTTAGAGGAGACATCAGGGGTACATTTTTTAAATAAAAATTTATTTAAATTAATTTACCTGCCGGCTTAGCTATTTATTCTTTTCTTTCATTCTATTTATCCATCCATTTATTTATTTGCACAATCTAGGGCATTTAAGGACTCTTACGCACATGAATGAAAGAAAAATGGATGGTTACGGGGTAGGGTGGGATTAGTACTTTAAAAAAAATATATACAGTATGGGTTGGCACAACATCGGGGGCCGAGGCGCCTGTACTGTTCAATGTTCTACCCTTACCATAAGCTACTGCAGGACCACCAAAGCATCTACCTGCACTATTGAAACATTAATATGCACATTGACATAAAATAGATTACTTTTTGCATTGTCTATTTATTATCTCTTGTGTAAATGTATACTGTGGTGAGTGTATCTACATACCCATGTGGCTACAGCAAGCATGATATTATGCACACCCACACACACGTACATATGTAACAATAAACTAATCACCATCAACTTAAAAATCTGCTCACAGCCTGAGAATTTGTCTAATTTTTGGTTATACAGTTATTTATTCTAACTATTCCAAACTATTGCGAGTGGGCAGCGTGGTTACCGCAACAGTAATTCATCAGATGCAAGGATCGACAATGAGATAGACAACAGACTCGCCAAGGCAAATAGCGCCTTTGGAAGACTACACAAAAGAGTCTGGAAAAACAACCAACTGAAAAACCTCACAAAGATAAGCGTATACAGAGCCGTTGTCATACCCACACTCCTGTTCGGCTCCGAATCATGGGTCCTCTACCGGCACCACCTACGGCTCCTAGAACGCTTCCACCAGCGTTGTCTCCGCTCCATCCTCAACATCCATTGGAGCGCTCACACCCCTAACGTCGAGGTACTCGAGATGGCAGAGGTCGACAGCATCGAGTCCACGCTGCTGAAGATCCAGCTGCGCTGGATGGGTCACGTCTCCAGAATGGAGGACCATCGCCTTCCAAAGATCGTATTATATGGCGAGCTCTCCACTGGCCACCGTGACAGAGGTGCACCAAAGAAAAGGTACAAGGACTGCCTAAAGAAATCTCTTGGTGCCTGCCACATTGACCACCGCCAGTGGGCTGATAACGCCTCAAACCGTGCATCTTGGCGCCTCACAGTTTGGCGGGCAGCAGCCTCCTTTGAAGAAGACCGCAGAGCCCACCTCACTGACAAAAGGCAAAGGAGGAAAAACCCAACACCCAACCCCAACCAACCAATTTTCCCTTGCAACCGCTGCAATCGTGTCTGCCTGTCCCGCATCGGACTGGTCAGCCACAAACGAGCCTGCAGCTGACGTGGACTTTTTACCCCCTCCATAAATCTTCGTCCGCGAAGCCAAGCCAAAGAAAGAATTAGAGTGCCGGCGACCCAGCCTCTATTCTGGTGATGTAAGGAGTTTGCACATTATCCCTGCGTGTGTGAGAGCTTCCTCCAGGAGTTCCAGTTTTCAAAACGCGGGTTGTAGGCTAATCAGGGTATTTGGATGGCACGGACACGTGGGCCAAAAGTGCCCATTAGCGGGCTGCACATCTAAATTAAATTTATGCACTTTGTCCACAGTATTACGTGGATTTCTCTCCGCTACAGAATCAGATCGCTCACAGTTCACCAAGCTCGAACTTGGGCTTCTCACTGGAACTACTCAGCAGTGGAGATTGGGAACAAAAATTACAAGTGGTGAAACAAGACATTTATTTGTAAGTATTTATCATAGTTTGAAACCTTCATGTACCTTATCACACAAATTAGTAATAGCTTAAGATAATAATTTCAGTAGGAGTGGCTGCACATCCTCCCATGTCAGAGCTGACAAACCAGGTTATTACTGCTTCAATGCAAATACAAAGCAGACACCTACAATTAAAACTTTGAGCTTTAAACATCCAAAGTGAAGCTTCCATTTCCATTTTTAGATTTTTCAAAAAACAAGAATCAAGCCACAGTAGGACCTTCTTCGACTGCCGTTCTGCTCCTCATTCTCTACAGTTATGATTGATAGTTTCCAAAATATTTATTTCTGCTTCCTTTCTCCTCCAAATTCTTTAGCTCCTTTATAGAACAGGACTCTTCCCTGCTCTCATCAACTTCCCCCAATTCCATTCTCATCCCTTCCCCACCTTCTCACATGATGCAGTTTTTCAGTACTCACTTTGCAATCATCTTAAGATCAATAAGCGAGGACCTCCTCACCGCCCACAACCACAGCGACCTCTAAGTGGCCAACCACTTCAATTCCCATGTCCGTCCACGGCCCTGTATACTGTTCCACCCTGACCACCCACAGATTGGAGGAACAACACTTTATTTTCCATCTGGGCACCCTCCAGCCAGATGGCATGAACATCGACTTTAGTGCTTTCCATTAGATCTGCTTGCCTTTCCTTTCCCCTCCCCCATTTCCTGCCTTTTCAGTTTTCACCTACACAACCCTACCTTTCCACTACCTCCTCCCCCAGTCCTGCTGTCCTCTCACTCCCTTCCTTCCCCACCTATCATCTCCTGCCCTGCCATCTCCCCCTTCCCCCCTCTCTTTCATTCTGACACTCACAGGAATTTTCTCATACCTTGATAAATGGCTCAAGCCCAAACCGTCAGTTACATATCTGCCTTGCTACATCAAGGACACTGTTTGACCTGCTGAGTCTCTCCACTATATTGTGTCTTTTACCAATTAATATTGTCTTCCCTGCCCCAGCTGCCTCGTTTTGGGCAATCATTCTGTACCACGTTTGGGCACCATGGTTAGGGCAACACCGTTACACGACAAGCGACCCGGGTTTGAACCCGGCACTGTCTGAAAGGAGTTTGTACATTCTCCCCGTGTCTGTGTCGGTTTCATCCGGGTCATCTGCTTTCCTTTCACCCTTCAAAACGTATCAGGGGCTGTAGGTCAATTAGGTGTAATTGGGCAGCATGGACTCATGGGCCAAAAGGGCCTGTTACCGTGCTGCAAGTCTAAATTTTTTTTAAAATTCCAACTTCCTAAATTCACTACCCACTGATAAGGTAACAATTATTATTTTTTACTTTCTCTCTTCCCACCAGAAAAAAACATCTCCTGCACTCCTTGCAATTTAAGAGCTTTGTATTCAATGCACATATTGCAGTCAACATCTGGCTAAATGGTCAAATGCAAAACAGACCAAACTCCTCTTCCAACTAAAACCCATGGTTGTGAGCCACCTCTAATCTTGGTATCATCTGCCTCCAGCCCAAGCCAGTGTTCCATCGAATCTCAAGCTTGAACGAACATGCTCCTTTTTTCGATCGGACATGGTTCAGCTTTTCCCAACTTTAGCTGCTGATTCAACTCTCTCCATTTGCACGTCCTCCAGACCCTGCTCTTTGTTGTTTTGTTCCTACCCATTTACTGATGTCATTTAGTCTCTTCTACCCTCTACCCCATCACCATCCTGCTATTTTGTTGCTAATTCTCTTCACGCTGCAGTTGAAACCAGTTTCATTAAACATATTGCAGCTCAGTACAGGCACTTTGATCCACACCGTTGTGCTGACTTGTACAAACCCTATTCAACAATTTCAACCTTCCCATAACCCTCTATTCTTCTTGTATCCATGTGCCTAAGAGTTTTTGTTTTACAAAAGTTTCCCTGTTGCATCAACCTCCACCACCCCCCCCTGCCATTGCATTCAAGGTGCACACTACTCTAGGTGTGAAAAGATTTTGGCCCTGACGTCTCTCTTAAATTTTCCTCCCTTTCAACTCCCTTCCTGGTTACGATGAAAAGCGTTGAGCCCAAAATACTAACTGCTTCTCCCAAACATTTCCACCCCTTTCCCTTCTCATTTAGGATGCATGAAAGGGATCATCTGAGGAACAGGTGTGAGAGAGGAACTGTGAAAAAGGGATAGGGTCGTCACAAGAGAAGGTGGAAGAGACATAATCCAGGGAGCTGTGGAAGTCTGTGGGCTTGTAAGAAATGACAATGTGCAATTTGTCTCGAGATGGAGACCGATGTCCGGAAGGGGCAGAGAGGTGTCAGAAATTGAGGGGTTGCTGAAGACCAATATTTCAGGTTCCTTTAGGGACAGCATAAAATTATCCTCATGCCACGCATGGTGAGAACCATTTACAAGAGATAGCAATGATGGCCAAAATGAAACTAAGCACAACATCGCAGGTGGTGATGAGAGAACGAGTCAGAGAATGAACAGAGAAAGGATAGGAGACTGGTTAAAATGGTCTGTCCAGTTCACATTTATTATGTTTGATTGTACAAGTACAACCTGACGAATCTGCATTCTCCAGTCCACGATGCAAAACATGCAGATTAACAACCAAACATAACACACTTACAAACAGTACACCTGCAGGACAGATATTCATATATACAAATAAATAGTTTCTTAAATATGAGCATTTCAGATAGCAAGTTTGAGTAGTTCCTTTAGCATTCTCACTGCCTGTGGGAAGAAGCTGTTCCTCAGCCTGGTGGTGCTGGCTCTGATCCTCCGGTACATCTCTTGCAACAGGAGCAACTGCAAGATGTTGTGTGCGGGGTGAAAAGGTGTCCTCGACGATTTTGCACGCCCTCTCCAGAAGATCACCTCGATGGGGGTTGGGGTTGCAGAAGGAGACTCGAGTAATCCTCTGCCACTGTAGGCTTGTGGATCAACCTCCCATTCATTTCTTTTCTCTGCAGCAACTGTTCCATTTCGTGATGGAGCCAGCTGGGACACTCTCGACAGAGATCCTGTAGAAGGTTGACATGATGGTGGTCAGTAGCCTTGCCTGCTTCAGTCTTCTCAGGAAGTGCAGTCCAAGGTAATTCATGGTAAATAATTGAGAGTTGTCAAGACTGTCAGGCAATTGAATGTGTGTAACTAAACAAAGTCTTCAAACAGTTTCAACTTTAAAAAATCCCAGCCAAACAATGTTCATTTCTAAAAAAATGGTTAAATTGAGCTAAAAGTGTATATACAGCCATCCAATTCAGTGTACAAATACCTCATATTGTTAGATACTTGGGGTGTAACAAGAATCACCAGCTTCCTTGTCGTTTTGTGCTTCAGCAATGAAGTGCCCAGCACCAAGGCTCCCTTTCCATACTGGTCATTTGTTGCTAGTGTTACGAAGGCTTGATCTGCAAGACAGAAAGTCATTGCAACGTTGTTAAGTTCCAAACAGATTTCAAGGTTGACAATATTTCCTTAAAATAAATTCTCCAGAGCAGAGCAAACTAAGTGAAGAAAGCAGCGTTCAGAAATTGGGTGGGGGGAAGGGGGGGGGGGAACTCTCCCACAAACCTTTGCATTTCCAACTCTGTTTTTATTCATTTCATAAAAACATGCATGTAGCAGGCAGTGAGGGTAATTGAATGAAGCCCTTTCTAACATCAAATCAATAATCGGGAAATTGCAGATGCTGAAATTCTGGGGTTCTTAGAGAGACAGATTCAACTCCAGATCAATGACATTTCATTCAGAACTAAGCAACAAAAATAACCAAAGGATTCCTCGAACAGTAAAACCCATGGTATCCAGAATTCAAGCAACCAAACAACCGGCAAAAGAAATCCATATATTAGACTTGATCTGCCGATTTCTGCTCACCAGAAAAGTTTTAGTTAGGCAACCAGAAAATACACTTATCTGGCATCTACCAATCCCCATAGGTGCCCGATACCAGGGATTTTTCTGCATTTCAAATTTAATTGGCTGCAGTCAGTGCTCATAAATATCATCTCCTATACATTGAAAAAAAATATAGATTGGGCGATTGCTTTGTAGAACCCTGAAGGGTGTTCACAGCGATGACTCAACATTTCCAATTTCCTGTCACTTTAATTTGTCAAATCATTCCTCTAACCTCGCCAACTTTGGCATCTCACACCATTCCAATGAAGCAACTGTGGTGCACATAATAATCACATTGACATGGAGTGATTAAACAGCTTTAGTTACCCAAAAACCTGAGCATTACTGATAGTTGGCCAGGTTCTAGGTACAGGAGCAAGAGGGGGAAAGTTCAGGCACAACAGACTTTATTGGGAAATCCAGGGAGGAGCCAAGGGAAGGTTTAGGGAAGGTCAGGGAGGTTCGGACTGTCCAGTCCATGCATCTATGTAAATGCCTTTCACCACAGCAACTTATTTCCACTTCTGACCAGAGAATGTTATGGACCTCAATGCACAAAACAGAATTCAACTGTTTCAGATAACCAGCCTTTCCAGTTTGGTTCAGAACTGGGCAGGTGTGATGATAAAAAAAAAGTATCAATACACAAAGGTGCTGAAGAAACTCAGCCAGTCGTAATGAAGTAAAAAGGTAACCAACATTTCAGGCCTGAGCTCTTCATCTGGAAAGACAGAGAGATGCCTGGATAAAAAGGAGGTTGGGAAGGGAGGGTGGATGGTGCACAGGCTAACAGGCAAGAGTTAGCAGATGGGAGGGTAGAAGAGAAAGAATCTGAGAAGTGACGGGGAGAGGCTTGAAAAGCTCTCTGATAGAAGCAAGGAGGAATTAGGGAGCTGAAGGAAAGGAGAGCGAGAGAGAGAGAGCAAGAGGTTAACAGAAATTGGAGGTCAGTATTAATGCAAAGCCAGAATTCAATGCATTGCTCCTCCAATTTGTGATGACCTCAATTTGGTGGCGTGAAGTCATGGCCAGACATGTCAGTGTGGCAACTGTGTGTGTGCAATTAAAGTGGCTGGCCACTGGGAGGTCCTCGCTGTTGTCCAATGAAATGATGTCCCAAAACCAGAATTTATTGTCATGAACAGAACACAAATTTCACAGGCTGAGTTAACAACCCTCTGGAGCTTCTTCTTGCCCCGATCATTGCCACCGCCATACCAAATAGTGATGCAACAAGAAGAATGCTCTGCGCGGTGCACCTGTAGTCTTCAGTCCCAGTTAGATTTGCAGAAAGTACAACGTTTTCTCATCTTACAGCACCAACATTTTTCCCTGCTCTTGTCCTTGTTTATCTCCTTCCATTTACAGATAGTTCAGCTGTGACCAACTCCCACACCATCCTCGCTTCCCTTGTATTCCCACCATTTGTGTTACCGCACTACTACAAACATTGTTTTTGTTCTCTTGGCCCATTCTTTTTTCTGAGGAAATTTCACGGGCCATTAAAAGGATCAGTTTTAATTATCACGGACTTTCTAGTAGCTTGCAGCTCTCAGAGTGCGCACATTAATTAAAAAATGGCAGTTGCATCTTCTGTAAATAAAATGGTTCCCTGCCATCACTGTTAAAGAATCTGCTGGTGTAACTGTTGCTTCTAGCTTTTCCTATCAACACAAAATGCAATAACACAAGAAATAGGGACAAGAATCAGCCTCTTGCCCGTCGAGTCTGCTCTGCCCTTCAGCAAGATCAGTCTGTGAACTCCGTTCTACTTCCCTGTAACCCTCAATTTCCCCATTATTCAAATTCATCCGTGTCTTAAATATTTTCAGTGAGGCAGGCTCTGCTGCTTTTTGGGCAGAGAATTCCACATTCATTACCCTCTGGGAGAAACAGTTTCCCCCTCAACTTGGCTTCATGAAATTTACCAGCCACTGTCTGATTTGACAATGTGTCCTTTCTGATAATAAAACAATCATCAATCTACATCTTGGAATCTTGAGGCCATGTCCTTAGTTCTGGTCTCACCTGCCAATGGGAATCAGTTCCCCACTCACATAACATACACAACCCTGCTCCCATGGTTTATTAGTTTATTGAAGGAATGGCAAGCAACTTAAATCTTGCAGAAATGGATACCCCAGCACCAATCCAGTCGAGTTTCATTCTTACAAAATCTTCTTAAATGGAATTGCAAAATATTTTCTGAAGGATTAGTGCTTGCCAGAGGTTTAGTCACGTCCCTGAAATTCAGCCTGCTGTGTCATACCCGAACCATCAGACCAGAAGGAAAACTTGGCTTCGTGAAAAATACCAGCCACTGTCTGATTTAGCAATGTGTCCTTTCTGATCTTAAAACATAATCTTCAGCCAATGAATAACCACTTATTTAATGCTCCAACAGCTCATGTTGCAATTATTTTATTAGATATCAAAATTTATGCCTTTGGATGGTTATAGTTTAATGTAATTTAAAAAGGTTTCTTCTCATCAGACAGATAAATGTCATACACATTCCTTGAATTCCAAACTTTAAAGAACTAATTGCAAAGTTGGGCAAGGTAGATACTTGTTCCACTTTCATTTCAAAATTTGCAAAGTTTGTAAAACTGGAAAGCAGTAAAAACTACTTTACTTGCCAAATTATAAATGATCCAAAACATGGGCTCTGCTGTCTTCAATTCTTAAAAGATAGCGTTGGCGGCATCCCGGAGGTTAGTAGGCTGTGCTCAGCCCTGTTGATTACTGCGTGCGTGTGCTGGCAGGTGCACGCGAAGGCCGGCATGGTTTATTGTGCTGGAGGAGCATGGTTTGCGCACGCATGGTTGGCTTGGCCCCGGCAGTGAACCGTTGGAGCCAGGGCCAGCGTGTGCACGGAGGAGCATGTGCAGATAGGAATTTAAATATAGGTTTCCCTATATTATGGTCAGTTGGAGCTCTGAGGAGGGCAAGCTGGGTGTCGACAATTTCTATTGACCGTTTAATAATATTGAATGTTTAAGCAACCTTAAAACATCGTTAAAGTTAAGCATCCTAAAAGAACATTAAAATTTGTTGAACATCATTAAGACATTGAATGACGTTAAATAATCATTAAGCTGTAGTGGCGGCTACTCTGCTCCTGCAATAACACACACAACTAGACGGGTTGAGCTCAGTGAGCAGACTAGTTTATTGCAGGCTGTTGGTCTGCACTTATACTCCCAGCCCGGACCTGGCTGAGAACCGTGCTGGAGGGCACTGACGTCATCTGGGCGTCTCGTGGTCCCCAAGTACGGGTTTCTGAGCCCTGAGCTGGAAGGAAGGGAAACCCCCGACGGCGCCATTTTGGCCAGCTGCCCCGCCGCGTGGCTTACAAGCGGGGCCAGTTTGCCTGCCTTGTGGTGAGCCGCCGCAAAGCCACCTTAACTTTCACACCAATATTTTGTTAAGAATCACCCACTTAAAACATTACTTAAAGCCTTTTCATAGAACAAGAAAGGTGACTACAAGTTTTGAGCATTATAAATAAAGGATTTAAATACATAATTTGAAACATGCAACAAATCTCCAGTCTTTATTCAGCCCTTCTGCAACCTTGACGAGCATTTTCAGAGCCAGAATAGATACCATTTTAACTAACGTGCTCAAACTGGCATCAAGTTGTGCATCTCCCCTTGAATTATATTAAAATATTTTGTTTAAATATACATGTTGAAAGATATTCTTCAGTGCAATCCTGAAAGTTTTTTTTCCTTTCTTTTATATAATTATATTTTAATTTTCATATCAACTATTTTGAGGGTGGAAGGAGGTTTTTGGTGGGGTGAGGATTATATATCATGTTTGTAGTTTTAGTGTGTTTTTCTATTTGTGTTTTGTTTTAATATATTGAATTTGAATAATACATGTATGGAGAATATTTAAAAATATTCAAAAAACCTGGCATCAAAACAGAAAATTCTACATGTCAAGCCATCATTAACTGAGCTCAGCACAAGTTGAAGAACCATGAAGGAGGAATCAGGCCCGAAATGTCAGTAATACATCTTTACCTGCCATTTCCTCCACCAGTGTGTGTTTTTAACTACAATCGCAGCGTCTGCAGACTTTTGTTTCAGTCACTTCTCAGCACCACTTGGTTCTAGAAGAGTTGCTGGAGGCCAATCTCTCCTGAGTGACACACACGCACCTTTACCTAATCCAAATCCATCAGTGCAACTCTTCTCTTGCTTAAAGGGACCAGTAGCCTCCCATTACAAGGGGAAAACATTCCTTCTATTCCCCTTTTCTCAGGCAGTTCCATGGAATCCAGGATGATCTGACCCATTCCAATTTTGAGGATTGCAAAATATTTGTCCTGAATTCCTTTAATTGGGGTGACTGTTTCAAAGCACCCCTCCCACAACAAACAGAACAAATTATGAACACTTTAATACCCACTTACAAAAAAATACTCCCTCCTTATCAAATCCCATCATAATTCTAAAGACACTTCAGAGAACATTATGAGTCACACATCACAAAATCAGATTGGTCAACACCTTCACGAATGAAGCAACCTTGTTTAATAAAACCAAGTAATAGGAACAAAATCAGGTGGGGAGGTGTTCATCATAATTGGGAAAAAAAAATCTCTTCAACCAGGCTTCTGATTAAAGGAAATTCCAGAGTTCGAAGCCTGAAACAACTGATGATACAGCTGCCACTCACAGACTATTGCAATCCAGGCAAGCACAAGGAGGTCAAAAGAAGGGGGCAGTGGGGCTCAGAGGACTGAACAGCTGCATGAGGAGACTGGAAGGACATGCCAAACCTGGTATGATTTGATAGCAAGGACGGAAATCTTAAACAATGGGACCAAGTTGAACTGAGAGAGCAGTGTGGACCAATGGCCACTGCAGATCAGCACAAGCGTGGAGGTGAGTGGTTAAAATCTTGTCGGGGGGGGGGGGTGGAGTTGATGAAAATGTGAAAGAATAAAATGGAATCTGTGCAATTGTGGATGTTTTGTATTCAGCATGGACTTGCTGGGCCAAAGAGCCTTTACAATGAACATTCTGGGAGTGTGGGGCTAGCTAGGCCTGGAGAGAATTAAGGGTAGTAGCATTTCCCCAGAAAGGGGAGTGGAGAAAAGTTTACTGAGAGGTGGGTGTCTGGACTGCATTGCTGGGGGAGGCGATGGAGGTTGGAACAATAGGGACATTTAAAAGCCTCAGGCACAGGGATGCAAGAAAATTGGAAGGTGTGAGGGAGGGAAGGATTGGTTCATTTTGGAGGTTTACATAGGTCAGCACAGCATCATGGGCCGTTTTGAGAGACAAAACAGATCAGCATTTGGCTTTTCCACCTCTTAAGCGATCATCCAGTTGTGCCTTCTGTTCACAAGTGGTGGCGTGCCTTGGATCCAAAACTTCAGCTATCATAATCTGAATCTCAGAACAAAACAAGGCAGGAACCATAGGCCCCTCAAAACTCACTGATCTGTAGCTCAACTGCCTTCATTACATTCAACACACGCCCTCAACACAAGCATGAAAAGTAAACAGCTGCCCTGGTTCAGAAACATTCAATACTGTAGGGTGGAGGACTGTTCCAGATTTCCACTTCACTCCGCATAGAAAGGGTGAATTTCTTCTGATAATTACCCCACCCATCAGGGATTTGGGCGACGGGGTCAGCGTAGCTGTTAAAGCCATGCTATTACAGCGCAGGTGAGCTGGGTTAGAATCCAGCACTGTCTGTTTGTTCTCCCCGTGTCGGTGTGCGTTTCCTCCGGGCTTTCCAGTTTCCTCCCACCCTACAAAAGATAGGTTAATTGGGCTATTTGCGCAGCACGGGTTCGTGCGCTGAAAGGGCCTGTTACCGGGCTGCATTTCCACATTTCTTTTTTTAAAAAGTTAGCAAATCTCTCATTTAAAAAAATTAAAGACATAGAGTATACATACAGCACAGTAACAGGTCCATGCTGACCAATTTTACACCCAATTAACCAACGCCACCCACCCCCCCCCCCCCCCCCCCCCCACAGGTACGTTTCGAATGGTGGGAGGAAATCGGAGCCCCTTGGGGAAAACCTACGCAGGCACGGGGACAACGTAGAAACTCCTACAGAGAGCGCAGGACCCCCATCACTGGTGCTGTAAAAGCGTTGCGCTAACCACTACCACAACCATGCCACCCGGTTAGCTGGATTTGATAACACCACGATTTTTCGTCGACTAGAGATGGACTCAAACTTCTAAGATTTGACATTCTGCACTGTACCCACACTTTTCATGAGAACTGACATTGTGGATGGATTGTCACACTTCAGATATTGTCTGAGCAAGGCTCCTTAACAAGTGAAGCATCTCTTTCTCAGATTCCAGCAAATGGAAATAAAAGCTTGTAAACATAAATCTCATCTGTGTGATGCACCACCACAATTACTTAATCAAGCAAAACACCATTCACCTTTCAAGTGGCAACAGTTTAATTTCCGCAGCTATTCTTTCCATACGTTTGGTAGATCACCAGTTATATCAAGAAGATAAGCAGGGAAAAAAGACACTTCCCTGAGGGTCCAATTCTGTTTGTGGAGCCAGCCAGGGTCCTAAATGAATACTTCCCATTCGTATTCACAGAGGTTGTCTTGGAAAATCGTGGGCTCAGGAGTTAGTGGTTTAGCATCAAGGAGGAGGTGAGCATTAGATGTCCACAGGTGGATTAAAGTTGATAAGATTCGTAGGGATGGATGAGACCTCTCCCAGATTGCTTTGGGGAGCAAGGGACAAGATAGCAGGGGCCAAAAGCAGATCTTTGCACTCTTGTTTTCTTCAGGTGAAACTGGAGCTGAGCTAAGGTTGTTCCTTTTTCTAAGGCAGCCAGCAGAGACAAACTTGGTAATTATAGGGCAGCGAGTTTTATATTAATGGTAGGGAAATTATTGGAGTAAATCTGAGAGACACGATTTGGAATGGCAAGAAGTGGTCAAGGGTAGACACAGTGTTTTATGTGGGGAAAACCCAGTCTCACTAATTTGATTGAGGTTTTTGAGGAGGTAAAGAGGAAGTGTTAAGAGTTATATTCTATACAAATAGGTCTTCAAAAGAGATTGTGGGGGTTTAGTGTAGGTCACTTCACAGACAGTAACACTTCACAAGAGCTATGCATAAGCAGAGACTTCAAGTCCACTGTGACTTTACAGAAACTTGGAAGAATGTCTATGTAGATTTCACAAGTATGTGTTCATTGGACTGATGCTGTGGAGTAAATGGACTATAGTCTTTAAAGCAACAGATGCCAAGGCGGTTACTGGTTCCAGTGCCAGCAATCTGTCTGGTTGCAGTTTGCTGTTCTAAGAGAGGTTTAGACAGACTAGATGCAGGAAGGTTGTTTCCAACGCTGGGAAAAGCCAGAACCAGGGGGTCACAGTTTAAGGATAAGGGGGAAGTTTTTTAGGACTGAGATGAGAAAAAAAATTTCTCTCAGAGGGTCTGTGGAATTCTTTGCCACAGGAAGTAGTTGAGGCCGGATCCTTATCAATATTTAAGAGTAGGTTAGATTTGGCCCTTGTGGCTAAGGGGTATGGGGAGAAGGCAGGAACTGGGTACTGATCAGCCATGATCATATTGAATGGCAGTGTAGGCTTGAAGAGTCAAATGGCCTATTCCTGCACCTATTTTCTATGAGGTTTTGCAGAGAGAAAAACATGTGATTTTTTTGTGGCGAAGGGGGGGAGAAGAGAGAGAGAGAGAGAGAGAGAGAGGAGTCAGCTCTACAGGAGGCTGCAACATGGCAGGCTTGTTAAAACCCCATTTTGAAGACGGGTTGGGAGTTCGGGGTTCAGCCTGTTGAAAACACATAATTCTTACAAAAGAAAATGGCTGGCTATTCTCCTGAAATAAAGGAAATGAGAGGAATTCTGTGGTGACCTGGAAGAAGAGGTTATCATCTGGAAAACCCACAATGGGGCAAGTTTCTTCGGCAAGGCACTGAAGTGACTGATCGTGTGAGATCAGTTTGTGAATGTCCAACAAGCAACAAATCTCTCTCTGAAACTGACAAGAACTTTCCTGAGTGGTAACCAATTACCTTTAAGCACCAGAACCTGGTGAAGATTCATAAATTCTGCGCACAGTATAAGAATTGCCTGATACTGATGAACGTGGAGAAGTGAATGATTGGACTATGAAAGCAAAGAACTTTCTTGAACATATACACATTACATACACGTGCACTTAGAATTAGCAGAGGGTTATGTTAGGTTAAATTAAGTTAATAGTAATAAGTTGAAGTTTAATCCTGTTTTTAATGTTTAAAGAAAATTTAAAGCAACTTTTGTTTAAGTAACCATTTGTATTGCTGCTGGGTTTTGGGGTCCTCTGAGCTCATAACAGAAGACTGATGGAGACAAGGCATTAGACTTAAACAAGGCATTTGACAAGATTTCTATTGATAGATTATATGACATGATCACTAGAGCATAGGCAACAGTATCACTGCCATCAGGAAGGAGGTACAACAGCATCAAAATCAGGTCTTCCAGGCTGGGAAAGCACACATCTTTTTCATGATCTCGTCAAGAGCTGTGGACAATCTAACCACAAAAGGAGCTGACACAAAACTACCATTTCACCAGTCACCAACATCAAATGGCCCCATCTTCAGAATAACCCAATGGCCTTCAAAAAAAAAAATACTTTGAATTATTATAATGAGAAATGAAGCCATTATTAACCAATCATATCAAAGTTATACCGAGGTAAAAACCTAGTGCAATGCTTTGCGACTTTCCACCATGCATGTTAAAGTTTATTTCATCTGTACGCTGTTATTGTCTGCACGACAATTATTTACTTGTAGGAGCTTCCCAGGACTGCAAAACCCACAACATACTATATGGAGAGGAAAAAATATAATAGGTACTCACATTTGGTCATGGGGCAAAGGAAGAATGGCCTGAGTCCGTACTGCTGACAGATTGTTCGTGGTCTTGCAGTGTCATGGCAATTATGTAATACTATTACAATCAAGATTCACATCAAGGCTTTGACAGTGAATGATGCCATGAAGTTCAACAATGAAATGGTAGAAATAAACTGCCATTGACTGGCTCACCTCTGTAAATCTGTCAAGTTTATTTATCACCTGATTACACAAGTACAGCCCAACAAGACAGCGTTCTCAGGTCCTCAGTGCAAAACGTGAACACACAAAACCAGACATCACACACGTACAGACAAACCATACATATGCAGGACAAGTATTCATCTATACAAATAGATATTGTTTTGTGAATGAGTGTCTCGGAGGGTCAGTGCGAGCAGTTCCTTTGGTCATTCAGCATTCTCACTGCCCGTGGAAAGAAGATACTCCTGTATCTCTTTCCCAACAGGAGCAGTTGAAAGATCCTGGGCACAGGGTGGAAGGGAGGTCCTCAATGATTACGTGCATCTTCTTCAGATAACAATCCCGTTGATGGGGAAAGAGGGAGACTCCCATGATCCTTTCTGCCAATCTTATGGTCCTGTGGACTGCAAAGACATACCCAATTCCTTGGTCCAGATACTTATTCTGATGCAAAAATGGTATAATCTATTCCAGTCTCCAACAGGACATGAATATTGCATTTCACCAACATTCACCATTAAGATTAAGCATACTCCAAACCCCCCCCCCCTCTTTTTGGGGTCCATCTGGTCCTATCTGTCTTTCCACCAACAGCTCTCATGATTCTACTACCAGCACCTTCATTTGCTTTCAGTACCCTACATTATCCCACTCCACCCTGCACGACTCCTCGTCAACCTGATCCCTTCTTGCCTTCATCTGCTACCTGCCAACTAACTGGCTCTGACAGTAATTTCCCCCCTCCCTTTACCCCCGTCCAACCTACTCCCTCCCAATTAACATTACACCCCTGCATTCTCAGTCTTGATGATGGGCTCCAGTCTAAAGCATTGACTGTTCTTTTTATCCCAGTGGTCCTGCTCAACCAGCTGAGCCCACCAGCAGATTATTGCTCCAGATTCCAGCGTCCGCAGTCTACTGTGTGTGTCAAAGTGCATGCTTTTGAGGCAAGAAAAAGCATCAGGGAAAAGACTAATCGGCTCAACAGGCAGAAAATTACCAAACACCAAAGTGCAATCCTATTTTAAAAGGTTTTCCAAAAGCAAAATAAGAATAAAACATAATTACCAGTATATAATGGTATCAGATTAACTGCGAATCAGAGAATCCGACACTGGTATGTTTTCACTTCTTCATGCAATTCAATAGATTAAAAATAATCACACTTTAGATAAACATTACTAACAATTTTTGAAAAAATTAAATTCTCTTTGGAATAATAACAGTATTGACTTTGTTCCCACAGTTTGAAATTTGATTACTGAGGTTATCAAATCTGCCAAAACCATAAACAGCTAGAATTTCTAAATGTACCCAACATGACTCCAAGTGAAAAATAAAGGTGCTTTTTATTTGAGACTTCAAGAACTCACAGGCAACTGCAAGGAAGCCCCGTAACTTGACCTAGCTGCAGACTATGTGGTAGACCGTTGGACGCAATTGACATCTACCATTCCCATCGGCAACTTGGGGATCCAGAGTGAATGTGATTTCCTGCTTAAATCCTATAGGCTTCTCCAAAATACAATTCCTTTCTCTCAACAAGATGAAATGCAAACCAGACCATGCAGAAATTATTTTTTGAACTAAGTTAAAGGCATTCAGGGCCTTTTCCTCCATTGGAAACTATATTTACCATCAGTTTAATCTTGTTAGGAAACCCATGAATCCATTTGGCATAATAAGCAAACATCCCGAGTGCCCTTTTTAAGGAATCTCAAATTTTCTGGTGGTGGAGGCTCTTGTGGGCAAAGTCTTTCAGGACCTGGCTTAACAATACCGTTCCCCACACAGTATCCAAGGACATTAATAGAATTCATAGACTCCACAGCCCTTGAATCATTAAGTGTTTGGTGCCTCTGACTGATGGTCTTCAGGAATTTCTTTACATTTTGATCATGTCCCTCTTGTGTATGTCCAGCAATAGCGATATTATAAAGGTAAGGGAAGGCACCTTGCAGTTTTTCTTCTCAAACCAACTTGTCCATAACTCGGTGGAAGGCAGCTACCCCATCTGTGACTCCAAATGGAATCCTACAAAATTGGTATAAACGTCCATTGGCTTCAAAAGCTGTATCCTTCTTATCTGACTCCTTCAGTGACACTTGGTGGTAGGCACCTTTCAGGTCAAAAAGGTAGAGAACACACTACATTTTCCCCTAAGTTCATTTGCCATTTCAAGGGGTAAGCATCAAATTCCGTGCATTAATTGATTGTCTGTGAATAATCCACACACATTCACTTCTTGTGTCGGTGGGTAGGATCCTTCACCTCTACCACTTGGGATCACCATGGTGATAGGCACGTCTCAATTATGCCTTACGAAAGTCATTGGTGAATTTCCTCGCAATGAAGTCCTGGTCATCTTCGCTAAAGCAAGTTGATTTGACAGCAATTGGTTGATAGCTTGGTGATAAGTTTGGAAAAGGGGATGGCTCTTCTATTTTTGCTACCGTCAGTGCCAGCACCAGTTGGCTCAGACCAGGGTCCTCCGTACTCACATTTCCCACTCAGGTGCTGACCCTGGAAATCCTGGCCAAGTATCAAGTCAGAACATGGGTCCTTCAATACACCAAGTTGTGTGGCAGCGTATGAACGGTTATTAAGACTAAGCATTCTCTTCTCTTTGGCTTGGCTTCGCGGATGAAGATTTATGGAGGGGGTAAAAAGTCCACGTCAGCTGCAGGCTTGTTTGTGGCTGACAAGTCCGATGCGAGACAGGCAGACACGGTTGCAGGGGAAAATTGGTGGGTTGGGGTTGGGTGTTGGGTTTTTCTTCCTTTGCCTTTTGTCAGTGAGGTGGGCTCTGCGGTCTTCTTCAAAGGAGGTTGCTGCCCGCCGAACTGTGAGGCGCCAAGATGCGCGGTTTGAGGCGAGATCAGCCCACTGGCGGTGGTCAATGTGGCAGGCACCAAGACTAAGCATTAGGTCAACAATAACAACATATCCTTGAAAACTAGTATTTAAAGTTTTCTGAGGGCATAGTTAACGTCTTTAGTTTTAGTTCTCTCTTGAGTTTCTCGCTAATGCACGAATCCAACAGAGCATTAACCTTTTACCATTCATAGTCACAAAGGTTGTGGCTTGAGCAAGGCCTTGTGACACATTACTAAGTGCAGCCTGTACCTGAGAATCGACCACTGTTGCCCCTGAGCTTTGGGGAGGCCTTGGATTGGCACACCTGGGCATAATGTCCCTTCTTGGCACATATATTACAAGCAGCCTCGTGTGCTGGGCAGTTATCCCATGAGTGGCAAAAGAAACCACAGAAGAAACATTTCCATTTTGTATTACGAGTAGCAGCCACAGCTGGTTTCTCAAGAGTAACTGGAAGGTTATCAGGCAGCCCTGCTAAAGAATCCTTCTCGCATACCTGCGGTACCGGGGATCGTTCAGGGTTCACTGCTGCAGCTGGATGGTTGCTGGGGTAGCGGGAGAGGGATGATTCTGAATGGAAAAGGAAAGAAGACAAGAGGGATATGGAAGAAAGGGAGAGCCAAACCAATGGCACCCATAAATTGGAGGAGCAATACCCAATATTCCGTCTGGGCACTCTCCAACCAGATGACATGAATCAACTTTTCCAGTTTCTGCTGGGCTACTCCCCATTCCTCTTTTTTCCAGCTCTCCATCCCTTTCTTCAACATTCACAGAGCCTTCCCCTGGTTTGCTGGCATAACAGACTTGCCTTATCCACCTTTTTCCTCTTGCCTATGGGCTTGAGCTCCTCCCCACCACCATTTTAATTGGGCGCATGCCTACATTTTGCTCATAACTTCATGAAGGGCTCAAAATGTTGGTAACACATCTTTAGCTTTGCTATATAAAGTCCACTGTTTGAGTTGGTGGGTCTGGAGATTGGTCACAGTCTCTGAATCAACATTCCCCTTCAGACACAGGACTTAACATTCCTATTACCATACCAGGTGTCCACATATGCTACGTGACCAGGAGAGGCAAACCAGGGCTAGGACAGATCAGGCAGCAGGAGGTCAAACTCCAGATAGTCTCTTGGAGATGTTGTAGGAGGGACTGAAAATGGCCCTCAATAAAGTTGTAAAGCAATGACTGAAGTAAGCAGGAATGGCACATGATCACACCAACTGTTAGTTCTCATTGATTGAAAACCAATCTGGCTACAGTTTTCCAGCTCTGTCAGCTTGTAAATAATATTTATCCACGCAGCCAGAGGCAGTGATTCCAAATAACAGGTCAATGGATCTGGCCATACAAATGGTCCTTGACATGTCAGAGTTCCATTCTGACCAACTGGTCAGATCTCAAAATGGATGCAAGTCGGATGTATGTTACTCCAGACTGAGACGGTGCTAAACAGGAACTGCAGCACTTCGTCCACGGTCCAGTCCGCCTGGCACTGGAACGATCCATTGTCCGCCATCACTGGCACCTGACCTTGAACCTGGAGGATTTCAGGTTTCTGTGCTTTCTTCTCAAAGGCTGCAATAGGAAGAGGTTGTGACCAGCAGGACAAGGGTCATTTCTTCTGGAGGCAGCATCTCACACAAGTGCCTTCAATGGATGGAAGGTTGATGTCAGCGATGGTCTTGGCTAGGTTGTTCGTTTCTACAGCTTTCTCCATTCCTAGGCACTCAACTTACAAACCAGGGCATGATGCAACCAGTTAGCACACTTTCCACAGTGCACCTGTGGATTGTTGATGGGAGTATTTAATCATAAGGCACATCTCCTCATAAAATGGAGGTGCTGGAGTGCCTTCTTCACAATTGCCTTGATATGCTAGATCCAGGTGTGGTCTTAGGATATATGGGCTAACAGGGTCTTGAAGGTACTAACCCACTCTAGCTCCCTCCCATCAATCCAGATGGGTGCCTGGCCCCTCAGCCTCCCCTTCCTCAAACCCACAATAATCCCCTTGGTCCTGTTGCCGATGAGAACAAGATTATCTTTCTGGCACCATTTTATCTCATTCTCCAACCTGACTCATTGTTTCCTGTGGCTCTGCCAATAACAGCAGTGTCAGTAATAAGTTCATAATTACACTGAAGCTGAACTTAGCTACACATCCATGCCTGCACAGGGAACAGAGGAGGCGACGAAGCTCACAGCCTTGAGATCGATGGCCAGCAAGAAGGAGGTGATGTTCCCAATTGGGCACTGGCTGGGATCTGCTGATGAAGATGTCGAGGATCCAGTTGCAGAGGGATGAACAGAGTCCCAGATCCTTTAGCTTCATTGCATATTTTTCCAGATAATGAGGGTGTGGGGAAAACCAAGCTGCAGTCAACGAACAATAGACTGACAGGTTCACGTAGGTAAAAAGAAGCACAATACAGAAAGTGCAAGACAAATGGAACATGCAAAACCAACTGCTCAGATGGACAGCAAATTATAAAGAAAAGCAACTGATGTCTTAAAAACCTTCAGATTCTCACGTGAGACAGAGAGACAAGTTTCCAACCATCTACAATCTTTAAAATGCGACATGCAACTTGTCATTAAACATTTTACAAACCAGTTCTCAAACATTCCCAGCATCTGAGCACTTCTAGTTCACAAGGAACTAAAGTGAAAACTTAGATAATTTTAAAATCAGTGGTTCTCAACCTTTATCTTTCCACTCACATCCCACTTTAAGTATTCCCTATGCCATCAGTGCTCCGTGATTAGTAAAGGATTGCTTAAGGTGGTATGTGGGTGGAAAAAAAAGTTTGAAAACCACTGTTTTAATTGTACCTAATTGACTCGTTATGTGCACGGTTTCATAACACCAAAGGAAATGGGCCAATAACAATTTTTCACATGCAAAATATTTCAGTAACATTTGGGCCTGGAGCAGTGATTCTTAACCTTCCCTTCCCACTCACATCCCACCTTAAGCAATCCCTTACTAATCACAGACCACAGAATACTTAAAGTGGTGTGTGAGTGGAAAGAAAAAGGTTGAAAACCACTGCTCTAGACTGTGATCCTTCCTCACCACAAGACCTGCTCAATTTTGATCCATGAGGAATGACTCAAAAGATGGAAAGGCCAATCTCTGGCTAAATTAAAACAACCCCAGAGTGCAGCATTTGGGAGATAAAAGCAGTGTTTGAAGGTAGGAGGAAATAGAAAGGAACATTTACACAGCATCGTTCATCAAGCTCAGACTATGCCAAATCCTTGTGTAGCGCACGCACGCACGCAGCACCCCCCCCCCCCCACATCACGGGGGGGGGGGGGGGGGGTCAGTCTGCATCTCGATCACGATATTCAGTTAGGAGAGAAACGAGAGTTGGAAAGTGTTGATTTCTTTCCCATTCCCCCCATACAAGTTCTGAACTAATGAATTTTATTCCATCTCTCAGATTTTTTGGGCAAGGATTCAGGAATTCTGTCAGGTCCATTTCCATCACCCACAACGTGGCAGGCAATCACCTGTACATAACCTTAGACTAAATGTGAGACGTTAGACAGAAATTTCTGCAGCCTATCGAACACCGCCTTTTACTTTCCAAAATAAACTTTATACAGAATTCAAGATATGTACAAAGAAAACTGAAAAGCCTTTTTTAAAAAAAATAAACATTCTTAGTGTATCAGGTGCTGTACAACAGGGCCATACGGTCTCACTGGGGGCCACAGCACATTTAAAGGGAGCCACAGACCGAAATTATAAAATGTTTTTTATGTCATCAAGTAGGAGAGAAGTACAGAAGAAACCAACTAAACCCGACTGCTTCACAGGGGAACTTTAAGCAGAGTCCTAAAGTGGGGGGGCCAAAGCCAAAATAAGGTTGAGAATGTCTGCTCTATGCATTCAGGTTACCATTTGGTCCATTCGCCTCATGATCTGTGTTTGTAACAATCATTATTCTATGCAGCATCACCTGCCAGTAATGAGGCACAAAACAGCTCCCCAGTCCACAGATCTGCAGACAGGACTCTACAAGTACAGGAGCTGTTGTGACAAGTCAAGTAACAGGAAATTCGACATTACTGAATTCACAAATCACTACTCATTTGAGAAGCGGAGTAAAATTCAGTCTCAGAAATTTGTGAGAATTAAGGCAAATAAATCAATATACATTTTTTCTTCAATTTGCAACCCACGATGCAGCTTCACATTATGATACACTCTATTTACAATGGACATACACCCTGGAAATCGAGGGGATCACCTGCACTGCTCAAACAGGATGAGATGCTTTACCACCGACTTTTAACCTCTGGGACACACACACACACACACACACACACACACCTGGCTAAAATAAATTGCAGAAAATAGACTTAAAACTGGTGCCCCTCGTTGTCAGTACACAATCACGCAACCTGACACATCTATCCTGCATCCCCATAGGTGCCGGATACCGGGGTTTTTTTTACTGTACACGTTCACTCGTGTTTGTACCCCAAGAAAAATGGATCCTTCCCATTTACACTCTATAGCCCTTTCAACATTTTATATACCGCAAGTCACCTTTGCGCCAAACTACTAAAAATCCAGCCATTGCAATCTTTCTTCATTACTACATGTTTCTAGTTCAGAAAACCTCCACAAATTTCTTCAGATGCCTCTCCAGCAGTGAAACACTTCTTTCCTGTAACGTACCAATCTAAACGGCACACACTGTTCTCATTGTGGCCTGGTACTGCAAGCAGTTCCAGCACAGCCTCCCCATTCTTAATCTCTTATTTGCTGAGAGACAGAATGGAGGAAACAGCAGCCATTTAGTGGACGACAAGCTCTCACAAACCACTACAAAAGTGACTGGGTAATCTTTTAGACGCCGAGGGATAAGCTATGCTCGAACAACAACAATAAAAAGAAAATGCTGGAAGAATTCAGCAGGTCAGCTGTTAGGACAATGCTACAACAGAGCCCATGACCCAGGTTTGAATCCGGCACTCTTTTTAAGGAGTTTTAGTTTTAGGGTTGGCGTCATAGGGTGCCATTTGCAGGCCATGTCCCTCCCCAAATGAGTTATTGTGCCCCTCCACCCCCAATTTGCTTTTCATACCCCTGCAAAGCAATTTCTGATATGTGACTATGATCGAAGTGTTGCATTTGCATCACACAGACATCATTTTGACACAATACGAATCCACTAGATCAGCCATTGTTTCCCCTCCTTATCGCTTTAATTGAACTGTTTGCTCCCTCTCAGTTGCAGCTTCCAGAGTTAATTAACCAGCGCAATGCCAGTAAGATGAAAGGAGTTGGGCCTCGTGATATTTTGCGGGCAAGTTTGACACAAAAAGGCTCTTAGCAAATACTTGGCAATTCTCTTGTTCTCTGACGGTTCCCCATTTCAGAACTTCTGAGTGACCTTATTTGGTTCCCCTCCTATTCCCACCTGCATTAGTGCCAGGTCATTTAGCAAAACAGACATTTGAAAGTTTTGTATGTTGTTTTAATACAAATTGGAAGTTTCATGACCTTTCCAGTCTTGTTGCTTTCTGTTGACATGAAGTGAAATGGCACTTTTCACGGATACTCCTTTAAAATTCAAACCTGGCAAGCAAACCACAGCGGGATTGATCCACGTGTGACGAAAGGGCAATTGCTCTGTTTTCCCTTTCAGATGGATGACGTTCCACATATATTGGCAAGCCACTGTGTCTGGATTGACCTCCAACACTCAACTTGGCCAATACATAAACATCAATGGCTGGATAATTGAGTGGCTCATCTCTTGGGAGCCAAAAAATTGGGTCATCAAAACTGTTAATAGAATACCCATCATTGACCCAATAACAACCCCCTTATCACAACAAAACGATTGACAATATTTAGGATAAACCAGAGTACACTATTGGCATCCTAACCAAAAAACTCCCACAACTTCAATGTGCATCATCTCCAACATTGAATTTGCCCAAGTTACTTTCTTAGCATCTCCTAAATCAGAACTTCTACTACCAGTGGGTTCATGGGGAAAAAAAAAAAAAATCACCATTTCCAGATTCACCTCCAGACCTGGAAATTAAATTGCTGTTAATTCCTTCTTCATTGCTGGATCTTCACATCCAACAGTATTGCGAGAGTACTAAAAGCAGATTATGGCATCGGATTAAATGGAGGGTTTACTACCACCTTCTCAATGCCCATTTGGGTGGTCAATCAATATTAGCCACTTCAGCATCACCCACATCCTGAACAATGAACTGAACAAATGCCACTACCAAATGAGCCATAACTCTTGATCAAGAATATCAATAATTACCAGCTTGTTATTTTGAGTTGTTCAGCCAGTCAAACTGTAATTTCTCTTTAAAACTGCTTGATCTTGTCATGTGAATAAATATAGTCATATAATGGACAGAGTACCTTAAATGAAAACAAGATTAACCAGTGACATTTCTCGTAAAATCAAAGGACTGGTGAGCTCCAAATACTAACAGGACTTAGGATTTACTTTTCTATAAATTCTTTTGCTTCTATCTGCATCTCAAACACTGCAATGTTGAGTGATTCTCTGACTTTATTTGTACTTCTTTCGGATCACCTATCACAGAGAGCAGTTTGCTCTCCTACAAGAGAGTTGCCCTGTACCAGATTCAATTCGATGACAGGTGTAAGTGGCATATCATCAGATTTACAATGTGAAGATGTAATGGTAATTTTGATGAAAATAGTCAACAATAAATCACCTTTAAGGACATTACTACTAAATCCTCAGTGATGCCATCAGAAGGGGTGTCACCAAAATGAATCACCTGGTTTTGTCTCCATGCGCTATAAGCAGTACGCCCGTTTGTCGGAAACACCGGGGGGGGGGGGGGCAGGGGGTAAGAGAGTGATGGCACGATAGACGGAGGAGCAGGTATGGCTGAATCACCTACTCCTGCTTCTATCTTCTATGTTTTTTTTAATGTTTCCTTGCCGCATCTCTCCCCCCCCCCGAGC
Organism: Narcine bancroftii; assembly: GCF_036971445.1. Lineage (NCBI taxonomy): Eukaryota > Metazoa > Chordata > Chondrichthyes > Torpediniformes > Narcinidae > Narcine > Narcine bancroftii. The sequence goes on along the minus strand of NC_091477.1, from coordinate 115,812,653 downwards.
GAGCAGTCAAATACCCCCCCCCCCCCCCCCCCCCTCGATTAGATCTCTTCTGACACCAACTCTGGCTTGTATCTTCTCCCTATGGGTTTCCTACCATATTCCAAAGATGTACGGAGGTGGGGGGGGGTTGTAGATTAATTCGTTAAATGGGCATTTTTTTGGCTGGGTGGGCTGGAAGGGCCTGTTACTACACTGTATCCCTAAATTAAAATTAAATACACAGGTAGCTTTGACAAAAAAAGCATAGTTAATGAACACGAAAGGCATAATGAGAGAGCATTGGTTGGAAAAAGGATGACGAAATGAAGAACATGCCATACATTTTGACAAGTCTACTGAGAGTGAGGGGGAAAGAGACAATGTCTAAGAGTGTGGCAGTAAGGCCTGTATCTCCATGGAAGGAATGCTAAGTGGAACAGCCTCATTTCTGGAGAACAGGTGTTGAAACAAGACACTAAAAGTGATTGCAGTGAATCAAAAGGCAAGTCAGTGGAGGTAGGTAGAACAGTTCTGAAATCAATGTGTTTAAAAAAAAAAACCTGCTGGAAATCTCTTTTCAATATTTTTTATTGTTTTTTTACAAGTAAATCGTGCATAGGTACAAGAATAATTATCCAACAAAGTAGATCTAGCTACAAATGACCTATGATGCATTGAAAGAGACAAAAAAAAAGACATAACGTAAAAATTATGCTAATAATCCAACCCCCTCCCTTGTGAAATTATTGGTTGCAATATTGTAAGGAAAAATCCAAACCACAAAACAGGATCTAAATAATGAAAATAATAAGAAAATCGCCACAGCAACTTAAAGTTAAAAATTCCACACACCCCCCGTAAAGTCAGGCATGTCATCATATTGACAGCCACTGAGTAAGAATAGGAGGGGCAGCACCTTTCCATCTCATTAATATAGCTCTCCTAGCGACAAGGAGAGGAGAGGCAACTACATGGATTGAAGCCTAGACAAATTCAAGTCAACATGGCTTACTCATTCCATACAGGGTAAAGAAGGTACATTGTTTCATAGGTTTTCATCACGCCCTTTTCTTTCCACGTTTGGGAAAGAAATTTTTGGACCTTGCCTTTAGTTCTGAATATTAATTGGATTCCAAATCCTTTTCTGGAAATCTAAAAAACCATTGGGAGCAGAGAGTTCTCAACCTGAAACATCAACTCTGTTCTTCTCTCCACAGATGCTGCCTGACCACAAGAGAACAAGAGGTAAGAGCAGAAGTAGGCCATTCACCCCATCAAGCTCGCTCTGCCATTCCATCACGAGCTGATCCATTGCTCCCACTCAGCCCCACTCCCCCGCCTTCTCCCGTAAACCCTCATCTCTGCTATGTGGCTGCAACATTTTGTTTTTATTTACTTCTGAAATCCACATCCCAGGCATCAAATGACCAGTCAGTACAGGGATGGAGGAATTTCAATCAATTTGGAAGAATAGATTGCAGTTTGGAGTTTTATGTCGTTACGGAAGAATTTGGGGAAGTGGAACAGAAGATCAGCAAATGTTAAACAAGACACAAGGACCAGCAAAAATATCTGCAGAGAATTGCAATCTGAAAATGGCAGAAGCTCTTAGCAGATTAGGTAGCATCTGTGGCAAGAGAAACAATCCAGGTCAAAGTACCCTTCATGTCATCTGGGCAAGAAAATTGCAGAAAGTTTGGGAATGGGACGAGGGGTGAGTCATGGATTGCCATGAGGACAAAATGGCAGAAATGATCCAATCAATGGGTCCTTTTGCCTCACCCTTTCCCACGACTCAGCATTTCCACGTGAAGCAGAAATTCTCTTCCAATCAGTCTTCTGTACAGGTACTCCTAACAGAGCTTCTTCAACTTTGGGGGGTGAGGAGAAAATCTACCTCAAATCAGTGGACCACTTTGAGAAGACCTGCAGAACAACCCGGTTCCCTTGTTGCTGCCACTTTAATTCTCCCCCCACCACCCCCCCTCCCCACCAAACCCCGACTTGCTAGTGGTAACAGAATAGAAATGAATAAATGTATTCCATTAGAAAAAATAACATATAGTTTAAGAAATAATATTGAAATATTCGAACAAGTATGGGAGCCTTACATTAAATACAATAGCGAAAACCTACCGGGGACAAACATTACCTAAGTTGATGGAAGGAGAAGGAAAGAAAAGAATGGACTCAGTAGAATTTCTGGTGTATTTTTGTTGAATGACAACATTGTCTGACTGAATTAATGCAACCTAGATTGTATACCTAAAATGGATGAGGGGGGGGGGGGGTGGGGGGGTGGCTTGGGAGGAGGGAGGGGGGGGAGAAAAAGTCACTGTAAATGTGTGAAAAAGAAAAAGTGTATATCATGGCTATTGTGATTATGGTGTGAAAAATAAAAAATTTAAAATAAAAAAAAGAAGCATTTCTGTCTTCTGTTTGAGCATTTTGGAGTCTTCTAGATCCTATACTGAATTTTATGACTTCAGTTAAGTTGCTTACTCTCTATCAGTACTGGCCATGAGTACATCCCCTTGTAAGCACTCACCGTCTAAATGCCTCCATTTCAGAACTTTTGTTCATTATCGCCCGTCCACTCCGCAATGTCACCCCCGCAACTATCCAGACCTCGCCCTTTGTCCAAGCTATCCGCCGCAACCTCCTCTCAACTCATTTTTCTCCCCTCCTCTGCTCTGATGAAGGCTCTTCACCCAGAAAACATCTTCTTCCATAGACGTTGCCTGACTTGCTGTGCCCGCTCACCCTCATCCACCTAGCTCCTAATAGCCTGAATACGCCAGGGATTGTCTGATTTTGGAAGCTAAGCAGGCTCAGGACTGTCAGTACTTGGAGGGGAGACCACCTAGGAACACCAGGTGCTGTAGTTTTCTGTGAGGGGCACTGGACAAAGTGGCGATTCGCTCTCTACTTTTCTGTAGGCCAGTCGTTCTCAACCTTCTTTCCACTGCCACTTTAAGTATTCCCTATGCCATCGCTGCTCTGTGATGAGTAAGGGATTACTTAAGGTGGCATGTGAGTGAAAGAAAAAGTTTGAAGACCACTGTTTTAATTGTCCCTAAGTGACTCGTTATGTGGGTGGAAAGAAAAAGTTTGAAAACCACTGTTTTAATCGCACCTCATTGACTCGTTACATACACGATTTCATAACACCAAAGGAAACGGGCCAATGCCCATTTTTCTCAAGCAAAATAGTTCAGTCACAATTGGGTCTGGAGCAGTGATTCTCCACCTTCCCTCCGCACCTTGAGCAATCCCTTACTCATCACAGAGCACCGATGGCATAGGGAATACTTCAAGTGGCACGTGAGTGGAAAGAAAAAGGTGGTGAACCACTGCTCTAGACAAAGTTAAAGAATGTCATGCCGGTGACATTCTCAAGGTAGTATTCCGTGACTACAATGGAACTTTTACCTCCTGCCTCAAGGACGGTGCTCCTCCCCCTGCCCTCATCAGCCCCGCCCCTCACCCTTTTGTTCGGGCGGCTGCCTACATTTGGCTCACCCCCTTGATGAAGGGCTGGAGCCCAAAACTGTGCTTTTCCTGCTTGCAGCATTTTCTGTTTTGGACACATGCCCCCCCCATTTACATGGGTCAAGATCTAAAGCCGCGCAACAGTTGTTAGAAATGGATGCTGAGGCTGACAAGCCTGCGAACCTTGCTGTTTGTTGGTGGTCAACTGATTGCCAAAGTGAGTAAGAGAAAGCAGGAAGGTTTGAACTGCCCCAGCTCATGGGCAGCTGGAGGAGTGGGAAGAAGGTATTGAAAGTGCAAGTCAGTCCAATGGAGATCAAGCACTGGTGAGCTAAAGTTTTAGCAGAGTTATTCCCTGAGCAGCCAACTCTTTCTCAAAACGGATCCAGCAGCACTTTTAACCCAGAATGAGGCAGGGGTTTGGTGGCTAAATCTCCCCAGTGCAAAGTTGAGAGGAAGTGGGCAGAGACTTGATTCGGGATCTCCTCCAGGCTGAATTCCAGGGAACCAGCGAGAGAGCGATTGGAAAACCAATCCCAGGGAGCTGGTAACTTGCCGTCTTGAAAAGGGCATGAGAAGGAGCGCAGAGAAACCTGCTGCATTTCAACCGGAAGGCGAGAGAGCGGAAGGAGAACTTGGGGGTTTAAAGCAGAAAGAAATGGCAGGAGGGGGGGGACGGGACGGATTCACTTCGAGCGGGGCACGGAGCTTCCGCGCACTGTCCCTGCTCCCCGGCCGAAGGCAGGAGCCACAGTGCACCCGAACAGAGCAAGAATGCAGAAGGACACCCTCTTCCTCCCCCTCTCCCCCCCTCCTCCCCCCCTCCTCCCCTACCCCCCTCTCCCCCCCTCCTCCCTACCCCCTCTCCCCCCTCCTCCCTACCCCTCTCCCCCCTCCTCCCTACCCCTCTCCCCCCTCCTCCCTACCCCTCTCCCCCCTCCTCCCTACCCCTCTCCCCCCCTCCTCCCTACCCCTCTCCCCCCCTCCTCCCTACCCCTCA